>NC_091457.1:80908658-82108658 GCF_027789765.1 Dendropsophus ebraccatus
TAGTCAGATTCGCGCGCTTATTCTAGTAGATGATGGAAGTTGTAAGAGGCGATCTGATTGTTGTGGGCCTATTGTATCGGGCTTATAGGCAGTGATGTATGGCAGCTGCAGTGGCACTACACGTCCCCAGCATCATTTACTAGACATGAGGTACAGTAAAACAGTTGTCAAGGCATTGTAGGACATGTAGTTACCATGGTAACTCCTAGGACTGTCCTCCATGCTTGGTGGTGTCCCTGGGGCGGGGCTTCTCCGCCTTTTCAGTCCCCTTTCCTTCCTCAGTCTGATGCTGTACTCTGCAGAAAAACTATTGTGTAGATGAGGCCTAGTGTCTGAACATTAGCAGGATGCAACACGCCATAGTTGGTATTCACTGGCTGGGCATGGGAAAAAGGACTCCCAGCAGCACAGAGTATTTCAGGTTACAAATAGCCTAATGTGACTTCGCACGTTAATACATTTGTAGCCTTCCCCTCTCATTGTTTGTGAGGACAAGGCAGTATGTATCCATAAGAAGTATGGGGTCCCTGACTTAATGCCTATGGCCTGTAGGGTCTAAAGGTGCCCATACGCCTGCAATGGCTGTTTGCCTACAGTGGTAGCGTCTGACAGTGTAGTATGTGTAGCTGTCAATGAGGAGGGGGGAATAAGCACTGTTACAGAAACTGCCAGTAATTTGGTTGAAGGTGTATGCTTGTGTTATCTGGTATAAGGTATCAATTCTCCACTGTATAGCGATGGGCAGTCGGCCTCTGGGCCCCCCCACCTATCCATAGAAATCCATGAGGCATAGGTTGGGCATGCTCACTGCCGCACCGTTTAGACACTATATGGGATTAGTCACAACTGCCATTTGTTTTAAACAGGTGACATAGTGATTGTGGGTGGTCCTAGTGGTTAGAGCCCCACTGATCTAGCAGTTATCACCAGAATACCCCTTAGAAGAGAACCTGTCACATAGTGGTGTCACACCAAGCCACCATTATGTATTTACACAACTCCCTGTACTACACATGCGTAATAATGTATATGTATGAGATATAGTGCCCTTGACTTCACTTCAGGATAGTGGGGCTGGGAAGGCTTCATAGCTGCTGTTTTGGGACAAGAAACACCCCAGCTGTCTAAACATATGTCCCAAAACTGATCTCCATGCTTTAAAGGGGTTATCCAGTGCTACAAAAACATGGCCACTTTCTTCCACAGACAGCCCCACTCTTGTCTCCAGCTTGAGCAGGGTTTTGCTGCTCAGTTTCATTGAAGTGAATGGAGCTTAAAGTGACTGTACCACCAGGCCCAGGCAGAAGCACTGGAGGCGGGCTGACCCACCCTTAGTGGGAAGAAACTCCAGCCCCTCCATGACGTGACTCCATTAGAATCAATGGAACCCTATCATGGAGGGGCAGGGGTTTCCTCCCACTGCGGGTGGGTCGGCCTGCCTCCTGGGCCTGGTGGTACAGTCACTTTAATTACAAACTGCACCTGAACAGGAGACAAGAGTCGTGTTGTCTGAAAGAAAGCGGCCATGTTTTTGTAGCACTGGATAACCCTTTTAAGTACTGATGGTGTGGCATTACAGACTTCAGCAATTGAGGGTTCATGTCTACCAGAGCACATACATAACTGATTCATTTTATAAGTCCGGTATTTACCAAAGCTAGCTGATGACTTTTTTTTTTTTTTTTTTTTTTTTTGCAGCCTCCTGTTTGCAGTCACTTGGAGAGAGTCAGAAACAGCTTGAAAAATCTATTAAGTGTCAAACTTACTTGAGCTATGTAAGTCTGATCATTTTCTGAATTCACCCTTAGAGGACCCGGCCAATGTAAACTTTTGCGTTTTTCGTTTTTCCATCCTTGTGCTTAAAAAGCCATAGCACTTGCATTTTTTTCACCTAGAAACCCACATGAGCCCTTATTTTTTGCGCCACTAATTGTACTTTGCAATGACAGGCTGAATTTTTTCATAAAGTACACTGCGAAACCAGAAAAAAATTAAGTGTGGTGAAATTGAAAAAAAAACTGCTGGAAGAATTCCGCCTCTGACGCGTGCCTGAACACGGAACGCGACAGTAGGGTTTTTACAGCTTATCCTGCCGACCGTGAAGAATCATAATTACACTTCAAGATCTGTATCTAGCATCTGATAAGGTTCTCACTCAGGGTTGGAGGTCATTATCCACACATCCTGATTTATTGGTCCTGTTGTGAGTTCTCCCTGAAAACCTGGCAAAATATGACACTGGCCTAAGTTCAATGGAAATATTCTTCTTTAAAACAAACCCCATTGTAACTGATATTTGGAGTGACCCACATAGGTAGTTATGGTTAGGGAAAATAGTCCTCATATTTACGGTACATTAAAGTGACACTGTCAACCCCTTTTTGCATTCTGACTTCTCTACACAGGTGTAAAGGGTAAAATTAACAGTTTTCATACCTTATATTATATTATATCATATCATATGACATAGTGCTTGTTCCAGTAAAAAGTGATCTTTTATTAACTGTGGATTGGGATACCTGGGCAGGGCTTCACGGCCAAAGCGCCACTTAGCCCCGCACTCCCTGACATCATAGGCCCCCTCAGCAACCATTGGTGTGAGCTTATCTATTGGGGGGTGGGGCCTATGTGGTGATTAAATCAGAGGGGGTGGTGCTAAGTGGGGCTCTGGGTGGGGCTAAGTGGAGTTTCAACCGTGAAGCCCCGCCCACTTAGCACAATCTGCAGATCACTTTTTACTTGAACAAGCTTCTTGACGTATGAAATTAAAATAAGGTATGAAAACTGCTAAATTTACCCTTTACACCTGTGTAGAGAAGTCAGAAGGCAAAAAGGAGGTGACAGTGTCGCTTTAAATTCACAGCCACAGAGGAACTACCCAGAATTAGCTGTGGGCTAGAGATACAGACCTTTTAGTTGTCAATCTTCTCAATTGGGTTGTCAATCTTCTCAATCTCTCTTCATTATCGTATGACCAGCCTCCCCTTAGTGACATAACCAGCCAGTGGACTAGAGCATTGTTTGTCAACTCCAGTCTTCAGGGACCACCAACAGGTAATGTTTTCAGGATTTCCATAGCATTTCACAGATGATATAATTGGTCAGTGCATCGTGTTTGCCACAGATGTTGTTTGCATGTTATATCCTCCAAACATGACCTGTTGAGGAAGACTGGACTACAGGGTAAAAATGGGACTGAAATGCCAAAGTTAGAAAAGTCAGTTGTTAGGAGATTCATAGCTTGATTACAGCAACTACTCATATTTTGCACCCCCTTCCCCCAGCCTGGATATCACTTCTGTAAATCAGTAACCATTTATTCTGTTTCTTCTATCCCTTTTATTTTTATAAACTGTTTCCATTGCATTGTAACTGTATTTATCTTTTATTTATGGTTTGTAAATGGCTTAAAGATTTAAAGGGGTACTCCAGCGAAAATCTTTTTCTTTTAAATCAACTGGTTTCAGAAAGTAATATAGATTTGTAGTTTACTTCTATATAAAAATCTCAAGTCTTCCCATACTTATCAGCTGCTGTATGTCCCATAGGAAATGTTTTCTTTTCAGTCTGTTACACTCCTCTCTGCTGACATCTCTTTCCGAGACAGGAACTGTCCAGAGAAGGAGAGGTTTTCTGTGGGAATTTGCTGCTGCTCTGGACAGTTCCTGTCTTGGAAAAAGATGTCAGCAGAGATCACTGTCAGACTGATCTATGCATTGCAATGGCAGTATATGCAATCTAATGATTGCATATTTACCAGTAAAATATATATGTTTAAAAAAGGTATTTAAAAACCCTTATAACTAGGGCTGGGCGGTATACCGCAAAAATACCGATACCGTCACTGGCGTCGGTTAACCGACCTCAACTCTGCCAGGACGGTATCTGCGGTATTTCCCCCCCCACCCGGCGGCCCGCGTGCTCTGGTGCAGGGAGAGAGAGGGGTCCCGGGTGAAGAGGTGAAGGCTGGACAGCTGATGATCCGATTTACCTCCCGAGCCAGGACACATATACTGCTGCAGGGGAAGGGATGGAAGATCCTGCTGCGGGGGGCTGAAGAGGAAGACTGGAGATGTGACAGGCTGCACACAGACGGCAGGGTCCCCTCCAGTGTGTGCTCAGCACTGCTGCTGCCGGGGGCTCACTTCTAGCTTCTCTGGAAGCTGCACGGTGAGCCCTGCCCCCCCTCCCCCGCACATACAGTTGGGGTCAGGTATGGGTCGGCACCACCATGCTTCACTGGCCACCGCACTCTGTCCCGCACTGGAATTCTCGGAGCCCCGTTATGTTTTGTCAGTGCTGGAAGCGGCCGTGTGCGACGCTCAGTCCGGAACACAGATACATGTGCTACAGCACTGCGTGACAGGGGCCGAGGATTCCTGTGCGGGAGAGAGAGAGCGGTGCCCGGGGGAACATGGAGGTGCCGACCTATACCTGACCCCCTGCAGCCACTGAGTGACTGGGGATGGATGGATGGATAGATAGAAGATAGATAGATGATATGATATAGATAGATGATATAGATAGATATCATCTATCTCCTATCTATCTATCTATCTATCTATCTATCTATCTATCTATCTATCATGTATCTATCATGTATCTATCTATCTATCTATCTATCTATCATGTATCTATCTCCTATCTATCTATCTCCTATCTATCTCTCACTATCTATCTCCTATCTATCTATCTATCTATCTATCTATCTATCTATCTATCTATCTATCTGTCAATCAATCATCTATCTATCTATCTATCTATCTACTATTATCTATCGATCTATCTCCTATCTATCTATCTATCTATCTATCTATCTATCTATCTATCTATCTATCTATCTATCTATCACAATTTAGTGCATTCACAGTAATGATAATGGGAGTGCCAGCAACAGAGAATGGGTTAACATCTCCTCTTCAATATCTATCTATTATCTGTCTATCTATCTATCTATCTATCTATTATCTGTCTATCTATCTATCTCCTATATCTATCTATCTATCTGTCAATCAATTATCTATCTATCTATCTATCTATCTCCTATCTATCTCCTATCTATCTCCTATCTATCTCCTATCTATCTCCTATCTATGTATCTATATCATCTATCTATCTATCTCCTATCTATCTATCTATATCATCTATCTCCTATCTATCTCCTATCTATCTCCTATCTATCTCCTATCTATCTCCTATCTATCTCCTATCTATCTCCTATCTATCTCCTATCTATCTCCTATCTATCTCCTATCTATCTCCTATCTATCTCCTATCTATCTCCTATCTATCTCCTATCTATCTCCTATCTATCTCCTATCTATCTCCTATCTATCTCCTATCTATCTATCTATCTCCTATCTATCTCCTATCTATCTCCTATCTATCTATCTATCTATCTATCTATCTATCTATCTCCTATCTATCTATCTATCTCCTATCTATCTATATCCTATCTATCTCCTATCTATCTATCTCCTATCTATCTGTCTATACATACACGCACACACACACACACACCCACCACCCACCACACACCACACACACATATATGTGTGTGTGTGTATGTATAGACAGATAGATAGGAGATAGATAGATAGATGATATACGTAGATAGGAGATAGATAGATAGATAGGAGATAGATGATATAGATACACTCTGATGGTAATACAAACGTGAATTTATTACATATAACAATGTGCAGCAAACTTTACAAGTAATATACGATGTTTCGCCGTCTCCTACGCCATTTTCAAGTGGCACTTGAAAATGGTGTAGGAGACGCCAAAACGTTGTGTACTACTTGTGAAGTTTGCTTAGTTATATGGAATAAATCCACGTTTGTATTACCATCGGAAAATGGGGTTTTCAAAAGGGGTGTGGCTTTTAAAAGGGGCGTGTCATAATTATCGTTCAATTTATCGTTACCGCGGCTACATGTACGATAAATCGCGATATTCATTTAGGCCATTATCGCCCAGCCCTACTTATAACCCCTCCAAATAAAAGTTTAAAATGCCTCATTGCCAAATTTTAAAAATCAAAATATGTAAGATAAATAAACATATATTGTAGCGTGTGGAATTGTCTGATCTAAATATAACATTATGGTTCCAACGCCGTAAACTAAAAAAAAAAACCCACCAGGATTGCTGATTTTAAAAAAAAATTATATATTAGAATTTTTTTTTTTTAGAAAAAGCGATCAAAAATTTTCTTTGACACTAATATGATACTAATAAAAACTAGAAATCATGGTGCGAAAAAACCCAACCCGGTGGAAAAATAAGTGTTACTGCTCTAAAGGCCATTGATCCGGGCATCAATGACCTCAGTCATGAAAGGGTTAATGGGGTACTCCAATAACAAGTAAACAAATAAACCTGCTGCAAAGGCATGTAGCATTGCTTAGTTGTCTGTCCCAGTTCACAAATCTATTTGTATGGGGCAGTCTTATTTCTGTATTTTATGGTTGTACTTCCTGGTTGAGCAGTTGCTCAGTAATACAATTCCCAAAATGCAGCTGTTTAGCAGAGTCCTCTCACCCTGCCTCCTTTTTTACCAGAACTCCTGCCGATTTCCCCCCCCCCCCCCCGCAAGGTGTTTCACTGCAGACTATTGTACAGTTATTTTGCAGTACCTGCTGACCATTTGGAATTACAGCTCTCTCTCCCTAGGGCTGTGTTCACACAAGGTGTTTTTGTTGCATGTTTGCTGCAATTTTCCCACAAGCTGTGCATCTGTGGTAAAATAGTGCCATTTGCACCAAATAGTGGTAAGAATTCTTCAAAAACACATAGGGGGAGATTTATCAAACATGGTGTAAAGGGAAACTGGTCCAGTTGCCTCTAGCAACCAATCAGTTTCCACTTTTCATTCCTCAAAGACTCTTTGGAAAGTGAAAGGTGGATGGGGCTATTGCTCAGAGACCAGATTCTGAAAACCCTCCTGTGACTTTAGAGGAAGATGCATTGTCTTGGGAGAGAGGGAGGATTCGGGTAGCTGGAGACAATGGCCATTTTGTATTTTTTTTTTTTCCTTTCAGTGATAAATATTTAAATAGAATTTCCTTGTTATGGAATACCTCTTTTAAAGCTTATCTGTCAACCACAAAAACTTTGGACATTAGACATGTTCCACAGCATCCCCCCTCATGACTGCACCAAAACTGATTACCCCCCCCCCCCCCAAATCACTGTGCGGACAGGGAAAACAACGCCCTCCCAATCCACCTCTGTATTTTTTTTCTCCATACTGGGATAGGAGCAGAGATTCTGCTCTGGAAAGCAGTGCTGTTACCTATTAGTCATGTAGCTCCCCAGCACGCCATACACTGACAGACTGCGACCAGTTCCCCCCCAGCCAACACCCCTCCCCATACTGACTGACTGCGGAGGACATATGATCCCGACTCTAAAGGTAGGGGTCGGGAGGGAGGAGCATGTAGGAGAGGACTCAATTTAGCTCATTTTTTGCTTCCAGTGGGGGTGGTTCTGGAGAAAAAGCATCAAAGGGGCGCAGAACACAGAATTACCAATATGTGAAGCTATGGGTGGGATATTCTGTAATGTAAAAAAAGAGTTTGGTGGAATACCCCTTTAGATTATCTAAGATGCCAGGCCCAGGTTGCTTTGATAACTCACTCCAGACAGATTTAACTCCTTGATGACCCACCCATAAAGGGTAGAATAGAAACCTGTACCCGAAAATGCATTCCACAAAAAAAAAACCCACAGTTACACACACAGAGTAATAATAAAAATTAAGGGGGGGGGGGGGAGAATGTATCATTTGGGCAACAGTTTTGTGCTTGCTCACTTTTCACGTGCTGCAAGAAAATATACAATCCTTGCACAGAAATTTGGCATTAGACACACAGGCCTTAATAAATCTTGAACACTTTTTTTGGCTAACAGCTTGGCCACAAAGAGCTACAGTATGCCAGGGTTTGAGTGGAGTACCGCTGCGCAATTGTTTTCGCCCAAAACCCCAAAATACGTCAGTACAATGGCCCAAAAACGATGATACGCGTGCCCCTATAAGTACCAGAGTATGTCCACTTTGTGGAACGTTATGACCTTGCGATAATTAAGTAGTACTGTGTTTTTAAATATATTTTTTTTATTTCTGTAATTGTACAAACTGTCCGAATTAAGTTTTACTCTACTTTACTTTATTATTCATTACAAACCTCAGGACAGCAGGTCCTATGATTGTGCAGACTATGGAATCTCAGGTAATACAATTATAAGATTACCTATTTCAAAAACTGCAAAAAGTGAATAGGGTTTTACCTTTCCATATAAAAGGCAAACTGCATCATTGACTTATTAGGAAATACAATTACCTGCAAATCTTTATCATTTATATAAGCTAAACATATCAATGATCCTGGCTAACCTTTCATCATTGCTTTCACAGTGGAAGCATTTTCGTCTATCATATTCAGGGTGCTGTCATTTGATAAAAATGATAATCTTTCCTAAATTACTGTATGTCCTCCAAACTGTTTCAATCCTGCTAAATCCTTCTTATTATAAATTGATCTGAAAACTATTTAGGACTTATGGTATATTTGTAAAGCAAGACGGGTCAACAGGATCAGTATGTTTAGACTTCAAAGGGCCTTAATCTTCCTAACATAAATTATGTGTAAGCAGCACAACTGAGACATACAGTGGCTGGCTCCAACATATATCCCAAGTATAAAGAAGTGCAGTACCTACTGTACTGGTGGAAATCTATTCTGCATCTTGTAAATAATGAAAACCCTTATTATGGTCAACCGATCGGTTGGAAACAGATTAGAAAAATCCTTAAATTGCCTAGGCAAATTTCGTAGGATTTTGCAGCTAATCCAGAATTCTGAAGGTCTGGGGATATAATTGAATCTATTTGCTTGGTTCTTGGTTCTTTCCTATAATGCAGCATGGGACAAATTTCTAACATTATGTGACCAGCTTTTTACCTGTCTTCAAATATATATGTATGATGATCAAATATTATTGCAATTTCTTTATGAAAACAGAACTTTGTTTGAAAAACACCCTCCTGAAAGATATCAATAAGCACAGTTTAGAGAATCCTAAGGATGCATCTACACTGAGATTTATCTGACAGATTTTTGAAGCCAAAACTGGAACAGACTATAAACAAGGAACAGGTCATTAAACGGGTACTCCAGGGGGGGGGCACTTTTTGGCTGTGACCGGGGAGGAGGTGGCCGAGGGAAAAGACGTCCACTCACCTCCCCGGTTCTAGCGGCGAGTCCCGGTTCCCGGCCGCTTCCGGGTGTCTGACGCGGGCCCGAGACGGATTTTGCCTCCTTCACTGAGTGGCTGAGCGGACCTGAGACGTCACGTCTCGGGCCTGCGTCAGACACCCAGAAGCGGCCGGGAACTGGGCACCGGAGCGCCGCGATGTGGGACCCGCCGCTGGAACTGGTGAGGTGAGTAGATGTCTTTTCCCTCGGCCACCTCCTCCCCGGTACCAGCAAAAAAGTGCCCCCTCTTTTCAAATCCATTCCTGGCTTTGGCTTCAAAAATTTGTCAGATAAATCTGTGTGTTTTAAAGGCACCTTTTAGACCATGCACAGATTGGTCACAAACCCAGTCGGGCCCTGCAAGATCGTTGGGGCAGATACTTATTCTGGATATTAAAACTAAACTAGATTTGCATTTCCAGGGAAATACATAGTGCTTGAAAAGAGCGCCCCTTTAACTGTGACTTCCCTTTAAGAGAAACTTTAACCTTTGATACCCTCCCCTTAAGAGCGACTAGGGTACCGTCCCTTTACGAGCAATTTTAATAGGGGGTTGGAGGTGATAATCATCAATCTGACAACCATTTGGCTGACAATTAATCTGCCTTTCCTTGTATCTCATAGTTGTGAGGCACACGCAAGCAGAGAAAAACTATAATGGACAAATCTGCACTTTTTGTTTTTTGGACTTCTGGCTTTAGCTAAAAATAATGGCCAAATGTGTGAACCCAGCCTAAGGGGACAAAGATCTCCCAAAGGTGGATTACACTGAAAACTGTAAAAGGCACTGGCCAATTTGCCATTCAGTCAAAACCTCCCCATGTCCCATGAAGACCGATGGCATCCACTTGTTAAGGATGGAGTTGCACATAAAGCAGTAAAGGCAAGGGTTCCTTATGACTGTGAAGGGATAAAATCCATAATACATTAGATTCTATCTGTTTGGCTTATTCCTGCTTCAGTATACAATAAAGGCATCTTCTCCTCTCTGAACCTTTCATGCTGGAGTTACTGGTGTGTCAATTACTCAGAGTACAGATGCAGATGGTGTAGCGCTATCTCCTTATTATCATTACCCCTAAAGCTAAATGAGGTCAGTTTGCAGCACAGGAATCAATAGATATCAGTGGCTGACACGTTGGTATAGTATTTAGCTGGAGGCATAAAGCAAATCCCATGCAGCCAGTTAATCTAAGAGGTGGGAATTAGGAGACAGCCAATGCCGATTTCACCACTTTATTTTGTCTTTATAGGAGTAATAAAACAAACTTCCAGAATGCAGCTAAAGCTTCTAGCATCTAGTGACTCTCACATCTGTCAGGCATTATTTTGCATAAATGGTATTATGAGGCTATGTTTTTGCTGTGGCTGTCTGGCGCAGTTTATTCACAGCAGCCAATTCAACAATGTAGTGAATTTGCAGGTTTTTAACAAATTTTCGTGTTGACTTGCAGCATTGGAAACTGTAGGTAAATCCTTGCCATCTTGCTGCTGCTACTACTACTATTGCTTTTGAGCTATGTATATATTAAAGAGGTGCGGGACTGTAGCAGCTAGAAAATCTGTATAAAATTGTCTATTTTTATGTGAATTCCCAGCCTGGTTTGTGGACCTTTCCTTGGGTTATTTCTAATTGCAACCAGCAGAATAGTGAATGCAGCTCAGGACTATAATACAGACCATAACTCTGTATCAGGAATGCATTGTATTTCCAAAGTTAATCTGCTATTTTCTATGTAAATAAACTAAATAATCCTGAGTGGTGAACACCCGTTTTCTATAGAGATAAAGTGATTTGTCCATAAATAGCTCCATATTTTTACCATTCAATACACTCCCATAAATGAGGGCTAACTCCTTTTTATAGCTGTCCTTACAGAAGTTAATCATGCAATCATGTTGATTAGACACCCATGAGCATCCCCCGTGATGCCGTTTTATGGCAGTAGTCACATCAATTTGGGCTGTAATAACTGCGACTTAACAAGGGCCTGCAAAGGGAGGTCCCTGGAAGGCTGTGCAGCCACTGTAAATCATGCCACCTTCTGTCTGCTATTGTAGTCTTCCTGGCTTTCTTAAATTGTATCGGCTTGGAACAAGATTGATGACCTCGGCGGAACGCTCACACAGAGATTTATAGCAGATGAAATAGAGGCCAGTGCAAGAAGTACATCAGAGCCCATGTGAACAACCCTGTCCAGTAAAATGGCGAAAATCAATCATTTTCCCTGTCATGGAAGCAGCACACATCCATATATATCTGTGGTACAGCAATATGAACACAGGGCACTGAGCCTGAGATGAGAATAGAGGACCTCTGAAATCAGCTGTCTTTAGGTGCTCCAGGTCTTGGTTTGATAAATCATAATGGAAATAATTATCTTGAGCATCATGTACTAAGGACAGGGAAGCCTTGTGGACTAAAGACATTGCAATGCCATAATACATTATTAGATTGAACTGCTCCTGAAACAAAAAAAATTGAATTTCTTTGCTTTTTGACTGCTATTATGGTGGGGTACTACACCTCCCTTTCCTAACAGCCGCATGAAAGCAGGATATTGATTCATCACTGCATTGCTGAACAGATTTAACATTTAGAATTGTGTATTCTTCAGTATCATCTAGACTGGTCATTACCCATTTGTGTCAGGAGAATTTAAAAAAAGAAAAAAAAATAGGATTGTTGCTGGGAAGGCTTGGTGGTAGCTAGGGATATCTTTTTATCTGCATGCCACTCATACAGCTGTGGGCTTTGAGCTCTGCTCCGCGCCCTGCTACTTCTCCCCAGGTGCTGGAAAAAGATGGATCCAGTCCTGGGATACTTCTCCCAGTTTCCCAGGACTGGATCCATCTATTTCCAGCACTTGCAGAGGAGCAGCAAGGAGCGGAGCCGCCCCTAATTCCAGAGCTTTGTACATATAAGTAGTTAACAAACAAATGACATAAAGTAAATAACTGCACAGGGTCCTCTCTCCCTATGTATCAATCTTATATTACTCTACAATATTGCAGTACCATACAAAATTATATACTTAGCTTACCTATCTTGTTCAGATTCCTTTATAATAAAATTATTTACCTTGCGCCTAAGTTGTGTTAATCGTGCCATTGTTTTTGTGCGCATAGTTTTACACATTTATTAACCAAATACTACAAAAAGAATGAAATATTTTTTTTTTTCTTAGCATAGCAAGAGTTGTTTGGAAAACAGACTACAGTTTCCATTATGCATCGCCACCATCTGCTCCTAGTGGTTCTTTTTTTCCCTCTCTTCCCTGGCTGTTCATTTTCCAGCCTTATATTGTGCTCCTTTTACTGCTGAGCCTCTCAAATTGGTTCCTTTTTCCTTTGCTTTGCTGTTTAAAATTTATAAAGCTTGAGAAGTCTGGCCAGACTTTTTTTTTTTTTTTGGCAAGTGCTGGAGTGGAGGATAGAAGAAATAAAGTACTGTTACTTTACTGCCGGTCACTTCCCCCGCCACTTCCTGTTCTGAGCGGTGACCCGGGTTGTGATGTTTGAGATCCGCTTAGCCAGTCCGGCTGTAGTGGGGTCCAATCTCGGCTAGTGATTGGCTTCAGAGACTAGCACAGAAGTGTGAGCGGTGGCTGCGGGCAGAAGCCAGAGGACAAGAGAAGCTTGGAAAGTTAAAGTATAAAGTTTATTACTTTACAGTTAAGGCAAGGGCTGCACAATTATTGAGCCTTGTATCTAGCAGATATAATATGTAGCCCATCTCTTGCAGTGAAATGGAGATGTAGTGAGCTAGGGATAGAAACACACTTTTCCAGGCTTAAAATCATTGGAGGTTTGAATACTCAGGCCCCCGACCTATGCCTTTTCTGTAAAGGGGCAATCTGTTCACTGTTTTATTTTTAATTGTGGCTTACAGTAGCTTGACACAACCAACTTAGCTAAATTTAATGTTATGTGTCACCATAATAAATCTAACTAAAACCATAGA
The DNA here is from genome assembly GCF_027789765.1 of Dendropsophus ebraccatus. Classification (NCBI taxonomy): domain Eukaryota; kingdom Metazoa; phylum Chordata; class Amphibia; order Anura; family Hylidae; genus Dendropsophus; species Dendropsophus ebraccatus. The sequence continues at coordinate 80,921,886 of NC_091457.1, forward strand.
CATATAAAGCAACACAAATTGGGAGAGCTTTGAAAAATGTATCCAGTATCAAATTGCACAGCAAAACAAAATAAGGGAAATATCACTTATTGACAGGGCAGATATGCCATTGGAGAGTCTGGGATAGCCGGGGATGATCTGTGTTGGTACTGTATTGTTTGTCACCCAGCTAAAAAAACATTTTTAATTACAAGTGATAGGTCAAGAACATTTTTTTCTGTTCTTATTCAAGCTTTAAAGTGATACTGTCACATCCGTTCTATATAAGGACCTCTCTACGCAGCTATAAAGCCTAAATTCTGTAGTTTTCATACTTTACTTTATAATACATTTTTTGGTCCTTGGTCCAGTGAAAAATGCCTTTTTATCGTTGGATTATGCCATCTGGGCGGGGCTTTACGGGCGCAGCACCCCTTGGCCCCGCCCACACTAACACCATAGGCCCCGGTCCTTTGTATTGTCATCTAGGCATCGCCCCCTTGGCAGCCACAGGAATAGGCTGAGCTAGAAGAATAGGATCACCCACAAATTTGACATCTCCTTGGCATGCTTACCAGTGTTGTGTTTTTTTTTTTTTTTTGTTACCAGGCTTTTCTCTGTTGGGAACTCCACATTCTGCTCCATCTTCTTATATATGCCCCTATTACCCCAGTTCATTAATTGAGACTTATGGTTAATGCCATAGTTATAAAATGCCTGCAATTTATTCACTTTTAATAATAATTATCCTCAAAGAATATTATGTGCCGTTGTCTGGATTAAATAAATGGGAATTTAATTGTGCATCATAGGACTGGAAACACAGCCAATGCTGCAATTTAAACTTTCAGTTTATTTATAGTCAAGGGTGTTCATGTGGACCATCTGGCTGCCAAATTACAATGCATGTCCTCTATTAATAGTTTATGTACAGTATTCAGGCAGAGGCAAGGTTAATAGAAGATGGATGGGTTAAACTGATTGGAGGCCACCACCTATAGAGGGTGCTGTTGTACTGTGCATCTTAGTACTGTCACTAGCCTGCTGAAGAGAATTTAATAGGGAAGGCTTTGGCCATTGATGGGGATTGGGGACCTTTGAATCCCACCTGTCAGCTTTGTTCATTTGCAGAAACCCAAAGCTATGTGTGATAGACTAGTTTGTGCTGTTAGGAATATCTACATTTTTAGACTGATTGCTTGTTACTCTGGGATTTCACCTGTCTCGTTAAAGCAGAGGGAGAAATTAATAAATGTGAAAAGCTGGTGTTTGACATTAAAGAAGCCTTTTCATAGACTTTACTACTAAAGCTATAGAGCAAAGGCTTGGTATATTGGGGAAAGTATATAAGAATGCAAGACATCTAGTAAGACCAATAGCTGTAAGGTTTTATAAATTTTTTTTTTTTTATAGTATGTACATTAAAACTTTTTTGCACAAAAGGATAAGATGAAGTGCGGCAGCTCACCAAAATCAGTTAAAAGATGCTTTATTTGGACATAGAAGACATCAATAGCAGGTACTATCCACAAATAAACAGAGCGACGGCCGTTTCACGTATAAAATGCTTCTCTGCTCTGAGAAGAAGCGTTTTATACGGCAAAAGATGGCACTGTTAACCTCTTAAGGACCCATGACGTACCGGTACGTCATGGATCACTGTCAGTTAAGGACCCATGACGTACCGGTACGCGGGTCCTTTAAGATGGCACCGCGGACCGGCCGCATGCGATCGGGAGAGATGGCCTGCTGAAATACACTGCAGGCCATCTCTCCCTGTCGGCATGGGGGGTTGTCAACCCCCCCCCCCCCCCCCCCATGCCGACGATCGCTGCTATTGGCTGATCAGTTCAGATCAGCCAATAGCGGCGATCGGAACCTTTCCGGGCCATCGATGACCCGGAAAAAGATGGCGGTCGGTGCTATCCGAGGATGGCACCGACCGCCATTACTGTAAAAAGTAATGGTGGTCACGGTGCCACCGGCCCGATCGCCGTGAAGGCCGGCCGGTATCGGCCGGTCGTTCACAGCGATCAAAGTCCCTAAAAGTAATAAATACCTGCTCCGGACACCTCAGCTAGGTAGCTGAGGGGTCCAGAGCAGGTATTTGTACATTACTCACCTGTCCCGGGGTCCTGATCGGCGTCTTCCGGGTTCGCGGCGCCCTCGTCTTCTGTTCGGGTCTTCAGCTTCTTCTGTGCGGTCCCCTTCGGCTTTTTTCGGCTCCAGCGTCGTCTTTTTCCGGATTTTGACACGGACGGAGACGCCCGCCCGCATCAGTCTGCCGGTGGGTGCCAGCTGCGGAATGCACAAAGGGTTATCCTTCGCCATTCCGCAGTGTGCACGTACCCTTAGAGTGTATGAAGGAAGGGACACCCGAATCCTGCCCCCCCCCCTTCTCAGAGTTAGTGGGGAGATCGTTCGGAAACTGATCTTCCCACTGCTGGATAAGGGTTACCACCCGGACGGGGATAACTTTTATACCAGCACCCCCTCTTCCGGTCCCTCGCTGCCTGAGCTACTGTAGCTTGCGGCACGATCCTAAAATATTTTAGAAGCAGTAGTAGAGCCCTAATATTTAGCAGCCATGAAGCGGACCCAGCGCTTCTGGATATGAAGGACCCTGTATCGCACCAGGGCAACATTTTCCAGGTGACGTCCCCCACACTGGAAAACAGGAGAACCCAGAAGAAGTGCAGAGTGTGGCGTAACAGGGGGATTAGGAAGGACACCATTTTCCAGTGTGACACCTGTCCTGATCCCCCTGGCCTCTGCATACTGGATCACTTCAAGGCGTACCACACGTCATCGGAGTTCTACATTTTCTAAATTCCGTCTCTTATTTCTATTTCAGGGGTCACGTTGATCCAGGGATTATTCTGATCGCCATTATGGAGTCGGGAAGGAATTTTTTCCCACTGATGAGGCTACTGTCTTCTGCCTTACGAGGGTTTTTTGCCTTTCTCTGGATCAACACAGGTTGAGTTTGATGGACACCTGTCATTTTCAGCCTTATAAACTAATAATTGGCTTAATACCCCCAAATAAATTAGAATTGTCCCTTTTTCCCCAGCTAAATAGGTATGGCCGCCATTCCCATTAGAGGATGCCATAATGCAATTACAAAGCCTCTGTGCGGCCAGGACAGTAGGACCCCCCCCAAGTGACCCCATTCTGGAAACTACACCCCATAAGGAATCTAACAAGGGGGGCAGCGGGGATATGGCCCCCTGGTGACGGCCACATTTGGGACGTGAAAATGAAAAAAATGGTATTTATTTTCACGGCACATGTTCTACATATGTGCCTGTTACCAGTGGGGTCCATATGCTCACTGCACCCCTTGTTAGATTCCTTATGGGGTGTAATTTCCAGAATGGGGTCACTTGTGGGGGGTTTCTACTGTCCTGGCAGCACAGGAGCTTTGTAATTGCAACATGGCCTCCATCCTCCATTCCAGCCTCTAAATGGCACTCTGTCCCTTTGGTGGCTTGCCCTGTGCCCATATGGCACATTATGTCCACATGTGGGGTATTTTCGTACTCAGGGGAAATTACCCTATACGTTTTGCGTTTATTTTCTTTTTTAACCCCTTGTGGAAATGGAAAAAAATCAAGGCTAGACCAACATTTAGTGTAATTTATTTTTTATTTTTACTCTAACATTGATCTTGTCATGATTTTTTCATTTTCACAAGGGGCTAAAAGATAAAAAAAAAACACAATGTGTAGAGCAATTTCCCCTAAGTACGAAAATACCCCACATGTGGACATAAAGCGCCATGCGGTCGCAGGGTAAGCCTCCAAAGGGAAGGAGCGCCATTTGGTTTTTTGAGGCGTGATTTGGCTGGAATGGATTTCGAGGGGCCGTGTTGCATTTAAAAGGCCCCTCTGTTGCAAAGACAGTTGAAACCCCCCACAAGTGACCCCATTATGGAAACTACACCCCTCAAGGAATGTAACAAGGGGTGCAGTAAGCATATGGACCCCACTGGTGACTGGCACAAATGTGGAACAATGTGGCGTGAAAATGAAATATTACATTTTTTACACTATAATGTTGGTCTAGCCTTGAATTTATCATTTTCACAAGGAGTTAAAAGAGGAAAAAAACCACAATGTGTAGAGCAATTTCCCCCGAGTCCGTAAATACCCCACATGTGGACATAAAGTGCCATGTGGGCACAGGGCAAGCCTCCAAAGGGAAGGAGCGCCATTTGGATTTTGGAGATTGGATTTGTCTAGAATGGATGATGAACGCCATGTCGCATTTACAGATCCCTCGTGCTGCCAAGAGAGTGGAAACCCCCCACAAGTGACCCCATTCTGGAAACTACACCCCTCAAGGAATCTAACAAGGGGTACAATGAGGATATGGACCCCTTGATGACGGACACATTTGTGCCGTGAAAGTGAAAAAATTAAAAATCCATATTTTACTGCACCCCTTGTTAGATTCCTTAAGGGGTGTAGTTTCCAGAATAGGGTCACTTGTGGGGTGTTTCCAGTGTTTTGGCAGCACGAGGGCTCTGTAAATGCGACATGGCCCTTGAAATCCATTCCAGTGAAATCCAGCTTCCAAAAGCCAATTGGCGCTCCTTCCCTTTGGAGGCTCGTGCTGCGCCCGCTTGGCACTTTATGTCCACATGTGGGGTATTTCCGTACTCGGGAGAAACTGCGCTACATGTTTTGTGTTTTTTTTTTTCCCTTTTATCCCTTTGTGAAAATGAAAAATTGAAGGCTAGAACAACGTTTTAGTGTAAAAAATACTTTTGTCTTTTTTCACGCCATATTGTTCGGAAAATCTGTGAAGCACCTGTGGGGTCCAGATGCTCACCGCACCCCTTGTTACATTCCTTGAGGGGTGTAGTTTTCTAAATGGTGTCCCTTTTAGGGGTGTTTTTTAGGTTTTGGCACCCCAGAGCCTCTGCCAACCTGAAGTGGTACAGTCAGAAATGACAAATATAACGGAGCCATTGAAATTCACTAGGCGCTCCTTTATATCTGAGGCTTGTGGTTGCGTCAAATAGCGCAATAGGGCCACATATGGGGTATTTCTATAAACTGCAGAAACGGGGCAATAATTATTGGGGTGCATTTCTCTAGTAATAGGTTTATAATTATGAAAAATATTGGATTACAATAAAATCTCTGCACAGAAAATTTTAATTTTCAAATTTCTTACACACTTAGCTTTTATTTCTGTGACTCCCCTAAAGGGTTAAAACACTTTCTGGATGTGCTTTTGCAGAGTTTGGGGGGTGCAGTTTCTGAAATGGGATGCTTTGTGGGGCTTTCTAACATACAGTCCCCTCAAATACACTTTAAACCTGAACAGGTCCCTAAAAATATCTGATTTTGAAATTTTACAGAAAATTTGGAAATTTGCTGCTAATGTTTTAAGCTTTCTATTGTCTAAAAAAATTAAAGATAGTTTAATAAATGCTGCCAACATAAAGTAGACATGTTTGTAATGCTATTTAATATATAATTTATGTGGTATAACCATTTTCTGTATAAGCAGAAAAGTTTTAAAGTTGGAAAAATGTTTTTTTCACAATTTTTCACGCTATTTTTTGTTTTTTTTTCATAAAGATTCGTTATAAGTATCGACTCTAATTTACCAGAAACGTGAAGTACAATATGTCACGAGAAAACAATCTCAGAATCAGCCGGATAGGTAAAAGCATCCCAAAGTTATTAATGAATAAAGTGACACAGGTCATATTCATAAAATTTGCTCTGGTCCTTAAGGGGTTAAAGAGTCACTGTCGTGAATTTTTTTTTTTTTTTTTTTTTAGTACAGGTGATTTTAACCCCTTTGTGCTGCAGCTAGTTTGGGCCTTAATGACCAGGCTAATTTTTCAAAATCTGACCTGTCTCACTTTATGCTCTCATAGCTCAGTGATGCTTTAACGTATGCTAGCGATTCTGAGATTGTTTTTTCGTGACATATGGCACTTTATGTTAGTGGCAAAATTTGGTCACTACTTTGTGTGTTTTTTGTGAAAAACATCAAAATATCATGAAAAATTTAAAAAATTTGCATTTTATGAACTTTGAAATTCTCTGCTTCTAAAAAAAGAACGTCGTAGCACATAAATTAGTTACTAAGTCACATTACCAATATGTCTTCTTTATTCTGGCATAATTTGGTAAACATATTTTACTTTTTTAGGGTGTTATGGGGCTTAGAAATTTATCAGCAAATTATCACATTTTCGTGAAACTGATTTTTTTAGGGACCAGTTCTTTTTTTAAATGGATTTAGAAGTCTGGTATCCTGAAAACCCCCATAAGTGACCCCATTTTGGAAACTACACACCTTAAAGAATTAATCTAGGGGTATAATGAGCATTTTAACCCTACAGGGGCTGGAGGAAAGTATTCACAATTAGGCAGTAAAAAAATTGAAAATTTAAATTTTCCAATAATATATACGTTTAGATTAAAGTTTCTCATTTTCAAAAGGAATATGAGACAAAAAGCACCCCAAAATTTGTAATGCAGGTTCTCTTGAGTACAACGGTACCCCATATGTGGGCGTAAACCACTGTATGGGCACACAGCAGGGCTCAGAAGGAAGGGAGCGCCAATTAGCTTTTCCAATGCAGATTTTGCTGAAGAAGTTTCTGAGCGCCAGGTGCGTTTGCAGAGCCCCTGTAGTGTCAGCAGAGAGAAAACCCCCCATAAGTCACCCCATTTTGGAAAGTACACCCCTCAAAGAATTCATCTTGGTGTGTGGTGACCATTTTGACCCCACAGGTATTACAGGAAAGTATTCAAAAGAAGACAGTAAAAATGAAAAACTTGAATTCTTCCAATAATATGTTCGTTTAGTTTGAAATTTCTCAATTTCACGAGGAACAAGAGGAAAAAAGTACCCCAAAATTTGTAACGCAGGTTCTCCTGAGTACAATGGTACCCCATATGTGGGCATAAACCACTGCATGGGCACACAGGAGGGCTCAGAAGGGAAGGAGCGCCAATTAGCTTTTTCAATGCAGATTTTGCTGCAGAAGTTTCCGAGCGCCAGGTGCGTTTGCAGAGCCCCTGTAGTGTCTGCAGAATAGAACCCCCCCAAAAGTCACTCCATTTTGGAAAGTGCACCCCTCAAAGTATTCATCTTGGTGTGTGGTGACCATTTTGACCCCACAGGTATTAGAGGAAAGTATTCAAAAGTAGACAGTAAAAATGAAAAACTCAAATTTTTCCAATATTATGTTCTTTTAGTTTGAAATTTCTCAATTTCACGAGGAACAAGAGGAAAAAAGTACCACAAAATTTGTAACGCAGGTTCTCCTGAGTACAATGGTACCCCATATGTGGGCGTAAACCACTGCATGGGCACACAGGAGGGCTCAAAATGGAAGGAGCGCCAATTAGCTTTTTCAATGCAGATTTTGCTGAAGAAGTTTCTGAGCGCCAGGTGCGTTTGCAGCGCCCCTGTAGTGCTAGCGGAGTAAAATCTCGCCATAAGTCACTCCATTTTGGAAAGTGCACCCCTCATAGAATTTATTTTGGGGTGTGGTGAGCATTTTGACCCCACAGGTATTTGAGGAAAGTATTCAAAAGTAGACAGTAAAAATGAAAAACTCGAATTTTTCCAATAATATGTTCCTTTAGTTTGAAATTTCTCAATTTCACGAGGAACAGGAGAGAAATGTCACCCCAATATATGTAACACAGGTTCTCCTGAGTAGAACGGTACCCCATATGTGGGCATAAACCACTGCATGGGCACACAGCCGGGCTCAGAAGGGAAGGAGCGCCAATTAGCATTTTCAGTGCAGATTTTTCTGAAGAAGTTTCTGAGCGCCAGGTGCGTTTGCTGAGCCCCTGTAGTGTCAGCAGAATAGATTCCCCCCAAAAGTCACCACATCTTGGAAAGAGCACCCCTCAAAGAATTCATCTTGGGGTGTGGTGACCATTTTTACCCCACAGGTATTAGAGGAAAGTATTCAAAATTGGCCAGTAAAAATGAAAAACTCGAATTTTTCCAATAATATGTTGGTTTAGTTTGAAATTTCTCAATTTGACGAGGAACAGGAGAGAAAACGTACCCCAAAATCTGTAACGCAGGTTCTCCTGAGTACAACGGTACCCCATATGTGGGCATAAACCACTGTATGGGCACACAGCAGGGCTCAGAAGGGAAGGAGCGCCGATTTACAGGAGCAAAACCGCAGCTAGTAATGGTTATTAGAATAGCGCAGTTACTAAAATAAGATAAAAAAAATTAGATTACAGGTAATGTGGGGTGGTTACAAGCAACCAGGGGTGGTTATGGGCAACCTGAGGTGGTTACAGGTAATCTGGGGTGGTTACGGACAACATGGGGTGGTCACGGGCAACCTGCTGTGATTACGGCAACCTGGGGTGGTTACAGGCAACGTGGGGTGGTTACAGGCAACGCGGGGTGGTTACGGGCAATGTGTGGTGGTTATGGGCAACGTGTGGTGGTCACGGGCAACCTGCTGTGGTTACGGCAACGTGGGGTGGTTACAGGCAACGTGGGGTGGTTACAGGCAACGTGGGCTGGTTACAGGCAACATGGGGTGGTTACAGGCAACGTGGGCTGGTAACGGGCAACGTGGGCTGGTTACGGGCAACCTGCTGTGCTTACAGACAATCTGGGATGGTTACGGGAAACGTGGGGTGGTTACGGGCAACCTGCAGTGCTTACAGACAATCTGGGGTGGATACGGGCAACGTGGGGTGGTTACGGGCAACCTGCAATGCTTACAGACAATCTGGGGTGGTTACAGGCAACGTTGGCTGGTTACGGGCAACCTGCAGTGCTTACAGACAATCTGAGGTGGATACGGGCAACGTGGGGTGGTTACGCGCAACCTGCAGTGCTTACTGACAATCTGGGGTGGTTACGGGCAACGTGGGGTGGTTACGGGCAATGTGGGGTGGTTACGGATAAACTGAAGTTCTTATAGGCAATCTGGGGTGGGTACCTGTAATCTGACATGGGCACCGCAATCTGGAGGGGGTCATTGGCAATTTGGGGTGGTCAGAGGCAAGGTGCGGTGGTCAGAGGCGACGTGCGGTGGTCAGAGGCGACGTGCGGTGGTCAGAGGCATTGTGGCGTGGTCAGAGGCATTGTGGCGTGGTCAGAGGCATCGTGGCGTGGTCAGAGGCATTGTGGCGTGGTCAGAGGCAACGCGCAGTGGTTATGTGCAATCTGGGGGGGTTACATGTAATCTGGCATGATTACGGGGAACCTGGGGGGGTTATGTGCAACCTGGAAGGGTTACAGACAATCTGGGATTGTTACTGATAAACTGAAGTGCTTATAGGTAATCTGGGGTGGGTACATGTAATTTGGGGTGGTTACGGGCAATCTGGAGGGGGTCACTGGCAATTTGCGGTGGTTACGGGCAACGTGCGGTGGTTACGGGCAACGTGCGGTGGTTACGGGCAACGTGCGGTGGTTACGGACAACGTGCGGTGGTTACGGGCAACGTGCGGTGGTTACGGACATTGTGCGGTGGTTACGGGCAACGTGCGGTGGTTACGGGTAATCTGGGGAGGGGTTAGGGGTAATTTGGGAGTAAACTGCAATTATTACTATAATAAAAAGTGTGTGTTTTATTTTTTTGTATGTTTGTCACTTTTTGTACTTTACATATTCATTTTCACTGTATTACTATGATTACTGTGATATTTTCTATCTCAGTAATCATAGTTCAGTGACAGAGACCAAATTGGTCTCTGTCACTTTAAATTTTCAGAGTTGGCTGGTTGTGAAGCGCATGCGCACTTCATAACCAGCCAGGACGTCGAGGAGGAAGGAGCTCCGTGGATCCGGTGAGTAAATGGGGAAGGGGGGGTGACTGGGGGACGGGGGTGACAGGGGGGTTGGGGGGCGACTTGGGGGGTGGGGGGACATCACTTTTTATCCCCTGTCACCAATCATTCATGGTGACAGGGGATAAAAAGTGCCGGGAGCACATGGCACAAGCGATCAGCGGTATATAGTATATACTGCTGATCGCTTGTACCGGGACCCCACAGGGGGGTCCCCGATGACTGCCCCATGCTCTCCGCTACCTCCGGTGGCGGAGAGCATGGGGCTTTCATTCATTTTAACCTTTTAATCGCTGTGAACCGACGTTAGTCGGTTCACAGCGATAGCGGCGGCCATCTTGGAAATGATGGCCGCCGGGGGAGGGGGGTTAGTTATCGGGGCACTAGGGGGGGCTGATCTGAGGTCTGGGGGATACTTATTTCATCTCCCCCCGCCGTAGATTCACGGCGGGGGGAGATGAAAGGTGGCGGCGGCACCGGTACTCTCACTTACCGACGATCGCCGCTATTAACGTTATAGCGGCGGCCGTCGGTAAGGGGGGGGGCCGGGACGGACCTCACACACTGCCCCAACCCCTCAGCTACCTCCGGTAGCCGGGGGGATGGGGTGGGGGCCGTCCCGGCCCCGCAGCCTTATTCTCTGCCATCGCCGTAAAAAGCTGATGGCAGCAGAATAAGGCCCATTAGTGACCGCCGTAGAAAGCCGTATCGGCGGTCACTAAGGGGTTAAGAAACTTTGTAATTAGGTTTATTAGGCAAATATGCCATTATCTGCATTTAAAAATCCTCGTCGTCGTCCCCCCCCTCCTCCTCCTCTCCTTTCTGTCATCTACTGGTCAGAATCAGCACATCTCAATCAGACGCATCCGGTTTGTTCTACGAAGAGGGGAGGAGGGGAAAAGAGACGGAGCAAAAATGGCAACAGCAGAAAACAGAGAACAATGGATTCCTCAGAAGGGGAGCTATTCAGAGGGCTATTCAGAGGTCAGATAGCTCAGTGGTGACTGTCAGAGGAGAGAGAGCGCGTGTTGTAGCTTTTAATTAACTCTTTGTTGTCCTGTTTTGGTTTCTTATTTTTCTCTCTCTCCATAGGAGAACAATGAAGACAGAGGGAGAGCGTCAAACTGCTTTTTCATAATAAAAATTCATTTTTCGGCTAATAAACCCAATTACAAAGTTTCTTAAAATTGCCTGGACTATTGATTTCTGCAAAAAAAAAAAAAAAATTCACGGCAGTGACACTTCAATCCCCTAAGGACGGGGCCAATTTTCGTTTTTGCGTTTTCATTTTTTCCTCCTTGTGTTTAAAAGGCCATAGCACTTGCATTTTTCCACCTAGAAACACTCATGAGCCCTTATTTTTTCGTCACCAATTGTACTTTGCAATGACAGGCTGAATTTTTGCATAAAGTACACTGCGAAACCAGGAAAAAATTCAAAGTGTGGTGAAATAAAAAAACGCATTTCTTTTATTTGGGGGGGTATTTGTTATTACGCCATTCGCCCTGGGGTAAAACAAGTCGTTACGATTACAACGATATGTAACATGTATAACTTTTCTTTTATCTGATGGCCTGTAAAAAATTCAAATCATTGTTAACAAATATATGTTCCTTAAAATTGCTCCATTCCCATACTTCTAGCGTTTTATCCTTTGGTCTATGGGGCTGTGTGAGGTGTCATTTTTTGCGCCTTGATGTGTTCTTTCTATCGCTACCTTGATTGCGCATATACGACTTTTTGATCACTTTTTATTACATTTTTTTTTATTTAATGCGACCAAAAATGCGCAATTTTGCCCTTTGGGATTTTTTTGGCGCTTACGCCATTTACCGTGCAAGATCAGGAATGTGATTAATTGTTTGGGGATTACGCACGCGGCGATACCAAACATGTTTGTTTTGTTTATTTTTATTTAACACATGGGGAAAGGGGGGTGATTCAGACTTTTATTAGGGGAGGGGGCTTTTTATTAACAACATTTTATTTTTTTTTTTTATTTTTTTTTTTACACATATACTAGAAGCCCCCCTGGGGGACTTCTAGTATATGCACTCTGATCTCCCATTGATCTATGCTGTATATAGTTAAACAGCATAGATCGATGAGATCGGCACTTGATTGCTTTCGGCTGCTGCAGCCGAAGACAACCAAGTGCCGAGCCGGGGTCAGTGCCATTTTGGCGGAGACCCCGGCAGGTAACAGACACAGGGATCGCTTCTCCGGGACAACGTCCCGGAGGAGCCATCTCCGCCACTAGACACCAGGAAACGGCTGCATACGGTAATCGGATGCAGCTGTCTACTTTGACAGCTGCCTCCGATTACCTGATTAGCGGGAACTGCAATCGGACCGTGCCTGCTAATAGCCGCAGCCCCAGGCTACACGCGGCACCCAGGAACGCGGCTCAGAGCGGGGTCGCCGCGTGGCCCAGCTCTGAACACCTCTCGGGGACATATGACGTACGGGTACGTCATATGTCCCTAAGAGGTTAAGCAATTAACTTCTGGAGTCGAGTGCGGTTGATACACATTCTACTTATGATTTATTACACAACCAGCACCAAAGAATACTGAGTGCACGGGCGTACTATATCAAGCCGCATCATAGACCAGAAAGACCATTAACCGGAACAGTGCAATGTGGGACCCAGCGCTAGAATTGGGGAGGTAAGTGGATGTCATTGCTTTCATCTACCCCCTTCCCAGCCCTTCAATCTGGAGTACCCCTTTAATGGCATAGCCTGCAAGCTACATTTTTACAAAACTCCAATAGATATGCTAACAATGTAGTTTGTGGGGTAACTCTGATTAGGCTCCGTTCATGGGGGCAAAACTGGCGGAATTCCTAATTCTTATCATAATGACAGTCTATGGAAGGCTTGCTCACCTCCTCCCTCCACGCTGAAGGATAGACATGTCCATCTATCCAAGAGGAGGCGCGTTAGCCAGCTTTAGCTGTTTTTGGCTTCCTAACCACCTACAGCGGCCACAAATAGGCTGTAGGGTTCTCTGTCTTATAGGTGGCACCCACATCTAAGGGACACTTGAAGGGGAACTCCAGCGAAAATCTTCTTTCCAAATGCTTCAATCACCTATCTGCCCCCTTAATTCCCCACCAGTAAACTTATTCTTACCTAATGACTGTTGACCCCAGGCTTTTCTTTGGCAGCCATTTTGTGACAATGACATAATCCAGAGGGAAACTGGTCTTAGCCCTGTTAAGCCAGCCTCCCTTTGCCAGATGACTCAGGTTGCTCAGCTCTGATTGGCTGAGCAAAATGTAAGCCATCTAACAGTTCTATGGAGTCAGACATTACAGGAGACACAGTGCATAATGGGAAAGCCCAAACCAGGAAGTGAAGAAAAAATGAAGGCAAACTGCAGGTTCCTGAAACTCCAAACAGCGGGAAATTCAAAGACTTTTTTTATTTTATTTTTATCAGCACTGGAGTACCCCTTTAAGGTTATATCCTAAGTATGCTTTAAATATCCCATTTGTGTATACTTCCTTAAGTCAACCAATAGAACAATCTATTAAATTACTATGTTAACACATCATACTGGTTTAGAATACTTCCTTTCAGTCCTCTCTCAGGGCTCATCAGTTCAGAATCATAGAAAGGGTTAATTTGTTTTTGAAAAACAAATCTAAAATTAATATTGTATGTTGCATACTATACTATTTCTTTCTCAGTCTCAAAACTTTTGCAGTAAGTTTGACTTCCGCATAGTAGAGGGGTTAAAGAAGAAGGTGATTTCAATGATGAGAACTGGTAGGCTGCAGTTAATGATAAATAGCTAAAAATTCCCTTTGTGGTTTGATATATATCCTGCTGAACCGAGACATCAAAGAGCTGTCAAAGGAAGCTGCCCATGTGCTGTTAATTTATAACGATTCTAGAAGGCAATCCATAATCCCATCACTCCTGCTTTATGATAACCTAAACCTCAACCCCCATCCCAGGCAAATCCATAGAGAGATCTGCATCAAACTGGCCTGTCACAGGAGCTGCACTCCTATCTACTTTGATCACACAGAAACAGCTAGGGATATGTTAAAGGGACATATTTTCTGTACAATGGGTTAAGTTGTCTTGGCAAAACTGCAAATGGAGATAAATGGTAACAAGACTGAAAAGATAAAATAAATATACACATGCATTACATATAATTGCATTCAAGAATAGGAATTAGAGCGTAGTTAACGCCTTAACCCATCAGACATACTGGTACATCATTCACATCGTTCAGCAGTAGAGAGCTACCGCTAACAGCCTGCCTGAAACTAAATCTCTTTTCTGGATATTCAGTTCATTTAGCAAACTTGCCTCCTTCCGATATGCCTATACTTTTCCTGTTTGTTGGCAGCTAGTTGTTTAGGTTACTGACCGTTACTGTGCAGTTGTTGGACTAATTATATACAGTGGTCCCTCAAGTTGCAATATTATTTGGTTCTAGGATGACCATCGTATGTTGAAAATATTGTATCTTAAAGGGGAGCTCCAGGTAGAGGTTTAAAAAAATGAAACTTATGCAGAAGCATATGTCATAACTTACCTATCCATCCCAGTTTTAAAACTACCAAAAATCCATTTTTTTTTTTTTTTTTTTTTGGGGGGGGGGGGGGGGGGGTGTTTGTTCTGTATTGTGTTCTTCCTGGTTGAGCAGTTCCCATAATGCAGTACTGGTTCCAGAATGCAATACTTTCCCTTAGCTGTTCATCACAATCCTCCACCCTGCCAATTCCCCGCCCAAATTTGTTGCAGAACATCTAGCTGTGTTCACACATTGCAGTTTCATTGTGTTACTGAATTTTTTGCAGTACTTAATCATTTCATTGGTGTCCCACCCACACAGCACACAGTTACAACCTGTAACACCACACAGCACGCTGTATTCTCTACCTGTAACACCACACAGCACGCTGTATTCTCTCCCTGTAACACCACACAGCACGCTGTATTCTCTCCCTGTAACACCACACAGCACGCTGTATTCTCTACCTGTAACTCCACACAGCTCACTGTATTCTCTACATGTACCACCACACAGCACGCTGTATTCTCTACCTGTAACACCACACAGCACGCTGTATTCTCTACCTGTAACACCACACAGCATGCTGTATTCTCTACCTGTAACACCACACAGCACGCTGTATTCTCTACCTGTAACACCACACAGCACGCTGTATTCTCTACCTCTAACAGCACACTATATTCTCTACCTGTAACACCACACAGCACTCTGTATTCTCTACCTGTAAAAGCTTAATCAGTGAAATTAGTGCAGCAGCTGCTTCTGGCCAGTGAGAGATAGTAAATCACTCAGGGGATTGGGGGATCCAGCCTAGCCTCCTGTGACATCACGCCCAGCCCTGTGTCTGCATCATCAGCAAACACACGCAATATGAGACATGGAATATTTGATGTAAAGCATGGAATATTTGTCTCCTAAGGTGGGAGAGCAGAGGGAGCAGGAGACAATGTGAATTGGCACAGAGGCCACTTCCTTGATTTTTATCAGCTACCAGTGTGGCAGAACCGTACAGATACGGTAATACATTATATAAACACATCTATATAACTTTTAATGTACTTTAAATAGAATTTTTTTTCCTTATATGGAGTTCCCCTTTAAGACCACAACTGTATGGAAAACTAGTAATTGGGTCTGAGGCCCTCTAAATGTCATCCCCAAAATAAAAAAAAGGAAGATTTAAAGTGTCACAGTCATAGAAAATTTTGACATGTCCTAGAGAAATGTCAAAAGTTTTGATTCGGGTCTGAGTGTTCAGACCTATACCAATTGTAAGAATGAGCGGGGAGAGGTTCACGTTGCAATGCGCCCTCTTCTTGCTCTTTGTCAGCGTAATAGGTTGGGCTCCTTAGGCATCCATGAGCCTGACTGATCATGTGACGCATAGCTGGGAGAGGAATGTGCTTAGTGCAGTCTTCTCCCAACTCTGAACTAGACCGATCAAAACTTTTGACATGTCAAGCCATGGCAAGGACACTTTAATGTTTAACTATGTTAAAATGGGAATACCCCTTTCACCTTTTAAATGTCACTTACAAAGGCATTTAAAGCTTTGCAGTAATTTTTGTACATCTTCAAACATGTCAAAAGTTACTAATTTTTCAGGTCTTGCTTCTGAGCCACGCTGTGATCCTGAGATATAAGGGGGGGGGGGGGGGGGGTCAATTTGTAAACCATCTTGTTCGCTTCATTAATCTATGGAGCAAACTAATTGGATGTCCTTGCCAGCTGGAAAGTGGAGCACAACACTGCCAAGCCCTTCACCCCCGACCGTATCTAAGGATTACAGCAAGTTTCAGGAGTCAGAATCATTAACTTAACTAACTAAAATATACGAGGACGTGAAAAAAGTTACTGTAATTGACTATCTCTCCTGTGACATGGTCATGGGAGGCAAAAAAAAAAAAAAGTTAGCTTCCGGCGGCGGGCTGCGGGATGGGGGGATGCAGCCGGGGATGGGGGGATGCGGGCTGCTGGATGCGGCCAGGGATAGGCTAATGCAGCCATGGATGGGGGATGTGGCGGGGCTGCGGACAGCGGGGGGTTAAAGCACATATTCACAGCGGGATGTCAATCTTGCTGCAAGTATGTGCTATCATAGGGGTGAATTGATACTGGATCCACAGCTGATCTCGCTGCGAATCCGCAGAAGTGAGATCCGCTGCAGATCCGGTAGGTGTGAAGGCACCCTAAAAGTAAAAACCTCTTATGAGAAAATGGTCTTCTCAATTCCTATAGTTCTTGCTAACTCTTGGAGCTCTTGTTTAAGTACTGGTCAGGTGAGACTCCTAAAACTAAACTGTAAACCATTCTATTTTGAGGGAATCTAGCTTTCACTTATTCCTTGATCGTATCCTTGAGAAGGTTGTGAGAAAGAAAAGCTTTCTGAAAGAAACTTTTTCAAAAGAGAATTTTTCTCTTCAGAGGCAGCGGAGTAACACCTATAGGTGGGGCAAAGGGTGCGTTTGCACCTGGACCCAGGAGCCTCAAGCTTTATGATGTAAAACATTATAGGTAGAAGGGACCTGTGACAGATTTTGCACTAGGACCCACTGGCTTCAAGTTACACTGCTGGGAATGCTGTCCAACAAGCATTTTAATAATCATTTTATCTCTTTATTTTCTACATTGATTTTACTGATCGTAGCTGTGGCCAGATCAAGATAAGCATTACAGTGCCTGTACCTCCAGTGCTAGGCCTTGCTCTCCTGCTACCCTGGGTGGAATACATTTATTATTTCAGTATCGAAAAAGAGGGAAGACTAGCAGGAGGCCACACAGGCACCTATGTCTGCGGGGCCCCACTATGTTCTCAATTTATCCTGCTCTAGCCAGCTGGAGTGAGCAAAACATACATTGTGTGAACATGGCCTTACAGATCAAAATTGTACCTATTTCCTCTCCTTAAAATGATGCAGCCTAGGTAAAGGGCTTACTAAAAAAAATAAAAGAATACATTTTATATATATATATATATATATATATATATATATAATTTTTTTTTTTTTTTTCTAAACAACTTATGTAGAAATGTGAAGTTGGTTGTGTGCATTCTTTCCATTCTGCAGCTTTTAGGTTTCTGATATGTGAGCTGCCCTCTAACAATGTTCTGTTCTGTTTATCACTTGGGTTTGTATGTTTGGAAGATGTTTAGTAACTCTTTTGTCTTCTCCATACTTCTCCCTACTGCAGAGTTTAAAGCCTGTCCAAACTGGGTTTGTGCTGAATGAAAATGTAAGCATCAGTTCAGAGACCGGCGAAAGAGTTTAGAAAAAAGAAAAGAGAAAAAATTTAACATTTAATTTGTAATGTGTTTTTTTTTTGTTTTTTTTAACACAGTGCAACAACAAGTTATATAGCTTGCTAAAAGGGGTGATTGTGCCTATGGTTATGTAATGATATGGCTGTCTTCATTAAATTGATGTGTGTTTGTGTCATTGTCTTGTGATTTGTCATTGGGTAAAGCTGGCCATAGATGTAAAGAGTTTCTGCTTTTAGTATTCATGGATGATGAGCTTTTAAATTGCCTGGTCATCCAATTCTCCTGCACTGGCCACTACAAGGGAAATGTAGTATCGCCAGTTAGCTG
Organism: Dendropsophus ebraccatus; assembly: GCF_027789765.1. Lineage (NCBI taxonomy): Eukaryota > Metazoa > Chordata > Amphibia > Anura > Hylidae > Dendropsophus > Dendropsophus ebraccatus. The sequence continues at coordinate 80,939,813 of NC_091457.1, forward strand.
TTCAAAGGAAGGGTATACATTGTAATGCATGACTAGGTTAGGTCTTCAAGAGCAGCTGTTCTCTGTGGCAAAAAAGGGGATCCTAATCAGTTAACCCTGCTCCCCGCCATATTGCATATTTTCCTTTAACCTGTAAAGGGAATCTGGCGGGTCACCAGTGCCGCAAACAATGGTCCCAGTACATTGATTTAGAGAAAAGAATTGTGGTGATCTGAAATGCTCCCAAAAAAAAAATTATCTTGCATTGTACTGTATTTTCCAGCGTATAAGAAGACTTTTTAACCCCGAAAATTCTTTTTAGAAGTCAGGGGTCGTCTTATATGCCAGGTATGGTCTCCTAATACAATGGTGGGGCTCAAAAATGTCCGCATCCCAACCGTATGGGGTGACCACTATAATAAAAAACAAAAAACTGTTTACTCACCTGGAGTCCGTTCCCGGCCTCTGCACATCTTCTGTCCCGTTCCTGGCACAAGCAGTGTGACGTACACTGACTGAGCTGGGGATCTCCAAAGCTCTCCTGAGCAGCCGAGACGCTCGACTGCCAGGAGAGCTTTGGAAGAATGACAGAGGCTTCGGGTACTTCCAGAGCCTCTGTCATTCTCCTGAAGCTCTCCCGGGAATACCCAGAAAAACCAGTGAGGCAGGCATAACCACCGATGGAAGCAGGATCAATTTATTTGCCAAACTCCTCCACATCTTGACAACTCCTTTGAGTGTCCAGGGTAATAGAAGGTCATTCATCATTCTTGGAGATGGCATCCACAGATCATGTTGTGAAACTCCATAAGCTAGATTTGCAGTAGATTGGGGGAAGGATGGAGAATTTGGAGAGGCAGAAACTGGTGTTGCCAAGTTTAACCATTTACTCAAGTGTACTATCTTGTAGTATGTCTGAATGTCAGGTAATCCAATACAACCTCTCTTGGGAAGTTGTGTAAGTAGCATGTGTGAGGTATTTTGCCCTTCCACAAGAAGTGGGAAAATATGCTGTGGATACTATAAAAAAACAGGGAGGAAGATGGGTATCATTTCTGCAACATGTAAAGGATTTTGGGGAGTATGTACGTTTTCAAGAGGTTTTTTTTCTCCCTAGCCAAGAAATTAAGAGGAAGTCATATTTCTTCAATAGTTGCGTCATTTAGCTGATAGAGGTCTGCCAAGATATCAAGAGATTAACGCCTAGATATTTTATGGTGTGTGATGCCCAGTGGAAGAAGGTAGATTGCGTTAGAGCTTGTATGATGAGGTGACAAAAAAATATTTAGTAATTCTGATTTAGTGGTATTGACTTTGAAGTTGGAGACACTGTTAAAAGCATCAGAAATCTCTTTTAGGAAGTGAGGTAAGGGTTCTAGATCTAGAGAGGTTTTTTTTTTTATAAAGGTAACTAGCTTCCCTGATCACATTAGGGGAAGCCTGATCACTGCCACCACACCACCAATGATGTGTTTTAAGGACAATGCAGCCAGCCAGCACCCTGCTCTGCACTGACAGTGGTCAAGAAGCCTGAAATGGCTCCACATGCCTTTATGGTACCTCCTCCAAGAGAAACATTCATTTGGTCCCATTAGGACAACTAATGTCAGTATGCTTTTTAGGTTATGTTCACACACTGTAAAACAGCGTCCGTTGTTGAACGGGTTCCTCTGGCCGATACTGCATTATCAGCCAGAGGAACATTATTCAAAGCCCATTGTAGCCTGCTGCCCGTATGGGTGTGTCTGGAAAGCAATTAACCATTAACTTCCATGCACAGTACCGTTGGCATGACAGCCAGACAGTGTGTTAACTTTTAATTATTTGCGCCTGTTATTTCCAAACAGCTGCAAATATTGACATGCCAATTATTTGTACGACACTCTAGAACTACAGCCGTTGTGTTCTTCATAGTGTGCACAGCAAGTCCGTTGTTCTATTGAGCTTAATGTAAATTAATGGATCTTGAAACTACGGATGTAGTTTTCCCCCATTCAATTACATTGTGTGAACATAGCCTTAGGATGTATGAATGTCATAGTGGAGGATTCACTCATATTATCTACACTGTAGAGCCAGTGTAACCATATATTATATGTACAATGATACTTGAAGTCCTTCTAGCTCTCTACTGTGAAGTCTTAGACACACAAATTGCTCACATATTGTGGCTCTGTAGCAATTATATAATGGCTCGTATGGTATTTCCTTATAGTGAAATCTCGGGTTTGAAGCTTTGGTTTGAAGCTTTCCCTGTGTTTTGATGGGTTTCCTCTCGGTTCTCAGTTTTCCCACAGTCCAAACAGTACAAGTAGATTAATTTGAAACTTAGTTTGTGTGCCCGAATGGGGACAGAGACCTGTGAGACTGATAAAAGTATACATTGCTGCAGAATATGTTGGCACTGTATAAATGAATGCAGTAATTTACCAAATTCTTCATAACTCCTCATGAACATTTGGGCCATACTGAAATATAGAATGAGTAAATCTACATGCACTGTATGCAAAGAAATTTTCTGATCCACTTTTATTTTGGAAGGTATATGAAGTCTTCTCTTAGTCAACTGGTTTACTGTGGTTTTTGCCAGTGCAACACCTGTACAAACATAGTACACATTTATTGCACCATTTTTAATACAAAAAAAGTTTGAAGCAGAATAAGTATCATTTCTTTACATCTTATCTGTATAAATCTGAACCTTGCTATGATTCACCTATAATCAGTCATTAGTACATTGTGTCACAGCTGCCTAAAATATGTGACAGCTCTATAACAACATATACAGAAGCAGCGTAAAGAACCACACGTTCCAGCAGATGCACCAGGCAAAATCTCACAATAAATCTGCATGAAGGAAGCGTTTCTGACTTTAATTATGGAAAATATGCATCTGTGCTGAAAGCTGTTAATATCCAAAGAAAGTAAAACTGTCGTCTAGGTGTAATTAACTACTTCTCCGCACCCCACAGAACCAGATGGCAGCTCGTTACTTTTTTTAAATTATTATTTTGTTTTTAACTTTTTTTGGGGGTCTATATTGGAAATCTGTAGGTATAAAGATGGCAGAGCAGATTGTCATTTTAAGATTTGAAAAGGAAATTCAATGACATAAATCGCACAGTCGGAACTATAAAGAAAAGATTTGTCGATTTACTGTTAACCTCCATATCCACAGCCATCTCCATTGAAACTTGTTGGCGTACAAATAAAGAGGTGGAAAAAAACGTCGATGGATACTTTTTTTGTTATCCGTAACCCAGAGTGTGATTTAGATGTTTTTCTACATCAGACCACTGTAACCCCACAGATCATGAGAAAGGTAGGGGTGCCAAATAACAAGTTATTATCCTGGCAAAACCCCTTTAAAGGGAACCTGAAAGCAGGATGTGGACCCTTTAAATTACGGTTGCAGGCTTACCAGTCACTTGCAAAAAGTCCATTTTTGATTGTTAGGATACAGTATAGGGAAGTGTGGCATGTGACCCCCTAATCTCTAATTAACGCCAAACCCTGGGCATTTGACTCCCAGTGGCTGGAAGTTGGATGCAGCCCTAGCACTATCTGGAAAACCTGGATAAACCTATGGCTATGTTCCCTCAACGTTTTTTTCTTTTCTGATTATAATTTTTTTAAATGTCTGTCATTTTGAGTGCAAAATAAAATCCATTATTTTGCGGTTTGGCTGCCTGTCAATAACAGCTGTTGGTACCTTATTCTAGTTTAGGTTGACTAATTGTCCATTGGGTGTGCCTTTAATTGAAAAGCCCATTGAATTTAATAGTAATGATGTTGAAAGGACGGTAAAAAGAAGAACTGTGTGTGAACAACTAAAAGATAACATTAAAAGTGTGAACATAGCCCATGACTGTATTGATGTTTTCCAGGGTTCCCTAGGGCTGCATCCAACTTCTCCAGCCACAGAAAGTGAAATGCTCATCACTAGTCCTAAATACATATTATCTACTGTAAATATGTCATCACTTACTGATTGGTAGTGGTCCAACTTCGGAGATCCCACAATTTTCAGAATAATAGGGCTTTAGTGTTGTGTAAAGTCAGGCCCCATTTTGATGAATGGCATATCCCAACAATATGTCATCATGTTATCAGTAAATACCTGTTTAAAGTGACACTGTCACCCCCTTAGTGCATTCTGACATCTCTACACAGGTGTAAAGGGTAAATTTAGTGTTTTTCATATCTTATTTCATATCATACGTCATGGTGCTTGTTCAAGTAAAAAGTGTCCTTTTATCAACTGCAGATTGTATTAAGTGGGCGTGGCCTCGCGGAACTAGCGCCACATAACCCCGCCCACAACGGCACGGTTGGCCCCGCCCCCTTGACGCCCATTGGTTGTCCAACGTAAAGGGGGTGGAGTCTAGACCTTTCGGCCAGCCTGTTCCAATGGCCGGCGAGGGGGCGGGGCCAATTGTGCCGTTGTGGGCGGGGTTATGTGGCGCTAGTGCCGCGAGGCCACGCCCACTTAATACAATCTGCAGATGATAAAAGGACACTTTTTACTTGAACAAGCACCATGACATATGATATGAAATAAGGTATGAAAAACACTAAATTTACCCTTTACACCTGTGTAGAGATGTCAAAATGAACAAAGGGGGTGACAGTGTCACTTTAAGAACATTTTTGTTGACCAAATTGTATTGTTTTAAATAGTTTTGGAAACTCCAAAGATTCAGGTTTATCATTTTAAGTTTTTTTTGTTGTTGTTGTTATTGTTCCCCTAGGATACAGAACAAGGCAGATAACAGATGGACAGCACATTATTTACAATAGGAACGTTTTCATGGTCTTTCCTTTCAATTAGAAGTGGGGAACAAGAGCTGAAATAAGTTCTTTTTCCATTAATCCTATTTTGTGTTTTCATACCCAGCCTCCACAGCATTGTATGTTTCCATGCTTGGAATGTGATCTCTACACAGTGGAAATCTCCCACCGCGCCGAGCCATGCTATTTTCATGGTGTATTTACCTTTTTTATATCTCAGTAAAATTAAAGGAAGGTGCCCTGCTGAGAGACACTGTTTTGATCATGAAGTAGAGGAAAGTTGCAGGAAAGCGCAGTGACTTGCTGGCCATGAGAGCAGTTTTTAGAGGATGAAGAACAGTTGTTGCTGGAAATAGCAGCGTTATTCACAAGGAATGCCTGCTTATCGGAGACTGTAAATGTGTCTTGTTTATCAACTTCATTTCTGCAATATCATTTCACACACTTACTTTATCATGCATAGAAGAAATGTCATTTACTACTTGTTTGATTTTACACTTGCATTGGTGTTTTCTTTTATCTTCTTTAACTATAAATACAGTGAGGGATTTGTAAGGAATTGTTAAGGTAAGTATAAGGGCCTTATTATATGGCTCAATATGGAGGAGGAAGCGAGCGCCGACCTTTAGGGTCAGCGCTCCCTTCCTCTTCGTTCCTCACCTTATCAGCTGGTAATAAGTCAGGTATAGCCCTAAGGGCCCTAAGAAGACATTTATTCTATTACCATTTCAGACAGAGTTTAAAAGTTTTCTATTATCTCTTGAACATGCTTTTAAAGCGACTCTGGACCCACAATCTGACACCTCCCCCCCAACCACTTGTACCTTCGGATAGCTGCTTTTAATCCAAGATCTGTCCTGTGGGTCTGTTCGGCAGGTGATGCAGGTATTGTCCTAAAAAAACAACTTTTAAACTGCAGCCCTGTGCCAAATGGCCAGGGCCTAGATTGTGTATGCATTAGGCTGGCACAACCTCTCTGTCCCTCCTCCCCGCCCTCCTCATCATTAGGAATGTTCCAGGCAGATTTTCTACTATTCCTCACCTGCGTCAGCACGGCACATGTGCTGGATCATTAAGGCACCTGTGCAATGTTCAGACAGGAGAAAATGTTCTTGGGGCATTCCTAATGATGAAGAGGGTGGGGAGGAGGGACGGAGGGGTGGTGCAAAGTTAGGGCACAGATACTGTAAGGGCTGCAAGTTTAAAAGTAGTTTTTTAGGACAATAACTGCATAACCTGCAGAATGGAGCCAGGACAGATCTTGGATTTAAGGGTATATTCACACGGACGGGCTCGCAGCGAGATTCTCGCTGCGAGCCCGGCAGGTCCTGGCAGTTCCGGCCAATCAGTGGCTGCGGCTGGGCAACACACTGATTGGCCAGACGGGAGAGCAGGACGCCGGGACCCCGTGCAGCAAGGACAGGTAAAGTATGCTTACAGCGGGGGAGCCGGCCGGGAGCAGAAGGGGTTAAGGGCGGCAGAATTACATACTCGCTGCGGTCGTTTAGACCGCAGCAAGTATGTAGTGTATGGGAACTGCCGGGCTCGCAGCGAGAATCTCGCTGCGAGCCCGTTCGTGTGAATATACCCTAAAGCAGATATCTGAAGGTACAAGTGGTTTGGGGGGGGGGGACAGATTGTGGGTACAGACTCGCTTTAAAAGTGCACTAGGGTTTATTTTTAGCCAAATTACAAGCTGCACTTTGCTGCACAACAAGCAGCTACAGCCGTGCTTTGCTGTTGTAAATAGGAGGCTTTATTTACCGTATGTACTCTTTTTTTTTTTTTTTTTTTGCATCCTCCTATATCTCCATACATTACAGCGGTCTCCTACGATAGCTGTGGATTCTAACCTCCCTCAGTATTTCCATAAATAAAACATAAGAACAACTGAATTACAAGACAAGGAGGCAATTTCAACATGCCTGATCCTATGATTTTAAGGGGACTATTACACCAAACGATTATCAGCCAATAATTGTTTGGTGTAATAGCTCATGTCATGATAGCGATGGTCCTCTGTACGTTGAGTAATAGGAGTGGAGGCAGCAGACTGCCTTTCACTACAACTGGCAGCCCGTACGATCTAAGGATCACTCAGGCAGTACCCCTGCAGCTTCCCGCAGCCCAATCCCCCCCCCCCGCACCTGTTCCTCCTGCTCACTGTCTGCCTGTGTAATAGCACAGGCAACAAGTGGGGACGAGGAGGAAGCGAGTGCTAACCTACTCATCTCTGGCAGAATTCGAGCAGAATGTAAATGGAATTCAAGCAGAATTCAACCTTCTATAGGAAGTCATGCCAATTCTTCAGGCGGAAAGCGAATTCGTGGCGGAATTTTCAGAGCGGAAAATTCTGCTGTGTGAACGAAGATGTGGAAAGCCCATTAAAGCCAATGTACATTCACAATGTTTATTTTTTTGCGGACGGATTCTGCCTGAAATTCAGCGTGTATTTCTCAGTGTGAACATACCCCCTAATACAGCCTTTAGGAGGGGGGGGGGGAGCTGATGGTTTAGACCCCTTGCTTGCATTTGGACTTTCCTTGCAATTTTTTTTTTATAGTAAATGTATCCGAATAGTTCTGACTCAAACTGTGAACTTCTATATTCCTGTGACAGGCCCCTCACCTAGTCAGCATAGGGAACATCTTTTAGTTGAGGGCTGCCACCTAGGGCAGTTCATCCTAGTAGACAGGGACAGCGGGTTAAGCCTAAGGGTCCATTTACACAGAGAGATTATCTGCCAAATATTTGAAGCCAAAGCCAGGAATGGATTTAAAAAGAGGAGAAATCTAAGGCTTTTCCTTTATGACCTGATCTCTGTTTATAGACTGTTTCTGGCTTTGGCTTCAAATCTTTGGCAGATAATCTGTCAGATAATCTTTCTGTGTAAATGGACCCTAAGACTTGAAAGTGGTTTTTTTTTCTAAATTAAGAAATTGCATAATTTGAGCACCAGATGCAAGTCCACAATTTTCTAATTATCATTTTCTCCCCAAATAATAAAGTATAGGCCAAATCTTTACACACAGCTTGGTCACCAGTGCTAAACTGGCTGTATCAACAACACATGGCTTGCCCATTAAAATGTTTCAGCCATCTCGTGGCAAAATATCAAACTACATGACCTAACCTTATATCTAGCAACGAAAAAAAAAAGTTATAAGAATTAAGTATCTGTATGTTACCCGATGCTCCAATGAACCTTCCATTTTCCTCAGTAGATGTTATTCTTTTCGCCAGATGACAAGTAAGCTTGAGTGAATAAAACTGAACACTGTGCCCGAAGATCACCTCCTGCCCTGACAATTCATCTTTTATACCGTTGACATTGTTAAAGCAGCATTGGATACTGTGAAACACATTACTGTCCAAGGACAACTGCGGATAACATCTTTTAATGTTCATTGATGATTTGTATGGGATAACTGAATAGCTCTGTATGAATCAGTGTACAGTAACACAGTGCTACACTGAGGATACACAGCTATTTAGTCTAATGGTCGGTAGTGTGGTATATATCACCGAGATCTCCTTTGCTGGGGTTAAAGCTTACATATCTGTTTCATCAAACCCGGGCTAACAACAAAAGTAGGTGCAATCTGACGCGTGGTCAGGTTTATTGAAAGGTTGCAAACCAAATAAAACAGAACAGCAACAAAAGAAAATCCTTGCCTGTCTGCCACTTATTGTACATACAACGTCCCTGACTATCAGCTGGAGAGCTTCTCTCTGCCAACTTGCAAAAACACTTTTTTACTGACATGAGTCTCTCACACAGACAGGCTTTCTGTGTCCCCAAAAATCTCTGTCCTCCCTCCTTCCCTTAAAGCAAATCTGTAAAAACTGAGCCCCCGCTCCCTAGACTACTGGTACTGTACGGACATGGAGAGAAAGGAGCTGCTGCACCTCACACCTATGGTTGACACTAATGCCTATTGGCTTCATTTAAAAACCAACTACAGGATGTTGGTATGTAATTTGATCAAACCATATTGCCTCATGTACCACTTGCAGGTCCCCTGGCCCACATGAGTCCCTACACTAAATCAACACTATTGGTCAGCAACTGGCAACCCGAGCGCAAGCAGGGAAGGGACGCCACGGATGGCCCTGCAATGTCACTGTCACAGGACCAAACCCCGCAGGCACCGCCAGCAGAAAAAGCAGCCACCAAGCAACACAAATGTACTGGTACTGAGGTGAAATCCTTCACAAATGTCTTTTCCAAAATCTTTTGGCTGAAAAATCATCTTTTATTCCTCGGTAGCGGTGTCAATGAGGCAGTACCTAAAGCATACTTGCCTCTGTGATGGTATCCCCCCCCCCCCCTCCTTGATTCTTGTACCGCCCCCAGGCCAGATCTCTGGTCTCTGACCGTTGTGTTTTTTTTTAATTACACTATGATCCAATGGCGTATGTGCGCAATTGAAGAAGCAAGCATTGGAGACCAGAGATCTGGTAGTGGTACAAGAATACGGGAAAGGGGGAGCGTGTTAGGAGAATACCACCACAGAGAAGGCGCAGGCCTATGGCACGAACTTTGTAGGCCCCGACTCATTGACACCACTGCTGAGGAATACAAAATGATTTTTAAATCAAAAGATGGCACCAGCAGCATTTTGGTAAACACATCCGGGAAGGAAGGGTACCGATTCTAATATACCTTCCTTATAACATAAGTCATGCAAAAATGTTATAAAAAAATGCTGAAATCTCAATAAAATATCCCAGATTAATACAAGATTCTGTATACAGTACAGACCAAAAGTTTTGACACACCTTCTCATTCAAAGAGTTTTCTGTATTTTCATGACTGAAAATTGTAGATTCATGCTGAAGGCATCAAAACTATGAATTGACACATGTGGAAGTAGATACCTAACAAAAAAAGTGTGAAACAACTGAAAATACGTCTTATATTCTAGGTTCTTTAAAGTAGCCGCCTTTTGCTTTGATTACTGCTTTGTACATTCTTGGCATTCTCTTGATGAAATGTTTTTCACGTCACAGATAGGCCCTGTCTGGTGTAATAAGTGGGATTTATTGCCTTATAAATGGGGTTGGGACCATCAGTTGTGTTGTGCAGAAGTCAGGTGGATACACAGCTGATATTCCTACTGAATAGACTGTAAGAATTTGTATTATGGCAAGAAAAAAAGCAGCAAAGTAAAGAAAAACGAGTTGCCATCATTACTTTAAGAAATAAAGGTCATTCAGTCCGAAAAATTGGGGAAACTTTGAAAGTGTCCCCAAGTGCAGTTGCAAAAACCATCAAGTGCTACAAAGAAACTGGCCACCCCAGGAAAGGAAGTCCAGGAGTCACCTCTGCTGTGGAGGAGAAGTTCATCCGAGTCACCAGCCTCAGAAATCGCAGGTTAACAGCAGCTCGGAAACCAGGTCAATGACGGCACACAGAGTTCTAGCAGCAGACACATCTCTACAACAACAGGTAAGAGGAGACTGTGTGCAGCAGCCTTCATGGTAAAATAGCTGCTAGGAAACCACTGCTAAGGACAGGCAACAAGCAGAAGAGACTTATTTGGCCTAAAGAACACAAGGAATGGACATTAGACCATTGGAAATCTGTCCTTTGGTCTGATGAGTCCAAATTTGAGATCTTTGGTTTCAAACACCATGTCCTTGTGCGACGCAATGGACTCTGCATGCCTGGTTCCCACAGTGAAGCATGGAGGATGAGGTGTGATGGTGTGGGGGTGCTTTTCTGGTGACACTGTTGGGGATTTATTCAAAATTGAAGGCATACTGAACCAGCATGGTTACCACAGCATCTTGCAGCAGCATGCTATTCTATCCAGTTTGCATTTAGTTGGACCATCATTTATTTTTCAACAGGACAATGACCCCAGACACATCTCTAGGCTGTGTAATGGCTATTTGACCAAGAAGCAGAGTGATGGGGTGCTACAAGATGGTTTGGGGTGAGCTGGACCGCAGAGTGAAGGCAAAAGGGACAAGTGGTAAGCATCTCTGGGAACTCCTTCAAGACTGTTGGAAGACCATTTTGGCCGACTACCGCTTGAATCAAGAGAATGCCAAGAGTGCAAAGCAGAAATCGAAGCAAAAGATGGTTACTCTGAAGAACCTAGAATATAAGACATATTTTTAGTTGTTTCACACTTTTTTTTGTTAAGTATATAATTCTACATGTGGTAATTTAAGTGGGTAGGATTATAGTAGTTATTGTCTTTTTAGTATTAGGAAGTAATACTGGTTATAAATATATAACAAGAATATGTGGCACTACAGGTCACAGTTCACATTGATATCAGAATCCAGGTAGTAAACGAGGCAAGACAGCTGGCGGAGCTAACTAAAAAAAGTGCAGTCACGTAAACCATACATCGGAGAGGAGTAGGAAAAGTTGCACTCACCACCATAGTCTTTCTTAATCTTTATTTCTTCCACATAATAGAAAAATAAATGGACAGTGCGGACATACAAAAAAGCGGATGCTAAAAAAAGCGGAGTGGTTACAGCTTGTTTCGCACTTCTACGGACCTCCCCTGGGATGGGCCAAAATAAATGGCCATTCTCACCCTGGTACTACTAGGCTGCTGCTGTTTGGTTTTAAACCTGGCTGGTTATTAAAAGTGTCTGTGTGTGTGGGGGGGGGGGGGGGGGGTTAAAAACCAAGCAGCAGCGCCCTAGTAGTATCAGGGTGGCAAGGGCCATTTATTTTGGCCCTCCCTAGCCCCATAATACTAGCCTGCTGCCACTCAGTCCATGAGCCCCAATTTTGAAGCTTCGGGACTACTGGCACCCGACTCTTCCCAGTAGCCTGGTGGCATTGGGTACTGGGGTAATAATAGGGGGGTTAGTGTTAGCCATTTTATACCGGCTAACACTAAGTCCCAACATAGTAATGGATTCCATCTATCAGACAGCTTCCACTACTAAGTCTGCAAATAATGAAAGAAAATACAACACACCTAAAAAAAAAATTTATTCAAATAAAAACACCCCCACACCCCTCATTGACCATTTTACTGCACATTAAAGTCCGCTGGTCATCAACGTAGTCCCCAACGAATCTGACGTAATCCTCTGCATGCGGGTGTCTGAAAAAGAAAGGGAGAAAAAGATGCTCATTACCTAGGAGGCAAACCAGGGCCAATCTCCCCCAGTGTGTTGTGTGGTTTTACAGGTAGAGAATACAGCGCTGTGTGGTGTTACAGGTAGAGAATACAGCGCTGTGTGGTGTTACAGTTAGAGAATACAGTGCTGTGTGGTGTTACAGGTAAAGAATACAGTGTGCTGTGTGGTGCTACAGGTAGACAATACAGCGCTGTGTGGTGCTACAGGTAGAGAATACAGTGTGCTGTGTGGTGTTACAGGTAGAGAATACAGTGCTGTGTGGTGTTACAGGTAGAGAATACAGCGTGCTGTGTGGTGTTACAGGTAGACAATACAGCGCTGTGTGGTGGTACAGGTAGAGGATACAGCGTGCTGTGTGGTGTTACAGGTAGAGAATACAGCTCTGTGTGATGTTACAGGTAGAGAATACAGCGCTGTTTGGTTTTACAGGTAGAGAATACAGCGTGCCGTGTGGTGTTACCCGTAGAGAATACAGTGTGCTGTGTGGTGTTACAGGTAGAGAATACAGCGTGCTGTGCGATGTTACAGATAGAGAATACAGCATGCTGTGTGGTGTTACAATTAGAGAATAAGCGCCCTGTGTGGTGTTACAGGTAGAGAATACAGCGTGCTGTGTGGTGTTACAGGTAGAGAATACAGCGTGCTGTGTGGTGTTACAGTTAGAGAATAAGCGCTCTGTGTGGTGTTACAGGTAGAGAATACAGCGTGCTGTGTGGTGTTACAGGAAGAGAATACAGCGTGCTGTGTGGTGTTACAGGTAGAAAATACAGCGTGCTGTGTGGTGTTACAGGTAGAGAATACAGCGTGCTGTGTGGTGTTACAGGTAGAGAATACAGCGTGCTGTGTGGTGTTACAGGTAGAGAATACAGCGTGCTGTGTGGTGTTACAGGTAGAGAATACAGCGTGCTGTGTGGTGTTACAGGTAGAGCATACAGCGTGCTGTGTGGTGTTACAGGTAGAGAATACAGTGTGCTGTGTGGTGTTACAGGTAGAGAATACAGCGTGCTGTGTGGTGTTAGAGAATAAGCTCTCTGTGTGGTGTTACAGGTAGAGAATACAGCGTGCTGTGTGGTGTAACAGGTAGATAATACAGCGTGCCGTGTGGTGTTACAGGTAGAGAATACAGTATGCTGTGTGGTGTTACAGGTAGAGAATACAGCGTGCTGTGTGGTGTTACAGGTAGAGAATACAGCGTGCTGTGTGGTGTTACAGGTAGTAACTGTGTGCTCTGTGGGTGGTACCACAATGAAATGATAAAGTTCTGTAACTAATTTAGTAACACAATGAAACTGCAATGTGTGAACACAGCCTAGATATTCTGCAATAGTTTTGGGCAGGGAATGGACAGGGTGGAGAACTGTGATGAACAGCTCAGGCAAAGCAAAGCATTCTGGAACCTGTAGTACTGTGCACAACTTCTCAGCCAGGAAGTACAGCCACAAAATACAGAAAAAAGAAGAAGAAGAAAGGGTGCTTCCTAGTGCAATATTGTATAGTCAGGAGAATATGTGCAGAGGATGTTTGCTTCTGTACACTTACCTTGTAGTATATCAAGCGTAAATCAACCACCTCAGCTTGGCACAGGACCATCCATACAGTGTATAGAAATAGACAATAGAAGCAAACTGGTTCCTTGCAGGACTTTAGGAGCCGTAATCGATCCTAAGTAGAGCGGAGCGCAGGTAGTGCAATCACCTGAAGCGGACTATGGCTTTAAAACTGCAGTTGCAATATAAGTTCTGCCACTTCAGACCAAGTAACCAAAAAAATAGGTTTTGTTCCCTCCCAAAGAATGAACAGGTTAATTCTTCAGGCTGACGGCGGAATCCACCTGACCATAGAATGGAGTCTATGGGATCGACTGAACTTCGGGCGAGCGATGGAATCTGCGGCAATTTATCCGTGTGATTTCCATAGTAAGAATACTGTATATCCTTAAAGTCCATTTCTATCAAACTTTAGTCCATGAAAATTTTATTCCTAGTGGCTTTTACTTTTGATCACAGAATCAGGGAGTTGCAGGCTCTCTCTGGGAACCTATCCTGAGAATATTGAAGGAAAAGCTCAACTTTAAATTAGATACAAGCTTCATGCCTAAGGCTGCATTCACACTACGTATATTTCAGTCAGTATATGTATATTTCAGTCAGTATATTTCAGTCAGTATTGCAACCAAAACCAGGAGTGGATTAAAAACACAGAAAGGATCTGTTCACACAATGTTGAAATTGAGTGGATGGCTGCCATTTAATGGCAAATATTTGCTGTTATTTTAAAACAACGGCTGTTATATTGAAATAATGGCCGTTATTTACTGTTATATGGCGGCCATCCACTCAATTTCAACATTGCATGAACAGATCCTTTCTGTGTTTTTAATCCACTCCTGGTTTTGGTTGCAACACTGACTGAAATATACGTAGTGTGAACCCAGCCGGGGTTCCGTTCGCAGTTATTACGCCGCCGTACATGTGCGGCTGAAACTACGGGCGTGGGAAAAATAGACATGTGGCCGGATGCGTACGAACCGCGAACATACGCCCGTAGTACAGTTATGCTTCCCTAGTTTGTTTCGAAGCGATCTGAGGCAGGTCATTTACTTGGAAATCTTCGCCCAGCCCCGTAAACCACACAGAACCTTTTGGATCGAAAAATCAAGTTCAGTTTTGCTGAAATAAGTACTCCGTACGGGACCGCATAGAAATCCACGGGCGTGAGTTTCAACATTTCTGTCCTCAAACAATGGTTTTGTTCATTTTTCACGGTGCCGTATACGATCCGGCCGTAAGCTCATACGTAGTGTGCACTGTGCGGGCGAATATCGTATACTTTCAAGCGAAGGCATCAACCTCAAAACTACGTGCGTATATTCGCAGGTTTGCAATACGGACGGATTCATACGCAGTGTGAACATAGCCTAAAGCTGTATACTTTTTCCATAGATCACAAAATACTGTTGTCCATAATTTTTGCTCCAAACCCAAAAACAAGCAAAAATTCTACAGTCTAGATGTGTTAAATTGAAGATACAAGAGACTAGAGATTAAAAACTCAATTATACCAATTTAGTGGCAAACTAAGGGCAAGGAAACTGCATATAACTTCATCTCTCGGAAAAACTTAGCTACCTGTGAGGCATTAAAAATTACCTCAGAAGGTCTGAAAGCCCTCTGTATAAGAATACTTGCTGTCTTCTGGTTTGAAAGGGCTACTGTGAGGAGATTTGCAAATGGAGTGTCGGGTAAAAACGATGACGAAGAAATGATGACAAATTAAGGCATTTTAAAAAATGGGCAGAAAGAGACATAAATAGCGTAGCCACATTAACCCAGCAGATTTACTAGTATTTATCCCTAGCAAAATATGGTGTAAGTCATTGCAGAAATCTATGCATATTGCTTTATAAATTGCTTATAATTTAATGGAAACAACAACCGAAAATGGCGAACAGACAGTGCAGCTCCTCAAATAGTTGTTATTCTGCTATTGGTGGTGGTGTGGCTATAAAATACTAAATGCTTCAGTAAAGACCGAGTAGGAATACTGGAGACATTTATTAGGGCTGGGATCCTCGTACGCCGGTCTTAAATAATGCTGAACCCCCATTTACCTGGACAAATTTACAAAGAGGCACATGCCTCTCAGTAAAGCCATAAGTACAGCGCCATAAGTACAGCGCATTAAACAAAAAGCCTATTTCAGTGCCAAATTCAAAACTGATATACCAAATGGAGCTGTATGCAGAAGGGAGTGGGCAGAATGTCTATCAGTAGTGCACATCATATGCAGTTAATGTATTTAGAATTCCTCCAGTGGTAAAGTACAAAGTATTTTGGGTAGCATTTCAGGGATAGATGATGTTGGATCCAAAGTACTGGGCTACACAAGGTAAGCTTGGTCCAAAGAACCTGCAATTGACCCCCATGCTGGTTCTGCAGTATATATCCCCATGTTTTCCTGGCAACCCTAAGGCAGCATCCAATTTTTGCAGCCACTGGTAGTCAAATGCCGAGCTTAGTGCTGCTTAGCTTTGTGGCTTTCTGTGTCTCTAAAAAGTGGAAACCAGCAGAATTCTGGATTTAGCTTTTCATGTGATTGGATAAGAAAACATCATGTACAGTACAAGTACATAACATCCTGAAGAGTAACACTGTGACATATCATGTTGGCTTGAGCAAAATAATTTATACCAATACAAAAAACATAGAAAAAAAAGATATATTTATAAATCATTATGCCAGCAAAACTAATTCGCTTGTCCATTTAAGTGAAGATCCTGCCAGGCTTCAGTCATAAACCTCACCACCCATTAGATATAAGATATATCCAGTCACTTGCCTTGTTAATGACAAAACCTTTTGTCATTCTGCCTTTGCTTTTGAATACATGAATTATTAAGCAGCTTTCTGAAAACACAGGCACCTATTACAAATACTGCTTTACTGTACAGAATCGAGTGAAGAAAGAACACTGCATTTCACTATGAACCGTAATGACAAATTTCAAGTTTCATTTACAATTTAGATGCAATTCCTTAATTTATTTTTTAGCCATAATTTAAAGATAAGGATTGCTTGATATACATAGGATGCTTGATATTCAATCTTTTTATGAGTTTTTATTAACGTATGAGTTGGTCAATAAAATTTAAAGAGGAACTCCATGTAGAGGAAAAAAATAAACATGCTGCAGAAGCATATAGCATTGCTCACCTGTCTAACCCAGTTTTGAAACTACCAAAATCTACTTGCTTTGGGGATCTTCATTCTGTATTTTGTGGCTGTACTTCCTGGTTGAGCAGTTGTTCACAGTATTACAGGTTCCAGAATGCATTGCTTTTCCTTGCTGTTCATTACAGTCATCCACCCTGCCCATTCCCTGCCCAAAACAGTTGCAGAACATCTACGCTGTGTTCACACATTGCAGTTTCTTTGTGGTACTGAATTAATTGCAGTACTTTATCATTTCTTTGTGGTGCTGCCCACACAGCACACTGTATTCTCTACCTGTAACACCACACAGCACACTGTATTCTCTACCTGTAACACCACACAGCACGCTGTATTCTCTACCTGTAACACCACAAAGCACGCAGTATTCTCTACCTGTAACACCACACAGCACACTGTATTCTCTACCTGTAATACCACACAGCACGCTGTATTCTCTACCTGTAACACCACACAGCACGCTGTATTCTCTACCTGTAACATCACACAGCACGCTGTATTCTCTACCTGTAACACCACAAAGCACGCAGTATTCTCTACCTGTAACACCACACAGCACGCTGTATTCTCTACCTGTAACACCACACAGCACGCTGTATTCTCTACCTGTAACACCACACAGCACGCTGTATTCTCTACCTGTAACATCACACAGCACGCTGTATTCTCTACCTGTAACACCACACAGCACTCTGTATTCTCTACCTGTAACACCACACAGCACGCTGTATTCTCTACCTGTAACACCACACAGCACTGTATTCTCTACCTGTAACACCACACAGCATGCTGTGTTCGCTACCTGTAACACCACACAGCATGCTGTATTCTCTACCTGTAACACCACACTACACACTATATTCTCTACCTGTAACACTACACAGCACGCTGTATTCTCTACCTGTAACACCATACAGCACGCTGTATTCTCTACCTGTAACATCACACAGCACGCTGTATTCTCTACCTGTAACACCAAACAGCACTCTGTATTCTCTACCTGTAACACCACATAGCACACTGTATTCTCTACCTGTAAGACCACACAGCACGTTGTATTCTCTACCTGTAATACCACACAGCACGCTGTATTCTCTACCTGTAACACCACACAGCACCCTGTATTCTCTACCTGTAACACCACACAGCACACTGTATTATCTACCTGTAACACCACACAGCACACAGTATTCTCTACCTGTAACACCACACAGCATGCTGTATTCTCTACCTGTACCACCACACAGTACGCTGTATTCTCTACCTGTAACACCACACAGCACCCTGTATTCTCTACCTGTAACACCACACAGCACACTATATTCTCTACCTGTAACACTACACAGCACGCTGTATTCTCTACCTGTAACACCACACAGCACTCTGTATTCTCTACCTGTAACACCACATAGCACACTGTATTCTCTACCTGTAACACCACACAGCACGCTGTATTCTCTACCTGTAATACCACACAGCACGCTGTATTCTCTACCTGTAATACCACATAGCACGCTGTATTCTCTACCTGTAACACCACACAGCACCCTGTATTCTCTACCTGTAACACCACACAGCACACTATATTCTCTACCTGTAACACTACACAGCACGCTGTATTCTCTACCTGTAACTCCACACAGCATGCTGTGTTCTCTACCTGTAACACCAATATTGGAATAAAGTAAAGAACTTTTTGAATTTAATTTACGTTTTAAGTTGAGCGCCACAATAATGACTTTATCCGGTATTATCTTACATGGGATATACTGTTTATGCCTTTTTTGTCCAGGTGGGATTGGCATTGCCGGCTCTGATCCTCTGTGCCGTTTCGTATAATTTAATTGTGATACTGCATCATTTTTGTGAAGATGCAGTAGTGCAATGACACTCCAACATGTGTGGACATAGCCCTCAATTCACTGCAGACTTTTGCACAATCAGTGTAGGCTAGAGGGGCCGGTCAGAGATGGTGAATCACTTAGGGAGGTGAGAGACAAGATCCAGCCAAGCCTCCTTTGACGTCATGCCCTGCCCGCTGTCTGCATCATCAGCCTGTGCTTAGCAAACAAACTCAATGTTAGACAGAGGCATGTAACCTCTGTCTCCTGATGGGGGAGAGCAGACGGAGCAGGAGACAAATTTTATTGGCACAGAGGTCAGTTTTCTTCACTTCCTGGATGTCAATCAGCTACCAGTGTGGCAGAACCGCACAGAAATGGTAATACATTATATAGAGATATCTATATAACTTTTAATGTACTTTAATAGAAAATAATTTTCCCTATCCGGAGTTTAAGTAGTGCATTTAATAGATTTATGGGCCTTGTGTTAATAAAAATGTCAATCGTACTGTCCCTATGAGGTCAATAGTCCTGCCCTTCATGTACA
Source organism: Dendropsophus ebraccatus (assembly GCF_027789765.1). Taxonomy (NCBI): domain Eukaryota; kingdom Metazoa; phylum Chordata; class Amphibia; order Anura; family Hylidae; genus Dendropsophus; species Dendropsophus ebraccatus. The sequence goes on from NC_091457.1 coordinate 80,958,823, forward strand.
AGAATACACCCATAACTCTGTTTTCTATGATGAAAAATAATTTTTGCAATACTGCTCCTGTGCACAAGACTATACAAACTATAATACCTCTACCCATGTAGAAAGCTATAACCAATATTATTCCCTGTGTATGAGAATATGACTACCATAATACTGCTTCTTATGAGACTATAATACTGCCCACCAAGTGCACAACCATATTTACTACAGTACTTCCCCCTATGTACAAGAATATAATTGTTACTCATGTCATCGTTTGCTTTTTAATGTGGAGCCTTTTTCTGGTTTATGCCAGAGCAGTGGCTCCATGCCTGGTTTTTGCTTTGGTCTGGCTTTGAGGTGCCTGTTACTGAGGCTCTACCTAGCTTCAGGTGCAGTTTATGTTTTTACTGCTGCTCATGTACTCTTTTTCACATTCAGTTTCATGATGTGCAGTTCAGCTCTGTGTCAGTAAGCAAAGACGTGCCTTATAGACTTTCATTGTGAGGCCGTTGCCGGGAGAGGACAGTGCTGAACACAGACTTTTCCCCCGCTCGTTCTCACGATCAGTCAAGGTCTGAACACTGAGACCCAGTTAATTGTTAATTTTTTTTTGTAACGGCAGTTGCACTTTAAGGGCCAGTTCACACTGAGTAAACACAGCGTAATTCTGCGGCGGACCTCTCCGCCGCGGAATCCCGCCGTACTCAGTGTGCTGCTGTAAGTGAATGAGAGGGCACGCGCTCGTCCGCTGCCGCCGCTCTCCGTGCAAAGAAGTAACATGTTACTTCTTTGAGCGGAGAGGAAAGGGAACGGACGAGCGTGCGCCCTCTTATTCACTTACAGCAGCACACTGAGCACGGCGGGATTCCGTGGCGGAGAGGTCCGCCGCAGAATTACGCTGTGTTTACTGGGGTGAACTGGCCCTAAGAATACTCTTTTGCAAAAGAAAACACGCATGCACATGTAGCCTGTGTTTTTTTTTATAATGCTTGTCATGTATGCAGATCCTATGGAAATCTGTGGCTCCATGGTTACAGATAAGTGAATATACAGTAAGGACGAAGCGAAGTGATTCGTCCCTAACTGTCTTCCGCTCATCGGGCTGCAGCGCTTTGAAGTGCGCTCCGCTCCGTGCCGCTCCTTCCCAGGTGCTGGGAAAAGATGGATCCTGTCCTGGGAATCTTCTCCCAGTTTTCCAGGACGGGATCCTTTTTTTTTCAAGCACCTGGGAAGGAGCAGCACGGAGCGGAGTGCACTTCAAAGCGCCGCAGCCCGATGAGCAGAATACAGATAGGGACGAAGCGCTTTGCTTCGTCCTTACTGTATATTCGCTCATCTCTAGTTACAGACAAGCTTTATGTCTAGTCCTGTAGTAATGAGGGGACTGGTAGAATTGAGTAATGGTGTGTTTAGGCTGGTTTCACTGGGTTTTTCGCAAAAAAATGAAAAAAAAACTGATGCATTTGTGTGCATCATTTTTTCCATTGACTTCCATAATAATAAAAAAAAAAGGATCCGTTTTTTTTAACGGACACAAAAATTAGGTCGACTACGTTTTTGTGTACATTAAAAAAATGTATCCATTTTGAACCGTTTTATAATGGAAGTCAATGGAAAAACGGATCAAAACGCATGCCCACAAATGTATCCATTTTTCTCCTCCGTTTTTTATAAATTTTTTTGCAAAATATGGATTAAAAAAAATGGATTGCAAAAATGTAGTGACTATACGGGTATGTTCACACTGAGCAAATTCTGTGGAATTCCGCGGCTGAGAGTTTCGCCGTGGAATCCCACCTGCCTCGGTGTCAAACGGTGTCTCTATGGGAGGGCTCACAAAAACACATAGGGCCATAAGCCTAAAAGGGGCCCCCTCTATCTTGTACCTCCTCCTATATTAATAGTAAGGATGTATTGAAATATAATAAAATATAACTTTTAATTGTATACTAAATAAAAAAGTGAATAAACAAGATACGTGTATTAAAAACACAGTAGCTGGATATAGGTAGCATTAATATACACCTCTGTGGTATCACTACTCGTAGGTCTGCAATGATACACACTCAAGGCGTTATCACGAATGAGAGCGGAGGGCAAACCACTGGTACAATCTCCTATCAAATCTATTAGCTATGAACTCAGCTGTGCTGAGGTGACTGTGGGGCCCGAAGGCCTCCTGGGGTCACTACCCAATATCTAAGCTATCTGTAGTTCTACCTATCTAAGATACCAGCGATCAGCCCAATGCAAACATATATAGTAGTCGTGATAGAGCTACTCCAGCACTGCTGATAAAAAATGACACACGCTGCCCCTGCGACTAGTTTCACCCTAACACGGGCGTCTTCAGGCACAGGGCAGATGGCGGCGTGTCCTGGAGTGGCGCCCTGTTTTAAACCCTTTTCCTATGACGTAAAGTAGGCAGGACAATAAGGTAACATTGTAACTAGCCAATCACTATGTAGTAACCATGATGGGTGTATAACTCACAATTAGGGGCGTAATCAGAGCCCAGACCGCTTCCGTTTCTCACGCTAGACGAGATCCAGTCAGCTGATCTGAACGATCAGCTGATCTGGTTAATCAGCTGATCCGCGGCAGAGGCATCCATCCACAGTTCGGATAGAAAAAGTAAACCAGGGCGCATGCGCACTAGATGACTACCGAAATCAGTCCGGCACCTATATACTGCTAAAGATACCACTATTAGCCCTAAATAGTTGTCCATGATAATTCACTCTATTCTACAATCTACTGGAGAGCCTCACGGAGTCCAGTAACTACCTGATCGAAATACGCACAGGCATAATAAGTGCGGAAGTGCAAAACAGAGGTAAGCTGGGTATAGTAAGTGTCTATTACGATACAGCTTACACTATGTGCATATATTGCCATCGCTCACAAAACCCCTTTGTCATCTGATTAATTGCTACAACACACCATCATACTATAAAGAGAACATCTCAATGGACTAGTCTCCCCCTTATACAATCATGGGTCAGGGCACCCCTCTACATCGTATCTATATTTACAAGTTATTGATAATAAATACCAATATTAGGTCAAGACACTGATATATACTAGTTTATCTGTACATTTATTAAATGGGGTCTACTACAGAAAGGCTGAGAAGGAAAAACCCTCATTCAGCCCTTTGGGACTAAGAGTGGATAAACGATAGATCCACCTCGCCTCTTCACGTAACAGTTTCTTATCTATGTCACCTTTACGGTCACCCAATGTAATGTGACAAATACCCCAAAACCGCAAATTCTCAAAATTGCCTGCATGTTCACATCTGATATGTCGGGCAATCGATGTGTCCTGCCCTGTGCGTATTGAGCTTTGATGACGTCGTTCCCTGCTCTGATGATGTATGTACTCCCTCTGTTGTTTAGATTTTTCTGTAATTGATTATTGTTTACACTTGTGGAGTTTGGTGTATATTAACCCCTTAACGACATCGGGCGTAAGTATACGCCCCCGCAGGGTGGGCTTTAACGCAAACGGGAGTATACTTACGCCCGATGTTTCCCCGATCGCTGTGTGTTCACACACAGCGATCGGGGAAGATGGCCTGCTATAATGTATAGCAGGCCATCTCTGCTCGTCGGCACGGGGGGTGATTAACCCCTCCCGTGCCGACGATCGCTGCTATATGCTGATCAATACAGATCAGCATATAGCAGCTAAATTCAGCTTTCCGGGTCATCGGTGACCCAGAAAGCAATGGCGACTAGTGCTGTCCGAGATAGCACCAATCGCCATTAGTGTCCTGGGGAAAGATGGCGCCGATGCCACCCCCACGATCGCCGTGATAGGCCGGCCAGTACCGGCCTGCCCATCATGGCGATCAAACTGTAAAAAAACAGTTTTGCCGGGTTCTGCACCCCTCAGCTAGGTAGCTGAGGGGTGCAGAACAGGTGTGTGTGGTGCAGGTGTACCATACTCACCTGATCTGGGCGTCCGGAGCGACGATCTGCGGTCCGAGCCGTCCGAGCGTCTTCTTCGGGTCACTTCCGGGTTCGGTCGTCCAGCGTCGGAAATCTCGGGTCCTCGGGTTCGGCGGGCCTCGGCAATCTCCGGCAGCGTTGCTCTACTGCCCCCTAGCGGCTGATCAGTGAATATCATTCACTGATCAGTTGCTTTGGGTTAAAAAGATTTTTTTTTATTTTTTTTTTCCAAATTTTATTTTTTTGCACCCTAACGCCGCTGAGTGCTGATCAGCATCGCACATAAGTACAAACTCTGTGAGCGTACCTCAGGGTACACTTACAGATTTAGGGTACGTGCACACTGCGGAATGGCGAAGGATAACCCTTTGTGCATTCCGCAGCTGCACCCACCGGCGGACTGATGGAGGCACGCGTCTCCGCCCGTGTCATAGATTCCATTCTATGCACGGGCGGATTCCCGTCTATGACACGGATGGAGACGCGCGCCTGCATCAGTCCGCCGGTGGGTGCCAGCTGAGGAATGCACAAAGGGTTATCCTTTGCCATTCCGCAGTGTGCACGTACCCTTAGAGTGTATGTAGGAAGGCACACCCGAATCCAGCCCCCAGATGCCCCCCCCCCATCCTCAGAGTTAGTGGGAAGATCGTTCGGGAACTGATCTTCCCACTGTTGGATAAAGGTTACCACCTGTACGGGGATAACTTTTATACCAGCACCCCCTCTTCCGGTCCCTCGCTGCCTGAGCTACTGTAGCTTGCGTCACGATCCAAAAATATCAGAAGCAGTAATAGAGCCCTAATATTTAGCAGCCATGGAGCGGACCCAGCGATGGATATGAAGGACCCCGTATCGCACCAGGGCAACATTTTCCAGGTGACGTCCCCCACACTGGGAAACAGGAGACTCCAGAAGAAGTTCAGAGTGTGGCGTAACAGGGGGATCAGGAAGGACGCCATTTTCCAGTGTGACACCTGTCCTGATCACCCCGGCCTCTGCATACTGGATCGCTTCAAGGCGTACAACAGGTCATCGGAGTTCTACATTTTCTAAATTCTGTCCATTATTCCTATTTCAGGGGTCACGTTGATCCGGGGATTATTCTGATCGCCATTATGGAGTCGGGAAGGAATTTTTCCCCTGTGATGAGGCTACTGTTGTCTGCCTCACAAGAGTTTTTTTTGCCTTCCTCTGGATCAACACAGGTTGAATTTGATGGATACCTGTCGTTTTCAACCTTATAAACTAATAATTGGCCTAATACCCCCCCAAAAATTAGAATTGTCCCTTTTCCCCAACTAAATAGGTATGGCCGCCATTCCCATTAGAAGATGCCATGATGCAATTATAAAGCCTCTGTGCTGCCAGGGCAGTAGAAACCCCCCACAAGTGACCCCATTCTGAAAACCGCACCCCTTAAGGAATCTAACGAGGGGGGCAGTGGGGATATGGCCCCCTGGTGATGGCCACATTTGTGGCGTGAAAATAAAAAAAAATTATTTTTTATTTTCACGGCACATGTTCTACATATGTACCCGTCGCCAGTGGGGTCCATATGCTCACTGTACCCCCTTGTTGGATTCCTTATGGGGTGTAGTTTCCAGAATGGGGTCACTTGTGGGGGGTTTCTACTGTCCTAGCAGCACAGGAGCTTTTTAATTGCGACATGGCCTCCATCCTCCATTCCAGCCTCTAAATGGCGCTCTTTCCCTTTGGTGGCTTGCCCTGTGCCCATATGGCACATTATGCCCACATGTGGGGTATTTTCGTACTCAGGGGAAATTACCCTACACGTTTTGTGTTTACTTTTTTAACCCCTTGTGGAAAACATATAGTGTAAAAAATGTTTACTTTTTACACTAAATCATTGATCTTGTCTTGATTTTTTCATTTTCACAAGGGGTTAAAAGATAAAAAAAACACTAAATGTGTAGAGCAACTTCCCCTGAGTACGGAAATTCCCCACATGTGGACATAAAGCGCCATGCGGGTGCAGGGTAAGCCTCCAAAAAGAAGGAGCGCCATTTGGATTTTGGAGGCTGGATTTGGCTGGAATGCATTTCGAGGGGCCATGTTGCATTAAAAAGGCCCCTGTGTTGCCAAGACAGTTGAACCACCCCAACAAGTGACCCCATTATGGAAACTACACCCCTCAGGGAATGTAACAAGGGGTGTAGTGAGCATATGGACCCCACTGGTGACGGGCACAAATGTGGAACAATATGGCGTGAAAATTAAATATTACATTTTTTACACTATAATGTTGGTTTAGCCTTAAATTTTTCATTTTGACAAGGGGTCAAAAGAGAAAAAAACACACAAAATGTGTAGAGCAATTTCCCCCGAGTCCGTAAATATCCCACATGTGGACATAAAGCGCCATGTCGGCGCAGGGCAAGCCTCCGAAGGGAAGGAGCGCCATTTGGATTTTGGAGATTGGATTTGGCCAGAATGGATGATGAACGCCATGTCGCATTTACAGAGCCCTCGTGCTGCCAAAACACTGGAAACCCCCCACAAGTGACCCCATTCTAGAAACTACACCCCTCAAGGAATCTAACAAGGGGTGCAGTGAGGATATGGACCCCTTGATGACGGGCACATTTGTGCCGTGAAAGTGAAAAAATGAAAATTTTCACTTTCACGTCACATTGTTCCACATTTGTGCCCGTCGCCAGGGGTGTTTTTTAGGTTTTGGCACCCCAGAGCCTCTGCCAACCTGAAGTGGTACGGTCAAAAATGACCAAATATAACAGAGGCGTTGAAATTCACTATGCGCTCCCTTATATCTGAGGCTTGTGGTTGCGTCAAATAGCGCAGTAGGGTCACATATGGGGTATATCTATAAACTGCAGAAACGAGGCAATCAATATTGGGGTGCATTTCTCTGCTAATAGGTTTATCATTATGAAAGATATTGGATTACAATAAAATCTCTGCACAGAAAATAAAAATTTTCAAATTTCTTACACACTTAGCTTTTATTTCTGTGACTCCCCTAAAGGGTTAAAAAACTTTCTGGATGTGCTTTTGCAGAGTTTGGGGGGTGCAGTTTCTGAAATGGGGTGCTTTGTGGGGCTTTCTAACATATAGTCCCCTCAAATACACTTTGAGGCTAGGTTCACACTATGTAACTGTGCGGCTGTATTTTTTATGCGGCTGAAAAAAATAGACATGCGGCTCAAAACATACGATCATTTACTTGGAAATCTGGTTCAACTAAAAATAACAAATAAAATCTTAAGAAAGTGATGCAAACACCTCTGTAATGCATCTGGGAAAGCAGGGAAACAGTTTACATGAATTGCTATTACCGGGGTTTGCGATCCTCTGCACTAATGCCGATGTCTCTCATGGTTAATCTATTAAAATGATAAAACACATTTTCGTTGTAATAAAGTGCCTTTCGTTGTTCAATAATTAAATTTAAACGAATCCATCATTTATATATATATTTATTTTTTGACAGTATATTTAATTGCAAAATGATGGATTCGTTAGAATTAAATTATTGAACAACGAAACTGAATTTATTTAATCGAAAATGTGTTTTATTAATTAAATATTAATTAGTACAGGAAGCTCCATAAGCCGTTAATTCATATGCTGGCAAAAGAGCATTCTGTACTAATCATCACTTTACTTTAATGAAAACATCAAATGTTTCTTCTAATTATGTTATCACAATAGCATTATTAGAAGAAACATTTAGAATTATGTGTGCGCTCAGCTGATTGGCTGATCGGCTGAGCGCACATATAATGAGCCGGTCCGCAGTACAGTGACTTCATTGTGCTGCGGACCAGCAAAGAGACAACATCGGGGTGAGTATAGAGCTCTCCCCACCCCCTCCCCAGCACTGCACCCCTCCCAGCAAGGAAGGGGGGTCACTTAACCCCTTCCTTGCTGGGATGGGTGCAGTCTGACATCAGTCTGGCCCTCAAGGTGTTAAGGGGGATGCAATACATCCTCCCTTAACCCCTTGGGGGCCAGACTGTAAGCAGCGATCTGTAAAGATGCTGCATACTGTAAGGTGCACAACACCGCTCACAATGATGGGTGTTGTGCTCCTGTTTGTGTGGTTTTTGTGTGTTTCTCCCTTTTTGTTTTTCAGATATCGGTATCCTGGGGATTACGTTGGATTCCGTGGACTACGTCGATGACCAGCGTTTTTTTTTGTTTTAATAAAATGGTCAATGAGGGGTGTGGGGGTGTTTTTATTTGAATAAAAATTTTTTTAACTTGTGTCTTGTCTTTATTTCTTTACTTTATAGACTTAGTAGTGGAAGCCGTCTAATAGACGGAATCCATTACTAAGTTGGGGCCTAGTGTTAGCCGGTATAAAATGGCTAACACTAACCCCCTATTATTACCCCAGTACCCAATGCCACCAGGGGTACTGGGAAGAGCCGGGTGCCAGTGGTCCCGGAGCGTCAAAATTGGCGCTCCTGGACCGGGCGGCAGCAGGCTGGTAAGATTTAGGCTGGGGAGGGCCTAAACCAATGGCTCTTCCCACCCTGGTGTTACCAGGCTGCTGTCGTTTGGTTTTTAACCCGGCTGGTTATAAAAATAGGGGGGACCCTATGCGTTTTTTTTTTTTTAAATAAATAATTTAAAAGAAACGTATAGGGTCCCCCCTATTTTTATAACCAGCCGGGTTAAAAACCAAACGACAGCAGCCTGGTAACACCAGGGTGGGAAGAGCCATTGGTTTAGGCCCTCCCCAGCCTAAATCTTACCAGCCTGCTGCCGCCCGGTCCAGGAGCGCCAATTTTGACGCTCCGGGACCACTGGCACCCGGCTCTTCCCAGTACCCCTGGTGGCATTGGGTACTGGGGTAATAATAGGGGGTTAGTGTTAGCCATTTTATACCGGCTAACACTAGGCCCCAACTTAGTAATGGATTCCGTCTATTAGACGGCTTCCACTACTAAGTCTATAAAGTAAAGAAATAAAGACAAGACACAAGTTAAAAATTTTTTTTATTCAAATAAAAACACCCCCACACCCCTCATTGACCATTTTATTTAAAAAAAAAAAAAAAAAAAACGCTGGTCATCGTCGTAGTCCACAGAATCCGACGTAATCCCCAGGATACCGATATCTGAAAAACAAAAAGGGAGAAACACACAAAAAACACACAAACAGGAGCACAACACCCATCATTGTGAGCGGTGTTGTGCTCCTTACAGTATGCAGCATCTTTACAGATCGCTGCTTTTAGTCTGGCCCCCAAGGGGTTAAGGGAGGATGTATTGCATCCCCCTTAACCCCTTGAGGGCCAGACTGATGTCAGACTGCACCCATCCCAGCAAGGAAGGGGTTAATTGACCCCCCCTTCCTTGCTGGGAGGGGTGCAGTGCTGGGGAGGGGGTGGGGAGAGCTCCATACTCACCCCGATGTTGTCTCTTCGCTGGTCCGCAGCACAATGAAGTCACTGTACTGCGGACCCGCTAATTATATGTGCACTCAGCCGATCAGCCAATCAGCTGAGCGCACATATAATTCTAAATGTTTCTTCTAATAATGCTATTGTGATAACATAATTAGAAGAAACATTTGATGTTTTCATTAAAGTAAAGTGATGATTAGTACAGAATGCTCTTTTGCCGGCAATATGAATTAACGGCTTATGGAGCTTCCTGTACTAATTAATATTTAATTAATAAAACACATTTTCGATTAAATAAATTCAGTTTCGTTGTTCAATAATTTAATTCTAACGAATCCATCATTGTGCAATTAAATATACTGTCAAAAAATAAATATATATATATAAATATACATTTATTTATATATCTATTTATTTTAACAGTATATTTAATTGCAAAATGATGGATTCGTTAGAATTAAATTATTGACTAACGAAAGGGACTTTATTACAAAGAGAATGTGTTTTATTAATTCAATATATTAACTATTAGAGGCATCGGCATTCGGCATCATTGCCGGCTATTTTTGAAGTACTCCGTACGGACCGCCTGTCAATCCTCGGCCGCATGTCCAGCCGCAAACAATGGTCTTGTTCATTTTTTACGGGTCCGTTTACGATCGGGCCGTAGATTCATACATAGTGTGCACTGTGCAGCCGTATATCCTATACTTTCCAGCGTACGCGTGAACCACCAAAAATACCGCCGCACAATTACAGCCGCAAATACAGCCGCACAGTTACATAGTCTGAACCTGGCCCAAACCTGAACAGGTCCCTAAAAATATCAGATTTTAAAATTTTACTGAAAATTTGGAAAATTGCTGCTAATGTTTTAAGCTTTCTATTGTCTAAAAAAAATGAAATATAGTTTAATAAAAGCTACCAACATAAAGTAGACATGTTGCTAATGCTATTTAATATATAATTTATGTGGCATAACCATTTTCTGTATAAGCAGAAAGGTTTCAAAATTGGAAAAATGAATTTTTTCACAATTTTTCACGTTATTTTGGTGTTTTTCATAAAGATTCGTTATGAGTATCGACTCCATTTTACCAGAAATGTAAAGTACCATATGTCAGGAGAAAACAATCTCAGAATCGGCTGGATAGGTAAAAGCATCCCAAAGTTATTAATGAATAAAATGACACTGGTCATATTCATAAAAATTGTCTCTGTCCTTAAGGCCATTTCAGGCTCTGTCCTTAAGAGGTGAAAGTATACAACATGAACACTGTTAAGTGTCACCGGTCACAGATATTTTATGAAATTATGTTTTTGAACTCAGTATACAAACCATGTTTGGATTAAATTAATATATTTCACAATATTTTTATAAGTTGATCACTAATTTGTGAATTGACACTAATTGTACGTTATCGCTTTGCACATTTATACTGGGTCTGAGGAGCATGTTGTATCACTGCTTGAAAAAGGCTACTATGCCGAAACGTCACATTGGTGTGTGAATAAACCTCAAAGATTTGCTGTTGGAAGTGCTTTCTCCATTAAGTTTTTTTGGATTTACTGAAGCCAACCTGGTTCGGTTTAGTGAGGCGTGCACCCACATTGATTATTTTTTTGCATTGTGCTCCTGAGAGACTTTTTTTTGCAATATGTCAGGTTCTATTCAGTCTGAATGGTTGATGCTACAGGGGATTATCATCTGTTGCCTTAAGTAAAAAAAAATATCAAATATGACAGGTAGTGCTGGGATCAGACATCTCATATCTAGGAATATATGCTAATCAGAATTCTGGATGAGTAAGATGAGGACCAATGTGAGAACTGTAACATTAGCCATTTTGGTTGTCACTCAGCTCCTCTAGAAACATATACAATCAATGGGGGAGATTTATTGAATATTGTGTACAGTGAAACTGGCTCAGTTGCCCCTAGCAACCAATCAGATTCCACTTTTCATTCCTCACAAACTCTTTGTAAAATGAAAGGTGGAATCTGATTGGTTGCTAGAGGCAACTAGGCATGAGCGAACCGAACCGTAACGAACCAGATTCGTTACGAACTTTGCAAAAAGTTCGGTTCGTCACCCAACCGAACTTTGAGAAAGTTCGTAACGAATCTGGTTAAAATAACAATAACAAATAAAATCAAAGACATCTTTAAAAAGTGATGCAAACACCTCTGGAATGTATCTGGGAAAGCAGGGAAACAGTATTAGAGGAATCGGCATTACGGGGTTAGCGATCCTCTGCAATAAGGCCGACTCCTCTAATGGTTAATATATTTAATTAATAGAACACATTTTCGTTGTAATAAAGTCCCTTTCGTTGTTCAATAATTTAATTAAAACGATTCCATCATTGTGCAATTAATTATACTGTTAAAATAAATATATATATATATTTATATATATAAATAAATGTATATTTAAATATATATATTTTTTTTTACAGTATATTTTATTGCACAAGTATGGATTCGTTTAAATTAAATTATTGAACAATGAAACTAATTTTATTACAACGAAAATGTGTTCTATTAATTAAATATTAATTATTACAGGAAGCTCTATTAAAGCCGTTAATTCATATTCCCGGTAAAAAGAGCTCACTGTAATAATTAATACTTTACTTAAAACATCAAATGTTTCTTCTAATTATGCTATCACAATAGCATTATTAGAAGAAACATTTTGAATCATATGTGCGCTCAGCTGATCAGCTGATCGGCTGAGCGAACATTTAATTAGCGGGTCCGCAGCACAGTGACTTCATTGTGCTGCGGACCAGCGAAGAGGACACATGGGGTGAGTATACAGCTCTCCCCACCCCCAGCACTGCACCCATCCCAGCAAGGAAGGGGGGTCACTTAACCCCTTCCTTGCTGGGATGGGTGCAGTCTGACATAAGTCTGGCCCCCAAGGGGTTAAGGGGGATGCAATGCATCCTCCCTTAACCATTTGGGGGCCAGACTGTAAACAGAGATCTGTAAAGATGCTGCATATTGTAAGGTGCACAACACCGCTCACAATGATGGGTGTTGTGCTCCTGTTTGTGTGTTTTTTGTGTGTTTCTCCCTTTTTGTTTTTCAGATATCGGATTCGGTGAACTGGGGCGGCAGCAGGCTGGTAATATTTAGGCTGGGGAGGGCCTAAACCAATGGCTCTTCCCACCCTGGTGTTACCAGGCTGCTGTTGCTTGGTTTTTAACCCAGCTATGAAAATAGGGGGAACCCTACTCATTTTTTTCTTTAAATAAATAATTTTAAAAAATGCATAGGGTCCCCCCTATTTTCATAACCAGCCGGGTTAAAAACCAAGCAACAGCAGCCTGTTAACACCAGGGTGGGAAGAGCCATTGGTTTAGGCCCTCCCCAGCCTAAATATTACCAGCCTGCTGCCGCCCCAGTCCAGGAGCACCAATTTTGACGCTCCGGGACCACTGGCACCCGGCTCTTCCCAGTACCCCTGGTGGCATTGGGTACTGGGGTAATAATAGGGGGTTAGTGTTAGCCATTTTATACCGGCTAACACTAGGCCCCGACTTAGTAATGGATTCCGTCTATTAGACGGCTTCCACTACTAAGTCTATAAAGTAAAGAAATAAAGACAAGACACCAGTGAATTTTTTTTTATTCAAATAAAAACACCCCCACACCCCTCATTGACCATTTTATTTAAAAAAAAAAATTCCAAACAACCGCTGGTCATCGTCGTAGTCTATCGAATCCGACGTAATCCACAGGATACCGATATCTGAAAAACAAAAAGGGAGAAACACACAAAAAACACACAAATAGGAGCACAACACCCATCATTGTGAGCGGTGTTGTGCACCTTACAGTATGCAGCATCTTTACAGATCGCTGCGTACAGTCTGGCCCCCCAGGGGTTAAGGGAGGATGCATTGCATCCCCCTTAACCCCTTGGGGGGCCAGAGTGAAGTCAGACTGCACCCATCCCAGCAAGAAAGGGGTTAAGTGACCCCCCTTCCTTGCTGGGATGGGTGCAGTGCTGGGGAGGGGGTGGGGAGAGCTGTATACTCACCCCCATGTGTCCTCTTCGCTGGTCCGCAGCACAATGAAGTCACTGTGCTGCGGACCCGCTAATTATATGTGCGCTCAGCTGATTAGCTGAGTGCACATATGATTCAAAATGTTTCTTCTAATAATGCTATTGTGATAGCATAATTAGAAGAAACATTTGATGTTTTAATTAAAGTAAGGTATTAATTATGACAGAAAACTCTATTGCCGGCAATATGAATGAACGGCTTTAATAGAGTTTCCTGTAATAATTAATATTAAATTAATAAAACACATTTTCGTTGTAATAAAATTAGTTTCGTTGTTCAATAATTTAATTTAAACGAATCCATACTTGTGCAATTAAATATACTGTAAAAAAAATAAATATAAATATACATTTATTTATATATATATATATATATATATATATATATATATATATATATATATTTATTTTAACAGTATATTTAATTGCACAATGATGGAATCGTTTTAATTAAATTATTGAACAACGAAAGTGACTTTATTACAAAATGTGTTCTATTAATTAAATATATTAACCATTAGAGGAGTCGGCAATATTGCCGATTTGCCGGCTATTTTTTTTTCCCACTATTTTTGCACTTTGATTTTTTCCACTTTTTTCATTGTAATAGCAACTGCAACTACATGAAACTATACCCTATCACACTCCCACTATTGTAGCTGCAATTATTTAGCCGTTATTGCAAGGTTCGTTTTCGGTCCGGTTCGTCAGAACCCAAACTTCAGGAAAGTTCGGGGGATCGAACCGAACCGAACTTTTCAAAAGTTCGCTCATCCTAGGGGCAACTAAGCCAGTTTCACTTTATACCATGTTTGATAAATCTCCTCAATATCTATATATTTTGGGAAGAAGTCATTCCGCCGGGTCCCGCTTCTGGATCCGGTCGGGTCACAGAGATCTCAGCCGCTGCAGCCCAGCGCGCGCTGAGAGAGGAGTCCAACGCTCATAGAGAATGACGGAGAGTCCAGCGCTCCGTCATTCTCTATGAGCGTTGGACTCATCTCTCAGCGCGCGGGCCGGGCTGCAGCTGCTGATATCTCCGTGACCCGACCGGATCCAGAAGCGGGACCCGGCGGAATCAGGTGAGTATAGGGGGCTGTAGTGGGGGGTCGGGAGCCTGTCACCAAGGCACGGGGGGTGACAGGTTCCCTTTAAACAGAGCACAGACTGATACTGAACCCATGGCACATTACTGTCCCTGTGCTGACCATTCCAGTCTGTGAGTCCTGGGCACAGCCTGATCATGTTCACTGTTTTCATCTGCTGTTCTTTAGCAATGTACACAGAAACTTATCTGAGAAACGCAGCTTCCAGAGAAATAAGAAGAAAGTTCTCTTCTGGGCACGCTGCCCTTGTACATAATATTCGCAGAGGCACAAACAGAAGCTTCCTGCCAGCGCTGAGTGCTTCAGGTCTTACACGGCCAATTAGAAGGTGTATTTGTTGTACAGTGTGTGGCTTGGAAGGACAAAAGTAATATTTATTTTATCTAAGACACTTGTATCATACAGATGAGGATACTTGGAATGAAGCCTGGAGCTCAGCGCTCTGACCTCGCACATCTAAGCAGCTCTAAATGCATTTGCAAGACCTCCTAAGCATGTATTTGTGTGTATTTAGTGAGTTATCCAGTGAAAATCTTTTTCTTTCAAATCAACTGATATCAGAAAGTTATATAGATTTGTAATTTACTTTTATCAAAAAATCTTCCTATACTTCCTATTCCTATACTTTTATTAAAAAGTCTTCCTATACTTATTAGCTACTGTATGTCCTGCAGGAAATGTTTTATTTTCGGTCTGACACTGCTCTCTGCTGACATCTCTGGCCGAGACAGAAACCCTGTCTTGGTTTTATATGAATCCCCATAGAAAACCTCTGGACAGTTCCTGTCTCGGCCAGAGATGGCAGCAGAGAGCACTGTGTCAGAATAAAAATAAAGCATTTCCTGCATGACATACAGCAGGTAATTAGCATGGGAAGACTTGAGATTTTTTAATAGAAGTAAATTACAAATCTATATAACTTTCTGATATCAGTTGATATGAAAGAAAAAGATTTTCGCTGGACAACCCCTTTAAGGGTCTTTTTACACTGCATTTAGTAGTTTTTTAGAGCTGCTTATGAAAAGCTCCTGGCATGTATGTCGAAAGGATACATGGTCCCCCATTAACTAAACGGAATACAGTGGAATCAGATGCTCAATACAAAATTCATCATAAAAAGGAGCTTTAAAGTGTATCTGTCGTTATAACTTTCAAAATCTATATCAACAGTAGATGTGATATAGAGCAAGTTTGCAACGGCTGAGCACCGTGAGACGCTGGAAGCTCCCAAAGCAAGTCGGAGCGCAGATTTGGTAATGTATGTACCGGGCCGCAGGGGGTTTAGGGAGCTGACTTTTACATACTGTATGTATGTAAAAGTCAGCTCCCTAATCTAATTGAAGTGACAGTGAAGGTATCCGCAGCGGATTTTGCTGTGGATACGGAATGCGAACCCACCCTAAGGCACTATAGGTTCACACACTGTATTTATTTTTTTTTAAATAAAGATTGGCCACTGTTTGCAATGAAAACAGCAGCTGTTCTTTTTAGCCTGTGTGCATGTTGCACTGACAACGTCCATTGCTCCCCCTTTGACTTGTCAATTATTTGCGGACGCTAATACAGGGACAACAGCCGTTGTTCCCACACTGTCCACACAATGTATGACCATTCTGTGTCACGAGCAGCATTGGCGTATATCGTAACAGTGCTGGCAGTGTGAACTGACCTAGACTGCCCATCTGCACCGCCAATGTATCAGACGAGCCCACCCCCGCCAATGTATGTGTCCTCAGGTTTTATAGACGGGGTGTATTTGTTAAACCACCACCCCTTGTATGTGTCCCCAGTGCACTACTGACTTTTATAAAGATATAGTCCACAATGCTTACACAGTTGTATGCTGCAGACATTCTGCATGCAAAAATTTAAAGGGAGTCTGTCACGTCCAACCAGGGCCGCTTTAACCAGAGGACACATGGTGCACGTGCACCGGGCCCACTGGTTAAAGGGGCCCCCCCGAGCAGGCCGGCCGTTGCTATGTGCGACCAGTGCGGTCACACAGGGCTCCGGCCACCAGGGGTGAGCGCCATGGATGGGTAATCTACTTACCCCTCCATGGTGCCCCCTGCAGGGCCCCCCCGTCCGCCGCTGCCCCCGCCCGCCCGCTGCTGCGCTTCAGCTGCAGCGATACTGACAGAGAGAGAGCCATTGGCTCCCTCCCTGTCAGTCACTCTTGTGGCCGCACTTCCTGCGGTCACAAGAGGCCGCACTCTCCCTCTAGCGCCCGACGTCACTGGAGCGTCGGCGCGAGGGTTAGGGGAGTGCAGCCTCTTGTGACCGCAGGAAGTGCGGCCACAAGAGGGAAGAGAAGAGGAACGCGTGGACCTAGGTGAGTAAAAGTGTTTGTTTTTTTCAATATTATATGGGAGGGGGAGCGCATATGCTATTGGGGAGCACAGGGGGCTATATACTATGGGGGAGCACAGGAGAGCTATATACTATGGGAGGGGCGGCTATATACTATGGGGGAGCACAGGGGAGCTATATACTATGGGGCAGCACAGGGGAGCTATATACTATGGGGGAGCACAGGGGGCTATATACTATGGGGGAGCACAGGGGGCTATATACTATGGGGGAGCACAGGGGAGCTATATACTATGGGGGGGCGGCTATATACTATTGGGGAGCACAGGGAAGCTATATACTATTGGGGGTTATATACTATTGGGGAGCACAGGGGAGCTATGTACTATGGGAGGGGCGGCTATATACTATGGGGGAGCACAGGGGAGCTATGTACTATGGGGGGGCGGCTATATACTATGGGGGAGCACAGGGGAGCTATATACTATGGGGGAGCACAGGGGAGCTATATACTATGGGGGGTTATATACTATTGGGGAGCACAGGGGAGCTATGTACTATAGGGGGGGCTATATACTATGGGGGAGCACAGGGGAGCTATATACTATGGGGGAGCACAGGGGAGCTATATACTATGGGGGAGCACAGGGGAGCTATATACTATGGGGGAGCACAGGGGCTATATACTATGGGGGAGCACAGGGGGCTTTATACTATGGGGGAGCACAGGGGAGCTATATACTATAGGGGAGCACAGGGGGGCTATATACTATAGGGGAGCACAGGGGAGCTATATACTATTGGGGAGCACAGGGGAGCTATATACTATGGGGGAGCACAGGGGAGCTATATACTATGGGGGAGCACAGGGGAGCTATATACTATGGGGGAGCACAGGGGGGCTATATACTATAGGGGAGCACAGGGGAGCTATATACTATTGGGGAGCACAGGGGAGCTATATACTATGGGGGAGCACAGGGGGCTATATACTATGGGGGAGCACAGGGGGCTATATACTATGGGGGAGCACAGGGGAGCTATATACTATTGTGGAGCACAGGGGGCTATATACTATTGGGGAGCACAGGGGAGCTATATACTATGGGGGAGCACAGGGGGCTATATACTATGGGGGAGCACAGGGGGCTATATACTATGGGGGAGCACAGGGGAGCTATATACTATTGTGGAGCACAGGGGGCTATATACTATTGGGGAGCACAGGGGTCTATATACTATTGGGGAGCACAGGGGTCTATATACTATGGGGGAGAGCACAGTGGGGCTATATACTATTTGGGAGAGCACAGGGGGGCTATATACTATTGGGGAGAGCACAGGGGGGCTATATACAATTGGGGAGAGCACAGGGGGGCTATATACTATTGGGGAGAGCACAGGGGGGCTATATACTATTGGGGGGAGAGCACAGGGGGGCTATATACTATTGTGGGAGAGCACAGGGGGGCTATATACTATTGTGGGAGAGCACAGGGGGGATATATACTATTGGAGAGCACCGGGGGGCTATATACTATTGGGGAGAGCACATGGGGGGCTATATACTATTGGGGGAGAGCACAGGGGGGCTATATACTATTGGAGAGAGCACAGGGGGGCTATATACTATTGGGGAGAGCACAGGGGGGGCTATATACTATTGGGGAGAGCACAGGGGGGCTATATACTATTGGGGGGAGAGCACAGGGGGGCTATATACTATTGTGGGAGAGCACAGGGGGGCTATATACTATTGTGGGAGAGCACAAGGGGGCTATATACTATTGGAGAGCACAGGGGGGCTATATACTATTGGGGAGAGCACATGGGGGGGCTATATACTATTGGGGGAGAGCACAGGGGGGCTATATACTAATGGGGGAACGCACAGGAGGGCTGTATATAACTGGAGGAGCACATGAGGGTCTATATACTACAGGGACACCTTAAAACTATGGAGGCACAGAGGGGTGTAACTATGTAGGGGTACAGAGGGGTGTAACTACTGTATAGGGGTACAAGGGACCTAACTACTGTATGTGTTGGAGCCCAAAATATTTCTCTGGCAGATTCTGGAGAGAAGATTCACAGCCAGGAGAAGACCTCAAGGTGGCCCAGGCTGGATGGAGAGAAAAAGAAAAGGTGACAGACTCTGATCAGAGAAGACGCCCCCGGTGAGTCACTGGATGTAACTGCACTCTGTTATAGGGTTGTAGTGTTAGGGGTCATGATGTGGCGGCATTATGTAATGGTATCATTGGTGATATCTTTCTGTTTTGTTTAGTGCAGTTTTTATGTAATATGTAATCACTGAATGGTGGAAATAGTGTTATAAGGTAACTACTGTATGTATTGGGGCTCTTGATACAGTGTGGGGGCAAATTCAGTACATTATACAAGGGGGGGGCCCACTCTTGAGGGCTGTGCACTGGGCCCACCAATGTATTAAAACGGCCCTGCGTCCAACCCACCCTACTCAATCACCTAAACTAAAGTCATCCTTAATAGGATAAAGGATGCTGATTCTGAATCTGTAATTTGTATCTTTCTACTCTCCTGCATTTCCCCTCTATAAGCCTACAAACTGGGTGTGTTGATGCATAGAGAGAACTACTTAGCTCAAAAATTAAATGAGAGGACTACTTAGACTCCTTCATTTGTGGGCTTTTAGCAAAGGAATGCAACAACATAAAAATATAATAAATTGCAGAAATAAAAAAAGCGTTGTATTCTCTACAGATAAGTTTAGCGGGTGTTTTGGAGGTGACAGAGTCCCTTTAAGTCTTGACATTTCCTCCCCCCCCCCCTGGTTACCACTCAGCTACAGTGTGGATGCAGAATAGCATCTGAGCTGATACTTATATATTATATACACACTTAGGCCATGTTCACACACTGTATTTTGTAGTTAAACAATGGCCGTTGTTTAACAACACTGCTTAAAGTGACACTGTCACCCCCTTTTTGCATTCTGACTTCTCTACACAGGTGTAAAGGGTAAATTCTGCAGTTTTCATACGTTATTTTACATTATACGTCATGGTGCTTGTTAAAATGAAAGTGATCTTTTATTATCTGCTGATTGTCCTAAGTGGTCGCCCCTCCGTGACGTAACCGGCACATAGGCCCAGCCCCCTCGATGCCCATTGGTATGGGCCGACCTAGACTGGGTGGGGCCTAGCCTGTTCCAATGGTCGACGAGGGGGGGGCAGGCCTATGTGCCTATGACATCATGGAGGTGGTGGGGCCAATGGTGGCACTGTGGGTTAGGATAAGTGGCGCTGATGCTTTGAAGCCCCGCCCACTTAGCATAATCTGCAGTTGATAGAAGATGACTTTTTACTTGAACAAGCACCATGACGTATGATCTAAAATAATGTATGAAAACTGCTAAATTTACCCTTTTCACCTGTGTAGAGATGTCAGAATGCAAAAAGGTGGCGAAAGTGTCACTTTAAGATCAACTGGGAAAACAAAATATATTTGGCTTTATTATTTGTAAAAAATAAAAGAGCTATGACTCTTGGAATGTGGTTTCATTATCCAAAAGTAGCACAATATTTGATAACCCTCCGTATGCATATGTGATATTGCCTTAAATTGACCTATAGACTGAAGATATGTTATTTATACTACAAACAAAACAACCCAAAAAGCTATAGCAGATTTTTTTTATCCTCCTGTAGCCCCAAAAATTAAGAACAGTGAAAAATTAGCCTTCATATGGGTAGGTCAATGGGAAAAAATAAATTTCTGGTTGTTGGACCACTGTGATAAAAAGTCATTAAAGGGGTACTCCAGGGTCGGTATAAAAATATACAGCACACGTAGCTTTATTAAAGCAGTGTATTATAAAACAAAATAAGTCTCCAGAGTACCCCTTTAAGTGCTGATAGCCTAAGGCATGATGTCCTTTACCCCATTTACATGCAGATCTGTGTTCAAATTGTGAATCTGTTTAATCAGCTGCAGCTAAAATTCTATGAACAAGTTGCATAATGATCCCTATGGACATGCTTTATGTGAGCAAATATAGCAATGCTAGTAGCCGTGGGCCATGACACCTTATTTCAGAGACAAAACTGGGACATAAAACATATGACAAAGTTTTACAACGTCCCGCACGCTGTTCAATAAACTTTATTTAGATCATCCAAGAGAAGCTGCAGTTTTTATTGACAAAATCGCAGCTGTAAAATCACTAGTGTGTCGGGGGCCATAAAAAATTATAAGCATCTACTGTAACTTGTAAAGTAGAGACAGATGGTGGTTGTTCCAATAAATTACTGCTTGTTAAGATATGAGAGTTTCTACAGTAAAAGAAGATATATTCAGATTAAACTTGTGAAATTATATCAGTTTATTTACAAAATGGATTACTCTGCAGGACCCAGGACATTACAAGATTCAAATGCAAGTAGAAGCTAATTCTACTGACAGGGAGCAGTGTTAGGCTATGTTCACACAATGTAAGTAAATTAATACTCACGGCCGTTGTTGCCGATTTCCAACACGGCCGAGATTAATCCTTTACCTACATTGTGCTGCAGGCTAAGGGAATCCTGGCCGGAGTGTATACACATAGGGGGACATTTAGCATCCCAAAAAGGTGTATTTTTTGACAGAAAATGGCCAGATGCAAATAAATTTATTCACAAATGGCTGTTTTGCAAATACATTTTTGCATCTGGCCATTTTCCGCAAGCTTTGCCAGGGGGCGGGAAGTGGAGGGGGTGGAACGGTGGGCGCGGATTAATTTATCATTTTTTTCGCCAAAAAATAGGGAAACCTACGCCAGCTTCCAAATTCAGCACCAGTGAACATCATCAACAGAATCTGGTGGCGGTCTGCACTATCCTGCCTGGGATTAACCTTCTCAAGCCCAAGGAATTTTATCTGTCTAGTGTTTCCCCCATGCTCTCTCCTGATATAATCTATTAGACAGGGAACTCCCTTAGTGATTTGTATGGAATACATATGTTCCTTACACCCCGTCCAGATGGGGGCGTCTTCATGTAGAAGCGCTTACATGGGCACACTATGGCGTATACAGTAAAAGTGGTTTTACAAGTTATAACATCAGTGATAAAGCATTCTTTACCTCCTATATGTATACACGCAGTGATGAGTAGCTTCTGATAATAATTACACTGGCTGCACTTCTTATTCCCTTGAGGTAATGAAGTTGACAACCAATTTGTTTGTTTTTCTTTCAGTGTATTAGTGTTTAGCATGTCTCCAATAGTTTTATTGTGTCTAATGCAAGGTTTACAAAAAGCAATTTCATGTAAATCTGGGTCGTTGGCCAGCAAGTACCAGTGCTGGGATTACACTCCAGGATTACTGCAAGGACTACTACACCCTCCATCCATCGAGCTCAAGCTACTACAACCCACCACACGTTACCTGTTGGACTTCCGGGTTCGTCCATATCTTCCATCGCTGACCCTGCACTCCGTGGCCACATCAAAGCACGACAAACCAGAGAGCGAGCAGCCTCCAATTGAAGCTTCATGCACAGTGACTCCTTCCATCATCTCAGGCTCCGGAGCTTTTTGATTCTACCTAGGTTAACTTTGCATGCACTACTTCACATCGGACCGGTAAGCCACCAGCACGTGTGATAAGCACTATGAAATGACACATGCTCCATGTTTTTGCTTTACTTCAGATCTGAACTGGACAGAATCTGCATGGACATTTCATATGAATTTTATGAATACTGATGAATTCTTAGTCTTTTTATTGGTTTGAACCTTATTGCCATTTTATTCGTCTATATCCACTAATTACCCACAAGTTTTATTTTTATTTTCATTTCTATTACACTTAATTATAATAAATTAGATATAGTATGCTATACGCCTTGAGGTTCTCTATATCTTTCTTTTCTAATTCGTTTTATTGGATGTGTACAGAGACACACCGGTAAGGTCACTTGGTGTCAGCAGCAGTGTCCTGTGGTGGGACGCAACTCTCCCATTTTTATCTCAAGTACCAGTGCTGGAATGGCCTTTTTCACAATGGTAGGGTGGGAGCTGACGAAATGGAGACGGGAGTTGCACACAGTCAGTTTTCTGTAAACCGAGGTCTGGCATATGTGCAGACATATTATTTTTAACAATATATAGTAAGGCATCTTTGACAAAGTTTTGCATAACAATAGAGTTATGGCCTCTCTCCAGAAACTAATCCACAGCCCCTACACCTGCACCATAAGGGATGCAGGTTTAGAGGCTCTACACATCAATAGAAGCTAGGGCAAATCCTTCTTTCTATTACAAGATGTTGAGAACCTTAAGGAATCTATTTGAATCCTTAATATATGTCGGTATGCTCTCAAGTATAGGCCTAAGGAACCACACAGTGTACTGAGACAAACTTTCAGTGACACAGTTAACCGCCGACACAATAGGGCGCCCAGGTGGCTTTTCCAATGACTTATTGACTAGGATTTTAGGGAGAAAACACAACCTTGGTGCCCTAAGGGAGTCAGGTAACAATTTTTTTGCTGTCTTGTTGTCTAGCGCTTTTTGATTTTTAACATAGGATCCTTTTCCAAGGTGACATATGTGTCCCTATTATTAAGTTGCCACTAGGCCTCTGAAATACAATAGGACCTTGGCATAAGTACTGCCTTCCATACCCACCCATCTTCTGCCGAAAGAACTGACATGTCAATTCTTTCGGCAGATGGCGGAATATGCCCGGCCATAGAATGGTGGAGATGTGCCCTGCCGCGAGCAGGTAGGGGTGACAGAATCAGCTGGGGCTTATCCATGCAGATTCCATTGTGTGAGCCCACCCTAAAGGAGGATTGTTTACTGCTCTTGAAGGTATCACTGTGTGTATTGGGATTGGTATTCTGGGGGGCCTGAGTGTCAGTGAGAAATCAAAGACATTCTGTCTCCTGATTGCCAAACCCTTCTGGGGGTTGAAACCCCAGAGGTCCAATGTTTTTATTGATAGCAAAGTATTTTACTAAGTTCATCTTCCTGATTGCCTTAAATAAGTCCACGTTAAAGCGATTCTGTACCCACAATCTGACCCCCCCAAACCACTTGTACCTTCAGATATCTGCTTTTAATCCTAGATCTGTCCTGGGGTCCGTTCGGCAGGGGATGCAGTTATTGTCATAAAAACAACTTTTAATCCGGCAGCGCTGTGTCCAATGGCCGAGGCTTACATTTGTATATGCATTAGGCTGCACCACCTCTCCGTCCTTCCTCCTCACCCTCCTTATCATTAGGAATGCTCCAGGCAAATTGCTTCCTATTCCCCACCTGTGTGTATAATGAACATGGGCTGGATCATTAACCCTTTCCCACACAAGAACGTACCTGTACGTCCTTGTGCGGGTGCGGGCCTTCAGAGCGGGGCCGCGCGGCGACCCCGCTCTGAACCGCCGCGATCCCGGGTGCCTCATGTAGCTATACAGCAAAGTAACTATACAGCAAATGTAACTATACAGCAAAGATCTGAATGAAAGATCAAAGTGTATATACTAGAAGTCCCCCAGGGGGGCTTCTAGTATATGTGTAAAAAAAATAAAATAAAGTGTTGTTATCAATAAAAAGCCCCCTCCCCTAATAAAAGTCTGAATCACCCCCCCTTTTCCCAGGTTATAAATAAAAGTAAATAAATAAACAAACATGTTTGGTATCGCTGCGTGCGTAATCGCCCGAACTATTAATTAATTACATTCCTGATCTCGCACGGTAAACGGCGTAAGCGGAAAAATATCCCAAAGTGCATAATTGCACATTTTTGGTCGCATCAAATCCAGAAAAACTGTAATAAAAAGCGATCAAAAAGTCGCATATGCGCAATCAAGGTACCGATAGAAAGAACACACCATGGCGCAAAAAATTACACCTCACACAGCCCCATAGACCAAAGGATAAAAGAGTTATAAGCCTGGGAAGGGAGCATATATTTGTTAACAATGGTTTGAATTTTTTACAGGCCATCACATAAAAGAAAAGTTATACATGTTACATATCGTTTTAATCGTAACGACTTGAGGAACATATAAAACATATGACATAGGACACATGGCGTAAAAACACAGTCCCCCCAAAGAAAAAGAATTGTGTTTTTTTTTTCAATTTCACTGCGCATATAATTTTTTTTTGGGTTTCGCAGCATATTTTATGCAAAAGTTCAGCCTGTTATTGCAAAGTACAATTAGTGACGCAAAAAATAAGGGCTTATGTGGGTCTGTAGGTGTAAAAATGCAAGTGCTATGGCCTTTTAAGCACAAGGAGGAAAAAACGAAAACGCAAAAACGAAAATTAGCCTGGTTACGAAGGGGTTAATACACCTGTGCGAAGCTCAAACAGCAGTAAATGTTCCTGGATCATTCCTAATGATGAGGAGGGTGGGGAGGAAGGACAGAGAGTGTTAGGAATATGACTTTGCGCTCCTCGGTCCATGCTGGGCGGTCGAGGAAGCGCTGAGCTTGTCTGTGTTTTTCTTTTTACTCTGTCTGAATTATGTTGTATTTGACAGCCACACCCGCTTTTCCTGGCAGACTCCTGGCAGTGCAGGGGTTACTGCTCTGCTTGATCTTCTCAGCTGAACTTGCTGCTGGGATCAGGGCTGGTCCAATCATCTGCTGGACTTAGTCTCTGATCCCAGATAAAAAGCAGCAAGTTTCTTTCTTCCCTGCTGACTATTAGAGTTCACTCGCCTGCTCAGCTCCCTGTTTAGTTCCTCTGATCTCTGTATTCTGGACCTTCTGCATCTGACCTCGACTATTCTCCTGTTTGCTGTTTTTGTACTTCGCCGCTCGACTGTTGCTGACCTGGTTTGTCTGACACCTCTTATTGTGTTTTGTTTGTCTGTCCGTGCTCTGTGTGTCGCACCTATTCAGTGTAGGGACCGACTCTGTGGTTGTCCGGGCCGTTTAGGGCCGTCCGTGGCAATTAGGCAGGGTCAGTGGGAGGGGTCAGCTCAGGGCTCACTGTCCGTGTCTTGTCAGGCTGCCTTTGCCATACTGACCATAACAGAATAGTCAGCCTAAAATATTTGTTGGGGTAACCTAGCATTATGGACGCCATGAAGACTCTGGTGAACCAGATGCAAGGTCTGAACACGCTGGTTCATAACCTTGCTGAGCGAGTCCAGGAACAAGAGACTGCACCCCGACAGGTGACCATGACCACCCCTCTATTTCCGGAACCTCCTGTGCAGCTCCCTGAAAAGTTTAAGGGAGACAGGAAGCATTTCCGAACATTTAGAGAGGGGTGCAAGTTGTTTTTTCATTTGTGCCCCTGCTCCTCTGGAGATGAGGACCAAAGGGTGGGCATTATTATGTCCCTTTTGCAGGGTCCTCCTCAGGAGTGGGCTTTTTCATTACCCCCTGGATCCATGGAGTTGACCTCCGTGGATCAATTTTTTGCTGCCCTAGGACTCCTGTATGACGATCCAGACTTAGTAGCTGAAGCTGAACGCCAACTGACTTCCATGAAACAGGGAAAGAGATCGGTGGAGGAGTACTGTGCGGAATTCAGACAGTGGTGTGTGTCATCTGGCTGGAATGACCCCGCACTGCGGTGCCAGTTCCGGATGGGGTTGTCGGACCAGCTTAAAGACCTATTAGTGGTATACCCTACCCCCGACACCTTAGAAGAAACAATGACTTTGGCGATTAGGGTTGACAGACGACTCAGAGACAGACATAGGGAGAAAGGAACTTCTGAGTCTTCTAGTTCTCTTCCTGTCATTGACTGTGTTTCTCAGCCTCCTCCTTTTGTTCCTCTGTCACAAGAAGAACCCATGCAGCTTGGAGCCCCAGATGCCAAGACCCGACGAGCCTTCCGCCTGCAACACAACCTCTGCCTATACTGTGGTAAACTCGGTCATCGTGTGAGGTCCTGTCCTGCTAGACCTGACCAGCCAGCTGAAAGACTCCAGCGCCTGAGTGACCATCGAGGGGGTCATTTAGGCGCACAGGTATCCCTTGAACATAATAAATTATTGGTACCTATCTCACTTTGTTTGGGGGACAAATTGGTCTCGGGTTTTGCTCATGTGGATTCTGGGGCCTCCGCCAATTTCATTAGCTCCGGTTTTTGGTCACGTTTAGAGGCATGTCCGCTTTTGCTCAATAATCCGTTAACCATCACTGGTGCAGATTCTGCCCCTTTGGCCCGGGGTAGAGTCTGCTATGTCACTCCATCTATGGAGGTGCAGGTTGGGTCGATTCACCAAGAAATGCTTGACTTTTTAATCATGGACAATTTATCTACTGATGTTATTCTGGGTTTACCTTGGTTGAGTAAACATAATCCTGTTTTTGATTGGTCCACTCGTGAATTGGTAAAATGGGGATCTGAGTGCTCTCCTCATTGTATTTCGCTGAATGCCGCAGATGTCTTCCCCA
The DNA here is from genome assembly GCF_027789765.1 of Dendropsophus ebraccatus. NCBI lineage: Eukaryota > Metazoa > Chordata > Amphibia > Anura > Hylidae > Dendropsophus > Dendropsophus ebraccatus. The sequence goes on from NC_091457.1 coordinate 80,986,037, forward strand.
AGGAGGGGGAGATCCCGGAGTTTATTTCTGATTTCTCAGATGTATTTGATGAGAAGGCTGTTGATGTGTTGCCACCTCATAGGCCATATGATTGCTCCATTGATTTGATCCCTGGTACTAAATACCCTAAAGGTAGAATTTTTAATTTGTCTAGGCCTGAGAGGGAGGCTATGAGAGAATACATTCAGGAAAGTCTCCGCAAAGGTCACATCCGTCCCTGCAGCTCTTCCATGGGTGCAGGGTTCTTTTTTGTTGGTAAAAAGGATGGTGGCCTTAGACCGTGTATTGACTACCGAGAACTAAATAAGATCACTATCAAAAACCAGCACCCCCTTCCCCTTATTCCAGATCTCTTTAATCAGATTGTGGGTGCTCAGTGGTTCTCCAAAATAGATCTTCGTGGGGCCTACAATCTGATCAGAATAAGGGAGGGGGATGAGTGGAAGACCGCCTTCAATACCCCTGAGGGACATTTTGAGTATCGGGTGATGCCATTTGGTCTGAGTAATGCCCCTGCAGTGTTCCAGCATTTTGTGAATGACATATTCAGGGAACATCTGGGCAAATTCTTGGTAGTGTATTTGGATGATATCCTAATTTTTTCGCCGGATTGGTCTTCCCACGTAAACCATGTTCGCACTGTTATGCATTTGCTTAGAAGTAATAACTTGTTTGCCAAACTGTCCAAATGCCAATTCGGAATCCAGAAGGTCTCTTTTCTGGGGTACATAATTTCTCCCAACTCATTTAGTATGGATCCTGTCAAAGTGGCAGCCATTGAGAAATGGGAACGTCCCACTAACCTCAAGGCCTTGCAAAGATTCTTGGGATTTGCCAACTATTATAGAAAATTTATTAAGGGATTTTCCATAATTGCTAAACCCCTTACTGACCTGACCAGAAAAGGGGCTGACCTAGATAACTGGACTCCCGAGGCAATAGAGGCATTTGGACAGTTAAAAAGATGTTTCTCCGAGGCACCAGTGCTAATCCAGCCAGATCTGGAGCAACCTTTTGTTATTGAAGTTGATGCTTCAGAGGTGGGAGTTGGTGCGGTTCTTTCTCAGGGCCCTGAGAGTCTCACCAACCTCCGACCAATAGCTTACTTCTCCAGGAAATTTTCTCCAGCAGAAGGAAATTATGATATTGGTAACAGGGAATTGCTTGCCATCAAGTGGGCATTCGACGAATGGAGGCATTTCCTTAAAGGAGCTAAACACAAGGTCAGGGTACTAACTGACCACAAAAACTTATTGTACCTTGACAAGGCCAAACGCCTAACCCCTCGTCAGGCGAGGTGGGCATTGTTCTTTACTCGTTTCGATTTTGAGATAACCTATCGTCCAGGTTCTAAAAATGTCAAAGCTGACGCCCTATCGCGGAGTTTTGATGCCAGTAATGTCCTCAAAGGTGAACCAGAAAATATACTTGCGCCTGGGGTGGTCCTTGCCATCCATCAACCTGATCTTGCCACTCAGGTGGTAGAGTCTCAGTCCCTTGCCCCTGAAAATACTCCGGAGGGAAAACTCTTTGTACCCCCCAATCTCCGGCTTAGAGTCTTGGAGGAAACTCATTGTTCTGTTCTGGCTGGTCACCCGGGAATTACTGGTACCAAGTATCTCCTCTCAAGGCAATATTGGTGGCCATCTTGGTCCCAAGATGTAAAATTATTTGTTGAGGCTTGTGAGGTCTGTGCTAGGTCCAAGGTCCCTCGTAGGTTACCAGAGGGCCTCCTCTACCCTCTTCCTATACCTAGGAGACCTTGGACCCACCTCGCTATGGACTTCATCACAGATTTGCCATTGTCCAAAGGGAAAACAGTGATCTGGGTGGTGGTGGACAGATTCTCCAAAATGTGCCACCTTATTCCGTTGAAAAAACTCCCCAATGCTTGTACCTTGGCCACGCTGTTCATAAACCATATCCTAAGGTTACATGGGGTTCCTGAAAATATTGTCTCTGACAGGGGAGTTCAGTTTGTCTTCAAATTCTGGAGAGAACTATGTGGTCGTTTGGGGATTTCGTTGTCCTTTTCGTCTGCCTTTCAGCCCCAGTCTAATGGGCAAACGGAGAGGGTAAACCAATCTTTAGAACAATTTCTTAGATGTTTTGTATCGTGTTCTCAGGATAAATGGAAAAAATATTTGCCTCTAGCAGAGTTCGCGCTTAATAATAGAGAGAGTCAGTCTACCAAAATGTCGCCTTTCTTTTGCAGTTATGGATATAATACCAGGTATTCGTCGGCTCACTCTCCAGAGTCTGTAAATCCTTCAGCTGAAGTTATCTATCAAAGACTGTGCACAGTCTGGGCCCAGGCTCTTGAGAGCCTGACTAAGGCCCAGAGGTCGTCTAGCATACAAGCTAATAAAAGACGTATATCTGGCCATGAATATCAGGTAGGGGACAAGGTGTGGCTCTCCACGAGAAATCTTAAGCTCAGAGTTCCTTCTGGGAAATTAGCACCCAAATACATTGGTCCTTATCTAATTTCAGAAATCATTAATCCTGTGTCATTCCGCCTACAGTTACCCAATAATATGAGGATTCACAATGTCTTTCATAAATCATTGTTAAAAAAATATATAGTTCCTGTGCTTCCAGTAGTCCTCCCTGCTCCTCTGGTCATCCAAGGTGAGCTGGAGTTTGAAGTGGACAAGATTTTGGACTCTCGCCAAGTTCAAAATTCCGTCCAATATCTTGTCCAGTGGAAAGGATTCGGTCCCGAGGAAAATACTTGGGTTGCCAGTAAGGACATACATGCCTCACGCCTTATCCGGCAGTTTCATACCCGTAACCCCTCTAAGCCTGGTCCTTTGAGTGAGGGTCCGGTGGCCCCTCATAAGAGGGGGGGGTACTGTTAGGAATATGACTTTGCGCTCCTCGGTCCATGCTGGGCGGTCGAGGAAGCGCTGAGCTTGTCTGTGTTTTTCTTTTTACTCTGTCTGAATTATGTTGTATTTGACAGCCACACCCGCTTTTCCTGGCAGACACCTGGCAGTGCAGGGGTTACTGCTCTGCTTGATCTTCTCAGCTGAACTTGCTGCTGGGATCAGGGCTGGTCCAATCATCTGCTGGACTTAGTCTCTGATCCCAGATAAAAAGCAGCAAGTTTCTCCCTTCCCTGCTGACTATTAGGGTTCACTCGCCTGCTCAGCTCCCTGTTTAGTTCCTCTGATCTCTGTATTCTGGACCTTCTGCATCTGACCTCGACTATTCTCCTGTTTGCTGTTTTTGTACTTCGCCGCTCGACTGTTGCTGACCTGGTTTGTCTGACACCTCTTATTGTGTTTTGTTTGTCTGTCCGTGCTCTGTGTGTCGCACCTATTCAGTGTAGGGACCGACTCCGTGGTTGTCCGGGCCGTTTAGGGCCGTCTGTGGCAATTAGGCAGGGTCAGTGGGTGGGGTCAGCTCAGGGCTCACTGTCCGTGTCTTGTCAGACTGCCTTTGCCATACTGACCATAACAGAGAGGTTGTGCCAGCCTAATGCATATACAAATGTAAGCCCCGGCCGTTAGACACAGTGCTGCAGGATTAAAAGTTGTTTTTTGACAATAACTACATCCCCTGCCGAACGGACCCCAGGACAGATCTTGGAGTAAAAGCAGCTACTTGAAAGTGGTTTCGGGGGACAGATTGTGGGTACAGTGTCGCTTTAAACTCTGTAACAGAGAAGTTTTCATTTTTTCCCAACGTTCAGTCCTTTTGCCAGTAAAGAGACACAATCACGGTCGATGGGGACCCCAGGTCTGTTTTTGCTCTGGTTTTTGCTCTTACGTCCGCAGTCAAATATGTGATTGTTCTCATAATCAAGTTTATCTTGCATGTACTTGCCTTTTTTATGTTCCTTTGTCTCCAATTGCAGTGTTACCAGCTTCTTCTTAAGCTTAAAGTGTCACTGTCGTGAATTTTTTTTTTGCAGAAATCAATAGTCCAGGCGATTTTAAGAAACTTGGGTTTATTATCCGAAAAATGCATTTTTATCATGAAAAAGCAGTTTGAAGCTCTCCCCCCTGTCTTCATTGTTCTCCTATGGAGAGAGCTAAAGAAAAGACCAAAACAGGACAACAAAGAGTTAATCTACAAATCCCTCACGGGATATCTCTTCTGACCATCACCAGTGACCTGTCTGAGCTCGGATTACAGCTGTCACCCAGCTCCGTGCCTGTAATCCTCTGTTATCTGCTTTCTGCTGCCGGCTATCTCCCTCCTTCCTCCTCCCCCCTCTCCCTAGAGCAGACAGGGTACGACTCCTGCAACAAGTCACAATTTTCAGATTATTCAGAGTGGATGAAAAAGAGGAAGGAGGGGGGGACCTGGGAAAAGGCTTTTTACATGCAGATAATGGCAGATTTGCCTAATAAACCCAATTACAAAGTTTCTTAAAATCACCTGGACTATTGATTTCTGCAAAAAAAAAAAATACGACAGTGACTCTTTAACCTCTTAAGGACCCATGACGTACCGGCACGTCATGGATCACTGTCACTTAAGGACCCATGACGTGCCGGTACGTCATCCCTTTAAACGGGCGCCGCGGCCGGCCGGGTCCCGATCGGGGGAGATAGCCTGCTATAATACATAGCAGGCCATCTCTCCCTGTCGGCATGGAGGGTTGTTAACCCCCCCCATGCCGACGATCGCCGCTATTGGCTGATAAGCCCATAGCGGCGATCGGAACCTTTCCGGGCCATCGGTGGCCCGATGACCCGGAAAAAAATGGCGGTCGGTGCTGTCCGAGGACGGCACCGACCGCCATTACTGTAAAAAGTAATGGTGGTCACGGTACCACCGTCCCGATCGCCGTGAACGGCCGGCCAGCCGGCCGGCCGTTCACGGCGATCAAAGTCCCCACAAGTAATAAATACCTGCTCCGGACCCCTCAGCTAGGTAGCTGAGGGGTCCGGAGCAGGTATTTGTACATTACTCACCTGTCCCGGGGTCCTGATCGGCGTCTTCCGGGTTCCCGGCGTCCACTTCCTCTTGTCGGGACTTCGGCTTCTTCCGTGAGTCCCGATCGGCTGTTTCCGGCTCCAGCGTCGTCTATTTTCGTATTTTTCCGGCTCCAGCGTCGTCTATTTTCGGATCTTGCGCTCTGCTGCCCCCTAGCGGCTGATAAGTGTAATACACGTATCAGCCACTACAGGGATGTTCAGAATGTAGTAAAAAAAAAAAAAATTTTCCCAATTTTTTTTTTTTCTATTTTCCGCACCCTATCGCCGCTGAGTGTTGATCAGCATCGCACGAAAGTGCGCTGCTAATCAGCAACTCCTCCTTTTTGGCGTAGGGTGTTTTTTTTTTATATCCTACTGCCACGGTCTGCTTATAAGTGCCGAACATAAGTGCGGCATTCATCAGCAACACCATTTTTGGCGTAGGTTTTTTTTGTATACTTACTGTAAAAAACACGTAAAAAAACACTACATTACACCACACTACATTGAATAAAGTTTTACACTACACCACTACATACCCCATATACCAATCCCCATATAAAGATGGCCCCCAGGGTGTTTTCGGTGTCGGACGCATACATTATTATTGCCTCCGACACCGAAACAGCCAGTGAGGATGAATTGGGGGGATCCTTCTTTCCTCCATTCATCCTCATCCTCCTCATCATCCAGTGACGTGTCTGGGAGTAGCGTAGCGTACGCTGCCCCCCAGACACGTCTTTTCCGCCAGTACCGTCCCAATAAGAGATGACGGTATGGCGTGAAATTCTACAAACTCTGTGAGAGTACCTCAGGGTACACTTACAGATTTAGGGTACGTGCACACTGCGGAATGGCGAAGGATAACCCTTCGTGCATTCCGCAGCTGGCACCCGCCGGCGGACTGATGCAGGTGCGCGTCTCCGCCTGTGTCATAGACTCTATCCTATGCATGGGCGGATTCCATTATCCGTCATTCCATCAACACGTTGGACGCAGAGCGGAATCCGCCCGTGCATAGAATGGAGTCTACGACACGGACGGAGACGTGCGCCTGCATCAGTCCGCCGGCGGGTGCCAACTGCGGAATGCACAAAGGGTTATCCTTCGCGATTCCGCAGTGTGCACGTACCCTTAGAGTGTATGAAGGAAGGGACACCCGAATCCAGCCGCCAGATGCCCCCCCCCCCATCCTCGGAGTTAGTGGGGAGATCGTCCGGGAACTGATCTTCCCACTGCTGGATAAAGGTCACCACCTGTACGGGGATAACTTTTATACCAGCACCCCCCTCCTCTGGTCCCTCGCTGCCTGAGCTACTGTAGCTTGCGGCACGATCCGAACATATCAGAAGTAGTAATAGCGCCCTAATATTTAGCAGCCATGGAGCGGACCCAGCGCTTCTGGATATGAAGGACCCCGTATCGCACCAGGACAACATTTTCCAGGTGACGTCCCCCACACTGGAGAACAGGAGACCCCAGAAGAAGTGCAGAGTGTGGGGTAACAGGGGGATCAGGAAGGACACCATTTACCAGTGTGACACCTGTCCTGATCCCCCCGGCCTCTGCATACTGGATCGCTCCAAGGCGCACTACACGTCACTGGGGTTCTACATTATCTAAATTCTGTCCCTTATTCCTATTTCAGGGGTCACGTTGATCCAGGGATTATTCTGATCGCCATTATGGAGTCGGGAAGGAATTTTTCCCCTGTGATGAGGCTACTGTCGCCTGCCTCACGAGGGTTTTTTGCCTTCCTCTGGATCAACACAGGTTGAATTTGATGGACACCTGTCATTTCCAACCTTATAAACTAATAATTGGCCTAATACCCCCAAATAAATTAGAATTGTCCCTTTTCCCCAGCTAAGTAGGTATGGCTGCCATTCCCATTAGAGGAGGCCATGATGCAATTACAAAGCCTCTGTGCGGCCAGGACAGTAGAAACCCCCCACAAGTGACCCCATTCTGGAAACTACACCCCATAAGGAATCTAAGAAGGGGGGCAGCGGGGATATGGCCCCCTGGTGACGGCCACATTTGGGACGTGAAAATGAAAAAAATGGTATTTTTTATTTTCACGGCACATGTCCTACACATGTGCCCATCACTAGTGGGGTCCATATGCTCACTGCACCCCTTGTTAGATTCCTTATGGGGTGTAGTTTCCAGAATGGGGTCACTTGTCGGGGGTTTCTACTGTTCTGGCAGCACAGGAGCTTTGTAATTGCGACATGGCCTCCATCCCCCATTCCAGCCTCTAAATGGCGCTCTGTCCTTTTGGTGACTTGCCCTGTGCCCATATGGCAAATTATGTCCACATGTGGGGTATTTTCGTACTCAGGGGAAACTACCCTACACGTTTTGTGTTCATTTTCTTTTTTAACCCCTTGTGGAAATGGAAAAAAATCAAGGCTAGACCAACATTTAGTGTAATTTTTTTAAAATTTTTACTCTAAATCATTGATCTTGTCTTGATTTTTTCATTTTCACAAGGGGTTAAAAGATAAAAAAAAACACAATGTGTAGAGCAATTTCCCCTGAGTACGGAAATACCCCACATGTGGACATAAAGCGCCATGCGGGTGCAGGGTAAGCCTCCAAAGGGAAGGTGCGCCATTTGGTTTTTGAAGGCTGGATTTGGATGGAATGGATTTCGAGGGGCCATGTTGCATTCAAAAGGCCCCTGTGTTGCCAAGACAGTTAAACCCCCCACAAGTGACCCTATTATGGAAACTACACCCCTCAAGGAATGTAACAAGGGGTGTAGTCAGCATATGGACCCCACTGGTGACGGGCACAAATGTGGAACAATGTGGCGTGAAAATGAAATATTAAATTTTTTACACTATAATGTTGGTCTAGCCTTGAATTTATCATTTTCACAAGGGGTTAAAAGAGAAAAAAACACACAAAATGTGTAGAGCAATTTCCCCCGAGTCCGTAAATACCCCACGTGTGGACATAAAGCGCCATGTGGGTGCAGGGCAAGCCTCCCAAGGGAAGGAGCGCCATTTGGATTTTAGAGGTTGGATTTGGCTAGAATGGATGATGAACGCCATGTCGCATTTACAGAGCCCTTGTGCTGCCAAAACACTGTAAACCCCCCACAAGTGACCCCATTCTGGAAACTACACCCCTCAAGGAATCTAACAAGGGGTGCAGTGAGGATATGGACCCCTGGATGACGGGCACATTTGTGCCATGAAAGTGAAAAAATGAAAATTTTCACTTTCACGTCACATTTTTCCACATTTGTGCCCGTCACCAGTGGGGTCCATATGCTCACTGCACCCCTTGTTAGATTCCTTGAGGGGTGTAGTTTCCAGAATGGGGTCACTTGTGGGGGGTTTCCAGTGTCTTGGCAGCACGAGGGCTCTGTAAATGCGACATGGCCCTTGAAATCCATTCCAGTGAAATCCAGCTTCCAAAAGCCAATTGGCGCTCCTTCCCTTTGGAGGCTCGTCCTGCGCCCGCTTGGCACTTTATGTCCACATGTGGGGTATTTCCGTACTCGGGAGAAACTGTGCTACATGTTTTGTGTTTTTTTTTTTCCTTTTATCCCTTTGTGAAAATGAAAAATTGAAGGCTAGAACAACATTTTAGTGTAAAAAATACTTTAGTCTTTTTTCAAGCCATATTGTTTGGAAAATCTGTGAAGCACCTGTGGGGTCCAGATGCTCACCGCACCCCTTGTTACATTCCTTGAGGGGTGTAGTTTTCTAAATGGTGTCCCTTTAGGGGTGTTTTTTAGGTTTTGGCACCCCAGAGCCTCTGCCAACCTGAAGTGGTACAGTCAAAAATGACCAAAAATAACGGAGCCATTGAAATTCACTAGGCGCTCCCTTATATCTGAGGCTTGTGGTTGCGTCAAATAGCGCAATAGGGCCACATATGGGGTATTTCTATAAACTGCAGAAATGGGGCAATCAATATTGGGGTGCATTTCTCTGGTAATAGGTTTATAATTATGAAAAATATTGGATTACAATAAAATCTCTGCACAGAAAATTAAAATTTTCAAATTTCTTACACACTTAGCTTTTATTTCTGTGACTCCCCTAAAGGGTTAAAAAACTTTCTGGATGTGCTTTTGCAGAGTTTAGGGGGTGCAGTTTCTGAAATGGGGTGCTTCGTGAGGCTTTCTAACACACAGTCCCCTCAAATACACTTTAAACCTGAACAGTTCCCTAAAAATATCTGATTTTGAAATTTTACTGAAAATTTGGAAATTTGCTGCTAATGTTTTAAGCTTCCTATTGTCTAAAAAAAATGAAATATAGTTTAATAAATGCCGCCAACATAAAGTAGACATGTTGCTAATGCTATTTAATATATAATTTATGTGGTATAACCATTTTCTGTATAAGCAGAAAAGTTTTAAAGTTGGAAAAATGCATTTTTTCACAATTTTTCACGCTATTTTGGGTTTTTTCATAAAGATTCGTTATAAGTATCGACTCCAATTTACAAGAAATGTGAAGTACAATATGTCACGAGAAAACAATCTCAGAATCAGCCGGATAGGTAAAAGCATCCCGAAGTTATTAATGAATAAAGTGACACTGGTCAAATTCATAAAATTTGCTCCGGTCCTTAAGGCCATTTCAGGCCCGGTCCTTAAGGGGTTAATAAAGAAAAACAATGTTTGATCTTCAGGGACATTTGGTTTATACTTGTGTTTAGCTCAACATAAATTATTGAGCACCGAATCCTTGTGGTTGCACTGCACGGTAATTGTCGGGAAGTAGTTATATTGTAATGTATAGGTAGCAGTATTAGGCTATGTTCCCACTATGTCTTTTTTACGTGAAAAACGGCCATCTTTTGATAAAGATGGACGTTTTTAATTATCATGATCATTAAAAACTTCTGTCTTTAACAAAAGATGGATTTTTTTTTTTTTACATAAAAAGAGATATAGTGGGAACAAAGCCTTAAAGTAGATTTGTTTTTGCATATAGAAGAGGGTATTATAGTAGTTATGTTTTTGTATAGAGGGAGCAGTATTATAGAATTATTATGAAAGTGATTACTGAAGTTAGAATGGCCTAATGTTACAGTCTTTTTAAAATATAAGGATTTTTCTTGAAACCACAGTCATACAGTCCCCCAGACACTACCAATCTGCAGCTAGTATGATTGACCCTAGGGCTGCATTCACACATTAAGTTATTTTCAAGGGCCATGAATGAAGTCCACTATCTACCTCCATGTTTTGTGAAAAACCATCCATTTTGGATTAGTTTTTTTTTCTGTTTTGCATTCTTGTCTTTTCAAGGATCCGTTTAAAGCTTTTTAAGTCACACTTATTAGATCACATCTGTGTTTTTCATGAATTGCACGGATGTACACGGATGTCAGATCCATGCAATCTGTGAAATACATGGATCTCATAGACTTCTATGGGGCAATCTTCCGTAATCTCTTCCGAGTTATGACATGTCCTATTTTTTCAAAGAACAGATTGCGGATTCGTGAAAAAAAACAGAACAAATAAAGAGCCCAATAGAAAGCAATGGGCTATAAAATTTTTCATGATCATGGATCCGTAATCACAACAACGTGTGAATGCAGCCTAAGTTTCAGCCAGTGAGCATTGACATTTTTCAGGTAAAATATGAGTATTGCTGAAGTACATGCGCTGATTGTCTAGTTGCGTCCCTCTGCAGTATAGTGTGGCACTGCATGTCCTGTACTGCTCCTTTGGACACTAGATGATGTACACTGTGTGCATTGCACAGGACCTTGAAGAAGCTTCTGTCTTTAACTTAGTGATTTACAGCTTCCAGTAGTTCTCTTTAATATGCAAAAACTGGTTTTATTGGTAATAGGTACCTGCCTGATTTTTTTTACTCTTCAATTATGTTCGGTATTTTGGTGTCTTCGAAACCACTTAGCAGTTTCCTGTAGAGCTATGGTCTCAAGTTGCAAAAGTTTAAACTTATTAGAATCAGTTAAAGGGGTTATCCAGCGCTACAAAAACATGGCCACTTTTCCCCCTACTGGTGTCTCCAGTTCAGGTGTGGTTTGCAATGAAGCTCCATTTACTTTAATGGAACTGAGTTTTAAAACCCCACCCAAACTGGAGACAAGAGTAGGGGGAAAGTGGCCATGTTTTTGTATAGCTGGATAACCCCTTTAATATTGTGACTTGAGGGACCATCGAAATTATATGTTTGTACATGGGTGCACTATTATGGTACACACATAATGGATTTGATTTAAACATTCTCAGTTGACATCCACTGGAAAAGTCATCCCACAGGTTAATTTCTGCATGCTTCAGTGTAGACAAAATCAAATAAAATGTTATCTACTTTGCTACTATTATATTCCACTGCAGAATTCTTGCATGCAAATATATATGGTCAATGTAGACCTAATCAGCCATGTGTCAACTTTCGCTCTTAGTATTGTAAAACCTTTTCAGAAGACCACCCTCGTATCCAGACCAGATTTCCAGTGAAAGATTTTCAGTTCCACCCTATATTAAACATTCTTTCATAGATCTTTGAGAAGTCCAAATCCCCAAAAGACCACTTTGGGAAGTCTTCTTAAAAAAAGTTTCACTGTAGTTATATTCTGCATGTAGGGGGAAATATATTTCTGTTCAGAGAGCAATATATTATGGTAGATATTTTCTCCATAGGAAGCAGCATTCTACTAGTAATATTCTTCTCTATAGAAAATAACATTTTTCAAAGGACAGTGCAATTTAGTAAAACGCACTCACTTTACTTACATGTAACATGGTAGAACAGGGGCTATATGTGAACATGCACTATATGGACAAAAGTATTGGGACACACATTACTGCTTATTTCAATTTAAATCCCCCCACCTTTGCAGTTTTACCAGCCCAAAAAATTCAGGGAAAATTTTCTACAAATTTTGAAGTGTGCATTTGGCCCTGGAAATCTTCATTGTAGTTCAACGAAAAGGTTGCATTTTCACTGCTTCAGAGCCCAGTGGTGCTGTACTATCTGCTGCTCAGCATTGTGCTCAGTGATGCATGTAGCTGCTCGAGCATGGAAACCCATTGCCGTAAAGCTCCTGTTACACAGATTTTGTAATGCCGGATTAAGATTTGGAACTCTGTAGTTACTCTGTGGTTACAGTCAGCAGTACGGCTACCATCCTGATTTTTTTCCTTTTTCTGGACAACTTATCTAAAATTAATAGACAGACAACATTTTTTACATATACACAGGGAAACCATAATGAGACACTTAGATTATAAGAGATATATGCCTATTGCTCAGAATATTGATGAATTGCATTCACTGTAAACTGAAGATAATGAAGGTTCTACAGCTTCAGAAATATCAAAACACAAACTATTTTTTTTACCTATTGTCAAGAAATGTTTGGGCATTTAGGAGCCCCGGTCGACAGGGTGTTAGCAACTTTTATGCAGTATGCTTCTCACCACTCAGTGACATCACTCTCTAATTTTACCTGGACTTCACTTCATAACTGAGTTGCAGTAGTGCCTAAACTATTACAATAGAACCAATCACCGTTAATGGTAGAAGATCTGGGAAGGGAGAAATTACACAAACTGCCTTGTTTGTAGTATTTTTCATAAATGTTTGTAGGAGCAGCCTGCATTGGTGAGGGCTCTTTTATACATATCTGGCAATCGGACTGACTTGTGCTGCGTTTACACGTAACGATTATTGGCCCGATCGTACGATTAGCGATGTCGGATTTACGTTTTTTGTTTTTTTTTTATAACGATCAGCGTTTAGATGGTATGATATATCGTACTAAAATTCGCACTGCGATCGTTTAAGCCTATCTCACACATTGGTTAAATCGGCGAACGACTGTTCACACGGAACGATTTGCGAATTTTTTGCGTACGATGAACGACGATTTGATGACCTGATGAAAGATCAAAATGTACGATTTATTGTGCGTCGTTCGATCGTTCGCTGCGTTTACACGTACGATTATCATTCGAATTCGACCGTTATCGCGCAAATTCGCACGATAATCGTTACGTGTAAACGCAGCATAAAACACCTAATTTTAATAATCAGCTTAAAGGACTTGCTCCAACTTGTCTATTGCTACTGGAAAATAAGTGAGAAAAATGGGAGCAGATCACAGTGTTTTAGCATAGCTGGGTCATATGAGCAAAACACAAAGTATGCCTTAAGGTTGTCAGAGAACTTACTTTTAGCAATGGCTGATATTATATATTTGTTTTTCATAGCAAAAATTACAGTTATGCATCTAATCAGATTACAGAGCAAGTATAAGTTATACCAGTGCTTCTCAATTCCAGTCCTCAGGCCTCACCAACAGGTCATGTTTTGAGGATTTCCTTAGTATTTCACAGGTAAAAAATTATCAGTGCATCAGGTATTCTCTCAGGTGTTCTTTGTATGGGATAGCCTCAAAACATGACCTGTTGGTAAGGCCTGAGGACTGGATTTGAGAAGCACTGAGTTATACCAACCTTTCTTACATTGTGAGCCACATTTAGCACTGAGATATGGTTGTGATGGTTGTGATTACAATCAATGATAGAATTCTACTGATGTAAATGTAAAACAGGAAGCAACTAGAAATGGTTCCAAATAACTATGGAGTAAAGGCATCAAGCTGCAACTTAACAGTTATTAGCATAGGGCACCTACATTACAGGCAGTAAACTAGGGATGCTTTATGCATCCCTATTTTACTATCAGTAGATTCCCATGGTTGGGTGCACTAACTCTTTTACTCAGTTCCCTGTTCTAACTACACCAAGCCAATACTGCTGCTGTAACAGTGTTGGCTTGCTGTCAACTGCAGAAAGTTTTGGCATCATACCCTAAAACATTTTGCTTCTGCCTGGGAAACCCTGTGGCAATAAGTACAGACAACACTGGAGAAGTATTTCATTTTCTTCTTATTACAGGAAGAAGACCTGGAGAAGACATGTAAAGATTTTTTTTAATAAATTTAATTAAGGGGTTAACAAAAAGGTTTCTTTTCCATAAAGGTTTTTCTTAAAACTTTTTTTCTCTTACTTATATCTGGCTTAGTAGTTGACTACAAGGCAGTGTACATTAATTAACCGGGACTTAGCATTATACCATAAAACAGCTAATGTTAGCCCTTCCTAATACCCCAGTGTCAACTGGCACAGAGGTAATGGTGGGCACTGAATGTCAAAAATGACAGGCTATGTGTGAGGTGGTAACAGGATGGCATTATTAGGCTGACCGGGCCAATATGAATAATGCTTCACAACCTGGTTAAGTCTAGCTGCTTTTTAGTTTGTATCTGGTTGGTTATGAAAAATACCTAGGAACCCCAGTTTTTCATAAATTAATAAAAAAAAAAGCATGAAACCCCACCCACCTTATTTCATAACCCACCCTTTATATTTGACCTATACTGCCAGCCTGCTACCACCCTTGGCACAGACCACCATTTCTGACAGCCTGTGCCTGCCATTACCTGGCTCCTCTCAGTACCCCTGTGGCTGTGGGTATGGGTGGGTTAGTGTTCTACCTTTTTCAAGCTAATGCTAAGCCTCTGCTTTGTAATGAATGCCATCTACTAGATCAGGGGTGTCAAACTCAAATAGACAGTGGGCCAAAATTAAAAACTTGGTAAAAGTCGTGGGCCAACCTTGATATATTCATTAAAGCACACAAGCGGCATATCTGGAACTTTCAGAGCGGCGTACAGCGTCCCTGGCACTGTCAGAGTGGTGTGCGTCACCAAGCACTTTGCACTACGATAAATTATATGGTAAATCCCCCCCAATGGTGCCCCATATAGTGCCTCACATAGTAATAGTGCCTCATATAGTAGCCATGACCCCACAATACTGTCCCATATAGTAGCCAGCCCCCACAATATTGTCCCATATAGTAGCCAGCCCTCCCAATAGTGGTCCATATAGTAGCCAGCCCTCCAAATAGTGCCAAATCAGACTCTCATAATAGTGAAAGGAAAAACACATGTATAGGGTCAGCACTCAAAACATGTCTCCTGGCTCAATTGCCTGGCTGTTTGAGAGACTTCCCCAGGACTCCGGGGTTGCATATACAAGAAAGAAAAAGAGATCCTCTCCAGCTCAGATAATGTTGAATGCTTTATTAGATGTGCATATAACACCGACGCGTTTCAGACCACACTGGGTCCTTAGTCATGGTTTTCTGCAATATATTCTGCTGTATGCATAGCATCCAAAATACGGACAGATAGAATAATCCAGCTGCGCCAGGCGTCTGCTACACACTCCCTACAGGATGCTTCATAAGTATCCAACCTCCTACAATAGTGCCCCATATAGTAGCCAGACTCCCACAATAGTGCCCCATATAATAGCCAGCCTCCCACAATAATGCCCCATGTACTAGCCAGCCTGCCATAATATTGCCCCACGCAGTAGCCAGCCTCCCACACTAGTCCCCATGTAGTAGCCAGCCTCCCACAATAGTCGCCATGCAGTAGCCAGCCTCCCACAATAGTCCCCATACAGTAGCCAGCCCGGGCCCTGAACGCCGCTGATACCTGTGCTGAGGACAGGGACACAGTTGGTCCTCTTGCTGCCTGTAGAGAAGGGCCATGTCTCCGGTGCCTAACTACTTCTCCAGTGTTTCCCATGGCAGTAAGTACTGTATGCAACAGTGTTGGCTTGATGTAGTTCGGACAGGCAGTCAATTCCCTGGGTCAGGCCCTGTGTAACTTAACCTGGGAATTTACTGAAGGTAAAATAGGGATGCATAAATCATCTCTAGTTTACTGTACACAGGGTGCAATAGGAACTCCATGGATTGGCGGCATTGGGTCTGGCCCAGCAAATATACAGTGCACAGTGCAAAATGCATAGAGCTATGTACTGTGCCTGTGTTGGACTGATCATGGTGACAGTGGTACAGTAACAAACTGTAGCACTAGCATGACCAGTTTACCGCTGGCTACATCTGTGTATTATAAGATATGTATAATCACTGTTACCCAACCTGCAGCTCTCCAGCTATTGCAGAACTACAACCTCTGGACAGCCATAGGCCCACATCTATGCTGAGAGTTGTAGTTCTTTAGCCAGAGAGCCACAGGTTGCGGAACATGGTGACTTATTTCCAACTACCACAGGAGCAGGGAAAGAGGTCGTAGGCACAAGCCGGAGCTAGGGAGCAGGCCGTAACCTTCTAAAAGCACACATCAATACTTCACATGCAAGAAAAGGAGGCAGCTGTAACAACGTGACCTCCCTCATGATCATTAATTCCTGGTGTAGGTAGTGTTAAACAATGGGCGTTCACATGGCCATAAAGCGTTCCTATCATTTAAATAAACTTCTGCCATGTCATAACAACATGTCAGAGGTTTGTATCAGTGGTGGTCTGGGTGCTGAGACCCCCGCTGATCGCTAGAACAAAGGGGCACATGCTTTCAGCGGTGCACACTCTGCCCCTTCATCCCCACTCTCACTGCTAAAGTAGCAGTTGACAGAATGATAATTGAGTCTATGGAAATTCTGGCAATCACATTTATCGGAAATTTAGGAGGTTGCCATTATAATTCCGTCCATTGCTATATTAGAAGTGAGAGTGGAAACAAAGGGGCCGAGTGCGTCTCCCTTCTGTTCTAGCAATCGTCAGGCGCAGCCCCTGATTGGCTGAGCGGGATGTCCAGCTAAGAACCCCCGAAGCAAGCTGGAGCGTGGAGCATGTATGCTCCGGCCAGCAGGGGGGTTAACTTACATACACACAGCGAGTATGTATTCTCATTGGGGTGAACGGGCACTGAATCCGCAGCGGATTTAGCTGCAAATTCGCAGCGTGAAATCCACTGCGGATCCGGTGTGTGTGTGAAGGCACCCTAAGGGTGCATTCACACGTAAAGGATCCGCAGCGGATTTCTCACCTTCTCCACCCTCTGGCTTGCTTCGGGGGTTCCCGGCACTGCCTGCTTGGCCAATCAGTGTGCTGCCCCGCCGAGGTGGGGAGAAGGTGGTGTGTACGCTCTGGCGGCAGGGGGGGGGAGTTAACGGGGCAGGCTGCATTCATATTCACAGCGGGATGTCCATCCCGCAGCTAGTTTGTCTGCCCATAAGTGTACAGGGCAGGGATCTGCAGCAGATCTCGATGCGAATTTGCAGCGAGAAATTCGCTGCGGATCCGTTATGTGTGAACGCACCCTAAAGGTAAGTGTCCTGTCTGAGACAGCAGCAGAGCCAAGCTCGAGACCTGGAGATCAAAAAAATGTTTTTCATCATGAATGAGGAGATCTCATTGGTGAATGCTTCAATCTTTGAAACGTGTCTTATTTAGAGTAATAATGAATTTTAATAAAGTATATTATTAAGGTGATCTACACCATTAGATTTGAAACAGGTTTAGAGTTCAAATCTCAATGAGAATGTCTTTGTACTTAGTTGTATAAATTTCTAATTTCAAAAAAGCTTGGGTTGGTGTAAAGACTTCTTGTTTGCATCTAGCATGGTTATAATAGTTCTTATTGTTGCTATTAGAATTACTTTCCTTCAGGAAAAAACCCACACATCGGACCTCTGAATGTTCTTTACCTACAGGCTATTTTGACGCACTTCATGGTGGTTTTTTAAAGGAAACAAAATAAATAAAAAAAAAATATTATTTATTAATGGCACGTCAATAATAATCACAAACATTATTTCAGTCCCTTGTTGTAAAACATTGTCCGTTGTTGGGAATCCTATGAAATGGCAGGAACACCGTGTCAGGCTATGTTCACACACTGTATTTCCGTCAGTCCTTTGGTCAGTCTTTTTGCAACATAAACCAGGGGTGGAACTGAAAGGGCAAAATATCATTTGCTCAGTTTATGTATTCTTAAAAAACACCTTTTTGCGGGAAAAAATACTGAACCAAAGACTTAAGGAAATACTATGTGTGAACATAGCCTAAATAAATATATGGACACAAACTTTATGGAAGACCTAGCAAATCTGGTGAACAAACTGAAAATGCTAAAATGTGAATTTAACTGGGTTGACTCTGCCTCGAAAATGGTAAAAAAAAAAAAAAACGTGTTAAGGAAGTGTTAAACACAATAAAAACACTATAAAAGGGCTTATTGTGCCTTTACACAGACAGATATATCTGACAGACTTTTGAAGCCAATGCCAGGAATGAATTTGAAAAGAGGAGAAATCTTAAGCCCCTATTACATGGGGCGCTTATGAGAAGCAAACGAGTGCTGTCAGCGGTGGCAGGGAGCTGTGCTAGATCGTCCCGGCAGCCCATAGCAGATAGCAGTGATCCTTGCTATATTAGGCTATGTTCACACGCAGGAACAGACCGGCCGTTCCACCACCCGGCCAGGTACATGGAACGACCGGTCTTTGCAAAGGTCATCCCAGCCAGTACTGCAGTACCGGCCAGAAGATCTTTCCGGCCGCAGTGTTCTTATGCGGGCGCATCAGCGCGCGCCCGCATCAGAACCCTCATGGCACACAATGATGCAAGCGGCCGGAGCCGCTCGCTTCATTGTGTGAGCTGACAGGTCTTTCTACGACCACAATTCACTGAATTGCGGCTGTAGAAACCTGACATGTCAGTTCTTTGCAGCGCCGCATGGGATCCCAGCCGGAGCGTGTACTATGTGTATACGCTCTGGCCGGGATCCTATAGAAGGCAATGCAGTGTTCCACACCGTACAAAGTACGGGCGTTGTTGCCGATGGCAACAACGGCCGTACTTTTATGCTGTGTGAACATAGCCTTAGGGTATATTCACACAAACGGTCTCACAGCGAGATTCTCGCTGAGAGACCGGCAGGTCCTGGCAGTTCCCACAAACTATATACTCGCTGTGGTCTGAACGACCGCAGCGAGTATGTATGTCGTTCAGACCGCAGCGAGTATATAGTTTGTGGGAACTGCCAGGACCTGCCGGGCTTGCAGCGAGAATCTCGCTGCGAGACCGTTCGTGTGAATATACCCTTAGTCTTTGTTTTTCAACATGTTGAAAGACAAACGACTGCAAAATGAGCCGACATAGTTCATGTCAGCTGATGGTTGCCTTCTATTAGACAAGATGATTATCAGCCAAATACAGCCGATAACCGTTTTGTGCAATAGGGCCTTTAGGCTTTCCTTTATGACCTGTTCCCTGTATATAGTATGTTTTTGGCTTGGCTTCAAAAATCTGTCTCTCTGATAAGTATCTCTGTGTAAAAGCACCCTTAGGCTATCTGGATATACAAATACCACCTGGTGAGGAGGGCTTACTACTCAGTATGAGCAAAGATAGATTTACAGTATATTGTACTAATAAAAAAAAAAAACAGGTTTGGCGTTTTCCTGGTGCCACTTAACAAGACACTTTTACAGAGATGGGCAGGTAGAGATGAAACTAGAGAGGAAAAAGCACACAAAGCATTAAGGTTGTAGTCACACAGTGCTTTTTAGAAAACAAAACAAAAAAACACTATCAGGGTACGTTCACACTTAACGGATCCGCAGCAGATTTCATTTAAATAACTGAACACAGCATCAAATCTGCACCATCAAATCTGCTGCGGATCCTGTAGGTGTGAACGCACCCTCAAGCAGGATATGGTGTTAGTTGAGGGAACAAGCAAGCTAAGCAAGTCCCTCAGCAACGGCACACACAAGCCTTCATAATGAACATGACTGATATTAACATTTGTGCCAGACAAAAAAAATAAAATCGACAAAGTTATAAAGGTATAGTACACTCGGTACAGTGATATCATGTGAGAAAAATAATATTACATTACATCATTTTTACATTTTTGCTCGGCCCAATCTTTCAATGTGAACTTTAAACATGTTCTCAAATCGTCGTTGGTCGTTTGCTAAAAATCTGCAGATTGCTTCGTGTAAACAGTCTCATTGGGATGAACGGCCACTGGATCTTTCATTTTGATCTTTCAATATGTTCTCAAATTGTCATTGGTCGTTCGCTAAAAATCTGCAGATCGTTTCGTGTAAACAGTCTCATTGATATGAGACCCCCCACCGGGTGGTATTTGTATTCCCAGATGGCCTTAGCCCTTTTGTGGGACAATGCCCTCCCGAGTGATCAATGTGATTTGTAACTTCACAATCCGCTGCGGATACTTGCCCATTCACTTCAATGGGCTGCCGTACTCGCAACGGCATTGCCATCATGCTGCGAGTATGTCACACTCAGTGTCATTAACCCCTGCGGTACCAGGTCCCCACTCTGGCTTGCTTTGGGGGCTCAAGGCATCCAATACCGTTGCAAGTATGTAAGCCCATTGAAGTGAATGGGCAAGTATCCACAGCGAGAAATGTGCTGCGGATACGTTATGTGTGAAGCTACCCTAATGGTGCGTTTACACAGGCAGATTTATCTGACAGATTCTGGAAGCCAAAGCCAGGAATGGATTTGAAAAGAGGAGAAATATCAGTCTTTCCTTTATGACCCGTTCCCTGTTTATAGTCTGTTTCTGGCTTTGGCTTCAAAAATCTGTCAGATAAATCTGTCTGTGTAAACGCACTATAAGGCTTCTCTAACATATTTTTTTTTATTTTGACCATTTTTTAAGCAGTGTGAACCCAGCTTAATCTTAGCATTTCCAGTTGGTTCACCAGATTTGCCAGGTCTTCCATAAAGTTTGCGTCCATACATTTATTTTTTCTTTTAGGCTATGTTTACTCATAGTATTTCCATTAGTCTTTGGTTTAGTATTTTTTTTAACTCAAAGCAAAGTTTTTTTTTTTTTAGAATACATTAAGGGTATGTGCACACTAAGGAATCCGGGGGATCACCCGCCACGTATTCCGCAGCTTGCCCCCCACCCCCCATCCATCTCCACCTGTGCCATAGACTCCATTCTATGCACAGGCAGATTCTGACATTTGCCCGAAGAATGAACCTGTCTATGGGACCGGCGGAGATGCATGCGGGGGTAAGCTGCGGAATACATGGTGATCCGCCCGGATTTCTTAGTGTGCACATACCTAAACTGCAAATTATATTTTGCCCTTTAATTTCCACTCCTTCTTTATGTTGCAGAAAGACTGAAGGAAATACCGTGTGAACATAGCCTGATGCTGTGTTCCTCCTATTTAATTTGATTACAGACAATGTTTTAGAACAAGGGACCGAAATACTGTTTGTGATTATTATTGACGTGCGCCATTTTGAAACAACAGACTTTCATTTATTTATTTACTTTTTTTCTTTTAAAACAACCACAAACATTAAAAGTATGGCAAAACAGCCTTTAATCCTCACAAAAACGTTATGTTGTGACGTCCCTGGAAGCCATGAGTTGATTCCCTTACACCCCTTATTTGCTGGAATAGTTGCTGGGAAAAGCTTCGCTCACACATACAAGATGAGCAGGTGTAGTGCATTTCTGGGAGTTTGCACTGCCTACACCACATGAAACTAGTGCCAGACATTAGTGTAAACTGCATGCTAGTGTGAGAGCTGCTCACCAGAATGAAGGATCCTGCACCACTTTCATAAATACACCGACGTAAACCAAGCCAAGATTAGTAAATGTGGGCCAATGTGCAGAATCCTGAATAGTCAGCAATGTACCTTTATCAGCTGGGGCTGTTTCAAGTGTCTGCTACTGTCTGAGAAACTTTTTGTTGCTTTTCTCCAGTTTTAAGTGATCACTCCCTTGTCCTGTACCTCCTATCCTTTTGCTTCTTCTCCTGCCGTCACATCTTAGTAATGAATGGGTTATTTAAACTTCCAAAACAAGTGAGTGAAGTGAGGGAGGAGTCTGCATGTCAAACAAAGGGGGGGGGGGGGGTTGTTAAAAACATACACATAAAAGAGGTGGAAAGGCAATAAATATTTATGGCAGCAAGTTACTAACAACTCCTGCAATTTGTCCCATTGAGTGAAGTATTCCTAAGTGTTATCACAACTGGCTGCGTTACTCTGGAGTATGGAAATGGTCCAGTGTGACTCTGCGCTCTCATACCTCGTACTTAGTGCTCTCTTCAGTGGATTAGTCATTCACAAATTAATCAGAAACAAGGTGAAGATAGAAAATGCTGCTGTGTCTTGTCTGCTGTCCCTGCTCTTACTGGAGATCATCTGTTGCTGCATCCTCTGCAGCCGCCTGGGTCTCATCCTCTTCATCTTGGCATGTGCCATCTATTACATCTCCATACCTGTGCGAATGATGCTAACACCTCAGGACAAGACGGTGCTCATCACAGGTAAGAGGATTCCAGTATACAGTACTAGAGGTTATTAATACTTGTCTTGTCTTATGCTCTTTACGAAAGGAATAGCAGTTGCTTTAGAGCCCACATTGATATACATATGAACTGCATAAATATCAGAACCTTGATATATTAAGGGACTGCATAAATAGCAATTCCCTAAGTTACCTATCATCATCCACCCCCTTCCCTGTATCCATCCCCTCCTTGTATATCCCCCTTCCCTGTATCCATCCCCTCCTTGTATAACCCCCTTCCTTGTATCCATCCTCTTCTTGTATATCCCCCTTCCCTGTATCCATCCCCTCCTTGTATATCCCCCTACCCTGCATCCATCCCCTCCTTGTATATCCCCCTACCCTGCATCTCTCCCCTCCTTGTATATCCCCCTTCCTTGCATCCATCCCCTCCTTGTATAACCCCCTTCCCTGTATCCATCCCCTCCTTGTATATCCCTCCTCCCTGCATCCATCCCCTCCTTGTATACCCCTCTTCTTGTATATCCCCCTTCCCTGCATCCATCCCCTCCTTGTATACCCCCTTCCTTGTATCCATCCCCTCCTTGTATACCCCCCTTCCCTGTATCCATCCCCTCCTTGTATATCCCCCTTTCCTGTATCCATCCCCTCCTTGTATAACCCCCTTCCCTGTATCCATCCCCTCCTTATATATCCCCCTTCCCTGCATCCATCCCCTCCTTGTATACCCCCCTTCCCTGTATCCATCCCCTCCTTGTATACCCCCCTTCCCTGTATCCATCCCCTCCTTGTATACCCCTCTTCCCTGCTTCCACCCCCTCCTTGTATACCCCCCTTCCCTGCATCCATCCCTTCCTTGGTTCAACTTGATGGACATGCGTCTTTTTTCAACCGTATAAACTATGTAGCTATGTTAGTTGGACATACCTACACTATATTAGGCGATTGCATAATTGCAAAGATATGAAGTCCCCACTGATATAGTAGAGAATGACATACTGTAAGTAACATATGCTTTTAAAGAACATAAAGTAATTATAGAGAACTGAATAAATCCCATTGCCTTTTGGTAAACTGATGCTGGTAGGAGAAAGAATGGCATAAAAACCAATTACTTCTGATTACCCCACACCATTAGTAAATTAGAATAAGCAATATCTGATAAACTTATGTCATACACTATAATAGGAGGTAGTTGGCTGCATAAAAAGCAGTTCTCTTCAGTGACTTGAGTATAACTGCATCACCACCACAGTATTTTAGAGAACCTATATAAATGTACATTATAGAATAGCATAAATGACAATTCCCACTGGCAAAATGTACAATGATATATTAGAGCTTTATGGAAGTAGCAATACCTTTGAATGACCCGTGACCCTGTCTTCCAGAATTGCATGACTAACAATTACCTTTAGTGAACACAAGCATATTGAAAAGAAATAAAAAGAAAAAAATCTGAAATTAGTAACTCAAATTGAGTTTGCTTTACTAGTGGCTAGCTGAGACAGTTTGAAGTGCTGTGGAATCTATTGGCGCTATACAAATAATAATTATTATTATACTATACTATACAAAACTATACTATACAAATAATAATAATAATAATTATTATTATTATTATTATTATTATTAGATAGTACACTGAAATTTCTTTAATCCGCCATCCAATAATTTAGAAAATTTGAAATGAGACAATAAGCATTTACTCTCTGCTGATGGTAACATGTACATATTAGCATTCTCTTTGAGCAGTGTTCCTAGACCCCTATTCTTACAAGTAAATGCTATTTTCTTTTCTAGCACTGTACAATAATTCATAAAATCTATACATCTGGCACCCATTTTACACTTTATGGGTATTCACAGATACATAGAAAATGCTATACCTTATCTGAATCCGGAAAACTGGAGAGAGAAAAAAATAAAATCATAGAACAGGAAACTGGGATAAAACTGTGTGTTTTTCCCTTGTAAAAACTGCATCACCGAACAGACTAGTAAATTCTTGTCTTGCATTCTGATGTTTCTAAGGCCATGTTCACACAATGTATAAAACAACGTCTGCTGTTCACAGTGGCCATCAAATTAATGTTGGTGTCATTGATTTGCAGCTGTTATTTAGTGAACAGGGGCCATAATTTTACGTTGTGTACGCATACATTTTTTTCACTGTCCTTTCACTGTATTTTACATACTTTACACCATAACAGTGTTAAATAGCGGCCCTGTTGAACCGAAACTTGAATAATGGACCAGCCAAAATATGTTAAACAGAAGCTATTATTTGATAATCAAAACAACAACAGTTATTTCGAGTATCAAATAATGGCAGTTGAAGATCGTAGTGTGAACATGGCCTAAACCTGTTTAAAAACCTAAAAATGTTTGTTATTTAATTAAATAAATCGAAATACAGATTATTAAAGAGGGCTTAAAGAAATTTATATATAAGGGTAATAAGGGTAATGCACCATGGATCAGAAATAGTATTTCTCACAGCTTTGTACCCATTTCTAGGTGACATTGCTCCTTTTTTGTGGAGCTACCTGGTTCTCCTAGCCTGTAATTATGTTGCCTGGTCTAGGCCGCATATTGCGGTGATATTGTTATGCTGCCCACTTCTGGCATCCCAGGGGGCCTAAAGCCCCCTGGGACTTTGAGACGGAATGGCAGGTCAGGGAGCCTACAGCTTCTTGCTGGGCCATTGGATTCAACTATGTCTGCATTCTGAGTAAGGCAGGGTTCACACTACGTTTTTCCTATCCGTTTAACAATTTATGAAAAAAAACGGATGCAAAAAAGGATTCCATTGTATGCCATCCGTTTGGATCTGCTTTACCATCGACTTCCATATTAAAAAAAAGTATCGAAATGTATGCGTTTTTTTTTTACGTACACAAAAATAGGGTTGACTACGTATTTCTGTCCGTTAAAAGTAATCAAATAAAAACGGATACGTTAAACAGATAGGAAAAACGTAGTGTGAACCCAGCCTAAGTGGATATGTCCAATGCTAGGGAAGATGAAGCAGGGGTCCGCTCTAAAGGACAAGCACTTTTAGCATCCAAGGATGATCCTTTAAAATACTCTCCTTAACCCTCAATTTAGTATGATAGATAAACAAAGGAGAAATAGTGGGCAGTTCATGTGATATACAGTGCAGAGGATTTTCATTCTGACTAACCAGCTTTATTTGTCTCTTATACAGTAGTGCAGATTAGTTGATACGGGCAAAGTAATTTACACCATCAGGTAAAAGGAAAAAATCCTAAACCATCTGTCCTTTATAACAGTTTACCTCATCTAGGTAACAGACCTAACTACCCACTACTTCAAAATATACATCTGTCCACACCAATGATCCTGACCCCACAGGCTGGCTTTACCTATTTTTCCGCAGGATGAGAGTAAGGGCTCTATTAGACAAGGTGATTATTGGGTGACTAGGCTGATTTTGTTTTGTGCAACAGGCCCAGTAATACTTGTTTGTTGGCTGATCACATTGTTTTTGCAGGACTAAAAATTGTTAAGCAGCTGCTTATTGCCCTGTGTAAAGAAGGGATGTGCTGCTAACAATGATGAAAGTGGAGGGCTGCACGAACAATCTAGCTATTAGTCATGTGGACCTGCCTGGCTGATAGTTGTGGTGTATAATGGCTTCTTAAAGCTGTGTTCACGCATTGCAGTTTCATTACAGTACTGCATCATTTTATTGTGGTATTGCATCATTTCACAACATTACTGCAATGAAAATTCAACAGGTGTGAACATAGCCTAAACAATCGCTGATCTACAATATAATTGTACTGCATGGACAATTACTGTGTAGTTAAACCACATGTGTTTTTACCTTAAAATTGCCTCAAACACATTTAAATTTGTTTTGAGATGCAACACAAGGGCTCAAATTTAGGAAGATGTCAAAGAGGGATCTGGGTACTTACATAATATCAGGACTCAGTTTGGGTACATCAATTTGGAACAGGGCAGATTTCAAAGGTCTTAATGTTAGAGATCAAAATTTAAATATTGTAGGTGGGTTGGAGCAGTATTTGAGGGAAGAGTGGATTTTAACACTCTAGCTGAAGTGAAGATCGATATTCAGGACATTTACACGATCGCTGCAGATTTGCAGAGTATTCAGAAATTGGTGAGTGCACTGAATGATTGACTTAATTATAATAATGTGCCCAAAGCGATGACTTCTCAGTGAACTCCTAAGCCTAGGTCTTCAAGTAGTAAAGAGAGGAGAATGGCCAAGAATATTGGACTCTAGTTTGGTGCTCAAGTTGGTGAGGGAAAATAGACTGAGTTGTAAAAAGCTCGCCTTGGCCAGGATAAGAGGCCTCCAAAACATCTGTAACAAGAAACAAGTCTGGAAGAGTATTATACCATTTACTGTTGACATTCCTGTATGGACATTACCACCCACCCCTGTCTACACAGTCATTGTGCTTGGAGAATTGGAGGTGAGTAATGGCACGTCTGTGATTAAACAACTTATTCCTCAGAACAAAGTTCTGATTAGAGAAGAACGAGTGAGGAAGTCGATAGATTCTAACTGCTGTGACCAATAGGATCGAGCCTGGTTGTGTTCCTGTACGCCAGAACCACTAGAGAACATAGATAGTTGTGCTGCAACGCATGCTGGAAGCTGTCTTGTTCAAGTACAGTGCCAGGTACCTCTGACAGGGTGGGGTGGGAATCTGACAAGAGGACTGTTAACTATAGGAGGGAAAGACATTAAAGCTGACATCAAACTGGATTAAGTTTCTATGGACATTGTTCAAGACGACCTAGGTGATTGGAAGGCCATGAATTATGTTTAATTTAATTATTGTTTAAAAACATTTCACCTCTACAAATCAAATTAGGCACATTATTTAGAAGGGATGATAGACAAATTATAGAATTGGAGACATTAAAGAGGATGTACCATCAGGTACACCCTCTTTAATCTGACCCAGGGATAGAACGGCGCTGTCACGGGGAAGCCGGTGCCGCAGTCCATTTTTTGAACCGCGGCCTGGTTCCCGTGTACGGTTCCGTTCTATCCACGGGTCCCAGGCCGGAGCTGAAGCACAGGAGGTGTGCTTGCCCGCCCCCAGTGGGAGGAATAGGGCTCCATTGATTCTAATGAAGCCGTGTCATAGAGGGAAGGGAATTCCCTCCTGTGCTTCAGCTGTGGCCCAGGGCCCGTGGATAGGACAGCGCCATACGCGGGAACCGGGCCGCGCTTCAAAAAACAGACTGCGGCACTGGCTTCCCTGTGACTGCGCCGTTCTATCCCTGGGTCAGATTAAAGAGGGTGTACCTGATGGTACATCCTCTTTAATGTCTCCAATTCTATAATTTTTCTCTTTAATGTCTCCAATTCTATAATTTTTCTATCATCCCTTCTAAATAATGTGCCCAATTTGATTTGTAGAGGTGAAATTTTTTTAAACAACGGATATTTAATGGCCTTCCAATCACCTAGGTCGTCTTGAACAATGTCCATAATATTCCCAATTCTAAAAAAAAATGACAAGGAATTTCGAGAGGCTTGGTGGAGTATCCCATACAATACCTACACTCACCCATTATTATCGCTTCAATTTGTGTTAATATGTGTTTTGTTTGGACTGTTTTATTATTGGAAGAAACAGATTAAGCGGCTGCAAGAGACAGAAAATTTTTTACATTGGCAGCCATGATAAATCATAAAGTTTGAATGTTCTGTGTTGTGAATCGATTCTGGTAAGAACAGATTCAAGTGGGGGAGTGTAGGGGGGAAAAAAAAAAAAATAAAAAAAAAAATATATATATATATATATATATATATATATAATCTATATCTGTGTAAAGTACATAGGGGTACAACATTGGTTAAATGACATAGGATAGCATTTTATTATACTTCAAAGACTGGATGGGGCCTTCCACATTCATGCATTTTATGGCTCCTTCTAAACTCTGATGTGTAGATTGGAGCAGGATAATATGGAAGAATGTAGATTTGATAAACATCACACTCCTTGCTGATAAGCAGGATTTGGGGCATTTGGTGGAGGTAACTTCAAAGATCACTCTTGTTTTCCCTGGTAGGTTTTATTTTTTAGATAACACATCACTAAACAATTGGCCAACCATGGAACCTTCCCTCAAAAATCTTTAAAGGAAGGAAATCTGCATAGTTACTGACACACCAGATTATCCTGCTCCTGTCTAATCAAATGTTCTTCAATGTTAAATGGCATAAAAACTGGGTGAAAATCTTCTGGGTATTGTGGTACATTCATTTATAACCCTTTTTATGGCAATTGTGTAAAATAGCACTATTTTTGCAGAAATGTTATTAAATTTGCAGCAAACATAGCGCTGTTTGATCGCAATTGTACAATTCAAATCAATGCATAATTAATGCTTATTATGATAATCCAGATGGAAGAAGGGCACTCGTCCAAAACAGCTGTCCCAGGACACATGCCCACACCTGTCCTCCCGCTGTTACTCAAGGTGAAATAAACCAAATTACTCTATGTATAAGTGGATAAGTGCTGGATTTACTCTGATCTTTACTATAATAAAGTACTGGTTGCAGTAATATTAGTGGTAAAGTAGTAGTAGTAGTAATATTAATAGTAGTGGTAGAGTAGTAGTACCTGTACCTCCCAACTTGTGTCATTTGTTACTTATAATTATGTAAAATAAGGATATCCTGATATTTAGTGCTCTTACATTTTAGATGAAGCTTCTTAGACTAGGTATTTTCCATCCGATTAGTCAGTGACTGACTCATGGTTAATAAATATGTCTGACCAACGATTATTAAAGAAGCATTACTACAGAGAGAACACTATGTACTATAAGTAGGGATTTTGTAGGCCCCATTTAAAAGGCATCCATATTTGTTCATTTGAAACCCATTCATGGATGAATGCATACATTGATAGACTACATTGATAAAATAAACCACAGGAAATTCCTGCAAATGGAAGTCTTATATTCTACCATCTCATAAAACAGCCTTTGTTCTAAAATGTTACTCTTAGCTATGCACACGTTTGCGTAACCTATATGTGAAAAATGTTTCCTAAAGGTTAAGTTTCATTGGAGAAATACATTACAGTGTCTGTCGAAAACAATGGAAAACACATGAAAAATGTGATGTGATGTCATGCAGGAAGTGTTTTCTTTTTTTTTCCAGACACAGTGCTCTCTGCTGACATCTCTGTCTGAGACAGGAACTGCCCTGAGCAGGACAGGTTTTCTATAGGGATTCAACAGAGAGCACTATGTCAGACTAAAAAGGAAACAACAGTTCCTGCAGAACATACGGCAGCTAATAAGTACTGGAAGACGAGATTTTTTAAAAGAAGTAAATTACAAATCTATATAACTTTCTGACACCAGTTGATTTGAAAGAAGGAGGGGAAGTGCACGTGGGGACGTTCACGCTGGCCTGATGGAGAGCAGGCAGGATCGTGGACAGGTTAAGGACCTGAGAGGCCTGAGATTGCAGCGCTGGACCCCTGTACATATGCTCCAGCGTCCGCCTGTGGCACACAGGGAGAAGAGCAGGTGCAGCGGCGTCCCGTGCTCAGCCCTAACATATTTATTCGGAGTCCATCACAGTTCCACATACATTGTCCATTACAATGCACCCATATCTTCATATAGTTCCCCTTTAAAAGATCATTCAGCCATCGGTTATCTCTTCCGACTAGCTCCCATCCTCAACATACATAGAATCATTCGACACGGCCAAGCATTCCAGTTTTCTCTATAGGGAGGGTAAATCACAGTAAGAGCGCTCTCGTTGCTGCATTTTTTCCCTCAAAACAAATGGGCCAAGTGGTTAATTTCCAT
Organism: Dendropsophus ebraccatus; assembly: GCF_027789765.1. Taxonomy (NCBI): domain Eukaryota; kingdom Metazoa; phylum Chordata; class Amphibia; order Anura; family Hylidae; genus Dendropsophus; species Dendropsophus ebraccatus. The sequence goes on from NC_091457.1 coordinate 81,015,982, forward strand.
CATGGCCCACCACCATCTCTACCCACCTCCATCATCTGCTGGTGGACGGTCAGGAAAACCCCATTATACCGTATGCCAATAGCCGAACCTGATGTGGGTGGTGGTTATGGGCGACTAAAGTGTATGGGAACCTTTAGGCTAGGTTCACACTTTATTTTTGCTGTCCATTTAACATATATATTAAAAAGAGGAAAATTGATCCAAAAATGGATAGTAGGAACAGGCGGTGCTGTAGGCCATACTGCTCAATCTGTTTCCCATTGACCTACATTATAAAAAAATGAAATGGATCTTTTTTTTTCTTTTACGTACACAAAAATGTGGTTGAACATCTTTTTCTGTGCATTAAAACTAAACTTACTGAAACAGATAAAGTGAAACAGATGGCAAAATGCAGTGTGAACCTAGCCTTAGACATGAGTACTTATCGTAGATGTGACTTCTGTACATACATACAAGTATGTTGTGGGTCTAAAAACTTGAAACCTCATTTCATTATATCACAACATGAAATTTATGACAACATGAAATTTATGCTAAGTCACAAGCCATGTGTTTTTATGCTGAGTAAATTAGGGTGGAGGACTATGAGAAGATAAAGAGTTTTCACGTGCAAACATCTCTTATCTATGAAGAGTAGGCAAAAGGGTGCTGAGAGTTACAAAAAATGCTTTGTTTTTTTTTTCTGTGCCATAAATACTGGAGAATGGCTTGCAGTAACATTGGTTAATGGCCTTTTTACGTGGCAATTATTGGCCATTTGTAAGAATGTTCATTCTCTGTTTCAGTGTTATTATTAAATTTTCAGTAAACAATACAAACCAGTGCAGTGTAATGGTTGAATATAACATCATATAAAATACATTAAAGCGTACAAAACTAGTACAACAATACAGCTGCTGGCGGAGCAATACAATATTTGACACTTGTAAACCAAAGAAACAGAAGTACCACAATAACAGGATTTACTAAGGGAGTTATTAAAGTACTATACTGTGAAACATGGGTTAGGGCCCTATTTCACAGAGCGATAGTCGACCGAATTATACTATTATTGCTCTGTGTAATAGAGACAACGATGAGCCGATAAAACGATCATCAGCTGACGGGCGTAGCTAGGATTCATGGGGGGCCCCACAGCAAAAAACTGTACGGGGCCCCATGAATCCTGTATGCTCCCCCACCCCACTGCCAAACACAGACAATGACGCACATATATACACACAGCGGCACCATTAACATATATACAGATACGCCACTGACATACACACATACACTCACCGGCCACTTTATTAGGTACACCTGTCCAACTGCACGTTACCACTTAATTTGTAATCAGCCAATCACATGGCGGCAACTCAGTGCATTTAGGCATGTAGATCTCCTGCAGTTCAAACCGAGCATCAGTATGGGGAAGAAAGGTGATTTGAGTGCCTTTGAACGTGGAATTGTTGTTGGTGCCAGAAGGGCTGGTCTGAGTATTTCAGAAACTGCTGATCTACTGGGATTTTCACGCACAACCATCTCTAGGGTTTACAGAGAATGGTCCGAAAAAGAAAAAACATCCAGTGAGTGGCAGTTCTGTGGGCGGAAATGCCTTGTTGATGCCAGAGGTCAGAGGAGAATGGGCAGACTGGTTCGAGCTGATAGAAAGGCAACAGTGACTCAAATAGCCAACCGTTACAACCAAGGTAGGCAGAAGAGCATCTCTGAACGCACAGTACGTCGAACTTTGAGGCAGATGGGCTACAGTAGCAGAAGACCACCCATTACTAGCATGGTGTACCTAATAAAGTGGCCGGTGAGTGTATATACGCTGTAATGTGATTACACTAGTGCTGATGTATACACCATGAGTAGACTGTGCATAGGGAAATCATCTCAGTGTAAGGGTGCGTTCACACCTACAGGATTCGCAGGAGATCTGCAGCAGATCCGCAGCAGATTTGATGGTGCAGATTTGATGCTGTGTTCAGTTATTTAAATGAAATCTGCTGCGGATCCGGTAAGTGTGAACGTACCCTAATAAGAAATACTGAACCAGAAATAAAAGAAAATGCAGCAGATATTAATGGTGGGTTCTTTTATTAGAGCCCAGCTTTAATAGAAGCTGCTGCAGAACATTTTTGGGAGCAAATCTGTCAATCACTTGAGACACTGCTGACATACACAAACACACACATATACATCAGTGTTACAGACACTACTGACACACACACACACACACACACATAACCACAGATGCATACACATACTGACATATAAATATATATACAGATACATATATATACACACACTGACATATACATATATACCCACAGATACATACATACATACACTCACTGACACACATACACAGCACTTATAGCTCCCAGGCTTCCCCCCTCCTCCTCCTGTAGTCTGGGCTGATCTTCACATAGAAGTATTCAGGACCTTTGGGTCATGTGACCATAAGGTCCTTCATCCCTCTCCTGTGCCGTGCAGGACCTGGCAGGTTCTGCTACTCTGTTCCTCTCCTTTTGATGTTCAGCCCGCTCACCCGGCACTACAGTGAGGGGACTGAACAGTGCAGTGGCGTGTTCCTCTTCCTCTCTGGACCCCTGGGAGAGCGGGGTACAGTGGTTGGCTGTCAGTGGCATACAGTACCTACCATGAAGGCAGGGCAGGCTTCTTCGGGCCCCCTTCCTGCAGGGGCCCCATAGCAGTCGCCTTTCCTGCCTTCATGGTAGCTACGCCACTGTCAGCTGATCGTTTCTTTAGGCCAAACAGTTTACATTACCTGTCCACATTTCTGGTGTTCTTCTGCACTCTGCTTTCTTTCCGTTCCCGCGCTGCAGCTTCAGAGCAGCCTGCTGACAGTTCGCTCAGCCACTGGCCACAATGGTTCTTCTCAGACAGGCTACTCTGAAGCTGCAGTACGTGGGACCGGGGAGGGGAACGTAGACAGGTATTGTAAACTGTATGGGCAAAGGTTGCACTGACATCACTAACGATGTCCGTGCAGTCCTTGCTAAACGATTATCAGGCCATGTAATAGACCCAGTAAACGAGCGCCGATCTAGCAGATCAGCGCTTATTTACAGTATTGATCACTTTAATAGTACCCTTACTGTAAAAATAGTTTCCAAATGAGTGTCAAAGCCTGTATTTGCACCTGCAATTCCATACCTATAATCACATGTCCTAAATCAGTAGCATACCTGAATGGGTGTAAGAGGGAGAAGGATATGTGCTTGCATTAATTTGATGGGGGAGGGTTGTTACTGAGGCAATGTGTCAGCAACGCCCACAATTTCCAATTATCTTGGGTATTGTCATATAATACCTTGCTCCTCTACACTGTTTCCTCATAAATATAAGTGGTATTTATCATACCCACTAATTCTTCATTAGGAGGAGTAAAGGGGGACTTCCTGTAACTAGTCAGTGCTAATATCCCTTGAATAAACTTTGGCAAGTCAGTGCTCTTTATGGCTGTGGGATTTCATTACAGCCTATAAAAATCAGAACCAGCTATGGTGACCAGTTTATTGGAAAGGGCCATGATAACAAAAAAAAAAATAAACAATAATAATAATAATACGAAATGTAAATTGCAGAAATGCTTTATTTCACATCTACTGTTGATTTAGATTTAGAAAATTATAACAGTGACACTTTAAATATTTGTGATTGATGCATATAGCTGTCCCCCATTCTTTCAAGGAGAATGAATTGATGAGTTCTTTCTCCCATGTTTAGTATGGGTGTGATTTATGGAGGGATGTATAGTCACAGAATTCATCATATATTGGCCGTAGCTCTTTCTGGTGTGCGTTCAAATATCTAAAGACTGACCTGACTGCACGAAGTCCAGAGGGTCTCTGATTATTTCTTAAATGTCACAGCTGAAGATACTTATAAAAGCCTCCCCAAGACAGAGAGTATTAAGATATAAAGTATTGAAATGAATCAATGAACATTACCTTTTATTAGATGGGCAACATTAACTATACCTTTTCCGAGCCAAGCCAAGGATCAATATCCAGGATTTGTGCTTGGAAGAAGGACGACGGTATAGATTCCAGAGGTTACCACTCCCTCCCCCATGTCTGTGTAGGGATGATGCCAGAGCAGCTCTCCCTCCCCCTTACACGGGAGCACCCCTCCCCTGATCCGGTCTGCTCGCACCTTCACCCCGGATAGAGCTGCCCCAGCTGCCATGGTCAGTGATTGCCTCACAATGTCCTCTTGTTCCGCAGCTCCTGAGGTTTTTTCTCGCCCAGCCGAGCCACAGGAGCCCATTGCTACATCTGTGAAGGAACATAACCCGCAGCGCGGGGGTGGGATGATGCTGTCAGAGGGGCCTGGTGACTCAATGTGCACCTGCAGGTCTCTCTGACAGCACTCTTCCCCCCCCCCCCCCCCACGCTGTAGGTTATGTTCCTTCACTGTATGTTGCTGGGTCTCTCTGACAGTAGACGAATGACCGCTCACCCCCCTGGTGCCCCCTCTATTGATCAATGTGTGACCCCCTTCCCCCCCGAGACTGATCAGCCCCAGGTAACTCACAGTGAGACTGTCAGAGAAGTCATCTGCAGCAGCAGGCTCCTGTGGCTCAGGCGGGTGGGAAAAAACCTCAGGAGCTGCACAACGAGATGACATTGTGCAGGCAATCACTGACCATGACAGCCGGGGCAGCTCTATCCAGGGTGAACGTGCCAGCACAGCGGATCCAGGGAAGGGTGATCCTGTGAGGGACAGCTGCATCATCAATACAGTGAAGGAATATAACCTTTAGCGGGGGAAGGGGGGGGGGGTCTCGCACCAAGTCTCTCTAACAGCATTTTCTTTGCAGAGATTCTAATTTAATCCTATTTATTTCATACCACCCCAATTACCGTGATCGATCTACCAATTCCAGCAATCGCTGGTGCTGGACCCCTACTGGGAGTCCAGTGGCAGTTACATTAAACTGTCAGCTATAAGCTTCAGCCCCCAGTCACTGCTTGTGTACACTGTGAGCAGCGGGAGCTTGTCAGTTATAGTATGTCCTGGTGCTAAAACTAACCTCCTACCGGGACGTATTATTACTGACTGGTGCAGCTAGGGGTTAAAAGGTCAGCGATCTGCTGCAAGGGTTAAAAAGCCTGAGATCTGTTTGCTGTAATAGGGTGGGTTCACACTACAGAATTCCGCCGGCTCTCCGCGCCTTTCCGCCGGCTCCATAGACACCATTCTATGGGCCGGCGTATTTTGCTATCCGCCGAAAGAAGTGACATGTCACATGCGCGGACAGCCGACGGAATTCCGTGGAGTTTTTCCGCGAGAATTCCGTAGTGTGAACCCACCCATACACAGCCGGCAGCCACCATGCATGGACCAGGCTCAGCTCCTGAGCCTCCTCCATACTTCTTACCTGAAATTTTAATGTAGATGTTAGAAAGGTCAAAGGGTTTATTTTTCCTCTCAGCTCTCCCTGGGCTAAATATAAACTAATAGAAGATCCTCTATTGCTTGACCACCATGGCAACATATGGTTAGGCTGGTATGGACAGTGTTTTAGTCAATACAGTGGGGGGCTGAGGTTAAAGGGGTAGTGCGGCGGTAAACAATTATTCACAGAATAACACACATTACAAAGTTATACAACTTTGTAATGTATGTTATGTCTGTGAATGGCCCCGTGTCCCACCACCCCCACCCGTGTACCCGGAAGTGTGGTGCGCTATACATACCTGTCACGTGCCGACTCGTCTCCGATCTTCAGTCAGCGATGTCGTTTTCGGGCGGCCGGGCCGAATCCCTCCAAGCGTCCTGAGTGCCGGCCACCCTCTTCAGCGTCATCAGATGCTCAGTCGCGATTGGCTGAGCACAGTTATGCTCAGCCAATCGCGGCTAAGCAGCCGATGACGCGGCAGAGGGCGGCCGGCACTCAGGACGGACGGAGGGATTCGTCCGAAGACGACATCGCTGACTGAAGATCGGAGACGAGTTGGCACGTGACAGGTATGTATAGCGCACCACACTTCCGGGTACACGGGTGGGGGTGGTGGGACACGGGGAAGGGGGGCATTCACAGACATAACATACATTACATTACAAAGTTGTATAACTTTGTAATGTGTGTTATTCTGTGAATAATTGTTAACCGCCGCACTACCCCTTTAAAAACCTACACTGATATTGCAACATACATATTTAAAGGTTTATCTGTAAAATAGATGTAACACTTTCTTCACACATATATGCGATGGCTTTCTTTCAAAACGCTAAGCCGAATATGTCATACCCAAGTGGGTCCCAAAGGACCCTGATCACTCAAAATTACCTGTTGACCATCACGTCGAGGGGAAGCCGGTGCCGTGGTCCGTTTTTTGAACCGCGGGCTGGTTCCTGTGTACGACGATGTTCTTTCCATGGGTAACGGGCCGGGGCTGAAGCACAGGAGGTGGGCTGGCCCGCCTCCAGTGGGAGGGAATTCCCTCCCCTCTATGACGCGGCTTCATTAGAATCAATGTGCTTCAGCTCCGGCCCTGTACCCGTGGATAGAACGGCGCCTTACACAGGAACCGGGTCTGGCTCCGGCTTCCCCGTGACGGCGCCGTTCTATTCCTGGGTCAGATTAAAGAGGATGTACCTGATGGTACATCCTCTTTAAAATGGTTTTTGTCATATAGTTTGACCATACTGACAATGTAGATTCTCGAAAAACAGACATACAGTGGAAGAGAATAGATTTTAATGGAGCCGCTTCACAGAGGGGAGGAAGGGGTTTAACTTCAGCCCACCCCCAGTGCTTTATGCCTTGCCTGGTGCTCACGAATAGACCAGTGCCATACGCAGGAACCAAGCGACGTTTCAAAAAAAGGACCGTGGCTGGTCTGTTCATGTAAAAAAAAAACACCAAGCGATGTACCTAGTGGTACATTCCCTTTAAATAGTTCTATTATGCTGAAGCTTATAATTCAGAATCCGTCAATACATTTTATATACATGATTTACAGTCCGGCAGTTTTCCTGCATTTGAGTGTAATCTTGGTATTTGTATTAATCAGAACCTAGAGCCATGATTTGCAATACAGCTCATAAATAACTGTTGCCAGGGGAGCTGTCTACAAGTTATAAGTTCCACGTGTGCTGATCTCCAGTTATTTGATTAACAGTGGAAGGGATTACTGGAGTGTCAGCATTAAATTACACCGCTTAACTGAACATGGCTCATATCACAGATGCCAGACAAATTTAACCCCATGGATACTATAAGGAATGCTTCACCTTGTGGATTAACACTGATCAAAAGAACCTCGCCCCCCATCTTGTGCCCTAAATAGCTCTAGCTTAGCTACATCTTGGGATCACCAGGTGAAGTAGTGCCATTTAGGTGGTAGTGTTCTTTCTCTTCTGCATTTCCTGACTGTTTGACTCCATCTATAACAGTGCTCGGCTGTCTTCAGCACTCGTAAAGACAATAAATACAGTGTGTGTGCGGATAAACCCCTTTATTAAGTTGTAAAGTGATAAATGATTGTCATTAAACATCGTATTACTTGAAGTAGGAGAAAGTATAGTGCCCCGATTTATGATCAGCCATGGTTATTAAAGGGGTACTCCAGCAAATGTTTTTTTCTTTCAAGTCAACTGGTATCAGAAAGTTATATAGATTGGTCATTTACGTTTGTTTAAAAATCTACAGTCTTCCAGTACTTATCAGCTGCTGTAATCCTGCAGGAAGTGGTGTATTCTAGTGTAGTCTGACACAGTGCTCTATGCTGCCACCTCTGTCCATGTCAGGAACTGTCCAGAGCAGTAGCAAATCCCCATTTAAAACAAAAAACCTCTCCAGCTCCTGTTCCTGACATAGACAGAGGTGGCAACAGAGAGCACTGTGTCAGACTAGAAAAAAATACACATACAGCGGCTGAAAAGTACTGGAAGACTGGAGGTTTTTTAAATAGAAGTAAATTACAAATCTATATATCTTTTTTTGGTACCAGTTGATTTTTTTTTTTTTTTTTTTTGCTGGAGTACCCCCTTAATGTCCCTCCCTACTAATACTTATAGAACAAGTATACAGATGGAAATAAGATTGACCTATTGTTTAGTTTTTAGAATTAAAGTGGTACTCCGGGCTGGGGTGCTTTTTACTGTATGGCAGGGGAAGGGTTGGATATAGATGCCGCCGTCCACTTACGTAGCGGGGTCCCCCCTTGGTTGCTGAATGGCTGAGCTGCCTTGAGACGTCAGCTCAGACCAGTAAGCGGCAGCGGGACGAGAGAACGGGGCAGCATGATCTGGGACCCGACGCTGGAGCCAGGGAGGTAAGTGGATGTCGGCGTTTATATCCAACCCCTCCCCGGCCATACAGTAAAAATACCCCTAGCCCAAAGTACCCCTTTAAGATGTGAAGAGGAACAGGACAAACTTTCTTCCACTATACTTTTATGTGTAAGGATCTGTATCAAATCTGTATTTCATTTTCTTCTTGCAGACACCTCCCGCGTAGTGAATGTTAAGTGTGTTAGTTCAGGTTGTCCAACAGTCATGACTTGCGCCTGGGTTAACTTCATCTACATATGTAGATGTAGAAACAAGACGTTCTATTTTCTTTCCATCCTATGCCTACATGTTTTAAGACTACATCATAAGGATAGAGGAGACCATGGGATGGAGAGGAGGCTTTGACTTTTGTTTTTAAATTTAGCCCTGAATAAGACAACTATCAATATCAACTCTCCTTAGTGATACTTACTTAGATATACCGTGGTAACTTGGTTTAAGAGCTCACAGTTTTTCAAAATTGTGACTTGGTTTAAGAGCATTGTTTTGGTTTAAGAGCTCCCTGTACTGGGCGGGAGGGCGAGTGGGGGAGAGGCTTGGCATGCACAGTGGGGTCTACAGCACTGTACTCTGACCCAGGAAGTCTCCCTCACCTTCCAAATCATAGCAGATCCACTTCAGGCTGGGGCTTGCATCAGGGGACAGGACTGTAGAGGTAATCTCTTCATAGCTGTAACCTCTCTCTCCCCGGACAGAGAGCGCTGCATGTATGTGCCCACATCTGTCCTGCTCATTCCTTCATGCTCCCTGCAGTCTCTGTCAGCTCTGATTGGTCCATGCTGAAAATACCCCCTTTCCCATTGCTGTCATGTAACCACACAGACCTCTGACAGCAGCCCTCTATTCTCTATTCTCTATTCTCTATTCGAGCCTGTTGTACTACGCTCCTGCATTATGGGCATCTGCAGTTCCATTCTGTATCTACAAATTTCGGCTGTTTTTCAGGTTTCTGCACTTACTCTATAATATATTATACACCACATGCTGATTTCCATACTGTACACTAACTTATATATCACATATTCAGCTGTTTTTAATTGTTTGTTTCATTTGTTTTACATGTTATTCAGAATATAAATTCACTATTTTTGGGGTGTGGAACCAATTGTCTGCATTTCAGTGATTTCTTAAGGGAAAACTTGCTTTGGTTTAAGAGTGGATTTGGATTACAAGCACAGTCCCGGAACGAATTATGCTCGTAATCCAAGGCACCACTGTGTGTATATATATATATATATATATATATATAATTTATTTTTTATTTTTTTTATTCTGTGTTTTATTAAATTTTATAAACATTAACAACAAATATAAGTAACATCATAATGAAGCTGGGGGGAACAGATCACTCATATCAGGGAGACCACACTGTTGGCTGCTGGTTAGAGTGCTCAGTACAGTGAAATCCTAGGTGTATTGCTCTGTGGGAAATGCAAGCATGCAAAAAAGCACCCGTGGAGCCTCATTTAAGAGTCTCAAAACACAGGACTAGCCACAAACAGCTGTATGTGGATGGATACCTGGCCTTGGTTTTTCCCTTGTCATTACATTGATTTATAGGACCACTCCCTACAGGAGCCACCCGCTGGCTGGGCCCTTCCCAGAGGGATATCTGGCCAATCCTGTGTTTTGAGAGTGTTAAATGAGGCTCCCCTGAGATCAGTGATCTGTTTTCCATATGGCTCTACTAGGCATTGCTCCAAACTAGCCAGAATCCTGCTCCACACTGATCAGGGGCAACACCCCAAAACAGCTGTCTGTGGATGGATACCTGACATTGTTTTTCCCTTGTCATTACATTGACTTATAGGGCCACTTAATATGGTGGTTTTGGTGGTTTCCCTACAGAAGCCACCCCTTGTCTAGGGTAGTCCCTTGTTTTGAGACTTTTAAATGAGGCTACAGAAAATAAAGAATATTTGGTACAAACTTGTGCATAAATAAAATTGGAGGGGAAAACATTTTCCAGGGGGTGTCGGGTGCCCGACAGAGAGAAGAATATAAAAAGAAATAGAATAGGAAAGAGAAGGTAGAGGAGTAGGAGGGGAGAAAGAGGTAAAAAAAAAAAAAAAAAAAAGGTAGTAGGGAGGTGTGTGCCATTACTGAGGGTCTTGAACTTGGTGGAGCCTGTGAACTGGTCTCAATAGTTCCACGTCCAGAAAAGGTGGGCTGAACAGTCATGGAACTGATTGCTTAATATCTTCCACCTAATGTAGCCACATATTGATGAGAGGGGGTCTGGACGCCTCCAAAGAGCAGAGAGCTCTCACTGCATTGAGTGTCGCATTGAGGAGTTGCAGTTTTAGAAAGAATGTCGGAGATGTGCAAGAGAAAAAACGCTAGGGTAAAAGGCACCTGGTAGTCCGGAAAGGTAGAGGCTATGAGCCAGACTACTTTCCAAAAGGAAAACCAACTTAGGGCAGCTCCAGAATGTGTGTCAGAGGGCACCCTCCTTCTCTTAATCCCTCCAGCACAATGGCAAGGTGTCTGGGAAGACCAAAAGGGAACCAACTATGGGCAGTTCTAGAATGTGTGTAAGAGAGTGCTCTCCTCCCCACGATCCCTCCAGCACAACCGCAAGGTGTCTGGGAAGACTAAAAGGGAACCAACTAAAGACAGTTCTAGAATGTGTGTAAAAGAGTGCCCTCCTCCACGCAATGCCTCCAGCAAAACGACAAAACCCATATTTCTACATATGTGGCCTGGTTTGTCAAACAGTTGACACAGCTGGGTGACAAACATATAACCTGTCGTGGTATGCATATTGGTATTTATTAGGCTTCCCCATAAATAGTTTGGACCAAGAAGCTGATAAATAGAACATTTTAGCAGAAAAGGATGGCTCAAACAACAATATTTACTTGTGGATTTTTATTTGGGGACTAGTTCCATTTAAGGGTTAAAGAAATGGCTGCAGTTGTCAGCATGGAGAGATGGTATCCTGTTGGGAGAGCAGCACAAAATATATTTTTACAGACCGTGTTTAGATGCCTCAGCAATCCTGCCAAACCTTATTCTCCTTGCCACAGGCCGTCAATGACTCCCAAATACAGAGATTGTCCATAAATCCCAGGCAAAGTCTATAAAAACCAATGTTCCCATACACCATAACTAAAGGAAATTGTATTTCTCTTTAATGTACTTTTGAAAGTTCCACCAGCTAAACCATTACATCAAATTGTCCTTTGCTATTTGAATATGTTAGTCCTTTGCTATAACAGTTACTCTCCTGCCCGGCCGCTCTCATTTAATGATCTATTATTTAAAAAGACGTTTACAGTTTTTTATATACAGTAAAAAATAAGCATCCGGACTTGTAAAAAAGAAGGAAAGGATTCTAGGTCAAGAGCTTATTTACAGTCAAGGGTGAACTCCACTGTCTCAAAAATCCAGCAATTTTGCAAAACTTGCCAGTTCTTTGAAATGTCTGAAGCCCTTTAGCCTCCCGCACACATCCCTGCTCTGTAATGCATAGTAAGTGATTGCAGGTGACCCACAGAGGTAAGTTATCCTCCCATATATGTGGAAGCCCCCTGTAGGTACATATTGCACTATTAGGCCCCGTTCATAGTGAGCAAAAACGTCGGAATTTTGTGGCAGAATCCCGCCGTGCTCAGTGTGCTGCTTTGAGTGAAGAAAAGGGCGCATGCTCCTCCGCTGCTGCTGCTCTCCGCTCAAAGAAATGACATGTCCCACAGAGGGATTTTATTTATGTGTGTGTGTGTGTGTGTGTGTGTGTGTGGTCTATTTTTTTAAAAATAAATAAATAATTTTTAAAAAGCCTGTAGGGTTCTTCCCCATTTTCATTTCAAACCAGGTAAAAAAAAATCCCATCAGCCGCCAAGTAGTACCAGTGTGGGAAAGGCCATTTAGTTTGGCAATCCCCAGCCTAATAATACCAGACTGCCACTGTCCGCCCGAGAAGTGCCATTTTTGACTCTCCGTGACTACTGGTACCTGGCTCTTCCCAGTACCCCTGGTGCAATAATTGAAATAATAATAGAGGGTTAGTGTTAGCCATGTCCGGGCTAACACTAAGCCCCAGCTTAGTAATGGATTCTATCTATTAGATGACTTCCACTACTAAGCCTAAGTAAAGTAAATAAAATAAAACAAAAAATAACATTGAAAATTTATTTTTTTTATAAAAACAAAAGACAAAAACAAAACAGCCACCCCTCATTGAACCTTGTTTATTAAAAAAAAAGCCGCTGGTCATCAACATAGTCCAATGATGCCAATTCTTTGTATACTTATATCTGAAAAAAAGCAGAGAAACAAACAAAAAAATGCAGGAGCAGAACACCCATCATTTTGACAGGTGTTCTGCTCCTTACAGTATGCAGCATCTTTACAGTCTGGCACATAAGGGGTTACATGAGGTTGCATTGCATCCCCACTTGACCCTTTGGGTGCCACACTGAACAATGTGACCCCCGGAGGGGTCAAGTAAGGATGTATTACTTTCCCACTTAACCCTTTGGGGGCCATACCGGTCGCACACTGCACCCATACCAGCAAGGAAGAGGGTTAAGAGCCGTGCAAGGGAAGAGGGTGGGGGTGTCCATATTCACTTCTGATGTCTGCTCTCTTCACCAGAGCTTGGCTTACTGGGCTTGAAGTTAAACTTACTCCCTTCTCCTGGTGTTTTCCTAAATGAGTCAATCAGCAGCTAAGGCAGGACATTGCTGCCTCCGCTGTTTGTCCAAAAAACGCCATAACATCAGAATCCTGTTTTTGGTGAAAACTGCCACAAAGCCTCAAAAATGCCAAAGAGGAGAGCAAAACACCACACCAAAAAAACGCCATGTGTGTAAGGCATACCATAAACTTCCATTGACTTCCAGCCAACATCTGTCCGCTTGCATTTGTGCAAACATTTTGTTGGCATTTTTTCACTATTTTAAGGCAGAGTGAAGCCAGCCTAAGGGATATGAGACTTTTTTTTTTTGTTTTTAGTGGGGTGGGTGAGGGGATTTAGGCCGGGTGATTTAAAAAAAACAAACAAACATATGTCCTGTATTAGACTATTTGGTTGAATGCATCTTATCCCATATGTTAAACACATAGCAGGGCTATAAATAATATGCAGTCCCATCTGGACAACTTAGACATTTGCGACCTCAGTTATAGTTTAATTTGATAGAGAACGTCTTTAAAGCTGTCTGGTCACTGGGTCCATTAATCTTTACATAAATCATTCTTATTTTATTTACCACCAGAGACTAAGGCTATGGAGAGATTTACAAACTATTTGCTCCGTGAAGATTGAACAAGTCACATGGGGTTTCATGGCCAATAACTGTTATAGTCCAAAAAACCCTGAACAAGGTCATACTATCTTAATGATCAGCACCTTAGATAAAACAAATAGCAATTTTCCCCTAGGAAAAGGACAGACTAGCAACTAATCTGAACTTTTTCATAGGCTATGTTTGGTGTTGCAGTTCAACTGTGTTCACCTAAATGGGGATGGACTTCACTACAGCCAGAGCCCTATAGAGATGTGGTACTGTTTTTGGCGTCAGGAGCTGGCGCTTGCCTGCCCGACACGGATAAGCAGCAACAGCGGAGTGCGTCCATGGCTGCAGCAGCCGACGGCTTTCTTAGCGACTAGCCCAGCCAGTTGCTGGGGACGCTGCTGACGGTGTCCCTGGTTACCAACGCCAGGGCCGCGGGCCCCCCAGCCAGGTGTTTTTAGCTGAATGTGTTTTTCTGTAATAGCTGACTGGCAGGTGCAGCTGCCAGTCAGCTCTGGGTGTTGTAGGGAGGCTTGGAGTCCCCGCCCCAATCAGGACCTGGGGCTCCCTTAAGTATCAGTCACTACCTACTCTTCTTGCCTGCTATAGAGCCTAACTTGTTAGTGCCTTGCTCGTGTTCCTTTGTCTTTCTTGCTATCTGGTATATTTATCTTTGGCTATTCCTTTTTGACTATTCTCCTGTATTCTGACTTTGAATTGCGACCTCCGAATGTGTTTTTACCGGGCTAGTTGACCCCTCTAATATTGTGTTTTGTCTGTATATATAGTACAGTTTGCACATATATCATACAGTTGCAGTCTTCTGGTTGGGGCCGGCCTTTTAAGGAGTCAGGTGCCCCAAAAGACAGGGACAGCTTGGTGGGCATAGTGCCAGGGCTTCACCATTGTCCTTGTGTTCGTGGGTCTTTGACGTTATAATGGGACTTATCTGCAATATCAGATATAACCTGTGGACGATTATAGCATTCTTTTAATTCAAGTAATTGTGTACAATCCCTTTAAGATTCTATTGGTCTATATCATATAGCCACATGATTTGTTACCAATAACCACTACAACTGTCCATTGGTTAGTGTTTGGTATTACAGCTGTCTTATTGCAGTAACGCAATGAAAGATGACTGTACGGCAAATAAATAGTCAATTTCTATAATGAAAGGATGCAGTACAGCAATAAAATGATTAATTACTGAGATTAAGTAATGCAATTGCATGTGGGAGCACAGCCTTACTACACTCAACCTGTGGACAGATGAGGCACTATCTCCTGTAGAAAACAGCCATGTATTATTAATCCTTGGCAATCCCTTTAAAGTGTATTATCCTTAATATATGAGACTGATTTATATTGCTTATTGAGAATGTCAGTGTCAGGCAACTAAACAGAATCAAAGCGATGTAGTTAAGACTGTGCTGCTTAATATGATCAAGTATCTTTTATCTTTCCTAAGGTCTAGTTTTACATTTGCTTATCAAATAATGATGGTGAGATCTCAGTCTACATAATCTATCTCGACACAAATAAACAGGGCTGATGTTGGAGAATAACAGGAAGTGTATTGACCCAGGCACTTGGCTCAGAAGCCTTTGAAGTCTGTGTTGATTAACTTGCCAACCTCAGATCTGTGATCAAACGGGTGAGAATGTATGTTTTCAGAAACAGTGCCACTCTTGTTTTTAGATTTGTAACCCATTCCCATTCACACGAATAAAGATAAGTGGTAGACACCATAGGCAGTGCTAGACTCAACCTATGGTCAGGGGTAATGCTGTTCCTAGACAACCCCCTCATCTTAAATTAACCAGGGCAGTGTATTCTACAGTCTGTAACATAAGCTATCTGATCTGGCCTCATATCAAACTGCCAGTCAAAAGAGGGTACTGAGCAAAATAACTGTATTATTTTAAGTAGTATGCTCATCTTCTCCTCTTTACCTGGAAAGTCTTGTATGGGACATAGTCACAGTCTTATTGTAAGGCCTTGTGCACACAGTCTTACTGTGACTCCATATCAGTCTATGATCATTCCGCACATCTGCATAAATTCAATCTCATGTCAGATTTATCCAGGAAAAATAACTGTGCCGTGCTCCATTGAAAGCCATATTAACAAAATATTCTCTCCAAAAAGCAGTTCTTCCAGTAGAGAATATCTTTGTAGCACACTGCTGTACAGGGGCACCATAAGGTGGCATATGTTTCTCCACAGTATGGAACTGTAGTCTCCACTTACAAGGTTCACACAATGTTTTTTCAGCTCTGTTTAAAATGACATCCGTCATTTTGAGTCTAAAGGCCCTATTCCACCAACAGATCTGATGACAGATTATCTGCCAAAGATTTGAAGCCAAACCCAGAAACAGACTATAAACAGAGAACAGGTCATAAAGGAAAGACTGGATTTCTCCTCTTTTCAAATCCACTCCTGGCTTTGGCTTCAAATCTTTGGCAGATAATCTGTTGTCAGATCTGTTGGTGTAATAGGGCCTTAAAATAACGGACGTCTTTTAGCTGTCTGGCCTCCAGTAATTGGCCTTTGGGTGTGGCTTAATTGAATTAAAGGCCCTATTCCACCAACAGATCTGACGACAGATTATCCGCCAAAGATTTGAAGCCAAACCCAGGAGTGGATTTGAAAAGAGGAGAAATCCAGTCATTTCTTTATGACCTGTTCTCTGATTATAGTCTGTTCCTGGGTTTGGCTTCAAATCTTTGGCAGATATTCTGTCGTCAGATCTGTTGGTGTAATAGGGTCTATTGAATTTAATAGTAAAAACTGAGAAAGAACGGTGACAAAAGAAAAACTGTGTGTGAACAACTAATAAAGAACGCTGTTTGCAAAATTTGTCTGAAAATAATGATCATGTTCATTATTTTGACATCCATGGTAAAAACCTTTGTTATTCAATACATTATGTGCAGTGGACGTCCGTCTTTCCATTGACTTCAATGTATTGGCATTGCAGTCAGTTAAATCGCGGCAATAACAGACGTTTTTTTAATATCAAAATCGTCCACCTTTTCTCTATTTATATAATTATGTAAACGTAGCCTAACATTGTATTTAAGTGGTCAAAAGCTAGGACCATTGGATTCTACTTCTGTTTCCTGTGAGTACAATATGGGGGAAATTCATCAAACATGGTGTAAAGTGAAACTGGCTCAGTTGCCCCTAGCAACCAATCAGATCCCACCTTTCATTTTCCAAAGAGTCTGTGAGTCTCTGATTGGTTGCTAGGGGCAACTAAGCCAGTTTCACTTTACACCATGTTTGATAAAGCTCCCCCTGTGTGTTCAGTTATTTGAAGACAAGTGTGTTTCTATGTTGGGTAGTAGGTCTCTAGAGTCCTTTTGTTTGTCTTCCTCCATTCCTCCATATTGTACCAATATCTAGAATACTTTAACACTGTAACCTATTTACCTTGGAATTTTCTCATTATATATACAGATCAATAGGAGAGTGGAGTGTTTTTTTCTTCTGTGCAGACTTCAGACGTGCAGACACAATTCCCTCCCTTGGAATGTGAAATTCAACCTCAATAATCTGTCAAAAGGTGTTTGGTATTTTGTTAAATGAAAGGATTATCTGTAGCAGTGCCTCCTATAATTTACCAAGCCTTGGGCAATGGGGTTACTGATGTGGAAGTCTCTAGTCAGTTAAAACTTCCGTAGAGTTTTATAGACTTTAATCAACAAATGTCATCCCTGGCTGATATGGGGAGAAGTGTTTGCATTGGATGGGCTGTGCTAAATGTTCTTCCTTTTCTTCGTTTAGGGTGTGATTCAGGACTTGGATATGCACTAGCTAAGCACTTGGATGAACAAGGTGTTCTTGTCTTTGCTGGTGTTTTGGATAAGAAAGGCCAAGGTGCTGAAGAACTTAGAAGGGTTTGTTCTCCAAGACTTTCTTTAATCCAACTTGATGTCACAAATCTGGGACAGATAAAGACGGCCTACAATGAAATGAGCAGTCAGGTGAAAGATGCAGGTACTCAACATCAAGAGAGTTGCCACCAATGAGGTTATGTTCACACATAGCATTCACTTAGTCATAGTTAACACTATTTTGCATTGAATTGCACAATTCACAGTAAATTGTCCCAGAGATGTCAAAATAATACCTCACCAATCTTTAAACATAGAACCTTGCCACTTGAGCTGTCTTACGTAAGAGATGGACTCAATAGACTTAGGGTGGTATTACACGGAACGATTATCGTTCGAAAAAATCGTTAAATCGTTCGGATTTGAACGATAATCATTTCGTGTAATAGCAGGCAACGATTAAACGACCAACGAGAAATCGTCGATCGTTTAATAGGATCTGGACCTATTTTTATCGTTTGATTGTTCGCTCATCGTTCGCACATTGTTCGCACATGGTTCGGTGGAATAAGAATTCACAGCTGAAACGTACGCAATAGCGACGACTAAACGACTGCAAGAACGATAAATAACGGTTATCGTTTCTTGTACTTGGGCGAAAGATTTCGGGTCGTTTGCCTTAGGGGTCGTTTACGATCGTTTATTGTTAATCGTTAGTCGTCGGAAAATTGCTTGGTGTAATAGTACCCTTACAGTGGAGCTTATCACCTGCCGTGAGATAGTAGACATCTGCAAGCTTCTTCCAGCTATATTTAGCGGTCTTGGGGGGGGGGGGGGGTCTCAGCACTGGGACCCTGACTAATTAAAACATTTGACAAGTAACACTTCAAAGTAAAATTGCATTCAACACGGGTGGAGTCCGGCATACAATTGCAAGTGGTAACCACCACTAACTACTGGTAAAAACTTACTGTACATCCAGGAATCACAAAGCATTCTAAGCTATGTTCACACTACGTATATTTCAGGCAGTATTTGGTCCTCAAGTCAGGTCCTCATAGCAACCAAAACCAGGAGTGGATTGAAAACACAGAAAGGCTCTGTTCACACAATGTTGAAATTGAGTGGATGGCCGTCATATAACGGTAAATAACTTCCATTATTTCAATATAACAGCCGTTCTTTTAAAATAACAGCAAATATTTGCCATTAAATGACGGCCATCCACTCAATTTCAACATTATGTAAACAGAGCCTTTCTGTGTTTTCAATCCACTCCTGGTTTTGGTTGCTATACAGCCTCAAAAATACAGCCTCAAATATACGTAGTGTGAACCCAGCCTAATTAATGTGTATACTGCATATCTGATGGACAGTTTATAATTTTTTACTGATTTGGCCAGTTATGGATAATAAATCCATAACTGGGCACAGGAGTAAAGATATAGGAACTGCATAGATATCAAGGACTAAGGATAACTGTATCACCAAACTGGACCTAAACAACCATGGTCCATCACTGTCAAATATTAAAATGCGATCTTTATTGGTCATGTAGTATGCTATTAGGTTGTTATCTTTCAAGTTTAAAACCAACCTGGCAAAAGGATGCAAATAACCCGAAGAGGTGGCAGTTTGAGCATTTTTGTGTTGTTCTCTCAATTGCGTCCATCATATACTGCAAATGTTGTAAAGAACGTTAGATGCTGGGCATGATTGTTCACCACTAGGTTATCTCTGATGCTACAGTCTATCCTTTATAGCAGATTGGTGCATATAATAGTCTTATAGAGCTTCTCTACATCCCTACCATGAATTTTAATGCTCACTTTCCTTTTTGTGTTTATTGGTCTAGGTCTCTGGGCTATTGTGCACAATGCAGGTGTTCTTGGCTACATGGCAGATGGAGAATTGCTGCCGATAAGTGTCTACAAACAATGTATGGATGTGAATTTTATTGGAGTTGTTCAAGTCACTAAGATGTTTATGCCATTACTAAGGAAAGCCAAGGGGAGACTCGTGACTATCTCCAGTATGGCAGGTAAGTGGTTTAGAATACGATTGATTTGGTGAGAATAATAGAATATCAAGGTGTTTCTAACTTTGCCTTGTTCTTCTGATTTGAATTAACTTCAGGTCAATAGGTACAGTAAGGATAGTTCACACCATTCTAGGATAGGGGGCTTGCTAGTGCTTAATTTGTGTGGGCTTGACATTTTTTTTAAGTAAAAGGGGTAGTTCAGCAAAAAATATTTTTCTTTTAAATGAACTGGTGCCAGAAAGTGACAGAGATTTGTAATTTACTTTAATTTACTATTAAAAAATCTTCAGTCTTCCAGTACTTACCAGTTGCCATATGTCCTACTGAAAGTGGTGTATTTTTTGCAGACTGGAGAGCAGGAGAGGATTTCTATGGGGATTTGCTACTGCTCTGGACAGTTCCTGTCATGGACAGCAGAGAGCACTGTGTCAGACAGGAAAGAAACCACTTCCAGTAGGACATGCAGCAGCTGATAAGTACTGGAAGACTTGAGATTTTTTTAATCTCACCATTTGGCACCAGTTGATTTGAAAGAATTATTTTTTTCTGTGAATAACCCATTTTAACTCATGTTAGGCCCTACAATTATTCGGCCTCCAGATGCCAGATCCCACACTTTAGATGCCAAGAAAATTAAGACCGTTTAGGTCCTTCCTCTGATATTCTCATAGCTCCCTGACCTCATAGATCAAATCTCAGTGTGAGATTCCCTCACATGACACCCTAGTACTGAACATATGATGAAAGTGAGATGCAGCAAAAATGGGAGTGAGTCTGGAGGGTCTCATGATGGCTTTTTTCACTGCACATATAACTAAATAGAACCTCTGCAAAGTAACAAGCACAAATCTACTCTGAAACAATGAGCAGTGCTCAAAACCCCTTTTTTGGTGGTAAAAACTGACTATTTATTCTATGCTGTATGGATTAGCTCCATTGCTTCAGGTGTCGAGCACCTACAAATGCAGTTTGCCTTTACAAACATTTGTGAAAGAATGGGTTGTTCTAAAAAGGTCACTCAATTTTAATGGCGAAGCTAACTTTTCCTACACCTGAGGCAAAGATGTAGTTTGAACATCCCCCTTTCTGGATTTGTTCTTTTTCTTCCCCATCTGATCAAGACTGCAATGACTTTTTTCCATGTATGTCTTGATAGAAAAAAATCTTTAGCAGATCCTCATCCTCAGACTAAGAAAAGCTCCTCTTAGTGCCACACACTACACCTTGTAAATACTGCCAAACCCCACACCTCCTAAATATAATACTACTTTAGGCTATGTTCACACAATGTCTTTTTTTTTGGACATCATTTATATAAAACATGTTTAGCAAAAAAATGATGGCCGTCCAAAAAAACAGCCGTAAAACCAGCCAAAAAAAAAGACGTAGTTTGAACATAGCCATATCCGGCACTGCATCTGAATACACAATAAATTCCTCTAAATTTTATTTTAATATACACTTTGCCCTCGCTATTAGCTATAATGCACTATGCCTCCATTAAAGCGACTCTGTACCCACAATCTGCCCTCCCTAAACCATTTGTACCTTCGGATAGCTGCTTTTAATCCAAGATCTGTCCTAGGGTCCGTTCGGCAGGGGATGCAGTTATTGTTTTAAAAACGACTTTTAATCCGGCAGCGCTGTGTATAACGGCCGGGGCTTACATTAGTATATGCATTAGGCTGGCACCACCTCTTTGTCCTTCCTCCCCACCCTCCTCATGATTAGGAATGCTCCAGGCAGATTGCTTCCTATTCCCCAACTTTGAGCATAATGAACATGGGCTGGATCGTTAAGACACCTGTGCAAAGCTCAAACAGCAGTAAATGTTCCTGGATCATTCCTAATGCTGAGGAGGGCGGGGAGGAGGGAAGGAGAGGTTGTGCCAGCCTAATGCATATACAAATGTAAGCCCCGGCCGTTAGACACAGCGCTGTGGGATTAAAAGTTGTTTTTAGGACAATAACTGCATCACCTGCCGAACGGACCCCAGGACAGATCTTGGATTAAAAGCAGCTATCCGAAGGTACAAGCGGTTTGGGGGGGGGGGGGGGTCAGATTGTGGGTACAGAGTCGCTTTAAGTATAATGCACTGCACCCACCTTTTATGAGATAAGATTCACTGTGAGCCCTTATTGAGATATAATGCACTGGAATAAATAGTGCCAACATTTTTCACAGTGCATTACATAGTTCTTATCCTTATTAGGGCTCACAATCTAAATTCACCTATCTGTATGTTTTGGATATGTGAAGAAACTGGAGTGCCTTGCAGTTAAACTTAGTGAGACTGTAAACTCAGGACCCCAGCGCAGTGAAACACCGGCATTACAGGACCCAGCAATTCAGATTGACATGTCTCCCAACAGGTGGTGCCCAGCTGCATAAATAGACCAAGATTATAAGAAATAAAGGGATTCTTTATGGCACTCAAAATATATTCACCTTTATTTTGCAGGACACACGAGGAGTGCTCCTTCACTGGCCTACGTCCGGTTCACGCCCTCCGGCACTTTTTAAGGTCGGTGAAGGAGCGCTTTTCTTGTCCTACAATGCATTTTATATAATAAAGATGAATATATGGTAAGTGCCATAAAGAATCTCTTTATTTCTTTCACACTGCATTGTGCCCCTTAATATACTGTGTCTCCCATGAGGTATAATGCACTGCTCCCCTCCTTAAGTATAATGCACTGTGCCCTCTTAATTAGGTATAATAAACTGTGCCCCCCTCTCCATGAGGTATAATAAACTGTGCCCCTGAACTCTTGAGATGTTATACACTAGACCTCCCTTCCCCCATGAGATATAATATACTTGCCCCCCCCCACTCCACCCGGGGAAATATATAAGACTTTGCCCCCCCCAACACTATTTCATACTCGCCTGTCTTGCCCCTGTGCCGCCCTTAGTGGACGCCACTCTGGCATCTGCTAGTAGGATCTGGCTCCTCGTGTGAGATAAAGGCAGTTGATTACCTAAAATCCTGCCTCCATCTGGGGGCTCCTCACACAGCCAACTCCATATAAACACAGTGCCTCTGTCAGCAGCTTTTTAAAGCGATGTGCCCTGTTTGTGAAGGAGGGTGGCGCCCCTTGCACGCTTGAACCCAGGTCTACTGTCCCCCTCTTTGTGCCCCTGTAATAGGATGCCACTGTAGTTAATAAAATTTCATCCTAGATCTCCACCATCAATTGTCAGTGGTATTATTGGAAAGTTGGGGTGTGCTTTGGGAACCATAGAAACTTGGCCACAAAGTGGTAGAACTTATAGAGTTACATAGTGAGGCCACCTATTGCTGAGGTATCTAGCGTATAAAATTCACCAATGCTCTGCTGGCTCAGTAACAGCAGGGACCCCAACGTTATCTGGTATTACAATGAGCACAAAAAGTACGCTGCTAACTTCATAGCATGGGTTTCCATGGCTGAGCAGCTGCATGCCTCACCAAGCACAATCACACTTTTATTTCTAGGAGTCTGGATTTGGTGAATGACAGGAGGACATTACTTGCCCAAATACATTGTGCCAACTGTAAAGTGTGATGTGGAAGAGATAAGACAATGGGGTTGTTTTTCAGGGGTTGGCCTAGGCCTCTTAGTTCCAGGAAATGTAAATGTTTCAGCATACCAAGACATTTCAGGGAATTGTTTGCCTTTAACTTTGGGTTCAGCCCTTTCTGTCCCACCATAACTATGCTCCAGTGTGCAAAGGAACATCCATTGAGGCTTAGTTAGGTGAGTTTGTTGTGGAAGAACTTGCCCGCACAGAGCCCTGAAATCAACTCTACTGAACACTTTTAGAATAACCTAGAATGGAAATTGATGTTGGACTAACCTCACAGATGCTCTACCGAATGGCCAAAAATTCCCACAGACATACTTCAAAATCTTGTAGAAAGTCTTTCCATAAGAGTGGAAGCTCATCTGACTTAATTCATTAACCTGTATACTTTACTCAGTAATAGACTATATATAGCACAACAGAGCACTAGAGCGTTGAGCTTTCCTGGATATATAATTAGAATGGCAGAGGGAGGCAAATGATTGACAGCAGCCATGGTATGACACCCTGCGCACCTGCAGCCCTTCTCTACTACCCTACACTGTAGACATACAATCATACTGTCAGTTATGTACAAAAATATTAGCGGGTGGATCAATCAAATCTCTGAAGCCAAGTCTGGGATCCTGGCTATTAATTAATGGGCTCATTAGTTTGTCAGAACTGCCTTGTCACAGCTCAGTAATTGGCTCTTTGATTATTTAATTAGTTTGTTATGTGATTGTAATTGCACATACATAATCTCTCATTTACAGGAAGGAAAGAAAATCCCAGCACTGGGCAAAGAGGCATCATGATTGCTTACATTGTTGCTGCATGGCTTAAACTCTGATGTGATAGTCCCCATTCACCATGGCTATGTTTCACAGAAAACCAATGAATAGCTTAAGGGGCTAGTTTGCTACGGACAAGCCCTTTTAGTTAGAGGGATCCCAGGGCAATCAGGAAGCCTATACCATATGCAGAAAAATGGACAATCAATCAGCTCACCAATAGTTCATGTGAACATCTCCATCCACAACTGAAGCACGGACCCGGTGGACATGTGCAAAGAAATGGAAGATGCCAGCCAGCTCCAGTAAGATTAAAATCTTGTAACTTTATTTAGAACATTGAAAATAAAAGCATTCATGCAATGAACGCTGTTCATTGCATTGATGGTTTTTATTAATGTTCTAAATATAGTTACAAGATTTTAATCTTACTGGAGCTGGCTGGCATCTTCCATTTCTTTGCACAAGCCTCCACCCTAACATTTAAGTTTTGAATATTGCCTATGACACATTTACACATACCTTACACTGACCAATCACTGCATTAGGAACGCCTACTCAATAATGTGTCAGTCCACCTTTTCTAGGAAATTGCAGCTTTCAGACGTTGGGTAACAGTTTCCACTCTTGTACATCCTGACTTATGTGCACTCCAACAGCTTCACCAGACGGTGCACACTTTTCAGAGTGGGGGCAGCCAGTTCAGGCATATCCCCAACATGTTCAATGGAGTTACTACATTTCAGTGAGTGTGAGGGTCCAAGACAGTGTGGTAAATTTATTCTTGTGTACCTCCAACCACTCCCTAGAAATTTGAACCTGGGGACATGAAGCACTGTCATCTTGAAAGATAGCACCTTCGTGAAGGAAGGGCTCCTGTTATGGATGTGGTGATGGGTGCATCATTACCTAACAAGTCCCTATACATTTATCATACAAGAATTGAGGTATAATGACCAAGGGTCCCAGGCCATGCCAGAAAAACACTCCCTAAACCATGACATAGCCATCACCTGCCTGATAGACGTTGCACCCACAGCATACAACCCCATTCTGTTTATGCTAAATGCGTACCCAGCTATCCATATGGTTCAGCAGGAGATGGGACTTGCCACTTCATGTTTTGATGCTGTGGGGTTGTTATTGGTACTCTTTTCAGTCTTCAGCTATTGAATCTTAATGGAAACAGGGTACATAACATGGTTATTGTGGAATTAGTTTTTCCCACTGTTGTACTGCTGAGCCACTTGATCCACTGTGCTACAATATTGATAAAGATTCATATGCACTAAAGGATTGACAGATGGCACTTAAAGCGACTCTGTACCCACAATCTGACCCCCCCAAACCACTTGTACCTTCGGATAGCTGCTTTTAATCCAAGATCTGTCCTGGGGTCCGTTCGGCAGGTGATGCAGTTATTATCCTAAAAACAACTTTTAATCCAGCAGCACTGTGTCTAACGGCCTGGGCTTACATTTGTATACGCATTAGGCTGACACCACCTCTTTGTCCTTCCTCCCCACCCTCCTCATCATTAGGAATGATCCAGGAACATTTACTGCTGTTTGAGCTTTGCACAGGTGTCTTAACGATCCAGCCCATGTTCATTATGCACACAGGTAGGGAATAGGAAGCAATCTGCCTGGAGCATTCCTAATGATGAGGACGGTGGGGAGGAAGGACAGAGAGGATGTGCCAGCCTAATGCATATACAAATGTAAGCCCCGGCCGTTAGACACAGCGCTGCCAGATTAAAAGTAAATTTTTAGCACAATAACTGCATCCCCTGCCGAACAGACCCCAGGACAGATCTTAGATTAAAAGCAGCTATCTGAAGGTACAAGCGGTTTGGTGGGGTCAGATTGTGGGTACAGAGTCGCTTTAACTGAATGATTTTAGATATAGGGTCCTACTAAGAAATGCTGGCAACCTGCTACATTAGGTGTGTAGGGAAGGTATATATGGGGGCAGTGGGGCTTCACACAAACTCCTAAAACAAAACACCCAAAATATTGAGTCTGTGGATGATAAACTGCACTGGGTAGAAAGAACTGCTCTAGCTTTATTTATTTTTTTAGGAAGAATCCTTATAGACATTAACAGCAGACTCCTTTAAGAGTTTTTAGGATTATAAGATCAGAGCATGTTTGGAGTCTTTTGTGTCTCATTACAAACCAGGACCCAGAACAGGACGGAAACAGAACTGCTTAAAACTATGCCATTAGACAATGTGTCTGTGCAGGATTAGTTAGCACGTCTTAGTCATTTTAGAGTAATACAGTGCATGCAAGTTCTAGCTTGTTATCAGATGAAAAGGTTTTTCTGCACAATGAACGGTACGTGTGGTTATATGCTCTGACTGCATGTACAACCCAATGTCGTGAAAGTGCTGGATCTGAGGTCAATGTGACCTCCAATAAGCTATTCATTTCAATTGGGATTAACTTTATTGTGCAAAATAGAAAAAGCCTTAAAGTATTTAGCACAGTGGAATCCTCCGACAAGGCACAGACAAACATCACAAATAAGCCCGGCAATAGCATGTAATGCAGCCGATATAGTGTCACCTATAGATTTTCTGGGATGTTTTCAAGTATATGTTAAAGATGTCTCGAGAGAGTGCAGGTTGGGGAGGGTGATGAATGGGTTTTGATCATCACATCTGTTTGCCCATCTCTGCGGTGTTCTGTTATTATAGGAACATTTCTCAAACATCTGTTGTATGAATTGCTTAGCATTGTCAAGGTGTAGATGGGTTTTGCAGGTCTGCTGAAACAGTATGGTGTAAAGAAATCATATTTAGGTCACACATGGTATGTTTACGGTTAACGTACAATATTACATTCTACAAGCATAAGAAGACTGCTAAATATAATTATATACATAGAACACTATAATCCTCACTATCATCTCAGATATGACTGAAGGGCCATAATACATTTCTAATATACTCTATGCATTGTGCACTCCCAACAAGATCCCACCACTGGACCTGACCATAATACCGTTTTATTATTCTCTATATTCTCTATACATTATAAACTACAACCTCCATCAGAGACAGACCACAAGACATGATCACAATACTTTATTCACTATACATAGAGCACTAAATCTACTAGCATGACCTAACCACTGGTCTTGGCTCCAATACAATTCCATTATTCTCTGTACATAAAATACTAGACCCACTAACATGACCTGACCACTAGCATTGATAATACAATTATATTATACTTAATACATACAGCACCAGACCTCCCGGTAAGTATTAGAACCTTAGCAGAATGTATCTGCTAGATTAGGACTTGCTAGTGTTTAATAGTTTACTACATTGTCTTCAGCATATCTTTATATCTTCCACAGGGCACACTCCCATTCCCGGGTTTGCAGCTTATGCAGCATCTAAGGCAGCTCTCTCCATGTTTTCTGCAGTGATGCGCCAAGATCTTTTCAAGTGGGGTGTGAAAGTATCTGCTATCCATCCGAGTGGTTTTAAAACCAGTATGTATATATTTGAATGTTTGTGTTAGATTTAGGTTAGGTTGTTTAGCAAAAACTTGGCATACATGCTTTCTTACTTTTAGGGCAATCTCATCTCAGTCTGTACCCCTTATATCGGTAGGAATTTACTTTTAATTTCCTATTATTTTGATTATTATTTTGATTATGCCAACACATTCTTCCATACTTTAAAGGATGACACTCATAAATAGGTCAATGTCTAGACTACTTTCATTGGACATGATTTATTCTACCTGCTTACCTCCCAACAGGTGCCTTTTTGCTTGCCCAGAAACTCAGAATGCAGAGGCAAATTTTGTAAAAAGTCTTTAGACTAGGCAAATTAAGGCTATGGTTTATAAAGTTCTTCAGAATGGATTGATATTGACATTTTTAAAAGCAGCCTTTTATATCTTTTTGGAGTATACAAGGAAGTCAGAGGCCACCCATATTTCTCTTAGGTAGAAAATACACCCATAGGTAGTTTATATATACAATTTACGCATGTTGTTGCATTCAAACTCCGAAGCCAGATAATGGAAGGTAAGAGTGCCAACCACTATGCTTTTGTCTCCACCAATATGATGTTTTCTGAGGAGATGGATTACAAATGGGTATGTACCATTGAGGCAGGTCATGTAGCTGTAATGGGGCTCTTGGAGAGAGGGCAAGTCCTGCTTGGTCTCATTTTAATTGCTATGAGGTGGTGGGAACTTGTGCAGGTCTCTCTTCTTTTCATATTGTCAAAAAGGGGGGAAAGGATATTGGTCTTAAGTCACGGAAGGATTTTCAACTATAAACAGTATCATAATGAGTCGGCCCATTGTAGTCTTTGCCATGAGACACCCTCTCTTCTACTGTATGTATGCCACTGCAGGTTCAGGCTATGTTCCCAAAACGTATTTTTTTCGTATTTCTACGGCTATTGTTGCCAATTGGCTTGCTGCCTATGGGGTCCCGGCCGGAGCATATACACATATTATACGTTCCGGTTGGGACCCCTAGCTGCTCCGCAAACAGCTGACATGTCAGTTCTTTGTGGCTGCTATTCATTGAATAGCGGCCATAGAAAGCTCTGTCAGGGCACACTATGAAGCAAGCGGCTGCGGCCGCAAGCTTCATAGCGTACTGTGGTGTGTTCTGATGCGGTTGCGCGCTGATGCGCCCTCATCAGAACTCTGCGGCGTGAAAGATCATCCGGCCGGTACAGTACCGGCCGGGATGATCTTTTCAGAGACCGGCCGTTCCGTGACCCGACCGGGTAACGGAACGGCCGGTCTCTTACGCCGTGTGAACATGGCCTAAAGATAAATTCATAGGTTATGGTTAACTTAGATGATCCCATAAAATTACTTCACAGTTTCATCCCCATCCTCCTTTGGAATAAGCAAATTAGAGAGGGACCCTTCTTTATTGTGGTTAAACACATGGACACCCAGCAAGATAATGGCTATGTGTACATTCAGTAAACCATACAGGAACCCTTGTATAATTCCATTCACTTCTCCTGTGGGAGTCTGTACCACTCTATGCTGAGTAGTTGTCTAGAATTTGAGTACCTGTTGTACATTCCTGTTGGAAATATACTTAATAAATTATACAGGCTCCATAACAAAACATGCCTTCTGCTTGCAGATATTTTTGGATCTCAAGAACACTGGTTAAGTCAAGACCAGAACATTCTAGATAATATTATGCCAGATGTCAAAGAAGATTATGGAGAGGAATATCTAGCAAGTTTGAAGGACCTTCGCTATACAATGTCTACAGTCACCTCCCCAGATCTGTCCCCTGTCTTGGAGGATGTGTGCCATGCTCTTCTGGCTCGAGAACCCTACTTCTCTTACACTCCAGGCCAGTGTGCATATCTCATCCCATGTTTGTTCCGCTATTTCCCTCTTTGGGTTTATGATAACTTTGCAAAACAAACTTTTCAAATCCACCGGAATATCCTACCAAGATCCCTGAGGATATCCAAGGCTAATAATAAAACAGACTAGAGCTTCTGTGATGACAGAATAGGGGACTTTTTTTTTACAAAATGACATTGATCAGCCATGATTTATTCTTTTATATTGGTCTAAAGTATATAAATATTCTTTTTTTCTTCCCTCAATATTGAACTGTTTACCATGGGTGGTGCATCATCTAGGAATTAAGGGTAATATATATCACAATACTTTTTATATTGATGTTATTCTTGTAACAAAAAAGAAAATTATTTCTGTGGACTGGTGTGGCGCTGTTTGTTGAAAGAAGCAGCCATGTTTTTCCAATAGCAATAAAATTTCCCATAATGATTTTTATAAACGTAAGCCTTAGATATTTTTTTCCTTCTGTCTTCTGTAGTTGACATGTGTTTGTAGATATACTTACTGCACGATAATAATACCAAAATGGTAGTCTTTTGTTCTGGATAGTTAAGTGGAAACACAAGTGACATGTTTTATTCTTGCTACATTGTATCAACTTCTTCTTTACTGACGTCTCCATGGTAGTAAGTGGCAAGTATCAAGCTGTGTACTCAGATATTATTGTGGCTATTTGACTTTCCAGCTGAGAATCTAAAGACCATAAATAACCCAACATTCCCTTCTTCCTTCCACCCTACATGAAACCAATAATGAGAACAGTTGAATGTTTGTTTTGTGTTGGCAAGAACGAAAGAATGAATAATGGGAGTAATAATATTATTATATAATGTTATTAAGAGTCACCTGACTGGCTAACCTATAATGAACCTATAATCAGTTTCACCCAAAATATATTTAATTTAGTCTTTAAAGGGATTTCTCTACCTTTGACAATCCAATTTTGTTAGAAGGGTCCTAAAAATAATGCTGAGACCCCCAGAGATTTGTGGGGGAAACTGTCAACAGTATTCAGTTCCCCTACTGCACCAACCAATAGAAGAAACAGAATTCTCCCACAGTTCTCCCTTAAATGGATGGATTGTCCATATAATTCACATGAGTGGGTAATGTGCCTCCTTAGGCCTCATTCACTTGTCCAGTTATTTTTTTTTTTTAAGGTCCGTGATTTAGTACCTAGCTAGATCGAGCTAGATGCGTGATCCGTGGAAAACCATCTGTGATTTCATCCATTTTTAAATCACCCCAGTATGTATTCCACTATGTGTAGGCATCATGCTGAGCCCTGTAGTCCTACTTTATGACATGATGAGCCTTGTTGTCCCCTACCCTTTCATGCTGGGCCTTGAAGTTCCCTTGTATATGACATGCTAAGCTTTTCTATATATCCTGAACGATAAATGTAAGAAGAGGCAGGGGAAGTGTGTATACTACCTATAGACTATTACCCCCCCACCCCAAGACCCCTGGCAGCTTAACATGCCATATAACAGTGCACAAGAATGCTGTTTTTACAGGTCGTCACTAAAAGGAGATGTTTCCCCACAAACCTTCTCAATCCTCTGGTCCATAAAACACCTACATGGGTCAGGAAACAATGACCACCTTTTGCCAAGGTTTAGGGAGAACTCATCTTGCTCCTGGCTTCCACTCCGTTGTCCACCAAGAAGCTGTAGGTCCAGGTTGTACTCTCCAGACAAGTTGCTTGGGTTGCAGGGAAATAAGGAAACTGGTGACTACACACATGACGCCTAAACCTCCAGGAAGGCCTTCCTAAAAGAGCACTGCTCCTGGTAAGCTCCTTTTACTTAACATATGTATATGTGATTTATAGCCCATACATCCATTTTGTATTATAACAGAGGTGAATGTGCTCTGAAGTATGTCAGTGTGCTCAGTGGGCTCGTAACCTCACAGATTTTAGGTTACCCCAAGGAACCTGTGCACTGTGGGCTTTAGAACTGCTTAGCCGAGATGGCTTAGATCAAGAGGTATGGGATGGCTACAGGCAGCTGTTGGGAGATGCAGTGCTCTTCATTGGCATGCCTGACAGAAAATTCTGGAAAAATATATCTCTCACTTTCTAAGTAGTCTTCTTGTTTGAGTTGCTCTTCACATTTCTAATCTTTCCATTTACACAGATGCGTGATTTGGTGGGATGCACATTCATTTTAATGTAATGACATGGCTTTAGACTGGTGAGTATTAGGTTCTGTGCTATGTTGTGTTTCTTTACAGAAAGAAGGACTAATTACAAGAAATGTTCTCAGTGTCAGAAAACCATTCTTATAATGTCTTAAGATGGTTGATAATTTCAGTGCAGATAAATTGATAATTAGGAAAATGATAATTGAAGCATATTTCCTTCAGATTATAATGTTGTTGTTTATTGCCTGTGAATCACTTGTTCTACTCACGACTGTTGCATACATCTGGGTATATGAATGTTATTTATGGATTACTAGTAAAACAAAGGATCATTTCCCATCTAACAACCCCTTTAAATTGATGTAATTGGCTCACAATAAAACAGGATGTAATAGGCTGCTCTATTATAAACACTGTAGAATTAGGATGGATCATTCCTACTTATTATAGTGCTAAATAAATGGCTAATTTAAAGTGGATGTTTTACATCTGCAAACAATTATTATTGCTGTTTTAGTTTCTTTTACAGACACTATAAATATTCTGTATAAATATATAAAGTTGTAACATCTTCTGAACCTTTTCTATGTCCTCTTAGAGGATATGGACATCTTATAGATGATCCTTTAACTTATTAGCCAGAACTGAGAGCAGATCTTGCTGTGGTGGTCTGTCCATCTTTTACATAGTTAGGGTCCTTTTTACATGTACAGATAAATAGCTTGAGTGCTGGACAAGCGATGATACATAAAGATAAATCTATGAAGACTAGTCAATACGATCATAACGAATTTTCATCCGTTGTTTGATCGTTGCTGCTTTTACACCAGAAGATTATCACTTAACTTGAAATGGTTTAACAATTTATGGCACAATAATTATTCAGTGTAAAAATCCCTTAAGATTATCCATAGATTATCTTTGGTTCTTTTGTGAGCAGCCCTGGAGCGTGGATAGGTAATGTATATCGTCAGTCGCCGGCCGCGCACCGCTATTACACGTAGCGATGCGCGGTCGGCGTTCGACAAATATAGGTTCTAACCTATATCAACCATCAGTCGATGACCGTTGTCATCGGCTGATCGTTTTATTTATTATACGGAGCGATAATCGACCGAAACGGGCCGATTGGGCCGATTATCTTTTATTATTGGGGGCCCAATAATAACTGTAAACGAGCGACGATCTGCTAGATCGGCGCTCGTTTACTGGGCCTATTACATGGCCCGATAATCGTTTTACAAGGGCTGCATGGACATCGTTACCGATGTCTTGCAGCCCTTGGTTAAACTCTATACATTACCTATCCATGCTGCAGGGCTCCTCTTGCGCTCTGCTTCTCCCTGGGTCCCGCGCGCTCCAGCTTCAGAGCGGCCTGTCTCAGGCCTTTCACCTCTGTGAAACACAGAACATGTGAATAGGGCCTATGCTTGCGTTGGATTAGTCTGTATTGTGTTGGTTTTCAATGTTCAGTTTCCTCTAAAGTGCCTTAACATTAAACAACAAAAATGGAAACATTTACTTGTTTTATAATTTTATCAAAATCATGGCTGCCTATGTACAGTATTCAATGTTAAAGGAAACCAATCAGCCTAAAAATTGCTTTTAACCCACCAAACCTTGCTAATACTGCACACACTGCCTAAACAAATACAGTATCTCTCCCTGTGTCCCTGCCATCCCCCATGAACCTTCTTTTATTACCTCCCACTCTGTATGTAAATCCAGCAGAACTAGGCATCAGGGCGGTCAATGTGGACAAACTAATCCCAGTCCTGGGACTCTCCAGCACTGTGTGACACAACAAGTTACTGCCCTGTGAATCACACTCAGCGAGGCATAAGTACAGAGCTGTACAGCCCCAGGACCATGACTAGTTCTGTCAGATTTACCTACAGCACAGGTGTTAATAAAGATAGCGGGCAGGGACACAGGGAATAGATATATGTTAAGGCAGTGTGTGCTTAGCAGTATTAGCAAAGTTTGGTAGGTTTATAGTGATTTGTGCTGACTGGACTATTACATGGGCTGAATAGCTGCCAAATCAGGCAGATATCCCCCATGTAATAGGGCCAGCGATCAGCCAACTAACACCAAAATGCTGTCTTATCGGTTAGTCGCTCACTTCTGATCTGTCAAAAAATAATCTGCCATCAGACGCACAGCTCTTTGTAAAATATAAGTGTGGCCAATAGCTGATTATAGCGAAGGCTCGCATGAATAATCTAGTGCTTGTTCAATCAGCCCTGGCTGCAGGACTACTGATAGGTTCACATCTACTCTCTATCTATGGTATAAGGTGGTAGGCTTACCTAAAATCTTTTTTTTGGTGCAAATGGATCCAGAATCTTGGCCAATTTGGGAGAAAATTAATTTTCACTAAAGTTACCACCTTGAAACGCGTTTAACCCATTTTAGTGCTAGTTAAAGTATTTTTATGGACAATAGTAACTAACGTAGCTCCACAATAAAACTAAACAGCTGTAACCTAAGAAATGTTGCTAAATAAGGAAAGAAATGAAAAGCTATCAAATGCAATCAAGTATATTCCAGGAATCCAAAGACGTCAAATCATTTATAGCAGCTGGAGCCAGCGTGAAATAAAACACTACATTGTATCATATAGTATATAGGGAGACATTTGGACCATCGCCACTAAGGCCAATCTATCCTAATGTTTCCTGCTGTGCACAATAAAGATAAAAATATCCCTTTCCAATCCTTGGGGATATGTGGTGAAATGAGAAAACTAGAACTCCTCTGTCTATTGTCACACTGGGCCAAATAAACCTTACCTTGGAAGAGGCTATATCACAAAACATAAGCGTATATGGCTGATTTCTGATTTATGGCTGATACGGCTGATCTAAACATAAGCATTGTAAGCAGTCAGTCTACTCAATTACCATATTCCCACAATCTGCCAATTTGCTATCCTGTAGTATACAGTAGAGTGATTCCATTATTCAGTTATCTGCTTGATTTTCTAACATTAAATCAAAAACCTGTGAAGTATACTGTTCAGCCATAACATTAAGACCACCCACCTAATATTGTGTTGGTCCCCCATGTGCTGTCAAAACTGCCCTGAGCTGTAGATCTTTGGAGTTTCCCTGTCATATTTGGCCATAAGCAGTAGAACCCCTAAAGACTTACTCCTATGTTTTAATCTATTTGTTTATACAATAGGAAATCATACATTTTTTAATATACAGTGGTACCTTAGTTTAAGAGTGTTTTGGTTTAAGAGCTCACAGGTTTTCAAAATTGTGACTTGGTTTAAGAGCATTGCTTTGGTGTAAGAGCTCCCTGTACTGGGTGGGAGTGCGAGTGAGGGAGGAACATGGCCTGCATAGCGGTGTCTACAGCCCAGTACTCTGACCCAGGAAGTCTCCCTCATCTTTCAAATCATAGCCGATCCACTTCAGGCTGGGGCTTGCATCAGGGGACAGGACTGTGGAGGTAATCTCTCCATAGCTGTAACCCCTCTCTCCCCGGACAGAGAGCGATGCATGTTTGTGCCCACATCTGCCCTGCTCATTCCTTCATGCTCCCTGCAGTCTCTGTTAGCCCTGGTGTTTCCCATCCTCTCTAATACTGTACAGTAACATATAATGTGACATATTCAGCTGTTTCGGAATGTTTGTTTCATGTGTTTTTACATGTTATTCAGAATAATAAATCATTATGTTTGGGGTGTGGAACCAATTGTCTGCATTTCTATAATTTCTTATGGGAAAATTTGCTTTGGTTTAAGAGTGGATTTGGATTACAAGCGCAGTTCCGGAACAAATTATGCTTATAATCCAAGGCACCACTGTACATATATTTAAAATCAGGGTTTAAAGCAGTTCTTTTTTAATTTTATGTTTTATACATTATTATGGGGCAGCCATCTCACCTACGCTGTTTTTACCAGCATTTAAACGTATGCTTTACAGCAAGCCCCATAAACATTGGAAACAATAGACAGGAGCTATCCTTTTGACATGACTGGCAATGGTGCCTGGGTGTGTTTTGTGTCCTTTGCAGAGGTCATCACACATGGAAGGGGAGGCTGTGCTTTAAACATCAACTCTCTTCTTATCTACTGGTGTCACCTTTTACTGAAATGTCTGACAGAATACTTTCCAGCAACCTCCTCCTTTCCATCACAGATAAAAGAGGAAGTCTCAGCTTAGTTTTAGGTTTAAAGTGTCACTGTCATTTCATTTTTCTTGCAGAAATCAATAGTTCAGGCGATTTAAAGAAACTTTGTAATTGGGTTTATTAGGCAAATATGCTATTATCTGCATTTAAAAAAGACTTCCCCAGGTTCCCCCCTCCTCTCCTTTCTGTCATCCACTGCTCATTATCAGGAAATATCGACTGTTTTACATCAGTCAAGCCCTGTGTAACCTATGGAGAGGGGAGGGGGGAGGAAGGAAGGAGGAAGATTAGTTGGCAGCAGAGAAAGGATGACACAGCAGGGAGCCGCTGAAAGCCCCTATTCAGAGGTCAGAGAGGTCAGTGCTTAGAGGAGAGAGCCTGGTGATGTAGCTGTAAATTAACTCTTTGTTGTCCTGTTTTGGTGCCTCATTCACCTCCACCCCTCCCCTCTTCATAGAGGACAATGAAGACAGGGGGGAGAGCTTCAAACTGCTTTTTCATGATAAAAATGCATTTTTCGGCTAATAAACCCAATTACAAAGTTTCTTTAAATCGCTTGTACTATTGATTTCTGCAAAAAAAAATGTAACCACAGTGACACTTTAACCTCTTAACGATGCATGACGGGTATACCCGTCATGCGGCCGTTAAGAGTAAAAAGAGAGGGCTCCCGGCGTGAGCCCTCTCTGCAGCGCGCAGTCCCCGATTGCTAAGTGCAGCCAGGGACCGTGTGTATTAGCCGGCGCGGACGATCGTCGCGGCTGGCTAATTAACTATTCAAATGCCGCTGTCAAAGCTGACAGCTGCATTTGAATAGCAGCTGTGCCCCCTCTCCCTGGTGTCCAGTGCGGGATCTCCCCCCCCCGCGATGCGATCGTGGAGGGGAGATCCGTTCTAATGAGCCGTCCGGGGCTCAGTGTCGGAATGACGCTGATCCCGGCTCGGCAATCTATTCAGATGGTCTGCAGCAGACCATTATAATAGAGCACCGATCTGATGGATCATTGCTCTATTATATACACAGGATTGATCTCAATGGGAGATGGGAGATCAGTTCTGTGTATATAGAAGTCCCCCAGGGGGCTTCATATTACTGTAAGGGAAAGTTAAAAAAGTGTTTTTATTAATAAAAAATCCCCTCCACTAATAAAAGTCTGAATCACCCCCCTTTTCCCATTTTACAAATAAAAATAAATAAATAAATAAACATGTTTGCTATCGCCGCGTGCGTAATTGCCCGAACTATTAATAAATCACATTCCTGATCTCGCACGGTAAACGGTGTAAGCGCAAAAAAATCCCAAAGTGTAAAATTGCGCATTTTTGGTCGCATCAAATCCAGAAAAATGTAATATAAAGCGATCAAAAAGTCGCATATGCGCAATCAAGGTACCGATAGAAAGATCACATCATGGCGCAAAAAATGACACCTGAGACAGCCCCATAGACCAAAGGATAAAAGCGGTATAAGCCTGGGAATAGAGCGATTTTAAGTGACGTATATTTGTTAACAATGGTTTTAATTTTTTACAGGCCATCAGATACAATAAAAGTTATACATGTTATATATCGTTTTAATCGTAATGACTTGAGGAACATATATAACAACTAAGTTTTCCCTTAGGACACACGGCGTAAAAATAAAGCCCCCCAAAGAAAAATAATTGTGTTTTTTTTCCAATTTCACTGCGCATATAATTTTTTTTCTGGTTTCGCAGCATATTTTATGGAAAAATTCAGCCTGTCATTGCGAAGTACAATTAGTGATGCAAAAAATAAGGGCTCATGTGGGTCTGTAGGTGTAAAATGCAAGTGCTATGGCCTTTTAAGCACATGGAGGAAAAAACGAAAACGCAAAAACGAAAGTTAGCAGGGTCCTTAAAGGGTTAAGGTGCCCATAGTTTTTCACTAACTGTCTAATGACAGTCTATCTCTGACAACGGATGAATTTTCTTGGGATCCCTATAGACACATATAGACACTTAGAGACACTAGAGACACCTTTTATGAATTTATTAAACAAAACAGACTATATATTTGGAGTTTAGAAGGACCACAAGTCCATGAATAACAGTGACTGAACTGTCTTTACCGCAAGGAGCGCAAACACAGCCGATAGTGGCCTATACTAAATGAATTCAAGGGTATGAGTATTGAACAATAAGATTGTGCATCTTGCTAGCACCCAGCGGTACCGCGCAGTTTACAGAGACCATTTGCAGTTTCCTCATCTAATTCACTGGTATCCATTTGTCAAGTGATTTTATTGTTACATCTTCCACCATGCTTTTTATGTTATATTTCAGCATTCTATGTGTTGATCCTATATGTTGATTTTATGTGTTGATTTTATGCATTTTTTATTTTTATCTACTCTTAATTAACTTTATACATTTGTTGATATCAGAGACAGATGAATTATCACTATTAAGACTGTTAGTATCATCTACCAAAGTTAATTAACTTTGTTTATTACCTGTCATCCACTTACTATACTGTTAGCAGAATAATATAATACTCAGTTGTTTCATTGAATCTAAAACACATGCTATATACATTTATAGAAACACCGCTTAGGAGACATCGCGCAGGACTGATCAAAGCGTCATAACAGCAATGTGCTGTAGATTAACTCATCCACACACTGGTAAAATATGGCCCCAACTGGCTTCCGTACTATCTACCTTGCGTTTCATGGACGTGATGCGCTCCATGTGATTCACGCATGGATCGCCTTGTGTTCCACTAGTGGAACGCACCCACTCCACTTCCGCCGAATGCCGGGCACGTCATGTCTGGCTACAGCGGCATCACACACGCGCATACACACATGTAAGTAATGACCATACTTTCTTATAATATATATATTGGCATATACACTAGGTATGTTTAGGCTTGAGAAAGGTGTAATAGGTACACCGAAACGCGTTGCCCAGAAACCTTGTATTGTTTGTCAAATACGTGGAATAAACGTGGACCTCAATTCACTGACAGGCGTCAGTTTTATTACCGTGAACCTGGAGGGGGCTAAGATATCTCTTTGAGACCTTATCCCCCATTCGAAGTAAGTCACATAACCCTATTGTTCTTACATCTACCGTTCCTTGCTTGGTTGACCATTTGAGCGACGGATATTTTTTGTCTTTTCATTGCATGCTCCTTTATCGGTCACCGTGGGTGGACCCGAGTTAAGCCTGGCATCCAGTTGGATGAAGGATCAACACTAATCTGTCTCTTCAATAATATGTGAACGTGGCTCTTAGGTGTTGTGGGTGGATTTATTCATCCACATTCACCGGGTGAGCTAATTTACTATTGTTTCTTTGAATGAGCGCTGCCTCTGCGTTGCTTTCTTCTGGATCTACCTATTATAATAATTCTTTTGAAGTAGGGCTGATTATTGGCCTCGCGGACTAAATTCCTCTATTTTTCATACAGTACTCTTTTTTGCCCAGTTCTAGGTTAGGGCATTTTTAGTTAAACCTCAGCCAAACCAGAACTTCGATTGTGAGCTGCACCTACACTCCTTCTATTTTCTCCAAAAATGTGTTTAACATAAAAACTTAATTTAAAAAATATATCATTTTGTAATGACACATTCCCTTCAAAAGGAAATTCCAGATGCCTGAGAACTTCCCCAGGCCACAGACATCAGACTGATCATCTCAACACACCAAAAGCAAGAACAGGCAAGTTATTAGTAGAGTTGATCAAATTCGGGAAATCCTAGGTTTGAGCGAACTCGAACATTCACGAACCTGCTGCATTTGATTGCTGAAGCCTTCCTGGTCCGTGGGGAAGGAGGAGAGTGCCCGGGGACCGCATGGAATTCTGGGATTCAGCCTATTACCTAGGCTGAATCCTGGAAATCCTGGCACTCTGCTCCTTCCCCACGGACCGGGAATGCATCAGCAATCAAATGCGGCAGGTTCGTGAATGTTCGAGTTTGATCGAACCTAGCATTTCCTGAGGTTCGATCAACCCTAGTTATTACAAACATTAATGGGACATCATGTGGGAAGCACTTGGAGCACTCCTAGTCACATTTATACTGTTTAGCTGGACACTGCATGTCTGCATTTGGATGTTATAATATTCTCAGAAAAATTCACATAACACTATTTATCTGGGCAATGTATAGCATTAACTGGACACTATAGGTATTAATGTTCTATATAGCAATATTTATCTATATATTGTCTTATCCTTGCAGGGCAGTATATAACTTGAATCTACTTATCTCAGCATATTTTCCTTTGAAATAATTCACATTCTTTATATGTTATCACTGCAAGTTCTGATCTGTCACGCCAAACATAAAAGTGTAGCCCAGAGCATTATAACCTCAACATGCCTGAACCCCCTTATGTCAGATAAACTGATTTATTTGGCCAGCTCAAACATTATAATGGAAAAGGTACCTAAGAAATAAATCTTCATCCGGCTTCTGTGCCTCTGATTTATTTGCTAAATTTAATCATACAAAGCAATATAACCATGTACAATACATAGTCATCCACAGACAATAAGCTGAACCAAAAATATTCCCTGTGTTGGGCTATCACCTGCTCAGCTCTATTGGTTTAAAAAATAATACGCAAAGAGTATGACAGTAAAACAGGAACTGGTACAAATCAATGGGACATGTAATATAATATGTTGTCTCCAGCTTGGTAGCGCAGACAGGGTTTGAAGTGTTGTTTCAGAGCAGAGATTCAGATATGGTATGACAGCTCTGGCCAGGAGATATTTCCAACATGGAGCATTTGGGAAAGTGACACGCTATATTACAGTTATTATCCGTGTCGTTGTTTTGGACAAGGCTAAACAGAAACCTGCAGGTTTATGGAGGTAGATATTTTCTGCCACACATCACAATTATTTGTGATTCACTTACCAGAGATGCAAGTAAATGTGTTGTGTCATTTGTAAAAATACAATGATAACTGATAATGGGGGGTAATCTTTATGGACACAGAAGGGTTATCATTCATTGTCCACTTTATAAGCCAACTATGGGAGTGTAATTTACTATTAGTGTTAGGACAGGGCATAAAAGAAGTGATTTTAGACCTCTTTTACCACCTACGCTTTACTGTATTTAAAGGAAAACTGCATTTGAATAAGATTTTATAACATTTAAAGGCAACCAATCAGCATGATTGTGCTGATATGGTTCCCTGCAGCAGTGTATAGAGCTACTGTGCAGCTTGCAGCAGTAGCTTTACTAAGGAGAAAAAGATGTTTAATCAAGCCACGCGAGACCAGGAGAGGGGTGACAACTAGTCATTAGGGTTGATCGAACCCTGGAAAATCCTAGGTTCCATCAAAATCGAACATTCACTAACCTGCCACATTTGATTGCTGATGCTTTACCGGTCCGTGGGGCAGGAGGAAAGTGCCCGGGTACCGCCTGGAATTTCAGGATTCAGCCTAG
Organism: Dendropsophus ebraccatus; assembly: GCF_027789765.1. Taxonomy (NCBI): domain Eukaryota; kingdom Metazoa; phylum Chordata; class Amphibia; order Anura; family Hylidae; genus Dendropsophus; species Dendropsophus ebraccatus. Next base: position 81,056,879 of record NC_091457.1, read on the forward strand.
GTAATAGGCTGAATCATGGAATTCCATGCGGTCCCCGGGGCAGTCTCCTCCTTCCCCACGGACCAGGAAGGCTTCAGCAATCAAATGCGGCAGGTTTGTGAATGTTCGGGTTTGATTCTACTAGTCCTCTGGGTGGAGAGACGTCTGGGACTAGACACCGCTTTCTCCCTGTCAGGGCGCAGTGCGGGATGGTTGACAGGCCACTAATGGCAACAGTAGATCTACAGTATAGACTCCTGCAGGGAACCATATCAGCACAATTGTCTTGATTTGGTTCCCTTTAAAGAGACACTGTCTCAGAGAAGTATAAAATAGTGACAGAGAAGCTGAACAGAATGATATATCACTTACATTGTTCCGTGCATCTGATTCTGAGATATCATTCTGAATAACATGGACAATAAGTAGTTCTCTCCATTATGTGCATGAGCCCAGTAGTCCTCAATATTCATGAGAAGCAGAAAACTCCACCCACCAGCTTCTGATTGGCAGTTATTTATCCATGCTGTGTATAGGCAGTCAACTGTCAGCTGTGGGGGGGTGAGGGGAGGGTGTGGCAAGAATCCTATTCTCCTGCATATTAGGAGAACTGCTGAACAGAATTATGTAAGTAATACACCGATCTGTTCAGCATTTCTGTCACTAGTTTATAGTGCCCTCATTTTAAGCTTACATTTCTATGCTAGCTGGGGAACTCTCAACCTAAAGACAGATGTGAGTCCCATAAGCAAGATGTGGCATCTAGGGGACATTAATGGATATTTCATCGTAACGGACAGCAAGTGTGGACCTGCTGTGCTAATCAACTTGGTTGGCTTTGGGCCACACCAGGGAGCAGAGTCTAAGGGGGAGATTTATCAAACATGGTGTAAAGTGAAACTGGCCCAGTTGCCCCTAGCAACCAATCAGATTCCATCTTTCATTCCTCACAAACTCTTTGGAAAATGAAAGGTGGAATCTGATTGGTTGCTAGGGGCAACTGAGACAGTTTCACTTTACACCATGTTTGATAAATCTCCCCCTAAGTGCCCACTAGGTCTTCATCCTTTATCCTGTTCCAGGATGTGGAAGCTGGATTCTGCTGCTAGAAGACACCAGGTTGCTCCACAAGTGTGTTCCTGGTGTGAGCAGCAACTGGTTCCCAAGAATCAGACAGAGCTGGTATGCATAGTCAGCAAGCAGGGTCTTAAACAGGAGAGTCAGGGCAGTACCAGGGATGAGACGGGTATCCTAGTCAAACAGGCAAAGGGTCAGTGAAGGCAATCTGAGTCAGCAACAGAAGGGTCAGGCAGAAAGTATAATCCAAACAGGCATGGGTCAGAATACACAGGAATACAGCAGACATCTTTGCTTGGAATGCTAGAATCCAACAATGCTCAGGCAGGGCAGGGCAGAGCAGGTTGAGCTGGTTTAAATAGGTACAGATGGCTCTGCATTGGCAACAAGCAGTAGCAGGTGAAGACAAACTGCCTTTATAAATCTAGAGCAGTTGGCCACCCTAGTGGTCAGATATGTCATTGTAGTAGAAGGACGTATTCCTTTTTATACTTCTGTAAGTTTAGCCTGGCATGGGTGCCCTGTGCTGGGTGCAGAGGGTTCTCCGCTGTTTACCCAACTCTGCTGTTCAACCACTTAGATGCTACAGTCAGAAGTGATTGCAGCCTCCAGTTGACTTCAGGGGGACAAGACACCCTTTGGACTCTCCCTGCATTATGGGTTTCCGGTGGCTATCCCTGCCCATCAGGCCACAGGCCCCATCCATCTGTTGATGGGCAGTCTTCTCTCTATGCACAGTAATTGGGATTAATCTGCCAATTGCTAGTGGATGGGTTGGACTGGGTTTAGTCACTAGGTTTATGCCACCGTGACAAAAATGCTGAACGGGGTATTACTTCATTCTGTTCAGTAGGTCTCCTATTATGCAGGAGAATAGGATTCATGACATACCCTTCCTCCCCTCACCCTCTAGCTGCTGATTGACAGGTGACTGCCTATACAGCATGGATAGATAACTGCCAATCAGCAGCTGGTGGGTGGAGTTTTTGGCTTCTCATGAATATTGAGGACTACCGGGCTCATGCACTTAATAGAGAGGACTACTTATTGTCCATGATATTTAGGGGGATATCTCTGAATCAGCTGCACAGAACAATGTAAGTGATACATCTATTTGTTCAGCTTCTCTCTCACTAGATTATACTACCCTTAGATAGGACAGCATAAACCTACTGACAGAGTCTCCTTAAGAGTACGTTCACACGAAATCCGCTGCGGATACCTGTCCATTCACGTCAATGGGATAACATACTCGCAGTGGGATTGTCATCCCGCTGTGAGTATGTCAAAGTCAGTGCCCTTAACCCCAGCGCCTAGGTACATAATTTACTGGGTCCCTGCTCCGGCTTGCTTCAGGTGCTCCCGCCATCTCCTGGCACTCAGCAGCTAGAAAGACAGGAAATTGCTCAAAATACTCAGGGGGGCTTGGTGAGTAAGACCAGTTAGCATTTTTTTAGGTGGATAACCCCTTTACGTCTCTTCTGAATACCAGTGCACCTGCTCTCTGTAGGACACAAACATCCTTTCCTGCTGTGAGCTCTCTCCCTGGAGTCAAATTGGTTAGAAAACCCTAAAGAAAAAAACAACAGTTTTTCCCTTACAATTCAACAACACAAATTTGTTTTACGTACTGTACCCCAAAATAGTGCCATTAAAATATATATTTCTTTTAGCAAAAGTCAAGTCTTTATATAGCTACTGTATGTGTATGGAAAAATATGTCAGTTACTAAATTGGTTAAACTCCCCATAGCGATTGCAGCAGTCAAACTTTTATCATTTACTTCTGTATCTAAGCAAGGGATCTGGCGCTCTGTATTAGAAAAATGAAAATTCCACAGCTATAAAGAAATATTAAGAAATGAATCAGCTGTTGCATAAAATGACATGTTGTCAGACGGTAGAGATTCACTGGGAGCTAATTTTACAGTTGCTAAGGCCTAAATACCTGGCAGCCCCTATTTAAAGACCATAGCTTTAGCACATTATAATAATATTTAGTATTTTCTTAATGATAAATATGCCAGGTATATATTCAGTATCATTCCTGGCATATGACATACAGTAAGTTAGACTTGTAGGCTTATAGACTGTGACTAAAAGTTTCTCTAATATAATACATGTATAGCTGGAAGATACTTTAACATTTCTCATCTCAGGACCTCTCATGATAATCTTGAGACAAGCTTTCCCCTCTTCTACTTTACAGAATATCTGAACTATCCGCCCCTGGCCTGGCAACTCTGCATATTCCATAAAGATGGCACCTTCATATTTAATAGCTGCAAATACTTTTCCCACCCAGTTCAGTGTGCGCAGGATCTCTGCCGCCGCTGGGCCATTTTAACTCTATTTCTCATTGCATATTCATGGCCTGGAGCCATTGCACTGAAGCTCATGTTTCATGTATACAGAGCATCATATTGTGCTTCTCCAGGATAAGAGACAAAAAAAATTCTGACTGCAGCCGTTTCTCTCTATCTGGGAATAAATAAATATATCTGGATAGAGGAGACATAGAAGAGAAGACGATATGTTAAGGAATTTTAAGCACCAGGGGCTTTGTACTGGCAATTGACGAGGAATATTGCCGATTAATCATAGGGCTCAGAATATGCATTGACAGGAGCTCCTGGCTTGGATTTTGTGTTCATGCTCCGCTGAAAGAAAAACCTAGAAAAAGTTGTGCCAGAGGAAACCTTGATGGTTTCTATAGAAGTTTCCGTAGAGCAAAGAGCACTGTCAATCACTGTCCTGTGCATTCTAATTCAGGATGATTGACAGACTATGCTGCATCGGCTACAACTTTTACTCATCAGGATATTGTGAGCTCTGTATCAGAGCCAAGATATTAGGATATCAGCCCCAATGTCACTGTGCCCTTGTTGTTAAGTTATTATGATAATCAGCCTGGAGATCCACTATGGAGGCAGAGGCCTGAGCACCAGATCCAGCAAGAGCTAAGAGAGAAATTGCTTAGTTTTGCATGCTCATTTTTAAAGATCTTTGTAATATTAAAAAATATAAGGGTGCCAGAAAAGCACTTTAGTTAGAACTAAAATATTGTTTTCTAAGACAGGCATACCCCCATTTGGTTTTGTCAGGGCCGGCTCTAGATTTTTGTGGGCCCTTGGTCGAGAGAGCCTCAGCGGGCTCCTTTGTATAGCAAATTATGTGGCATCATTGTTAGAGGGTCTCTATCTCTCGATTCTGTGTAGCGGATCAGCAGTGTATTATATACTTATTATCCTCCTCCTGTATGAGTATGCATATATATATATCTCCATTCTGTGTAGGGGATCACAGACTTATAACTGACTATAGTGCAGTAACTCACAGGAGGCGGCTTTTCTGTTCCTTTTCTTCTCCATCTGGCTGAGCCCATCATGAAGATTTCTCCGGCCACGACTTATCCCCACAGGATCTGTCAGACAAACATTTTAGGCTCTTTGCTCCAGGATCATCATCTCTATACAAACTCGCCATGTATTGCTCCACACACTAACAATGCCACCTCTGTGCCCCCATATAAGCTGTTATGCCCAATAAATGCCAGTATAATATAGTATTCAGACTGCTCCGTGTCCCCATATGGTAAACATAATATGCCTTCATATAATATAGCTCCCTCTGTGCCCCCATATACCAACAAAATAAAAAAAATATATATATATAATATGGACACCCAAAACTTCCCCCTATAGGTATTCCCGTAGTTAACCCCAACCCCCCCCCCCCTTCCAATAGGTATACCTCTAGTTAACCCCAAACACCCCCCTCCCGGAGTAGATCTGAGATATTACAGAGGAGGCATAGTATAAAAAAACAATAAAACCACATACTCACCTGTCCCTGCAAAGTCCCCCATGTTCTCTGAGCTGCCACTCTCTCTTCCCATTCACCAGCGCTATCATGCTTCAACGCTGTCATGCTGGGGAGCAGGGAGACAGAGCGGCCTCTTGTGGCCGAAGGTATAATGCTGCCTCCGGCCACAAGATTGACTAGCAAGGCTGAGGGCCAACCACTCCCTGGCTCTGTCAGTGAGAGTGCGGCCGGACCATTTAACTGTGAGCATTCACCATGAACGCTCACGGTTAAAGGGCCAGGGCAGGGTTTGCGGTGCCATGCACCGGCCCTCTTTGTCCAGTCTATATTTGGTTCTTCTCTGCTTAGTTAGCTACTACAGGGGTGTCTGTGAAATCAGGGGGTCCCTTCTCCGTGGTCCCTATACCTGCCAGAATTACCTATGTTTTTTCTAAAGCCAATTATTACAAATAATATAGGGGTTGTCACAAAACTTTCCAGGCGTCTAAATGGTGAAGGTATACAGTAGGGTGAGAGTAGAGGTTGCATCATTTCATAATATGTCTTGCCATTTAGGAGATGAGAAAAACTGGATGATACCCACGTTGAAGTTGTAATGGTAACCATAATTATTATCATCCAGCTTTTACAAAAACAAAAATACCTTTGAACCAAAAATTAATACTGTAGTAGGAGATTTTTTATTTTGTACCCTTTTCAGGTCTTTTTTTTTTTTTAAAGAGAGAATCTTTAGAGATTCATAGTAGTGTAGAAGTGTGACCTTCCAGCTGCCTGTGTGATGCCCAATGCTGCAAACATATCATTATACTATAAAATCACACGGGTTGTGCATGCCAATGTTTTCTTGCAGCCACCACCAGTTTGCACAGCTGCCTAATTCCTTTGATGGCTCAGAGATTTGGGAGTTATGAAATATTATTTCCAGAATTGAATCATTTCCCAGTGTCAGGGCTTCAAGCTTTGCAATCAGAATCAGATAGCAACACATCTGTGCCTGCAGACTTAAAGGAGCAGAGGCCCAAGGAACCTTTCAGAAATGTTAACCAATCTTCTGGCAAGAAGAGGGTCTGTGTCAGCCGTAATCTGTAACCAAATGCAACTCTTAGCTCTAAGGTGCCCAATTAAAGAGTAGCCAGCGGGAACATCTGACCAATTAACATGCCCCACTTCTCAGGTAGTCCTAAGGTTAGGCACTCTCCACGTAACTGAAGAACCCAAGAGGTTACGGCTATTTATCCTGGTTAGACTTAAACTTTTCAATTCCAAAGGAGCCATTAACTACTTCTTAAAAAGAATTTAAAGAGCCTTAAGACATGTGACTTTACACTACTAGGGTCGTCAACCTTGGCTTGGAGATATTCTGAAGAGTGAAAGAGCTCAGAGTTTTAGTAATCCAACTCATCATTCACCAACAAAGCAAACAAAAGATCTTCAGTCTCCAACCTACTGATACTAAACCATATAGTGGAAGTAGTCCCCTCTGCTTCAGCCACAATGTCTTCAAGAGTGTCTTCAATTTGGCTCAACTCTTTCACAATGAACAGTTGACAAGGCTTTTTTATGTAGAGAATCCAATGAATGTAGAGAACCCAGTAACTTTGAGGCTGCTGCATCTACCTCAGCTCTGGAGCAGGTGTAGCTTGCATGCTTGCAGGTGTAAATCAGGCATGGGAGGAGGCCACACCTTCTCCGGACCCCTTTTAGATGAATTGGGCATATGACAGTAAAAAGTAGCAAAAAAAATCTGTGACTATTATCTGACGTACGCCGGGCCCATGGTTGATACATCACCCCATTGTATCTAGAGCTCCATCTCACAGAGTTTAGAAATGATGCAGGATGACCACCTTAGTCCTCCCCTTGCCCTTTCCTATGCCATTAAACACATAATTACACCTCCATGCCCCATGGCTTCATATTCACACCCACTGAGACTTATTCATGCCCCTCAGCTTCATATTCACACCAACCTGAGTCTGGCATTCATGGACTTTTTAAAAAAGAGACCAGCTTACATCTGTTTGAGTAGACCATCCTTCCTAAGAAAACCATGTTTCAGTGCAATTTTCGGTGGTCTTAAAAATGTTGCACAAATATATATTGAAGCATAATTCTTTATGAGAAACACTAAGAGCCCACAAGAACACAGAATTATATCCTAGATTCACAAACAGTATGCGTTTTAGAGATTGGAAGAATAAAGAACATTTTTAATTGTCCATGTCTGGTGTGTGACAGGAGACCATAACAGGGACTGGGCAGAAGGGTAACCCTATTCTCTTAATGCAGCATAGTAGTCACAGAGGAAAGAATTATATAGAGCTCCGTGAATAAGAGCCTGGACTCCTATAGCTATAATGATAGGCCTTGGTACTAGGAGGTGAAAGGAAATTGCCACTGATTAAGTGAAATGGTTTACTAATAGCTCATGTTAAAGCTGAATTATGGAGAGCATGTTCATGTGAGACATGACCACAGCATAGGGTTACTCTCGAAATTAGTCGAATAACATTCATAAAAATTCAGGGAGAAGAAATGTGACATAAATGTAACATAGATATATTCTATTATAGAAATATTTAAATTTAAAGGGTGTCCTGCTATTGGAAATCCCAGCATTTGTTTAATAAGCCTTTACACTGCTGGAATGTTTGCTGGATCCTTTGTGCAGCCCTTTAATTTTATCATTGTCGGCCACACATCTCCTGTTTACACTGGTTTATGTGTAGTTGTTAATGATGATTTTAATGGCTGCAGAAAATACGAGATTAGCAGACCAACAAGTCATTTCCTCTATGTTGGCTGATCACTGGCCTTTTAACCTCTTAGGGACATATGACGTACCGACCCCGCTCTGAACCGCCGCGATCCCGGGTGCCGCGTGTAGCTAATCAGGTAATCGGAGGCAGCTGTCAAAGTTGACAGCTGCCTCCGATTACCGGAGGCAGCCGTTTCCTGGTGTCTAGTATACAGCAAAGATCTCAATGAGAGATCAAAGTGTATATACTAGAAGTACCCCAGCAGGTCCTGGCAGTTCCCATACACTACATACTTGCTGCGGTCTAAACGACCGCAGCGAGTATGTAATTATACCGCCCTTAACCCCTTCTGCTCCCCCGCTGTAAGCATACATTACCTGTCCTCGCTGCACGGGTCCGGCGTCCTGCTCTCCCGCCCGGCCAATCAGTGGCTGCGGCTGGGCAACACACTGATTGGCCGGACAGGAGAGCAGGACGCCGGACCCGTGCAGCAAGGACAGGTAAAGTATGCTTGCAGCGGGGGAGCAGAAGGGGTTAAGGGCGGTATAATTACATACTCGCTGCGGTCGTTTAGACCACAGCAAGTATGTAGTGTATGGGAACTGCCAGGACCTGCCGGGCTCGCAGCGAGAATCTTGCTGCGAGCCCGCCCGTGTGAATATACCCTTACGCTGATTTCTGCTATTAATGATGGATTTGCACGAACTGTAGCTGCGATCAGAGAAACTATTCTTGTCGTAGACCAAAGAATACACCGATTGGAAGTTACGATGGGCGAAGTTATTGGTAAATATAACACTTTATTGGATGATTACTGGGATCTAAATTCAGAAGTGAAACACCTGTGTACCATGTTAGCCCAGATTGACGATTGCTCCCGAATTAATAACATAAAGATAAGAGGGATTCCGGAATCTATTTTGGCCCCTGCCTTGCCTGAATTCACTCGGACCCTTATCAAAGACCTTCTACCTACATGTTCCCCTGAGGAAATTACTATAGATTGGGTAAGGCGCTTCCCCCGACCTAAACGGTTGCCTACTGATGTCCCCAGAGACACTATTGTCAGACTACATCACTTCAACACAAAAAAGGCAATCCTCGCAGCTACTAAGAAACGCAATGGCTTCGCAAGAGAACAAGATGCAATATCGGTTTACCCTGACTAGTCAGCAGCTACACTCGAGTGCCGCAGGTCCCTGGCCCCTTTTACATCGGCATTGAGAAACAATCACATACTTTATAAATGGGCTTCCCCGGGACGTTTGCATGTATCAAAAGGATCTGACACTTTTATTGTTGACAACTTACAGGCAGGCCTCCTTCTTCTGGATAAATGGAACATAGCGCATGGACAAAATCGAACCTCTAAACCATCGCCGGCTGAGAGGAGAGATTCTCTTGATTAAGAACTCTTGTGACTAACATTGTGCCCTAACATTACAGCGACCTGCAGGTCTGCGGAACCTGTTATACCATCTACCCCTCCTTACTCCTCGGTTTCAAATCGGACTCAGTGCCCCATACCTTTATAACTCATTTTCCATCTAGAGTTGAAATTGTTTGTTGGTGCAGCGTCATAAAGACGCTTGTTTAGTTGTCTGCTTGCAGTTTGTTATACTGATGCTTCTGTTGATGTTTGCTGCGTTAATGTCTTTTATTCTTGACTTGCTTATACACAGTGATATTTTCCTTCTAGCTGTCCCTATAAAGCGATGCTATAGCAGTACTTCCCTCTCTTTGTGCCCACCATCCTATAAAGCCATAATACTATATGTTGGACCTTAGCTGTGCTGCAGCTCCTCCTGCAGCCAGATTCTATTTTGCGTTGCATTTATTATTCTTCGTAGCCCTCGGCTCTGTAGGGGTATCTTCAGCCTAGCATGATCCACATTTTGTTATTTTATTAGCTTGCTGCGCAGAGGCTGCATACAATGCTCGGTTTTATTTAGTGGAAAGTATCACTATGCTCACATTTTTTCTAGATTAGCAGCTAACATCTCCTGCAAATAATGCTTGTTATTTTAGTCTTTTGTTGTGTGTGAGTATGAGTGTTCTCATTGCTTTACCCTGCACACTTTACACTGCATTTTTTAATTGCTCGAACTTGTTGTAATGTGTAAAATTCCCCCAAAAATTTGTCAATAAAAATTATTGAAACAGATAGGCTATGTTACCACTCTGTAAGTCACGGAACAGCTGATCCTGGCCGGTACTGCGGTACCGGCCAGATGATATTTACTGCGCGCCCGCATCCAAATTCCCCGCTCCATTGTGTGAACTGACAGGGTTTTCAATGAATAGCGGTAGCAAAAAACTGAAACTGAAATATGTGTATACACTCCATTCCTTAGAAGGCAGCACTACGTGAGTTACGTAGTAATCACGGCTGTTGTTACAATTATTACGAAAACTTACAAATTATTACGAAACTTAGTAGTGTGAACATAGCTATTTATGATGATTCTGTATACATCAGGATCAATTCCTGTCTATGAGTAGGTCGGAAAAGATTGCAGCCATGTCACTGTTAAGTCAGTGGGAATGAATATATTTTTCTTTTCTTTCAGATAAGCTGTACTGTTTCTTTTAGCAGCAATAATATATAAAGTTTTATCCAGGGATAAAAATAGTTAAATAACAAAATAAATCTTAACTAAAGCTAACAAAGAATATTGGACACTGGATAAAATCCTGTGGAGCTGAGTAATTAAAAAATATTTTGACATTTCATTGACCTGGAAACATACCCTGAGTCTTGAGCGCCTAGGATTATCTTTAGCCAGTCCCTCTTCCCCGATCCCCTATGGCAGGGGTAGGGAACCTTTGCTCTCCAGCTGTTACAAAACTATAACTCCCATCATGCTTGGAAAGCCAAAGCCTTGGCTGTCCCTGCATAATAGGAGTTGTAGTTTTGCAATAGCTGGAGAGCCAAGGTTTTGCTGTTCACTTTCTGTACAATGCGGTGTAAAATGTCACACATAGAGACAGGTAACTTGTGCAATTTACTAGAGAAAAGCTCTGACTCCAACTTGTTTAGTGCTGGAAAATCTGTGTTACTTCTTGCTACGGCTGTTTTTTACTTGACAAGCATGAAATCAATAAATCTGCTTAAGACGGATTGTGAAGTCTGCTTTTAATTGAGCAAAAATCATTCCTGGATATACAGGGGCAGGAGCATAAAAAAAATCAATGACGGTATACAACTTGTGGAGGACCTCTACAAACAGACAACAATTACAGCCACAAATATTACTTTTGGCTTCCCCCCGATGTTTGGTGGATGTGTTCATTCCTGTAGCTGGCCATATATATTGTTATATTCTATTTAAAAATGTTTGTTAACTTGGCTGCTGTTCATATGGAAAAGTATATAACATACTACAAAACACAAGTACAATAAGCATAAAATAAATGAGTGGTAGACTGGTTCAATGGAAGAGGGAACCCTGCCTGCAAGGGCTCACAATCTAGGTGCATCTGTCCATACTGCAGTGTAGGGGCTGTAAGGTTATTGTAGTATATATGCATTTTTGAAGCTATGCATTTTCTTTCTTTTTTTCCCCTTGGATTCAAATATTATGCCAACACATTTTACCATCATACTGTTATCAACCAACTCCAGTATACCAAGACCAACCATTTACAACAATACCAGTATACAATACCCCCATGCCATGACCAGGGCACATTTAATACTCCCATCCCATGTGTAAAGCATATGACATAGCCAAAGTACAGGGGCATTGTTGGTAAAACCACATTGTGTAATAGTGGAACCTCAGTAGACTCTCCATGTAGCAATCCACACCTCTCCATCCTATTTAAATGACTTTATTTAGTACATTTATATTTTTTTTTGCTAATAGCAAAGGCATTTTCAGATCTAAGGTCTATAGTACACGGCCTGACATTTAATGCAAGCGAGTGCAAATCTGGTAGATCATTGCCCGCTAACTGAGCCTATTAGACATCTCGATGGTGAAGCAAGGCTGCATAGACATGGTTAGCAATGTTTATGCAGCCCTTGCTATATAAAGCATATAATAAAGTCTATACGTTACCTCTCCAGGGTCCCTGTTCAGGCTTCTCTCTGTTCACTGCAGCCACAGCTGGCACTGCTGAAGCCTTTTCTGAAGTGACAGGCCGTGTAGCTAATCACTGGCCAAGACGGGACAGTGCCGCAGCCAGTCACTGCACAGATGGCTTTACCCGTGTGGTAAACAGAGAGAAGCCAAGGGAGGGGCAGGTTTAAGAACTATTTAGGAAGTGAACTAGCCAAATATTATTATAATAATTATAATTTTTTTCGGTAAATATACTAGCTTTTTTTTTCTTACACTGTTTGACGCACTATATATATATATATATATATATATATATATATATATATATAAATAACACGCAGTGTTGCGGCCCTGATGTGGGTAGTCCCACTCTCGGCACTCCTGTAGCACCCTGATAGGCTCTATAGTCACTAAAAAACATATATACTGTATGTATATATATATATATATATACACAGTATATATGTTTTATATATATATATATATATATATATATATATACATACATACAGTATATATGTTTTTTAGTGACTATAGAGCCTATCAGGGTGCTACAGGAGTGCCGAGAGTGGGACTACCCACATCAGGGCCGCAACACTGCGTGGCAGGCAGGGCCAACAGTGTAGGGAAGAGTTAGGGCATGCCCCAGTTGCTCTTCCTTTATACCTACTGCTGACACTTTATCTACTAGTATCAGCATTTTTACTTTGGTGATGGTTATCAGATGTGAGCACTTTCTGTACAAACATTCTCTTTTTATATAAAATTTTAAATTTAAGGTTAAGATTTAAAGCAACTCTGTACCCACAATCTGACCTTCCCAAACCACTCTGCCCCTTTTATTCCAAGATCTGTCCTGGGGTCCGTTCGGCAGGTGATGCAGTTATTGTCCTAAAAAACAACTTTTAAACTTGCAGCCCTGTGTCAAATTGGTGTGGCCTAGAGTACCCATGCCCTAGGATTGCGACACCCCTCCGCCCCTCCTCCTCACCCTCTTCATCATTAGGAATGTCTCTAGAACAATTTCTCTTATTCATCACCTGTGTGAACACTGCACATGTGCTGGATCATTAAGGCACCTGTGCACTGTTCAGACAGGTGATAAATAGTAAAAACCCTACCCGGGGGGGCATTCCTAATGATGAGGAGGGCGGGGAGGAAGGACGGAGGGGCGTCGCAGTCCTGGGGCATGGGTACTCCAAGCCACACCAATTTGACACAGGGCTGCAAGTTTAAAAGTTGTTCTTTAGGACAATAACTGCATCACCTGCCGAATGGACCCCAGGACAGATCTTGGAGTAAAAGCAGCTATCCGAAGGTACAAGTGGTTTGAGGGGAACAGATTGTGGGTACAGAGTCGCTTTAAAGACACTTTTTCCTATTACAATGCAGTCTATTAAAGTAGATGGTGGAGTAGGGAACTGACAGTTCCTGCTCCGCCATTATACTAGACCCACAGATGCAGTTAACAAGGGGGTCGTTTAGAGACTTGAGGCACTGGGTTAAAAATTGCCCTGCCTGCCCAGCACTAGCAACATCCCTGCTTGAAAAATATCACTTATTAAAGGGGTTATTCTAGACTTAAGGGGAAGGTCAGCGAAATTTTTCTCTTTCAAATCAGCAGGTGCTAGAAATGGCCAGAGATTTGTAACTTCTATTAAAAAATCTCCAGTTTTCCAGTACTAATCAGCTGCTGTATGTCCTGCAGGAAGTGGTGTATTCTTTCCAGTCTGACACAGTGCTCTTTGCAGCCACATCTGTCCGTGACAGGAACTGTCCAGAGCAAATCTCTATAGAAAACCTCTCCTGCGCTCCAGACAGAAAAGAATACATCACTCCCTGCAGGACATACAGCAGCTGATAAGTACTGTTAGACTTGAGATTTTTTAAATAGAAGTAAATTACAAATCTCTGGCACTTTTTAGCACCAGTTAATTTGAAAGAATTTCTTTTTGTTGAACTACCCTTTTAAACACACAAAAAGGCATAGTTACTTTTTTTAAAATTAGAATTTCATCTTGGAATGGGTCACCTCTCTTTACGGGCTCCATAGAAGCCACATGGGCCACACTTATGGTAAATGTGCCTGTGCACTTCTATTGCTATGTGTTCACTGTAGTTCTCAGATTATTCCTGAACCAAGTAGCTGTCCTTATAAATGATATTTCTTGATCACTGTCACCATATTTTCCTCTGCTGGTGCTGAATTGCAGCTGCATACAAGATTTAGACCCTACCTCTATCTACCATTACTGAGATGGTAAAGATGAAAGCGTGAATGCTGCAAATAATTGACTTTGTCAGTCATGTTGTATCCAGACAAGCTGAAGTTGGAAGTAGAGGAAACCTCAGTGCTTGTAACAGCAGATCACTGTCAGCCTTGAAAATGTGCCCAGTATATATTAATAATGGTGATATTGTGACTTTAAATTGTACCTGGGCTGGTGTATAAATCTGGTGTCAGACATATTTCGTCTTGGGCCAGTGACAGATTTATTTCTGATAAAATAACTGTGGTTTTTAAGTATGGTGAGCAGGTCATTGTAACCCAGCAGTCAGATCCCACTCGTCCGTGTCTGCTGCTCAGTATGTATTGGCTCACAGTCTAAAGAAAAATGTTTTCATAAAAGTTTATGTGTGGGTAGTGCTCCTTCTTCCTGCCCAGCCATGTGCCGCCATTGCCTAAGTACAGTACATCTTTGGGGGCCACCTGCTGTGTGGAATGTCTTATTGTCTTTTAATATTGGCAAATTTTTCCTCCCATTTAAAAGGAAATTACAAACTGTCTTTTACGTAGCAGTTTAGGAGTGGGTGTATTACAAGTGCAGCTACAGGAGTAATGCTTCATGCTTCTGCATGTGTCTGCAACCATGCTGCCTTGCGTTCTCTGCAATGTTGCCAATACCAACAACCTGCAGCAATTAGAGAACACAAGGGTCTTTGGTTTTGGAATCATTTGGGTATGCAGCCTTGGGCCATGTTCCCACAGTGTAAAAACAATGGCCGTTCCACATGAGCTGCCGTTGTTTAACGCTAACTACGGCCACAAGTAACTGCCGTTCGTGCAGAGCGGCAGTTGTTGTTGCACTGTAGGAACATAGCCTTAGGGCTCTAATACACCAGCAGATTATCTGACAGATTTTTTTGAGCCAAAGCCAGGAGCAGACTATAAACAGAGAAAGGATAAAAAAGAAAAAACTGAGATTTCTCCTCTTTTCAAATCCATTCCTGGCTTTGGCTTAAAAAAATCTGTCAGATAATCTGCTGGTGTAATAGGGCCCTTATACTAGAGAAACATAGCTACTTTCTTCACAAAACAGTGCTACATGTGCATGATATGGCAGCTCAGTCACATTCACTTGAATGGGCTGCAAAACCAGGAAAAATGAATGGACAGGCGTGGCACTGTGAGTTTTCTACAATTGTATCCAGTCTAGAAAATCTTTTTGGGGGAACTTAGACCTGCATTTTAAGTGTGGGGGGAGGTGGATGGCCTCTATGCCAATTGAGCTTAGAAGGAAAACATGATTTTATAACTTTGCAAACAGCAAAGAGAAACATATTATTTGTTTTATCTCCCTATCAGCCAGAGGAACACAGAGGAATTTTACTTGGGTTCACAAAAACTGTGATAGGTGAAGCATGCTATGTAATGTATCAGACTGGTTTCAGTACAAATAAAAGTGATGCAAGCAATTCATTCCTAACATTGCTGGGGCAGCTTTTATTTCCATACTAAACCGCCATGGTGACCTGGCACATAAATATACTTGCCAATTTTTTAGAAGGGACATAACAGAGATACCTAAGAAGGACTAATAGCACATCACATACTGCTACTGAACTAAATGCACCAAACACAGAAAGTTATAATGCATTTAGAAGGTCTTCAAAATCTTTCACTTTTTCATATTTTGTTATGTTCTGGCCTTTTGCCAAAATAAAAAAATTAATGCAAGTTTCCCCCATCAATCTGCACTCAGCACTCCATAATGAGAATGTAAAAACAGAACCTTAGAAAGTTTTGTAAAAATTGAATCTGGATGTAAGTATTCAGACCCTTTCTTATGACATTTCCCTCCTATTTCTCTTATCATCTTGGAGATGTTTCTGCACCTTTGATTGGAATAACTTGTAGTAAATTCAGATGATTGGACATGATATGGAAAGACACAGCCCTGTATATAAAAGGGCTGCATATTAAAGCAATAACCAAGCCACGAGGAGGAAAGAACTACCTGTAGAGCTCAGAGACAGGATTGTGTGGAGGTACAGATCTGGAGAAGTGTAATTTTTTTTTTTTTTTTTTTTGCTGCAAGGTACCAAGAGTACAGTGGCCTCCACTGGAGTTTGGCCGAGAGCACCTAATTTAATCTTCGCCAAGATTCTAAGGGGCCATTCACAAGTCCACAATATATGGTATGTGCACGAACTTTATACTGTGTACAGGACCTCAGGACTTCCAGCATCATCTTTCCTTATGATGTCAGGAGCTCTGAGACTATTAAATCTTCGTGCCATTGTTATGACACAACATGTCAGTACAGTAACATGAATATTTAAAAAGTTTCGGAGCTCCTAGTAATATATTATATGATGATGCTGGGAGCTCCAAGGTCGAGTCCACAGTATACAGTCTTTGCACGGACTGCATACAGTGGATGTGTAAATGCCCAGTGTCACGTCAAGTACTGCTAACTGCCTGCCCAATACCATCCTTAAAGTAAATCATTGTGGACGCAGCATCATGCTGTGGGGGTCTTTTCCAATGTTTGGGTCAGGGGACTGGTAAATGTTGAAGGAAAGCTGAATGTAGCAAAGTACGGAGATGTTTTTAAAGGGGTTCCCCAGGCAAAATGGACTGATGAGGTACACACACTCTTCGGGGTGGAGACACCTGCGGCAATCAGCTGTTCAGTTGTCTCCATTCACTGTGTAGTGGTGTCAAACTGTAGCACAGGTCCGGAGCTGCAGTTACAAGTCGCCGCCGCTACACAGAGAATGGCGACAACTTCTATTTACTGTGTAGTGCGGGTGCTGAACAGCTGATTGCCGCAGGTTCCAGGTGTCAGCACCCCGCCGATCAGTGACTGATGAGTTATCCTGTGGATAGCTTATCAGTACATTTTGCTTGGGAAACCTTTTAAGGGTACAAATACACAGGGTGGATCCGCAGCGGATTTCTCTCTGCGAATTCACAGCGCCCCCATCCCCATCCCTGGCCTGTAGTTTTATGGGAAGTCCGCTGTGAGTATGTATGGAGACTGCCCCATTAACCTCCTGCCAGACGGAGCATATACTGTACCTGCTCCACGCTCCGGCTTGCTTCAGGGGATTCCGGCTAGATGTCCCACTCAGCCAATCAGTATGTAAGGAAACCGCCCCGTTAACCCCCTGTTAATGGGGCGGTCTCCTTACATACTCACAGCGGGATGTCTATTTCATTGCGAGTATAGCTTCCCATACAAACTACAGGCCAGGGACCCACAGCGAATTTCGCTGTGAATTCGCAGCGAGAAATTCAGTGCGAATCCGCCCTGTGTGTTTGTACTCTTAGGCTAGATTCACACAGGACGGCTCCGCAGTGGAATTCATCCTGCTGCCATGTAAATGCCAGCCCCCTTAACCTGCTGCCGTCGGGAGCATCCAGTACCTGGTCCGCACTCCGGCTGCATCTAGGGCCCTGCACTGATTGGCTGAGCGGGACCTACAGGGACTGGGAACCTTAGATGCAGCCGGAGCGTGGACCAGGTACAGCTGGCTTAGGGACAACTCTGTAAATGTTCCGTAGCTTCCATCCATTTGAACACCTCTAGAAACTTTAGTATTGCTATCCACTGATGGAAATGGAGAGAAAGGAGCTGCTACACCTCACACTAATGCCTCTCAGCTACATTTAAAAACCAACGCCAGGATGTTGGTATATAATTTGATCAAACCATATTGCCTCATGTACAACGTGCAGGTCCCCTGGCCCACATGAGTCTCTACACTAAATCAACACTGTGTCGTTCAGCAACCGCCAACCCCGCAAAGTGAGCGCAAGCAGGAAAGGGAGGCCACGAAATGGCCCTGCAACTTCACTGTCACAGGACCAAACCCCAAGGGCACCCCCAAACCCAGCAGGCGCCGCCGGCGGAGAAAGCGGCCATTAAGCAGCACAAGTGTGAACAAGGTCTTACTACTCACCACTGCACCGAAGGTAGAATGGGAGAATTAGGAGGTACTAACCATGTGTGCACAGGTGCTTTCTGCTAATTGGGGTCACATGGGTCTTATCAGGAGGAGTGCTAGCCACTCAGAAAAGGGAGAAAAGTAAAATACGGACATGGAGCTATCCACTGATAGTCCCCATCCAACCTGACAGGATCTGCGGAGAAGAATAGCAGAAGACTGGGGACTGTAATCGCTGCCAAAAGTCCTTACACTAGGTACTGAGTAAAAGGTCTAAATACTATGTTTTAGTTTTATTCTTTTTAAGAGATTTCTAAGCTTCTGTTTTCACTTTGGCATTATAGGGTACTGAGTGTAGAATACAGTAGGGAACTTAATTTTTCAAATTTTATTTTAGCATTAGGCTGTGCACCCATGCCCGACCACCTGTTAATCAGAAGATCCCATAAAAAAATCACAAATTTTTGCACAAGCACTACATTTGTGAGAAGATTTACAGCTGTTTGCCAGGTCTGCGGCTGGCTCTGTCATGTCTGATTCCCTCCTTTTTATATTTACGTTTTTTAATTGAGCAATCGTACACATGTAGAAAGATGAATGAGGAATACTTTGTATATACTGTGCACACTATTGTTTCAAGCACCGACCCTCTGGAATTGTACTTTCAACACCCTCTACAAAAAAAACACAACAGCTCCAGAACATTGTGATCCATCCGTGGAATAAACATTGGCCCGATTTCATGTAAATTCTGGGGAGAATAGTTTTGACTAGGGACACTAACAGGAAAGGGGTTTTAAACAGAATTAACAATAGGTAGAGGTTAAAAATCTAATACAAGCTGCAAGGCAAGAAAATATACAGAATAAATCCTCATAGGGAGGGGATGTCTTGTAACAGAGCAAATTGTTTAACTTGTTCACTGCTGTAGTCTGCAGAAAGTAAGCTACATAAAGTAGTTAGAGTAGTTGGAGGTTTAGCTAAGTGGATTTATGATATTCTGAAATGCTACTTTGCATAATAAGGATGGGCAGAAAATCTATCATGTAACATGCCACAATACCCACTGCTGACAGTATCTGGATACACTGTTTAATACAGCTTTTGATAATCCAGAATTTCTGATAGTTTGCTGTTTATTTCCACAAGGAAGACACCCACCCTAGACATTCAAAGGGATTATTAGCCCACATTTTGCAACCATGAAAAAGACAACTGTGACACCTGAAAAAAAAATCAGTTCCCATACTGATCAGAATGCTAATGGCTTCTAGGAATAAATCTATACCAAGTAGTATTGCCCTTTAAATAGTCCTTATTTTACAATCAGCATGTGAGTCATCTACACATGACCAAGATGACAATAGTCAGCTGCAAAATGCGTCTAAAGCAACCACATATCCTCTACTCACATGTCCAGTCTAACAATAGTCAGCTGCAAAATGCGTCTAAAGCAACCACATAACCTCTACTCACATGTCCAGTCTAAAGGTCTCATCCTGCAATTTCCTAATAACTAGTAATGGCCGCTGTTCATTTCGAGTCATAATCTCAGTCTATCTCTTTATTCAAGTCAGCAGAAAATGGGATGTGAATGTATGAGGAGAAAGTGCTTATTAGTTCTGTCAGAATATACATAAAATCACTATCTTCCATTTTATGCAGGTTCCTCAAATTGCACTATATATTTTATCTTCTGGTTTTAAGCACTTTGAGTCTTTATGTGTTTATTACTGTTTATTACTAGTATCTCATGATGATAAATTATATGATATAATATGTACATTTCTAAGATTTCTTAATCAGCATCAATGCTAATTCCTAACAATAAGAGAATTTGGAGAGAAAATATTGCCCTCTAGTGGTCAACCTTATATTGCAGGCCTGTGTTTGCTTTGATATTAATGCTAGTTTTCTCTTTACTGTTCACTCAGTATGTTCACACTGAGGAAAAGAGGCTGAAATTCCGAGTGGAATCCCTGCTGTGGACTCCGTTTGGAATTCCACCTGCCCCTCTGTCTCAATGTTAAGTATAGGGCCCTATACTTATCATTGAGACACTGAGGCAGGTGGAATTCCAAACAGAGTCCGTGGCAGGGATTCCACTCAGAATTTTTCGCTTTTTTTCCTCAGTGGGAACGTACCCATAATGTGGAAACAGATAAGAGACAATATATCAATTTTCCGGCATTAGAAATGTCACTGATGCAGAAAGAGATCAGCTCCACTATTAGAATCCTTTGCTGGGTCCTATCTTATGTACGGGGCCAGCAATGACTGAAAATAGTAGTTTGGTCTATTTGACCAGTATATCTTTATAGGCTCTCTTAGGTCACCACTAGGAAGAGTTTAGAAATGTACTGCAAAATGTTTTCCATTGAACTCATTAATAAAACACTATACAAGAAGCTCCCTCTAGTGGTGACTTCAAGCAGTTAGAATTATATAATTTATGCAGGGGGGTTGGAGCTCTGATTACTGTAAAAATCCATTAGGAACAGTGAAAGATGTTTGTACTGTAGCAGCCTATGGGGAATCATATTGCTTTGTTAAATAAAACCTGAACTGTGATTGGGTTCTATAGACAACAAAAAGAATCTTACTATAAAACTGCTTGATCAATCTCCCCCATGTGTCTGTCTAGGGGTCTGTAAGCAGCAGAAATAAACTTGGTTGAGACCCCCACTTCTGGATAATGTAGTGTGTCTAGAGATGTGCCATACCTCACCTTATCTCCCGTCTAAGGAAGAGTCTAAAGCACAACACCTAAGCCCCCTTTATATGTATCCCCATGGGGAGGAGAGGATAGTATGTGTTCACTAACCTGGGGTTGTTAGGTGTAGGTGTTAGGTGTTAGCAGTGGGCTGGGTGTTGGGTGTACCAAGTAGGCACTTGTCACAGTGGCCAGGAGTGGTATACCCACCCCTGGGTATACTGACACATAACTCGTACTCATGGTTTAGAAAAGATTACGGAGTGCCAGTGCTGGTAGCATGAACCCTGGGCTTGCATACCCGGCCTTAGTTAGCCACTCAATGTTCCCGAGATGGAGGAGCAAAGATTAACTGAGTACTTCGGCTTTGTCTGCATGAACCTCTTTTCTTGGAACATCCTGACTTGGTAAGGAATAGTCACCCCAGTAAGCAAAGTGTCCATATATGGTAGTTACCTCATTTTTAGCTTTTAGCACTGCATACTTCTATGATAGGACTACTCAGTAGCAATCAACTGTAACAAAGAGTCCCTGTTACGGGACCTGGTCTCCAGGCCAGGCCCTGGAGAGAGACTTCAGCAGGGACAGCAATCTGTATACTCTTTCTCTACTGGCTAATCTAAACTGCCCACCAGGAACCTTCAGGGAGTTTTATATCAGAGGACAGGACTAAGCTCCCATTGGTGAGGAAGTTTCTGAAGGTACCAAACCTGAGTGTGTGATAGGTTGCTGTAATCTGTGGTACTAAGCTCAAGGATTGGTAGAACAATGAACAGAATAAGCGCATAGTTAACTCTTTCACAAACATTCAGCTGTGCAGACAACAGAAAAGTAAGACATCTAGTGGGAATAGAGCAGTATGCATCCTTCATCCCAGAGCATATCTATATAAACATATACATAATACCTGACGACAGGATGTGCTAGCAAGTAGTGGCCTTGGTTTTGTACAAGGTGCAATTAAGCCAACTACACGAGTACTAATATGGTACTTAAATGTTGTCCTATCCACAGGGGTTTGTCCTGTTCCTTATAAGTCACTGATAAGACGTTCATTCACTGGCACTGTTTATTTGTCCCTATGTGGCTACATTCTCACAAGCAGTTAAACTCTTGGCAGGCAATTTACTTCCAGATGTAATAGTATAACAGGAGAATTACTCATTTACTCTAATCCCCTGAAGTCCCCTTGATTATACTCCTCCCGGGCTCTGCTTTCTGTGGAATCTGCAGAGGTGCAGCCATGGCAGAGCATTATAGAGCTGCGCCGCTGTCCTTGATCCCAAGGTAACGTAAACCTAATGAAGCGTACCCATCTCCACATTCCTGTGTTTAAGGAAACCCTATGAAATTACTAAAATACTTCATCTTTACAAAATCAAAAGTAATTTTAGCCCAATGCTGTATGCTGGAGCCCTATAAATCTACAGCATCATTAAGGAGGCTGGAGAGACAGTAATAAAGAGCCGTGTAGCCAGTAGCCACCAATCATATGACTTCTTTTGTGCAGTTGCTGATATAATAACTTTATGCATTGAATGGCCACTTTATTAGAGACACCTACCCTTTCATGATTGCAGCGTCACTATATAGAAATTAGACACCTAACCCTCATCTGCATAAAGTCAAGGTTTTCTCTGGATCGATTTTAGCCTTAATCCATATTAGTATGGAAAAATAAGGCCTAGTCATTGGTGCTACAATAGCCAGGGCTAGTATTGCTAAAAATGCCAACCTTGTGGGGATATAACAAAGGCAACCAGTTCCAATGCAACTGATTTCTTAGGTTCAAGCAGCATGAATATGTACCAATTGTGGCCAATCAACACCTTTATGGCAGCAGTATAACCTAGGGGCAGATTACCACTTTCAGCAGGACAATACACCATCCAACAAGGGTTATATATTCATGGGTTGGTTCCAGGAACATGACAGCAAGTTTTACAGGCATTCATTGCATTCACAATGCCCAGATCTTTATCCTATGTCGTAATCTCCATCTAATGTGTGGCTTCAGCAAGAAACTATACTTGCTATTTTACTGCTGTTACTCTATTACTATATAGAGGCTGCACAGTGGGACCTAACTACTATATAGGGACACAGGGGACCTAACTACTATATGTGCTGGAGCAAGAAGCATAAAATGTTTCTGTGGCAGATTCTATATAGAGGTTTCATGGCCAGGACATGGGCCCTGGCTGGATGGTCAAAAGCAAATTCTGCACATGGTGCCATCTATCCTAAGGTCGGCCCTGATTATGAAGCAGGCAGGTTCATCATATGTATACGGGCAGAAGTAAAGGCTAGGTTGGAGTACTATGTAGGTAATAGCTGGAAGCTTGGCATTTACAATTCTGCTATTTGCTTTTGGAAACAGTAAACAAGCTGTTTCATTAGCTTAGCGAGTTTGTACAATATAGTTGGTCACTCCATGTCACGATCCTCGTGACTTAGGTTCTGGCTAGTAGGCAACCGGGCTCACCTCGGACCATCTTGGATCAGCTACCAACCAGAACCTAACACCCAGTTACACGTTTTCTGCTGCCACCACACGTCACAATAAGGCTGACGTGACACCTTACCCTTATGCACACCTAAGGCAACTACAAATTATGTCTATAACAATCTTATGGTAATCACTTACCCTTGGTAACGTTTTACTTCAGAGACATAGGGCCTTTTTAGAACACAGGAAAGCTCTTATTAAAGTGAAATTTAATATCAAATAAAAAAAGACAGTGCATACAGTACAGGTCACAATAAAAAAAAAAGAGATGGTACAAAATATACAGACACATACATACACAGTAAAAACAGTTCTTAAAATAAAAAGGAGAAAACCAGAACCTACTTTGCTATCGGGCTGTTTGGAACTGGAACGCTATGGGGATTAGCAGGAACGGCGGACCAACACACTCATAACAAGTTCCCCAAGTGTTGAACACTCTCCCATCATACTCCCTGCCTTATCAAGCATGGTGAGAGCAGTTGTCTCCCTCCCTCCTCTGACCTCACAGGGGGGGTGACAGGGACTATGCTAATGAGCTAATGGTCCATCTTTTATGACCGGAGACCCTTGCCTGAAGATTTTCAAATCCTCATAACTTGGCAGGCGCGTTTCCGATCAGCATTCCAGGGGCATCAAACTACGGGGCATCACCTGCTGGTCACTGGCATACCAACCATGGGTCTGGTATGTACCCGATTAGGGGAGTTACAGGTTTCCCTGGGTTCCCCTAGAGCCACTTTCTTGCTTTTACAATGGTGGGTCCCTCTCCCTACCCTGCTGACCTGTAGTGAATCTCACCTCTGGAATATGACAGCTTGTCATCTTTCTGAAGAGGTCAAATTTCTCCATAGACGTCTACAGTGACCTCTGATCCAGACCCCTTGTCATAAAGCCATTACGCCATGAGGACGTTTTATTGCGCCCCCAGTCTGGTAAGAGATAAGCGAACCTGTTAATATCCTGGACTCTCACTATATGGCCCCAATCAATCTAGCCATGACATCTAGTGCCCACAGGAAAACAGGACACCAGCTTCAAAAAGAAACAAAAAAGGTGGGAGGGGGGGGGGGGGGGTGAGGAGCTTTGCCAACTATGAGTGATCAGGGATATTTTAATCAATATATTGATCATCCTCACACTCCGCTTCTCAGAATTCCCGCCACTACAGCAGTGATTTAGCTCTACAGCCTGCAGAACTTTAAGTGAAGCTCTGGCATGTAATACACGCTGTATCTCAAGATTAGTGCAAGACAATTAAAGCAATGTACTGTATGTACCATACACAATGACTCCCCCAGAAGAATTGTTAGTACAGATCCGGAATAGAATACAAGCTGTAACTCAGGACTAGTACAGGATAAGTAATGTACACAGTAACTCCACCAGCAGTATAACCAGTATAGTGTGTGGGGTATAATACAGGATAAAATTTGAGGTCAGTACAGGATAAGTAAAGTAGAATAGTGAGCATGTGAGTATGTGAGTACAGTATACACATGCTGTGGATTTTCCATGATGGAAAGCAATGTTTCCACAGCAAAATCTGCAATGTAAAATTTGTATCAAAATGTGCAGATTTTGGTGAAGCCATGCCACAGTGAAATCCTAAACTGGATTTATTACAGACTTTGATTTCCCCCTTGAAGTCAATCCTAAGTCTGCAGAATTCCTGGCATAAACTGACATGCTGACCCTCGTCCACTACTAAAAGTGTCTGCAATAGGCACCTTACCATCAAAACTGGACCATGAAGCAATGGAAGAAGGTCTGGCTGAATCATATTTTCTTTTACATTTTGTAACACTCAGGGTAATGCGCTGCTAGGAACCATATGGGTGTTACTTTGACACATTCCACCGACTTCCCTACAAGTTACATCCCTTCATGGCTTTCTAATGTACCTTGCCAACCTGCAAAAACAAGTCCAATCCATGTAGGTGCCACCTTACAACAAGAGGGTCTGGACAACATTAGTCACATGGTTTTAATGTTGTGACTGATATTGTACCTGATGTAAACAGTAACTCCACCGGCACAATGAAGAGTGCAACTCTGGAATACAAACTGTAACTTATGAAAAGTACAAGATAAGTAATATAATGTATTTACAAAGTTGCTCAACTTAGTATGAAAATTACCATAGAAAAACAGTAATAAGGTGACTACACGTTATGCAGTTCTTTCTTACATCTTATATATTGTGGTTTTACAAACCAAGCAACAAACCCATTAAGACCGTAAGTGTCTGTTCCTGCTTGTCTCTCTGAACATCAGCCGTGTGCAGTAAATATAGCAGCAAGAACTAGTGCAGGATACGGAGAGCGGAAGCTAATGTTTCAGGGATAACCTTGAGCCTGGTACATCAATTGTAATCGCCAGGCTTCTCTTCCAAAATTTAGGAACAGGACCAAACATTTCTGCTCTGCAAAATTAATTGCATAATAATTTTATTCTTACGTGAATGCTGAAAGCGAACAGGATCCTATAACACAAGGGCAGAAAAAAGAGCTTTATAGCCGTCCAACTATAAAAGAGAAAATAAATCTAATAAATAGCAGTCATTTACTGGCAAATTTTTAAGAATATCAGAATAGAAATGGAAAATGTATATCCTCAGTGGATGGCATAAGAATGGTCACACTGCAATAATTCATTAAAGGGAGGTACTACTACAATAATGCATATATGTATGCATCAGGTGCAGTGGCCCTACTATACAAAACTCTTATCTTGTCCTTTTTCTTCTACTTTATTGCCTCAATAGTATCATTTACAGTTATTTTTTTTTATTTTTTTTTTTTTAAAGACCACCTTTTTAGAAGATCACTATTATCTAGACTATGTTTTATGGCCACTATACATTACATACATTAGACATTACATTACATACATTAGACTATTTTCTTTTAAAAGACCACCCCCATGAAATACCATATTTTGAAGCAATTTAAGGTGGTCTTCTCAAGGAGGTTTCACTGTATAAAGAGTATCAGTTGTGTGACCTGTATATAAGCAGACTGCCTGATGACTGTAATATTCTAATAATTTACATTACAGAGGATATTATCCCATAGATAATAAAACTTCACACTTAGTGCTCACATATCTATATAATGGGATTTCTATAATTTACAGTAGGAAGAACATTATTCCTTACAATACACACCTCAGCTGCTATAAAACTTCCCTTTGAAAAGGCAGCATCCAGTTCATCATTGATTTATTGCCATTTTTTTACAATCTCATTTCCGTATAGCATACAAGCTGGCTATATCAACCCTTAATCTTTTGTTCCCATTTTAATAGTACAGTACAATATTCACATGGAAACCAACAAGAAGGCTTCCAGCATCTCCTTGAAGACATAAGCAGAAATATCAGAATGTTAATGGGTTAAATCTAAGATTTCTGCATGATCCGTGTCCTATTGTCTATATAGCGCAGCGCTGTGTGTCAGTTTGAGTTACAATTCTGACACAGATTCGTGGGCATAATACTAAGGGATATGATTGTTCGCCTGATAGACATAGGAATGAATGCAAATGACTGCCAGCCTGTAATTATACATTCTTATATTAGGATGGCAGCTATGTTCAATAAAGACAATGCTACTTTATGTTCTGATTTCAATCCATCTCCCAACTCAGGAGTACTTCATCATCCCTTCATAACAAAATCTTCCTGACATGTCCTACTTTTCATGCTCTTACACTGATATATATATATATATATATATATATATATATATATATATATATATATCTTACGCCTAAATGGCCAAAGTGCAGTAATACCAGATACTACAAAGGTTGGACATTGTGAAAAGGATGGGTGATAGTTGTAATGGTAGCCATATTGGTTGTCAATTCAATTTGCCAGAAATGTGAGAAAGAATCAGCAGATTAAAACCTTTCAACAATTTAAAGGTGTTGTCATCCATATAGACTATAAGGGCATATAGGTGACAAAGAGGGAGAGCCACTCCTTGCAGGAGGATAGTAAGAGTGTTGGCTATGGAATGCAAAGTGGCGAATATAGTAGCTCTATTTCTCAGGCTGAGTAGGCCAAGTCATTTTATGTATAGGCATTTTTAATGTCAGGTCCAATATGTAAGGAACTCAATATACCAAAGTAGATCTCATCTATTAAACATACATCATAGAAAAACTAAATGCTTATAGCAGAGCTCAGATTCCATTGTACCAGTGCAGTAAGATTTTTTTTTCTCTAAATAACAGATTTTTGTGTGCATCACCCGCCACAACTTCACAGTTCACCCCTGCTCACGGACGCTGGCAGACACGTGGAAGGCGTGGCGGGTAATCCACCGGGATTCCATCATTTGCACATACCTTCATTCTTTCCAGTCTGCAGAGCAGGAGAGGTTTTCTATGGGGATTTGCTACTGCTCTGGACAGTTCCTGACATGAACACAGGGGGCAGCAGAGAGCATTGTGTCAGACTGGAGAGAATATACCACTTCCTGTAGGACATACAGCAGCTGATAAGGACTGGAAGAGTGGAGATTTTAAATAGAAGTAAATTAAGAATCTCTGGTACTTGCTGGGACCAGTTGATTCAAAAGATTTTTTTTTTTGTGAACTACCCCATTAACCCCAGGACGTTACTGAAGGTCCTGATGACACTAGGGGAGTTCAGAGGGGGGTTGCGTGGCGACCCCGCTCTGAACTACCGCAATCCCGGGTGCTATATGCAGCCCGGGACTGCGGCTATTAGCGGGCACGCCGTGATCGCGGTGCCCACTAATTAAGTATTTAGATGCAGCTGTCAAAGTTGACGGCTGCATCTAAATACTTGATGTCCGCCTTCACTGGTGGTTTAGTGGGCAGATCGCCCCCACCGCTATCGCGGAGGAGCGATACCTGTATCCTCACCCAGCTGGGGTCTGTGCCGTAGTGGCGCTGATCCCAGCTCGGCACTCTTTTGTTTCGGCTGCAGCAGCTGAAAGCAATAGATCACAGATCTCATTGATCTTTGCAGTATATCTATACTGCATAGATCTCTATGAGAGATCATTGCAGTAGTACTAGAAGTCCCCCAGGGGGGGCTTCTAGTATGTGTGTAAAAAAATAAAAATGTTTTTTTATTAATACAAAATCCCCTCCCCTAATAAAAGTCAGAATCACCCCCCTTTCCCCATTTTATAAATAAATAAATAAACAAACATGTTTGGTATCGCCACGTGCTTAATCGCCTGAACTATTAAATTATCACATTCCCGATCCAGCACGGTAAACGGCGTAAGTGTAAAAAAATTCCAAAGTGCAAAATTGTGCATTTCTGGTGGCATCAAATCTCGAAAAATTGTAATAAAAAGCGATCAAAAAGTCACATATGTGCAATCAAGGTACCAATAGAAAGAACACATCATGGCACAAAAAATGACACCTCACACAGCCCCATAAAACAAAGGATAAAAGCGTTATAAGCCTGGGAATGGAGCGATTTTAAGGAACATATATATTTTTTTAAGGTTTTAATTTTTTAAAAGCCATCAAATAAAATAAAAGTTATACAAGTTACATATGGTTATAATCAAAACAACTTGAAGAACATGTATAACAAGTCAGTTTTACCCTAGGGCGAATGGTGTAAAAACAAAAAAAAAGCAAATATAAAAATTGCTGTTTTCTTTTCAATTTCACCACACATATAATTTTTTTCTGGTTTCACAGCATATTTTTGGCAAAAATTACATCTGCCATTGCAAAGTACAATTAGTGGCGCAAAAATAAGAGCTAATCTGGGTCTCTAGGTGGAAAAATGCACGCGCTATAGCCTTATATACACAAGGAGGAAAAAACAAAAATGAAAACTGGCTGTGTCCCCTAAGGGTTAATGTGCATTTTCAGTATCTGAATGTATACGGGAGTTTAAAGTAAACACTGAATGTAGGCACAACGCCCTTAAAAGACAGTGATTATTATAGCCACTAAGAGTAATATGCAGCATTTTTTTGCGGGACTTTAGCACAGATGTGGATGGATAATACTAATCAGTGTCTACTAAAGTGTTGCTGTTCTGTATAGCTATGTACTTCAGTGCTATTCCTTATTAGCTATTCTCCGTCTCACTGCGCCTGGTGTGCTGTGAATTTCTTAAAATGATTTTGTACAATAGCAATACCTGGTGTTAGCAGCCAGCAGCCCAGCAAACAAATTGCATTAGCCCACACTTCCCACAGAAGACAATCTCTAGACCCTTTTAATTCACTCTAGAAGCTGGAAGAAACCTCAGCAGCAGGTAGGAGGCATTTTTACTTTCACAGTTTTACATGATCAGTTATGGAGACTAATAAAACTTTTATTTTTTGGGCTTCAAGGTAGAGGAAATGTAATTCTACTATTAATAGCTGCATTGGCTGCCTGTCACTGGCGCCTGCACAGGAAAGCAACAGTCAGTTCTGGAAATGGATGGGGAGATTTATAAAAGTGAGCCATAAAGGGTCAATACAATGTGAATTCAATATTTTATATTAAAAAAAATAAAGATAGATTGGTAAGTAAAGTATGTAAAACGTCTCTATCATCAATAGCAGCCAATAATAGCACAGGTACATCTGGCGTGAGCAATGGTAAATTGTCGATATTTAGCCCACAGGGAACATTGTGTCACCTGTGCTGCCAAGGCACTGATTCCTCCAACCTGTAGATCTGGTCGACTTTTCCCAAGAAAACTTGTGTTATAGGTGGGCTTGGGTCCTCCAGCAGTTTTACATAATATTTAGTATCTGACAGGGCGTTAGGTGATTCCTGATTATAATAATCGTAGTCCATGATAACAATCCCCCCTTGATAGCAGATTTTATAACAATATCTCATGTCTTTCATTTGTTCATGGTTTTTCTCTCCCTTAAAATAATTAAGGACTTTAGTATAGAAGGTAAAGGACTTCTATACTTAGAAGGGTTGAGGAAGGTGGAACATGTATCCCGAAATGCTTCACCCACATTGTTTTTATTTATTAATAAATGGTGGAACTTAAAACCAATGCCTGCCACTGGCTTTTGTTACATTGCACACTTGGATGGGGTTAAGACCCTCTTTCCCCCGTGGCAGAGGTAAGTTCATTTCCCCTGGTTATATACTGAATCTAATCTTTGCTATTCGATGAATGCTGCTTTCCTTGAGGGCCGGATTGCTCTTTTTTATCGAATAGATACTGGGCATGAGATGGGATCTGCCTGTACCCTATTTAGTCCTCTCGTGTACTATTCATACATCCATTTGAGCTAGTCCCATTAGTGCTGTCTATCTTGTATGCCTGTAAAACATACAAGAAGTATAAAACCCAAGTGTACACATTACTGACAACATCTGTAATTTGGAGTTTTGGTTTACTGCTAATGATAGTGTAAAGAACTATGTATTGTAATACTGCTCAATAATTGCATTTCACAGTTATCAAAGAATGTATTAACTTTCAGTCGCTAAACACTGAATGTTTATTTTCTCTGTGGTGGAACAAGGGCGCAACTTGATAAATCAATGAAGAACGATGGATAATTATGTGGTGGTTCAAATTAATTTTATATGCTAAGTCAATGGATAAGCAACCTGCAATTTACTGACACCATATTGGAAGTCAGTCCTGGTCTTATTATTGTTAACCTTGTCTTCATTCAACCCATTGTCCAACCAGAAGTAGAATTACTGAGCTCTAAATTAGGGTCATTATGTCAGGATAGGAAATAGCTGTTAGATATTACCTATTGTCAATATACTGGTAGTGGAGTGCTGGCCATTGTTTGCTTTTTGTGTGTTTTATGTAGGGGGTGGCTACCTCCTTTTGGCTTGCACTCCACCCATCTGGGTGTTTTGAATAGAGGTTAGTTGGGTCCTGCATGCCCAGTTTGTAGGCTTTGTATTAGCCCAAGAGAAACCAATATTAGTGTAGGACCATCTCTTGGGAGGTCACCTTAACATGGTGAGACGGTACACTCTTTTTGATTATTTTTTTTTTCTTTTTTAAAAACCTAATATATTTCTATATATCTATATATATTATTCTAATATCTATATATAGTGATATGTCCTAGCACTTGCAGGTTGCTGTTGCATTTTTCTGGTATTGACTATTGTCAGACCCTTCTCTAAAATCCCTCTAACCATCAGTAAATGCTGAAACTATTGCAGGCATATGTACATAAAAGAAAGTTTAAGTAAGATTTCTAACAGACGAATCCCTGAGTCATATACACTAAAGTTATCTCTGAAAGTCCAGTCTGTTACATAGAACAGTTATTGGGTGAAAAAGAGGGTCTGTGATCAGCCAACAATTGTGCAAACACTCATTTGTTAGCAGGATATCTGTTTCTTTAACAAACTAGGGATTATTTGATGAAAGAATATGAGTTAATACAATGTTTTTGAAGAAATACAATAGTTTTTCCTAGAAAGAGAAGACCATACACTACTTTAGTATTTGTATTTACCACCAAGACCATTCAGGAGAACAGTGATGTCCAATCTTTAGTTATGGGACACAGGGAAGATTTGTGATCTAGTGTCGATCTACTGGAATCTGTGAAGATGTCTTTAGAATTTAAAAGTACCTTTCATTAGAAATAACTTATGATATGTCATCAGGCATGTTAAAAGTTTTTTTCTTTAATCGCAGCGGGTCTCAGCGGGTCTGCTGAGACCACTGTGATCAGGAGATAACTGGACAGAGATTGAGGCAGCAGTGCAATCCACTCTCCAGCTGGCCAGTAATTCCAACAAAGTAGCCTCATAGACTTGGAATTGTTGGAATTAGCAGATCAGGAGATACAGCCGGGGAGTGGATCGTGCTGCCGTGCACTTGTCCCAGCTATATCTCCTGATCACAGGGTGTCTCAGCAGTAAAACCGGCTGTGATCAATAACTTTTGACATGCCTGATGACATGTCAAAAGTTATTTTTATTAACAGTTACTGTTTAAAGTTTTGGAACTGTTTTACAGCCCAGAATAACCACCTGGAAAGTTTCCAAAGTTAACTTAAGTTGTACAGTAAGGTTTAGAACTTTTTCTCTGTAATAATAACATGTCCTAAAGGTCATTGAAATGATTTTATATATAGTTCATCCAATAGTTCCATATTACGTTCAGCTACACAGAAACCGCTACAAACACAGTAGATTGCTATCTTGTTGATTTGACCTTTTTTTTTTTTTTTGCTAGGCATTGGACGCTGGAGAATATCCTTTTGCGTTATAAAAGTCTCTTATGGTCTTGTACACTGTGTAGATCTTATAAATGAAGGCTTAGGGGAAAATAGAACTGTATAGATGACAATGATAAAGAATCCCACATTTAAAAAAAATGTTCTCCATTAGTTCTTTTTCCAGAATTGTATTTAAAAAATTGAAATAGAATCTTGTGTGGTGTCCTAATAACATATTTTTGGTAATACTAGGGGGTCACCTTTCTTTTAACTGATTTCAAATGGAGGGAATAGTCCTTACATACTGTAGAAGAAAAGATGGCTTATGGCAGTGATTGCATCATGAAGTTGAAAGAGGCAGAGATATGAGTTATACATGTACTATATGTTTGAAAATGCTTTAGATAAGATGTATATTGATAATATACAGCAAAAAAAAGGTCAATTTTCAGGATATCTTAAAAAAAGACTCGTGACCCACTTATTCTCCATTTTTGGTTCCTTTGGGCCATGACATCGCTTTCATTACTTTACCACAGCAATAAAACATGACATGGTGTCATATGGTTTGCACCAAAATCTGTGCCTTTTCTGTGGCATACACCAGGGGTGCAGTTAAGAAAATCTGACCCTAACGGATTCCTAGTTCATTGGAGATATTAACAATACATACAGTGTGAGTGCAACGGATCTATCAGAACTGCAAGGCTTGGGTACTCTAATACCTTCTAGTCTTACTATACAGAAGTGAATTTGCACCTTTACTTAAATACCACCCATCAGGATGGCAGGTAAAAAAAACAAAAACAAAATAACCTTAAGGGTATGTTCACAGTGAGTAAAGCAGGACGGAATTCTGCGACGGAACTTACCACCACAGAATTCCGCCTGTCTCAGTGTGTAATAGCCCATCTATGGGAGAGCATGCACTCCCCCGTTTCCGCCGCTCTCCGCTCAAAGAAGTGACATGACCCAATAGTTGCAAACAATAGTGTGATCCAGGGTACACCAACCCCACAATGGTTTTATCCTCACGTCAACTACAAATAACTACAAGAAGGATATGCTTAAAAGAATGTACTTTATTTCTAATCGTTTAAAATATATATCAAAGAGTAGCAATATACAAATATACAAAAGGTCTCCAAAGCAAGGTCCATAGTCAGTAGGAGGGGGGTAATGCTGTCCTGTCCTCACTGGTGTGGGGGGGAGCTCTGTTAGTGTCCACAGATAGCCGTCCTGAGTCTAGTCGCAATTACAGACAGTACCATCAGTACCTCCTGACCATTATGTTGGACCAATAGTAAAACAATAAGCTATCTCCTGACAGTCAATAAACCATGATCTTCTAGTTTAGACTCGTCCAAGGAGAACAGACCGACCAACATGCCCAACGTGTTTCAGTATCAAGTGTCGGATACGTCATCATGGGCTAAACGGTCAAAGCGTCAAATACATCATAAATTTATCATAATAGATAGAGCATCACAATTACACATGATTTATGGCTAATTTTGCACGCCAGTAGTTAATATGTGTGTGATAATGTGGAGCGCTGCTGTATCCCGTAATCACTGTACCAACGTCCAGGTGACCAACAGATATTTATCCCACCATGTGATACTGGTTGCGGATACTGTATAATGTAAAGAAGTTGTATCAGTATGACCAGAGTTATGTGTGATGATATGTAATAGAATAACTCTAATGGTACTTACTCTGTCATGCTCAGGGGTCTATCTGGGTACAGACTTACATCTAGGATCAGTAAACCTGTAAGTGAACAATCACCAATTGATGATGATGACCCAATAGTGGAAGGTCCTTTGTTGGGTTGCATTCGCCCTGTTATAGCAGGGATAATAACCATCTTAGTATCTTTGTAGGAGGGAATATAACTAACTCTGGGGAGTCAAAAACCATAAACACCTTACAGATGAGAACTTCATCAGAATTCAACCTATAACTAAAAAACAAACAAACAAACAAAACATCTAAAGGGTAACTGGTTAGCCTGGAAAAAAAAATTACAAAAACTTGCAAACTTATTGTTCCTCTTCCCCTGCACTGCTATCAGACTACATTTCCCAGTAGTCTTTGTGATGCAGGTTCAGAACCTCCTGTCTCTCCCACCCCTTAACCCCGCCCATTCTGCCTATGCCCCACCCCTTTAAGGTCCCCTGTCCTGTCTGCCCCCCTCTCCGCCCACCTATCGCTCCCTGACATGTCTGCATCCTCAATCTTTGCAAGCAAACTGAATGTGATACGGAGGTCACATGACCTTTGTCTCCTGAGGAGGGCCTACAATATGCAGCAGGGGACACAGTGTATTGCAGGAAGGCCAGTTTTTAGGCTGGGTACTTATTGCAATGGATCTGTTTTTAAATGGATACCATGGTCAACCATGGTTTTTGTGTACACTAAAAAAACATCCTTTTTTTTAAATAATGGAAGTAATTGGAAAAGCCGATGCAATTGGATGCACCCAACTGCATTGGTTTTTGCATCAGTTTTTTCCCTCATAAAACAAATATGTTAAACAGACTGCAAGAATACAGTGTGAACCCAGCCTTACTTCACTTCCTGTATGTCAATTTACTACCAATGCGGTAGAATTGTTCTGGCACAGTAATGTTTCCCTAATTGGAGTTCCCCTTTAACCAATACTACCATACCCAGTATCTTATTTAATTAATCTGGCACTGGGTGAATGTGAACCATGATGCATGAATTAGAACATGTCATGTGAGGTGTATGAGGCTTTAGCAATCAAGACAGAAACAAGACAATCCAATCATGAAAAGTACATTTAAAGCGTTGTTAAATTACTCCCGTCATGCACTGTGACCTTTACACCATGACAGGTCCATGATAATTGTAATTGGACAGCCAAGACATTTTACTTAGTTAACAAGCTATTTTCAAGTCATATTTTAAATAATTACTTTTAACTATGTCCATGGCATATCTCCCTTTAATAGGCATTTACAGAGGTGCATAGCTATAATTCTGTCTCTAAAAATAAAACAGGTTAATTAAGAAACCAAGTTTATTTTCTATTATTTTATTCCAGGGTCTTAAAGGGAAACTTCTCCTAAATGTATCCTATGTATATAAGAGGGCTGGCGCACCATTTTTTAGCATAATTTGTGGGTTTGAATGGAAAAGAATGACAGTTCTGACATATATTTCTTTTTTTTTTGGGGGGGGGGGGGGTTCAATACTTACCTGGTATTGTGCAAGAAATGAGGCACAACTCTTCAGTAGCGTAATATGAGAGACACATAGACAATAACCCAGCTACTCCTGTATGATCCTGTATGGGTCAATACAAGCATAAATCATCAGGTGTTAACACCCAATGAGGAGGCCCATCTGGCCTCGTAACTTGTAGAGCTTTATACATATTTTTGTTAATAAATCCATTTTTGTGTTAAGGGATACTCCTATTTTTAGCCTGCGTTTATATGCCAGTTGTTTGTTCTTGGAGAGGAGGAATTGTGCTCCCAAGAGCACAGTGGCCCCATACTTGTTCAACAGAATAAGTTTGGAACAACCAGGATTCTTCCTAGAGTTAAGTCTTAAGGAGAGAAGGAGACCAAGAACCCAATGATCACTCTGACTGAGCTCCTAAGATTCTGTGTGCAGATGGGAAAAAAAACTTCTAACCATCACTGTACCAACCTCGGCATTATGTCAGAGTGGCCAGAAAGAAGCTTCTCCTTAATAAAAGACATATGAATGTCTGAAACACAATTCTCTGGTTTGAGGAAATCATGAATTTAACTTTCTGCCCTCAGTTCTAGGCATCATATCTGGAGGAAACCAGGCACTGGTCATTACCTGCCCATTACCATCCCTACAGTTAAGCATGGTGGTGGCAGCATCATGCCGTGGGGTGTTTATTAAACAGTTGGGACAGGGAGACTGGTCAGTTTTGAGGACCAAAGTACCGAGATATTCTTAATGAAAACCCTATACAGAGTGCTCTGGGTGTCATACTAAGCTGAAGGTTCAGACAATGGTCCTAAGCAAACAGCCAACACAATACATGAGGAACTTAGGGTCAAAATCATCGGCATCGCTACGTGTAATAGCTATGCGCGGCCAATGACTAGTGACTGTGTAAAAATAACTCCCTCCAACATACTTCCTCCTGGCACTTTGTGTAGTCACAGGCCGCTCAGCCAACCACTGGGACAGTGCCCCGGCGCTGTCCCGGTGATTGGCTGAGCGGCCTGTCACTTCAGACAGTGCCAGGGGAAGGCCAAAGCTAGCAGGATGTCAGGGAGATATGTAATTTTTTTTTTTTACACAATCACCAGCAGTCGGCTGTGCATCGCTATTACACGTAGCAATTACACAGCCGAATCAGCAAATGGCCTGATTCGGCTGATTATCGTTCTGTGTAATAGGGCCCTTAGAGACAACTTTGTGAATGTCATTGAGTGGCCCAGCCAGAGCCCTTACTTGAGCCCAATGGGAAATTTCTGGAGAGACCTCATAATGGCTGTCCACCAATGGCTCCCATCCAACCTGATAGTGATGGAGAGCATTTGCACAGACGTATTGCAGAAACTTCTGCAAACTTGTGGCATTTTAGCACAAGGCCGCAAAATGTGAAGACAGTGAATCGGTCTAAAGACTTTATGAATGCATTGGACATTTTGCCCCAAGTATTCCTTTACAATTAGGGCATTTGTACATTGTGCGATCAATGCTAAATTAATGCATGCAATGCTGGCATCTATAGAATGCAAAATGTCTGCTAGGGAATAAGAATGAGAGGGTCTTGTCTTCTGATTTTATGCATAGGAAAAAAATCTTTGAGGATAGTTTATATACCATCATTAAAATTAAAAGAGTGGCATCTCTTATTCTTATTGCTCATTCCAGAAATCATGGCAAGGACTTCCCCCCCCCGTCCAGGAGAATTGTAGACATTAGGGTCATGAGACGCATAATCGGATTGTCACACGAAGGCAATGAGAGCGGATTATCTGTTCTGGACACATTAATCCTAGAGCTAAGAGGACAGTATCCTTTAAGGGGATTAACGGTATAAACCGGGAGATTTGATTTTACTGCCTGGACCTTGAAAAATAAAGGAAAGAGGGCGCTCTTCCTGCTAGTAATACCATCAAAGGAAATACTTACAGCTAGGCAATTCTTTAGCAGAAGATGCAATAAAATATTTAGGAGCAAAAAATACAAGGTGTTTTACTGCTGGCGGCCACACATAACCCCTAACCATTCCTCTGGTTTCCTAGAGACCTATGGACTCATTTAGCATACTCACTGGTGCAAGAGCCAAACATACACACTGAATGTGGTGTGAACATTCAATCCAGGAGGATTCTCTTACTGTGTACTGGACAAGGGAAGGGAATGATTGCCTATGTGTGAAGTGTTACTTTATGGCCAATGTATCTGTACGGTGTCTTCAATATGTCAATGTTTTAGGGCAATTGTAGTGCTGACAGGTTCTTTATAAAAGGGTTTAAAAGGACTCACTACTTCAACAGCTCTGTCTCTTTGCCACCATCACGACCTGCAAAAGCAACCAGAAAAACCCACCTCATTGGGCTACAATGTAATAACTCTGCACCACACTTTGACAAGATGCCCCCTTAGGGCCCAATTAAAAGGAGCAAATCAGACAGAATCCCTGTGCAATAAAGACAATCCTCAGCTGAGGAGTCGATCATTGGCTTATCATTGTATTTAAAAATCCTTGGCTATGCAACGCTTCATGTAATAGGAGGCAAGCAGTCGATGGCTCATCGAACAGTATATAGAAAATAATAAAGTAATACTTACCTGTTCACGCTTTCTAGTGTCCTCCTGGCTTTTCTTCACTCACTGCAGCTGCCGCTAAAGCTTCTGAAGCTGTCTCTGAAGTGACAGACCGCTCAACTAGTCACTGGCCGCTGCACTATCATGTCTTGCCAGTTATTGGCTGAGCGGCCTATCACTGCAGAGATGTGTCAGCAGTGGCTGTGGTGAGTTGGGAAAAAAAAAAAGAACACCAGAGAGCATGGACAAATAAGTACAGTGGTGTCTTGGATTATGAGCATAATTCGTTCTGTAATCCAAATCCACTCTTAAACCAAAGCAAATTTTCCTATATGAAATCATTGAAATGCAGACATTTGGTTCCACACCCCAAAAATAATGAAAAACATTCAGAAACAGCTGAATATTTCCTATTATAAGTTACGGTACAGTATAGCAATCAGCATGTAGAGCATAATGTACAGTGTGTGGATAAACCTCAAAAAACAGCAGCAATTTGTCAGAGGTCTGTGGTCACATGACAGCAATGGAGAAGGGGTGTGTGTTCAGCATGGACCAATCAGGAAGTGAGAATCACAGGGCTGTGCAGGACAGTGACAGAAACATCTATACAGCAGTGTGTATGGGTGAGTGTAAGTGCAGGCATATTATAACAGCAGTGTGTATAGCTGAATGTAATTGCAGGCACATTATACCGGGAATGTAGAGGATGGGAAACACAAGGGCTGACAGAGACTGTACAAAGCATGAAGAAATGAGCAGGGCATATATGGGTAAAGTATAGCAGCATTTTCTGTCCAGGGAGAGAGGGGTTACAGCTATGAGATTAAGCAATGAGCTAAGATATTACCTCCACAGTCTGCTCCCCTGATGCAAGCCCAAGCCTGAAGTGGATCTGCCATGATTTGGAGGGCAAGGGAGAGTTCCTGGGGTCAGAGTACAGGGCTGTAGACCCCGTTGTGCAGGCTATGCCCCTCCCCTACTCCCGCTCCCACCCAGTATACACAGCAAGGACTACATGATTAATGATTATCGAAACACGTAATAGGCTCTAGCAGATTGGCACTGGCTTACAGCGAATATCAGGCCATGTAATATGGCGCTAACCTTTTGTCTCCCTTCCCATAACTTGTAGATTGTAAGCCCTCGCAGGCAGGGTCCTCACTCTGTATGTACCTGTCCGCCATTTACCTTATTCATGTGATGTTTGTTTGATTTTGAAATGTTCACTTTGTTAACCTTTATAACTTGTATAGTGCTCTGGAAGCAAGGGTGCTTTATAAATAAATAATAATATAAGATCATAAGGACATAGCAGAAATGTCTGATTGGAGGAGGTTTAACCTCTAGGACCAATCCATCTAACAGGATACCTAGTTGCCTATTTTTAACACATTAGGTCACTAATATCTCTTAAAGTCTTTGGAGATAGAGATGAGCTGAGAATTGCCCTAAATTGTTAGACCACTAACAGTCATATATTTATAGCAGGTCCTATCTATAGGGTAAATATCTTTAGTCGGAATACACCTTTAGGCCATGTTCACACAGGGTAAGACAACAGCCGTGTCAAACAACAGTTGTATTACATGTGTCACCCTGCAGTGACAGATGTAAGACAACTGCAGTATGAGTCATATGAACATCACTTTATTTAAATTGGAATGCGGGCACATTATGGTGTGCCAGTGCTTCAACTAGCCATAGAGAACAATGTACAATTTACACTATAAGTACAGGGCGCTGTTCACTTAATAGCGGCCTCACAGAATAGACCTATCAGTTATTTCTTGCGGCCGCAGAGAAACACGTCAGTAGTGTACACTATGGCTGTGATTCCATACACTGTAATGTAATTGATCAATGTCATTAACCCTTTGAGGACCAAGCCCAAAATGTGTAATGTGCAATAATTGTACTGGCACTCCCCCCCCCCCCCCCTTTCGTTTACGCCATTCGCTGTACGGGATGACGACTGTTATATTTAAATAGATCGGACAATTACACACGCTACAGTATATAAGATTTAATTATTTTTATATGTGTTATTTATGTAATGGGAAAGGGGGTAATTTTTTTCTTTATTGGGGGAGGGGCTTTGGGGTATTTTTAACCCCTTCCCGCAAAATGACATTCCAGGAACGTCATGTAATGCAGGTAGTTCCTGCAAAATGTGTTCCCGGAACGTCATTCTCTTCCTGCCTCCCCCCCTCTGTCCCTAACGACGATCGGGCAGTGGGAGGAGGCTGTTAACCCCATAGACACCGCAGTCCAGCCGTGTCTATGGAGTAGCCGGAGGGAGATCCGGGGGGGGGGGGGGGGGGCGGGGGTTAGGGGTTGTTGCCATAGCAACCAAGACGCTGCTTCCGGGCTGCTATGTATTATTACGATCAGGCCCCTGCACTGGGACCTGATCATATGAATGAGCTGTCAGGTTGTGACAGCTCATTCATACTATAATACATTACAGCATTGATCATGTGCTGTAATGTATTATAGATCGACCTGTAAAAGCACACACATACACAAA
The DNA here is from genome assembly GCF_027789765.1 of Dendropsophus ebraccatus. Taxonomy (NCBI): domain Eukaryota; kingdom Metazoa; phylum Chordata; class Amphibia; order Anura; family Hylidae; genus Dendropsophus; species Dendropsophus ebraccatus. The sequence goes on from NC_091457.1 coordinate 81,097,476, forward strand.
TAAATAAATACATAAATAAATTAAATAAATAAATATAAAAAAAAATATGCACATTCCCCATCTGCCTTTATAAATGATTCCCTATAAATAAAATACATATATTTGGTATCGCCGCATCCATAATGACCCTGTCTATTAACCTGTTACATTAATTATCCAGCCCGCTTAATGCTGCAAAAAAAATTAATAAAAAACTAAATCGAAAAAACTATTTTCTGTTAATCCCGCCCCCTAAAAAATATAGATAAAAGCTATCAAAACGTGACAAGTACACAAAAGGTGTACCACTAAAAACGTCAGCTTATGTTGCTAAAAAAAACTCACATAACTCCATTGGCAAAAAATTAAAATATTACTGCTCTTACAATATGCAAGACACAAACTGTTTTTATAGTATAAATGCCATACACTATAACAAAAGCTATATGACATGGATATCACTGTAATCATACCGACCTGGTGGATAAAGATAACATGTCATATTTGACTCATAGTAAACGGCGTACAAACAAAATGGTGAAAAATAGCTGCTAAATTGTGTTTTTTGTTCATATCACCTTATAAACAATTTAATAAAAAATGATTAGGGTGTCACATGTCCCCCTGGTACCGATGAAAACGTCAACTTGTCTTTCATAAATATTTTGGCAGTGCAAGGCCTCTGTGACAAAAAAAAAAACTTGTTGTTTAATGCCAAAATACAGTGTGTGAACATGGCCTTAAGATGTTCCCCCTGTAAATTTTAGGCATCTTGTAAAAATTGTGCATGTTCCCTTTTTTGTGTGTTTAGGTGGGGAGAGAAGTAAATGCTAAAAAAAAGTATTTTGGCAACATTGTTTTCATTGTCTAGAAATGCTAGTCTAAGGAAAACGGTGGAATTGTTCTATTAAACTTGTACAATGAGATGTGAAACCAACTGGAACGTGTCAATGTCAAAACTGACACACAATAAGCTTCTCAGGGCTACATGTGAAAATGGAATAGAACCTGCTGCAGGGGCTCAGTGTTTGTCTCACTCCAACAATCTGATTGTGAGGAGGACTAATCCCCTGCAGTCTATGTCCAGAGGTCCAGCCTGAAGCCCCCAAAATACTATCACACCCATCCCGATGTTTACTCCTATTATTAAAGTTACTACATCTGACGGTTCCCTGAACTATCAAACTGTATACACATACATCTCTGGATTGAGAGGGCCTATCAAGAAAGGTCTAATCACCGCACCCTAGGTTCAACATCACATTTTTGGCTACAGTTCCTTTTTAACCCCTTAATATCTGCATCATCTATTATTTGCTGCTCTGTTTTCCAACAAGCCAAAAACCTCAGGGGAAATTTTCAACAGTGGCATTTTATATGCCGATCTAATTTCAAATTTCACCCATGTCTGCACCAGTCCTCTCCCTGCTCTGTGCCTGCAACCTAGACAGGCCCCATAGACTTACATTGAATATCCGTTCAGGTCACATGACGTGGCCCTGGAAGTGAATGCGCTGTGCAAAGACTTCTCTCTTTCTCCATATTGGTCACAGTCTGAACACACAAACAGATTCTTAGGTAGGAGGAGAATAATCCGGTATTGGTAAATAATGACTGAGAACCTCCGGGTTAGGTTTAAGTGTAGCTGCTCAATATAAGTATTAAAAGGGAGTCAGGATGATTATGGTGTAATAGGATAAAGACAATTAATACAGACTTTATACATAAGAAACTTTAAAGGGAATCTGTCAGCTGCAATTCACAAACCAAATTGCTGACACTGTTCGATAGCTATTAGGTCAAGCAGACACATGGTACCTTTCATATATCTGTCTGTGCTTCCAGAATGTAGAAAAAAGTTTTTATTCTATAGCAAGAAGAGTCAAAGGAGGGATTCCAGCTTGCAGCTATTTAGGAGCTTGGAAAAGCCTCTTTGACTCCTGATACACAGAGAGTAAAAGCATATTCTAGATCCTGGAGGTACAGACGGATGTAAGTAAGGTACCATGTGTCTCCTTCACCTAATAGCTGATAGATAGAGAGATTACCTTTAATTGTGTTTAGACAAAGATTTATCTGACCGATTTTTGAAGCCAAAGCCAGTAATGGATTTGAAAAGAGGAATCTGTCTTTCTTTTTGTTCTCTGTTTATAGTCTGTTCCCGGCTTTGGCTTCAAGAATCTGAATAAATCAGATTCAGATAAATCTCTGTCTAAAAACACTAATGGTGTAAATGTTTGCTGTCTCTTATCACTTTTGATATGAATTATGTTATGCAGTGATAAATCTGTTTCTTTTCTTTCTTTTGTAATAATAAAGAGGAAAATGAAAAAAGTCAAATTCTCACAATTAGTGATTTTCCTCCTGCTGAATATGCAATACTTAAAAATGTATCCACACTGGCTGAACGCCAACACATGATATTAAATCATTACATTACCAGATCACTGAAGAGAGAAAAGATAAGGAGAAGCAGATATGTTCTCTGAAATACGTACTTAAAACAATGTGCTCAGAGGCATTAAACACCATATCATCTGGAATAAAGAGAGCACAATGTGCTGAATACCCGGCTGCCAATCACTTCACCACTTAACTGTGCCAAGATTGTTTGTTGTACAAAACACTGCATCAGTTACTAAATGCAGCTTGTCTCTTTAAAGTACACAATTAACTTTCCATAAAACAATGAATGGAAACGTCTTCTCCCTCTTAAAAAGAAAAACAGCAAAACAATAGAACAAGACAATGCAGCCATTGTTTTATAAGATATTTTATTGTCTCTCTTCCGCAGAGCTTCATAGGACTTTATTAAGCTAAAATTAGGTGTCCTTCTCTTTTTAGAGTGTCTCCACTTATAAGAAAAAAATATGGAGCTTTATAAAAGGTGTAAAAATACTCCCCACTGTATTGCAATAATGCTTTATGTTTTCTTAAAGGGCCACAATCCAAAATGGCATAAAAACAAAGTAATATATGAAAGTATATGCAAAATATATGCAAGTTGTAACATTTGTACACAGAGTGGCAGCGATAGAGGGTGACACAGCTCTCTGCTGCCACCAATTGACTTTATCAAGAACTACAGAGCTGCTCATCCCCTTACACACCGCTAGCACTTCCGCATGCAGAGATATTTAGCTTTCCCCTGATGTCTATAACAATGTATGTTAGCATTATAATAGACATTTACATTTGGGGAGGCAGCCTGTGTCACTAGCACTCTATACAGAGTGAGCGGAGATAACACTATTATTATCACTGCCACATGTAATTGTGCCAGGACCAAGGCTTGAACAGCCCTGCAGTTCCTGACACAGTAGGTTGTAGTAGGCCCCCCCCCCCCCCGTTCCTACTAGGGGTGGGTCCGCAGGTGCCCAGTGTGACTATCTCCTCTCCCCTCTGTGACGCAGGTCCAATGATTCTAATAGAGCCATGTCACAGAGTGGAGGGACTCGCGCAGAATTGGAAAAAATGAATGAATGATTCAATGAAAAATGAATTTTAACGGAATTCCGCCAGAGGTGATACTGGATGGAACACTTTCCTTGCTGATTCCTCAGTGTGAACTGGCCCTAACACAATCATTAAACCCCAGGAGCTCTATAACAGCACTAGTTATTAGTCAATGCGGTCAGATAACATCAATATGGCTGACACAGTTTCAGATTTCCAGTACTAAGGAACTTAATTGTTCTAAACATTTATTGGGAAGTTCTTCAGTTCACAAGAAATAGCATGCTCATATAAAAAAAAAAAAAACCCAATGGGCTGCAAAAGGGAAGCACTGATCCGTGATCAGTGCTAATTTGCAAAGCCTTTACTAGCTTGAGTGTTCCTGTGGCCTTTCACTCCATTAATCGGTTGTGTGGCTTTTAACCTTATCATCATTGTCAGCACATCTCGTTTACACTGGGCTATGTGTTGTCGATCACAATTTTATTGGTCATACAAAAGATGTGATCAGCGCACAAATCCGCATCCGCTTATTGGGGGGAATGAACATTCCTAAAAACGATTAGCAACGTGATAATTGGCCTGTGTAAACGAGCTTTAAAGGGCACCTATCATTTAAACAAACTTCTGACTTGTCATAGCGACATGTCAGAGGTTTGTATCAGCCGGAGTCTGGGTGCTGAGACGACCGCCGATCATTATAATGAAGGGGGAGACGGGTGCAGCAGCACTCGATTTGCCCTTTTGTTTCATTACTAAAGTAGCAGTTGACGGCATTATAATGGAGTCCTATAGAACATCAGGTAATTGTTAGGGCTCCATTATAATTCCGTCAACTGCTGCTTTAGCAGTGAGACAGAGATGAAGAGGCTGAACGCACGCTGCTGAACCTTAATTTTAATGATCGGAGGGGGTCTTGGCACCCAGACCCCGACCAATACAAACCTCTGACATGTTGCTATGACATGTCAAAAGTTTGTCTCGATGATAGGTAAAGGATATAGCACAGTTATACTTGGTCTCTAGTAAAGGATGTAGCAGCAGGGGAGGGCTTTTACTGCTCCAAGCCCCCTTGTAGCTGAAGACAATAGCATCTTTACTTTTAAAAATATATACATTCTACGACTTGCTCGCCAGTCTCATTATTGTTGAGTGAACCGGGAGTAGGCCTGCATTAGGCAATACTCCTGCACTTGTTAAGGTCCTGCTGTCCTTCAGTGATCGGATGGCATGGTCTTGGAAGTTATGGGCACGCCCTGGCCCTCTGACACCCTTTATGGGAAGCCCCATTGTCCCACCAGACTTAACTGCCCGGTTTCGACAGGTGGGAGACGGGACCTCAGATTTGCAATTCAGACAGTTTTGCACAAGTAGGGGAGTTCGCCCCTTCTCCGAATTGGTGGAGGCCACAGCTCTGCAATCCTCTGAATGGCTAGTTTATGATCAACTCAAGGCCCTCTTCCTTACTATTAAAGATAGTTGGGCAACGATGGATGAATTGTCGGATTTTGAGCGTTTCTGCGCCGCTCCCTCCCATCCTGGGCATGCTATCTTATTGTTATATAGTAGGTTTCTGGAAACTAAGGATGAGAAGTGGGAGAGGGATCTCGGCCATTCTATTTCAGAGGCAGACTGGAGATCTATTTTTCTCCGAGTACATAAGTCTTCCCTCTCCAGTTATACATAGGAGAAAAATTGTAAAATATTAATGTATTGGTACTATTACCCAGAGCGACTCCACAGGCTCTTCCCCTCAGTTGACCCCTCGTGTTGGAGATGTGGTGCGAGCTCTGGTAGCCTGGAACATATTTGGTGGTCTTGCCCAGTCATTAGGAGTTTCTGGAGGGCGGTGTTCGCCTTGTATGATAAGGTGTGTTCCACTACGACCCAACCCACATGAGGCCTAGCACTGCTATCTTTATCCAGTGGGCCTGACAAGTCCTTCCGTAGAGGACTCATGATCCATTTTATGCATGCAGCCAGACAAGCTATCCCACAAAAGTGGAAGGCTCTAACTCCTCCCTCTCTTTTCTTAGACATATGGAGGAACTTTCTGCTCACTCAGAAAAAGAGAAAAGTAATTTTACCAAAGTTTTTGTTGGTTTTGTTGGGATTGGGGATGGTCTGAACCCGCCGAGGTTTGGATGAACCCGAACGCTCGGCATCGGATTCCCGCTGTCTGCCCGCTCCGTGCAGCGGGCGGATACAGTGGGAGGACCACCCGGAAAACAGCCTATGGCTATATCCCAGTTTTCCAGGCAGTCCCGCTGGATCCGCCCGCTGCATGGAGTGGGCAGACAGCAAGAATCATTACCGAGGGTTCGGGTTCGTACGAACCCGAACCGAACTCTGTTCGTCCCATCCCTAGTTGGGATGTATTTAATGAATCTAGAGATCTATCTGTATGGATCTCAAATCACTGGAGATAGGATTCTGTGTTAAAATGATCCCCCATGATATCATTTGGTATAGTAGGAGCTCCTACACCCTGTCCTAGCCCTTCCCCTTTTCCTCGTGTTTGTTTCCCTTCCCCTTCATTCCCCTTTTCTCTCCTTTGTCCTCTCTCTCTCTCCTTTTTCTCCCTGTATTTCTATTTCAGTTTTTTCTTGTCACTTTTCCCAGTCAGGGATATGGGACTTTTGATGTCATGCTTTAGTGCATGTGTGCCTTACCTTGTGCTGTTACCTTTTTGGGAGAATTTTATATCTTATGATACATAATACTATGTTTTCTTGACTGACTTGGGTTATGGTCTCCCAGAGATGGCGACATATAAGACTGCATACTTTGTATTATGATACTGTCCCACCTGTTATACGGGAATGTTTGTTTATTGTGCAATAAACCTTTTACAAAAAAAAAAAAAAATTTTATATATATATAAATCACACACACACACACTCTCTAGAAAACCCTTTTAGGTTACATTAACACACAGAATGTTCGCATCTTTGCTCTAGCCCCTTGCCCCTTTTCTTCCTCATTTTTTTCGCACCTGTCTCTATTTTCTTGATATTTGTTGGGCATGTATACCATCTTTACTGGTAGCCACTTGTGTTACTGCATGAACAGTGCCTCGTAGAGTTGTTTTTTTTCTTTACGTTATTGCCTGTTTCCACTTATTGTGTGCTGGTCACTGTTGCAGGATATGCTTCATTTCATGGATTCTCTACTGCCTATTGCATACACAGTTGACTGGCATTTGTTGCCTTGCTTATTCTTTGTATTTCCAGAAAAACCTTAAAGAGGTTGTCCAGGGAAAATGAACTTGTCCCCTATACACAGAATAGGGAACAAGTAACAGATCATGGGATGGTTCGGATCGCTGAGTGCTTCTCACCCTAGCTCACTGCAGACCCCAGAGGCTTATAGGGGGACATTTATCAAAGGGTGTAAAACATACGCTGGTGTAAACTGCCCACAGCGACCAATCACAGCTCAGCTTTCAGCTCTAGAAAAATAAGAGAGGGGCTGTGATTGGTGGCTGTGGGCAGTTTACACCAGTTTAGAGATGTCAGAAACCAAAAAGGGGGTGATTATTTATACACAGGTGTAATGGGTAAATTTAGCAGTTTTCATATTTTAGATTATACGTTATGGTGCTTGTTCAAGTAAAAAGTGATCTTTTATCAACTGCAAATTGTGCTAAGTGGGCGCTGCACAGCAACAGCGCCACTTAGCCCCGCTCACAGCGCCTCCGCCCCTCCATGACATCATAGGTACATAGGCCCTGCCCCCTCGCAGACCATTGAAACAGTCTGGCATAAAGGTCTAAGCCCCACCCCCTCTAGGTCGGCCCATACCATGGCCTATGCGGCAATGGTGTCAGAGGGGCGGAGCTAAGTAGCCATGTGAAGCCCCGCCCATTTAGCACAATCTGCAGTTGGTAAAAGACCACTTTTTACTTGAACAAGCACCATGACGTATGATATAAAATAAGGTTTGAAAACTGGTAAATTTACCCATTACACCTGTGTAGAGCAGTCAGAATGCAAAAAAGGGGGTGACAGTGTCACTATAAGGAAATTAAAAAAAAAAAACTTAAAAAAGGAACAGAAAAAATTAGCTGAAAGTCTCACACCAAAGCCAACAGCAATAAACTTCTATATAAAATATTTAATCAGCTGTACATCATAGTGACACGAGCAGAACAGTATATTTTCCCTTATAATCTGATATAGAGCTCACATACATTATCCCAGTTCACAGTAAGATTGTAAACGCCAGTTATTCAGTACAGGTACTTAAGTAACTTGCTGGGTAAGGTATTGGTATCCTATAGTGCTGCTAATGGAACAGGTTGGCAGTGACACAGCCATTGCAGCACCTGACGTGACCCTGGCAAGTAATACACCAGGACAAAATCCAACTGCATTACAATTAAATCAAACCCAGGCATCCCACACAGGGGAATAGCTTTTCAGATTAGAAAAGATATCAACAAACCCCTTCCCCCACCAGAAATAGCGCCACTGTGTGGTGTTTGGGACTGCAGCCTAGTTGAGGTCATACATACAAGTTACAGCATGTAAACAAGGGTAGCACTGTTTGTAAGAGAAAAATCACCCTAGGACCCAGAGCAATAAGAGCCTTTCTATGGCTTATTATGTGCGCTCTGTAGTTCATATATATTTTGTATGGTATATGACCTAGAAGCATTACTCATGTCACTGTTTTAATGTGATATTGAAGTCTATGAGGCTCCTTGGGTAGAGAATATATTGTTACAATTCACTTTTCATTAAGGCACGTTCTTTTGGCTGGACTGTTACTGATTTAGCTTTATCTATGTATAGAGACACATACAACCTCAGACATACATTCATCAACAACATTTTGTTGGCAACCAACAAACTTATGGCTTTGGGTTTTTCACTTTGCCACTAAATACGCTACATCCATCTACAGATGACAACACATCCTGATGAATTATTTAAAGTGCAATGACCTGTGTAACATTTGGCAGCTGATCGTATCTTTTGTGCAGTTATTGAAATCATAGTAAGTCAGCCAACTACAATGAATAGGCCTTACAAACAATATAGTGATGTTCATTTGGCCCATCCACATGGTTGACTGGCCCTTGCAAAGGCTTTGTAAATGAGCGGCAATCTTGCTGATCACCGCGTGCTTGTAGTGCTACATTAGCCCATGTACAATTCTGTTGGCTGGTGATCAAATCTGTTGGCAGACACACTACTAAAAGCTTAGCTGTGCTCCTATAGTGTACTCGAATAGTTGTCTCTTTCCATTTTCGGATTACTGTTTATTGCCTGATATAAGGCTACACTTGAGAGCAAATTCTATTAAGACACTGAGCCAGCAGAGAACGTTGGGTGATTCTAATCTGACGCTAGAAGAATTTGGAACATAACTCTAATGAATAGAGTAGAGCAAACTTTGAGCATGCATGAGTTCATCTGAACCTGAGCATACGGCATTTCATTAGCGGTGGCTACTAAAGTTGGATAAAGGTTGCCTGGAAAACATGGAAACAGCTTATGGCTTTATTTATGTTTTCCAGGCAGCCATAAAGCGTTCTCCAACGTGAGCAGCCACCGCTAATCAAATGCTGCATGCTGGGGTTTCTTATGAACTCATGCATGCTCAAAGTTCATGAATGTACCCAGCTACTGCACCACAGACAACTCTAGAATATAATACAGGTTGCAACTGATGAGGAGTACAGGATAAGTAAGGTAAATGTAGATACACAATGAATCCACATGCAGAACTGAGAATGCAAGCATCATAAAAAGTGCAACAATCAATACAAGATAAGTAAAACAAGGTGTTTAAAAGGGAACTAACAGCAGATTGGAAGTCTCTAACCTGCTGTTATAATCCCATAGGGCCAGAGACACTGAGGATGAAGGTAATTTTCTTACCTGGAACCTAGCTAGTCTCTGAAAATGTTGAATATGCAAACAAGGTTGTGTGGTGTAGTGGGGGTGGAACTACTGCCCTTTAGTGCACCGATCCTCCCCTCCTATTGACTTTTGAGGCGGTGCTTTGCAGGGACATCACTCTGGTGCTCATCACTGCAGATCCCTGGATGAATATTCATGAGTAGTAATCCTGTAGTAGTAGTCTCAAAGCGCCAAACCCCCTTATTTGCATATGGAATAAAATCAAGGTCTTCAGGAAACTGCACTGAGAATCAAGGTAAGAAAGTTACCTTCAATCTCAGCGCCCTGTGCACGATGGTTACATAACAGCAAGTTAGATGCCTCTAACCTGATGTTAGTCTCCCTATAAAATGCACCACTTTATGCAGAGAAAGGTGGTTGAAAGCTGCTACAATTTCAAATATACAGATGTAGCGTCTGTGGGAAACGAAGTCAGTATAAAAAAGTAGAAGGGTTATAGAAAATACACTATTTTTACAAATCTCATGTAACAGCTTTAGACTATGAAGCTCTAGACAGTTACACACAGTACCAGCACCTAGAATGTCTCTATTTGATTTACAGCTTCAAAAAATAATAAATAAAAATGACTCTAAAATAAGTAAAATGAACTGTACATTTGTTAGATTCACATGGGCTCTCATATATAAAACAGTTCGTGTTCTACAGCGTCTCAGTCTTGAGGCTTCTTAAAGCCTTTCTTCACTTTGCTGCTCTTAATATTACTATTTTCATCTTCTTCTTCCTGAATGGCTTTATGGTCTCTCTTCTTGGCAAATTTCATTTTGATGCTGCCCACTAATGATTCGTATCTGCAAAGAAGAGGAAAAAAAGGATTTTGTTAATGGAGGTTTTTTTTTCTATTCATTACATAAGCTCAGTAAAAACACATACAAAAGTAGTAAGCAGAGCAGTAGCGTCTCCATCTGCTGCTATAAGGTTCTGTGCCATAAAAATTACAAATAATGCAGGAAATATCCACAAAGTGTAAACTGATGACGAACACAGAAAAAAAAAATTTGGTCAGCTCTCCTAGAACACCATTCACACTAGGCAGGAGCATGTTGTTATGGCTGATATTGCTAACATGCAAAAACACAAAAATGCAACAGCTCACTGCGATGGCAAGATACAGACCCACAACAGACATGAAAATAGTTAAAAGCACCCCCCCCTAGCTGCCAAGAAAAACTTCCACAAAAATAATGGGACTCTTGGTTACCATTTGCAAACAGTGTAAAGACACCCCACCACGATAGGGTGGCCCAATGCCGGGGTGGACCTACACTGTACTCTGGCCCCTCCATGGCATGTAATATGCCTATGCTCTGGGCATGCAAGATCCATCTTATACCGGCAAAAGTAATTACACCACCTGGGTGGGATGGGTGGGGTGCACGACCAAGTAGAGACAGCCACTCCCCCCATCTGGAACACAGAAAAAAAAAAAAAAGACAAAATTTGGTCAGCTCTCCTTGAACACCATTTACACTAGGCAGGAGCATGTTGCTATGGCTGAAATTGCAAACACACAAAAAACACAAAAATGCAACAAACAGTGGTTTACACTGTTTGCAAATGGTAACAGAGAGCCTAATTGTTTTTGTGGGAATTTTTTTTAGCAGTTGGGGGGGCTGCTTTTAACTATTTTCATGTCATTATTAGAGATGAGCGAACCTCGAGCATGCTCAAGTCGATCCGAACCCGAACGTTCGGCATTTGATTAGCGGTGGCTGCTGAAGTTGGATAAAGCCCTAAGGCTATGTGGAAATCATGGATATAGTCATTGGCTGTATCCATGTTTTCCAGACAACCTTAGAGCTTTATCCAAGTTCAGCAGCCACCACTAATCAAATGCCAAACGTTCGGGTTCGGATCGACTTGAACCCGGTTCGCTCATCTCTAGTCATTATCTTGCCATTTGTTGTGTTTTTGTAAACTGATGACTGCAGAAGTGGTATACTCAAGTGTTGCTCCACACCAATGATATCTATTGCTGCTAAAAAGCCACATGAGAGCTATTCTGAATGATTGGCTTATAGTTCTAAAATACAAACTGAAACAGTGTTAGGAATGGTGTATGACATCTATTCTCTCCTAGGTGTACTTTTAATCCCCATGTCACACACCATCTCCTTTAAACCCTGTATTAGGTTTAATACAGTGTGTAGGTCTCTGGAGTGTATGTTAACACAAGGACAAATCACTGCTGAGTTAGAGTTTAGTGGCCTTTAAATTATAGTTTAGATTTATGTTTGGTGACATGATTATCAAATGTAATTTCATAGTAACTACTTCATTCCACAAGACTTTTGCAACCAGTTTCCTATTTACCTACAATTCATGTCCAAGTCTATAGCACCTCCAATACTTTATCATCTTCTTTCACTAATGACGAATATCTTAATTAATCACAGTACTCCCGACACCTCCCCCACACACCAGGGCCTTGAAGACTTCTTGCTATGATTCATGGCAGTGTTAATGGATTCAGCAGAGTACATATATATTAATGACACTTCTCTCAAAACTTCCTGATCACAGAATAAGATGATAAATCTTACCGGCGGGCCATTTCTATATCTGACACATCCGCATCCATTTTTCCTATATCAAGGTCCTTCTCTTCTTCTTTTGTCTTGGAGTTCATCTGGACCATAAGCTTCTGAAAACAGAAATAAGATGATTGAGTGCACTGTGACATAGGACTGATGATCAAACACCAATGTGACAGCCTGCCTAGCACTGAGGACATCCTGCACAGCAAACAGTTTTTCTACATTCCAGTATTGGGATCTGCTCTCCTAAAATACATGCAAAGATGTAAGTATGAATGAATCTATCCTCCATGTATTACATGTCACCTCCAATCAGATCACTAGGCATCTGGCCCTTAAAGGATATATACAAAAAAGGTTCACAGTAGAGGGACTAAATCACCTTCAATATAAATACGGTAAAGCTCTAAACTGTAACCCTAGGTGTCACTCTACGATATACGCAGAAAAAACCCACCACAAGGATGAATACACGATAAAATTATGGGCATAAGTTCTGAATCATTGCAGAAAATATTTTATTTACCACGATTGTATTAATAACATGATAAGAACAATATAAAAAACACTTAAAAAGTATATTTAAAAACAACCAAATCTTAATACAATTCCATATATTACTGACAAACAACATAGAATAAATGGATTAGCATTAGGTGCCTCACAGGGGATTGTCTAGTAAAATGCCACTATATTTGTTACCATGGATTAAATAAAGTGAACTACTATTAAAGCAATATTTGTAAAAAAAGACAAACCACAAGCCCTTAGTCTTTATCAGCACTCACCCATTCTTACAGGGACGGCTGTATAGCTCTTACCTTCCTCTTCTGTGCCATAGTTTGCTCCAAGACTATGAGGCTGCATTCACACTTCCGTAGATTTTGCAGACTTATGGAAGTGAATGCTTGAAATGGAATGTTTCAATATCATGCCAGCAGCAGGGAAACTCTTTGAAGCGCAGCGGCGCTGAACAAGTTAACATTATAAAAACTCTAAAAAAAGCTGCTAAAATATAGATCAACTTCCTGACTTTAACGACGCATGAGGGTAAATCATGTCCACATGGAGCTTACATCCATGTAAATTAGATAGGATTTAAACAATCCCATAAAATTCATCACCTCAATCTCTGGATTGAAACCTTTGAAGGACATTCTGCCGTACAGGAAATCTTCACATGGAAGGAAACTTCTTTCTTCAATAATAAAACTCCTGAAAATGTTGTTAGATATTTAATTAGCTTGTTATTAGGTCATATTCAGAAAAACACAAAAACAGGCCCCACACAAAAATGCTTTGTAAGTATGGATGAAAAATGTTCACCTTAAAAGGGTACCCTGGTGAGTAAAGTTTTTTTAGTTTTTTAATACATTACTTCAATAAAGTTCTATTACTTTATAACATAACTTCATTAAAATAAATATGGTTTTAGTTTTTTGTGTTTGAAAACAACTTACGTTGGGTGGCAGACGTAAGGGGTGACATAGGCCCCTCTGCTGCCCCCAGGGTTTGTGTCGTTCCTCTGCTCTGATCATGGGCTGCCACATAGTGCTATCGATACAGGAAAGGGTCTTGTCTCCAATGTTTTTTATATAGCTATCAGAATATACACTACGGGGGGGGGGCAGAGGCTGCCTGTCAATATCACTGTGTTGCTGCCTCTGCATATAGTGAGTGGTATTTTCTATGTCCTGCCCCCACTTCCTGTAAATTGCCCAAGTCCTGTAGTTGTCATAGACAAACATGTTGTGACAACTGGTAGAGGAGCAGAAACAGTTATAACGTCAATCATAAGCACAAAACTTTTTTTTTTTTTTTAAATAAGATGAATTACAAATATGTTAGCTATTAACGTTTTTGTCAAAATATGAAAAGTTTTTTTATGACAGTGGCCGCAAGTGGTTAAAGCGGCACTAATTGTCCGGGCTGGTTGCAAGCGGCTGTGCAAGGATGTTTCAAACTATGCAGCAGCAAACTGTGCTTGTGCGGGAGAGGGGAGCTGGCTGTCAGCAGGATCTGTACTCTCTTGAGAGAAGGCAGCAATGGTTTATTACTGTTCATTACCAATCACTGTACAAAGCTCTCAATGAATGCTGTGTACACAACACTGTAAGTCGGCATAAGGCTCCCTGCTCTCATCCTGCCCAATAGGATCACCAGAAGCTACAAGGGAAATCAGCAATAAAATTATATTGCACTGCTAAATAGCCCCCAAAAGTCTTTTATTGCATTACGGGGGAGGCATGACAGTAGGGATTATAAATAATGATGCTACTAAATAAAAAAGGGAAAGCTTCTAGCCTTGTCCCCTATATACATCGGCTATATGGAATAGCGCTATTAAATAAAAAAAATAAATAAAAAAAACATTTAACATCCCCCACTCCCAAAACAGGCTGGTTAGCTGGCTATATATTAGACGCATCAGGAAGCCTTGTGTAGTCGGCCGAGGAGCTCCAGGGACTTCCAATTAATACAGGCTGCAGCCTTCTGTATTTAAAAACCTAATGAATACTGTAGATGTCGTGATCAGAGTGTATACAGCTTGTAAACAATTGCTTCATCGGCAGTCTCTGCACACTTTTAATACTAACATTATATACCTGGGGAGAAAGGAACAGCCCAGGGCTGCATGGCATTATGACACGATACCTTAGGGTCCTTTTACACAGGCCAATACAGACCCTGTACGGATACATACGAGCAGCAATCGGCAAGATCTACGCTCCCTTGCAGTGCCTTTACAAGGCAAGATGAATTGTGCAGCCATTTATATACATTGCTATTGGCCACACATCACCTGTTTACACAGAGAGATGTGTAGCCGAAAAATAAGCTGGCGGGTGGGCGTTTGCAAGCTCCTTGACTGATCTCTGGCACTTTTACACAGGCTGATTATCGGGTGATGAGGGTTCCAAGGAACGATAGCGATAGTAGGCCTGTGTAAAAGGGCCTTTAGTTAGTGATATGTGGCACTGCACTCATGGGACTTTTGTTGTCTGTAGCTTTGCACATCCATGTCTAGCTCAGCCATGTTCATTAATTACTACTCGACATGACAATGCTGTCAGCGGTGGGGGCCAGATCGGATGTGTAATAGTTGCTAGGTTCCTTACTCTTTCTCCTTCAGTTCCGGCAGGTCAAGGAACCAGTGTTCATCGCTGATGATCTTTTTCTCCTCCTCTTCTAACTGTTTCTTGGTTTCTGGGTCAAGACTCCTTTGCATGAACTAAAAAAAGAAAAACAAAAAGATTTAAAAAGATAAATTGACATTACTGCTCCTACCAGAGAGGAAGGGAGAGCAATGGTAACATTTCTATTTCTCCAGTTATGCAGTTCCATTTGAGGAATCAACTGGGTGTTGAGTGCAGCAATATTAAATAAAATAAATAAATGGTTCTATCCTACTTTCTCAGAGCCCTAAACATCAAATTTATACGTGTGTGTGTGTATGCATGTAAGGGGGTTAGGAGGGGGATGAAAAAAATAAGCGATGGCGTGCACACACATACAGGGGCAACCAGCCATATTTTATTGTCACTAAAGGTAACATAACAGAAGATGTGCTAGTGCACAAGTCTCAAACTCAGAGCCTTCAGCTGTTACGAAACAACAATTCCCATTATACCTGGCGAGCCTGTCCAGGCATAATGGGAATTGTAGTTTTGCAACAGGTAGGGGGCCAAAGTTCTTCACCTCTGTGCTAGTAGGTCTAGACATGACACACAAATTGTCAGCATATAAGCTCATTGCTGTGGCCTATCCTGCCCTGGAAATGAAGCAGAGCCACTCCGACATCACCCACTTACAGAGGGCTGCACAAGGCTTTGTGATACAATACATACCTGGACAAGCAAAAGGTACAGTATCTAACAGCTATAGATTCCAAGGCATCGGTGACCCTGTACTGAGCCATAGGGTTGTCGACTACGTAAACACACATTACATTGTAACCATGACGGCTGTACAGCTAATCATATATTATCCCCGTGCTGAAATGACATCTCACAAGCCCCTATAATAACCTATCGAGCTCTTTCCGCCATTAGCCCCATCTAACCTGCAGAAATGTGTTTATTCCAAGAAGGAGCATTTCTTACAATTACACCTACTCACAACAGGAGGCAAAAAAAGTAATTTAACCAAATGGTGACATAAGTGTTACTCAATGGCTGTTTTAAGCCTGGCTATTCATTGCGAAACACTCCGGCACTTTCACACTGCTGAACACATTTCAGTAAATGGCTGAATAAGAGTGTTTGGAAGCTGGACTCTCCCCCCACTTATTAGGCTTCCATTAGACGTACCTAGCAGGCCGCCTTACATTAGGAAGGAAATCTTTCAGTGCATGACCACAGATTGTGGTTGGAATACAGGTCAGCAGCTTCCAAGGCTCATTATTTCGTTGTTCTTTAATCTAGCTGGTTTCATGTCAGTGTTAGTATTACTTGCACTTACCAAGTAATGGGGCACCCCACTGCTTTAATGCAGATGTATGGAGGTGTGCAAACTGCCTGAACCTGTAAGCACCTGGTCCTGCCTGATAATACACATGGAGGTGCTATACAAGCCATCAGAGGAATAGCTGGATACCCATGCATTCTGCTGTCTACAACAAGACAGTGCGGCTCAATGAAGTGTCTAGTTTAGATTGGACGTCATGTGGAAAGTAAAACCAGATTCTTCCAGCCATTAGAAGGGCTCGTGGGCAGGGGGAGAAGCAAACAGTGAAGCTGCCTGATTCTCATCTGTATTGCAATAAGCATTTATGTCGGTAAGATATGGTTGTGTGCTGACATTTCATATGATGGCTTTTTACTGTAATTTGACAGGAAAGAGGGTTATAATAGGAGGGGAGAAGCACAGCACTCAAGAGCAATGTCATTATATTTCCCCTACTCTATGTGATATCTAGTGGGTGTATGGAAGTATAACTGCTGTGGAAAGGGTTTCACTAAATGATCAATAAGAACTGGCATGTGTCCACTCTCATGACTCTGGACCTTCCGTTCCCTGACATTGGGTGGGATTGATCAGTCCCTCTCTATGTGACTCCTCTTCTTTAACCCCTTGAGGACGGGGCCAATTTTCAGTTGAGCACTTTCGTTTTTTCCTCCTTGTGCTTAAAGGGAATGTGTCGCAAAGTAAAAAAAAAAAATTGAAAGTGTTAAAACTGAATTCGTTATTTTTTTTGTTAATTTATACGTGTTTTTAATTTTTTTTTTCATGTAAGGAAATATGAAAAATTTATCTAATTTTCCATATTTCCCAGTGATGGCCACCAGGGGGAGCTCCAGCAGGAAACGGCTGGTAAAAGCAGCCTGAAAGACGGATGCTGAAAAAAAGAGGCAGTCCCTGCTCAACTGCTGTGACATCATCACCTCCCTCCTCTTTTCACAGGGAAACAAAGAGGGGAAAGGTGCTATTATCTGTACTGCTGGGCAGCGCCATTTTGTTGTTGTCTGCACAGCAGTACAGATACAACAAGCATGTCCCTAGCCTTTCTTAATAAACCTGAGCTGCTGCAGAACCTCCTAATACACCTCAACCTGCTGCAGAACCACATACAGCTGTCCTGCCCACACTCACCTCCCACACTTCTTATCGCCCATCCCCCGAATGCACATAGTATTGTTGTTACACTCACAGCTCATGCCTGTACACTTGGGATCAGCAAATGTGCAGCAGTAGCGAAACCCTTCGCTATGCTCGGCCGTCAGCCGGCTGCATTTGAGCTCCGCTCCAGGTGTCTAGAAAATTTGGGTACAGCTCTGGGGAACTTCTCCCAGGAAGTATCCAGCTTTTCCTAACACCTGGAGCGGAGCTCAAATGCAGCCGGCTGACGGCTGAGCATAGCATAGGGTTTCGCTACTGCTGCACATTTGGTCATCCTTAATGTACTCTCATACAGGCGGCTGGGGTGACAGGTAGGAGAGGATGGGGTGACAGGGAGGAGAGGCTGGGGTGACAGGAGGGAGAGGCTGTAGGAGCTGGGGTGACAGGAGGGAGAGACTGGAGTAACAGGGGGAGAAGATTAGGGTGTAGAGCCAGCAACTGTTGGTGGTGGGGGCATGGATAGCAACCGGGGGGCTTGAGGAGAAGGCAGGGCAGAGACTCCCTGGGACAGTTACAGGGCCGCGGTGAGCTACCCCCCACTAACCGTTCAGCCCCCCCCCCCCCCCCCTACCAGTTACCGGTCCGGTGTGAGCTTCGGGCACGAACAGGCTGTAGTACACCGTCCCGGAAGCTCACAGCTGCAGCCCCTCTGTGCACGGACTTCTCTCCTGCTCGGCAACAATGACGTCACTGAGCAGGAGAGAAGTCCGTGCACAGAGGGGCTGCAGCTGTGAGCTTCCGTGACGGTGTACTACAGCCTGTTCGTGCCCAAAGCTCACACCGGACCGGTAACTGTACGGGGGGATGTACCGTCCTACCCAGCCCACCCCTGGCATCGCCGGCGGTGTGCCCAACGGTTAGTGGGGGGGATGCAGCCAGTCCAACACTGTGTGTGTGGGGAGGGGAGAGAGCTGCACAGTGTTCTCCAGCCCACTCACTGTGCGGTCTCTCTCCTCCCCTCTCGTGCCTCTTGCTGGCCAGAGGCTTCATGAAAATGGCGCCGTCACCCTGCCCCATGTACTTCAGCTGTGTACTGCGCATGTCTATGCACATGCGCAGTACACAGTGACGGAGCCTCCAGTTTGAGTGAACCAGACGGACTCCATCGGTTCACTCTAATGTTATGGAAGTGCCGTATAGTGTCTGTGTGTGTGTCGTGAAATGACATCACACACAGACACTATAAACATGGCAGCCCCCAGTGCATGCATCAAATTGATTAAAAAACACTTAAGCCCCATGTAAAAAAAAAAAATAAAATAAAAGAACTCACTTATTTTCTATAAATACTTTTTATTAATAAAATTTCAAAAATATGACACTGTCCCTTTAAAAGGCCATAGCACTTGCATTTTTTCACCTAGAGACCCACATGAGTCCTTATTTTTGGTGACTTTGCAATGAAAAGCTTAATTTTTCCATAAAGTATGCTGCGAAACAAACAAACAAAAAAATAAATAAATAAATATATATATATATATATATATGTATGTGTGGTGAAATTGAAAATAAAATGCATTTTTTTTATTTGGGGGGGGTTTTGTATTTACGCAGTTCGCCCTAGGGTAAATTTGACTCATTATACATGTTCCTCAATTTAGTACGATTATAACTATATGTAACTTATTTTAAAAAATGAAAACCTTTTGGTCTATGGGGCTGTATGAGGTGGCAGTTTTTGCGCCATGATGTGTTCTTTCTATCGGTACCTTGTCTGCACATATGCAACTTTTTGATCACTTAATACAATTTTTCTGGATTTGATGTGACCAAAAATGCGCAATTCGCATTTTGGAATTTTTTTGCGCTTAGGACGTTTACCGCGCGAGATCCAGAATGTAATAATTTGATAGTTCGGGCGATTACGCACACGGCAATACCAAATATGTTTGTTTATTTTTTTTTCTTTATAAAATGAGGAAAGGGGGATGATTTCAACTTTTATTAGGTAATCCTGTGCTTGTGAACGCACCATAAGCCAGGTACTTTTCAAGAACCTTTTAGAATCTTTTCAGCAAGTTCCAGAAAATTATCTTATACTATACAGAATGTATTACTTACATTGTCACTAGAGGCTCAATTGGGACATGGTCCTATTACCATAACTAAGGATACAGTGATAAACAATGATAAAATTCTTAGACGCTTTTCCCCAATCTAGATCTAGCTCCAACTCAAGACTCCTAAATTTTATCACTCATAAATGGCCAGTCAGACACCAGGGGACTTATTTATCAAACTGGTATAAAATAGATCTCGCTCAGCAGCTTCTACCTAATGTCCTACATGATCCTGGGGCGACTTCTGAGGGAATAAGGAAAGATACAAAGCAGATTCTCCTGTGTGCCCAGTGAATGCAGCTAGTTTCCAGCCACCATGTCCTGAACAACTTAAAACTAGACTAGATGGAGCAGGTGACACACTGCTAACAATGCCAGATCCCTGTGATAGAGGGGGTCACCCATATTGATAGAGGGGACAGACACAGGCCCAGGTTTATCGGTTCGCTGTCAGTGCCCGCGCTCCTAAATTATTGTGGCCTCACAGAACTACCTGCTGAGCCAGTCAGTGACTGCAGTTGTGTACCGCCTCACTCACCGGCTGAGTGGGGCCATGACATCACAGGATCAGGAGCCCAGCAGGGGACCAGGAGCTATGATTCTGCACTGCGGGGGTACCGGAACGGGTAAATAGGACTTCTTTTTTAATGATCCTACTACCCCCAGTCCCCCCCCTAGATTTTTCACTGTTGCCCAGAAAACCCCTTTAACTACTACCTCCCTCTCAAACAGACACAGACTGCTGCAGCCATAGCACACCGAAAAAAAGACACCCAATGCTCTGCCAGAGAGAAAACGACAGAGTTTACTGCTACACTACTTAAGTCTTCTTCCTCTCCTTTATAATACGCTATTTTTTTTTAGCCATTCAGCAAAGCCAAGACAATTCATGTGACATTTCCTGCTGCACTAATCACCTTGAAGGAGCACAGGTGTGGCTTGTAAGAAGCTAATGTTACGTTTACACGGAGCGATAATTCACCCAATCGAGCAATTAACAACTTCGAAGTAACAACTTGTTTTTTTATAATGATCAGCGTTTAGACATAATGATAAATCGTTATTGTGATCGTTTTAAGATCGCTTAAGCCTATCTCACACATAGGGTGAATCAGTAGAAGACTCAGTAGAAGACTGTTTACACGAATTGATCTGCAAATTTTTAGCGAACAACCAACGACGACTTGAGAACATGTTGAAAGATTACAATGAACGATTTCTCGCTCATCATTAATCGTTTTCTGTGCTTACACGAGCCGATTATCGCTCAAATGCGATCGCTATTGCGAAAATTCTAACAATAAATGTTCCGTGAACACGTACCATAAGAGTGAGGCATAGTCCTAGACCCATCAATCCAGCTTTCAAGAGACACAGCTAATCAAAGGGGACCTCTAAACATGTACCGATCATCGAACAGATGTGAAGTGCATCAGTTGCATTGTCAGCAGAACATTGCAACAAAGAAAAGCATCATCAGGCTCTTCACATCACTGACTAACCAATAAAGGAGCCTGCATTGCCCTATTGTGGTCATAACAAAAAACACAGAAGAAAGCGCTTCATGGTGCAGAGAGTTTAACCGTGGATTCCCTCACCTGATGTAGTTGTGCAAGAAAGAGGCACAACTCTTTAAGGCTAGATTCACACTGCGTTTTTGCAATCCGTTTTTTTCATCCGTTTTATGCAAAAAATGGATGCATTTGCATCCGTTTTTCCATTGACTTCTATTGTAAAAAAAAAACCCAGATCAAAACGGATCCGTTTTTTTTGACGGACACAAAAACGTAGCTGAGACTATTTTTGTGTCCGTTAAAAAAAACGGATCCATTTTGATCAGTTTCTTTTTTTTTTTTTTTTTACAATGGAAGTCAATGGAAAAACAGATGCACACAAATGCATCCGTTTTTTCATCAGTTTTTCATCCATTTTTCGCAAAAAACAAATTGCAAAAACGCAGTGTGAACCTAGCCTAAGCATGTGAGATGGAAAACACTGATGGGCAGCCTTCTTGTGTACCCGCGCTGAGGCAAATAGACACATGCAGACCTCCACTCCTCGAGAAAGACAGGTTAAACAGGTGTGGCCAACTCCAGGTGGATATGTGAGTATATAGCCCATGTATATATCTGGAGTTAGACGTGCCTGTTAAACTTCTCTTTAACGGGGAGTGGACGTCAGCATCTGTCTATTATAGTCGTAGGCAGTAAAATACCGGCATGTTAGCCTTAAATTGGCCTGTCAGAAATTGAATGGGACTGTTATGATTTTCAAAGTGTTAAGGCTTAGGGAACCATCATATGAAGAAAAGAGAAAATATATATAAAAATCTAACTATTTCAACCTATTTGAAGAGTGTTTTTTAGCTTAAGCTGCAGTAATGGCTTCTTTTGCTCTGCCCACACTCGCAGGTCAGGGACGTGACAGGAGGACGCTGGTTAAAACCTGATTGCATTGTAACCCTCCCCAGCAGAGAGCCTTTCAGCGGCACAATCTGACAACACTACTTCTTAAAATGGAAGTTCAAAGAGTAAATTACTTCACAGAAGAGCAAAACGGGGGGGAATTCATAAAGGCGCCCACCTTGGGCAATCAAACACTTAGCGTGGCAGGAGAGGGGTTACTGAGCCACTATAATTAACATTCGGTCACTCTAACACCTCCTGTTTTAATCAGAGAATTCACCTAAGCCAACAACGTCTACACAGGGAGCTCTATTAAACTCCAGGACAGACATGCATGGGAAATGCTCAAAAGCTAGTCCGTCTCAGGAGTGACTGTCACTTGAATTGCTGGAACAATCAATAGTGGCTCTTGAGCTCAGAGCAGCCTCCATAAGGAGATGCGATACATCAGAAGTATGTGGAGGAAGGGACAGTGTAATGCGCCTCCCTTCTCCTCTATGACTAGCAGTGTAGTGTATTAATCCATGATGACAGAGTAGCTCTGGAGTTGATAATGAAGCTCCAGTAAAGGCCCTATTACACGTATTCGGCCGATAATCGTCTTGTGTAATAAAAGACAAACGATCAGCCGACAAGAACAATGTCGGCTGATTGTTGCCGTCATTTGTCTTTCAACATGTAGAAAGACAAACGACTAAGATAGCAGTGATCTGCTGCCGTCGCTCCATGGAATAAGAGTGGCGGCAGCAGACTGCTGCTATCTGCTATGGGCTGCCCAGATGATGAAGCGATCACCTGGGCTGCCCCCCACCCCCTGTACTCACCCGCTTGCTGACGACGCGTGTAATAGCACTGGCAGGGAGCGGGGAACAAGGAGCTGACAGCGCTCCTTTGCTCCTCTCCGTCACCCCGTGTGATAGGGGCTTAACTCAGGGGACAACTGACTTTTGTTCTAGTTATCAGTGGGAAACCACTGCTCGGACCCCCAATAATCAAGTAGTTTTCTATCCTGTGGATAACTATAGAGAATAGTAAAATTGTTCAGTGTGCAGTATTAGTAACTGTAGCAGCTCCCTGTGTACCTCATAGAGCTAAAAATCAGACTCCTCTCCTCCAGACTGTGCTGCCCTGCTCTGTGGTGACTCTGTCCTTAAAGGGGTTGTCCGGCGATAAAAAATTATTCACAGAATAACACACATTACAAAGTTATACAACTTTGTAATGTATGTTATGTCTGTGAATGGCCCCCTTCCCCGTGTCCCACCACCCCCACCCGTGTACCCGGAAGTGTGGTGCGCTATACATTACCTGTCACGTGCCGACCACGGTCTCCGATCCTCAGCAGTGACGTCTTCTTCGGGAGGCCAGCGGATCTTCCCGAGTGCCGGCCGCCCTCTGCAGCGTCATCCGAAGCTCAGCCGCGATTGGCTGAGCATAACTGTGCTCAGCCAATCGCGGCTGAGCAGCTGATGACATGGCTGCGTCATCAGCCGCTCAGCCGCGATTGGCTGAGCTCAGTTATGCTCAGCCAATCGCGGCTGAGCTTCGGATGACGCTGCAGAGGGCGGCCGGCACTCGGGAAGATCCGCTGGCCTCCCGAAGAAGACGTCACTGCTGACGATCGGAGACCGTGGACGACACGAGATGCGGTGAGTATAATGCACCACACTTCCGGGTCTAGCGTGGGTGGGGGGAAACACTGGGAAGGGGGCCATTCACAGACATAACATACATTACAAAGTTGTATAACTTTGTAATGTGTGTTATTCTGTGAATAATTTTTTATCGCCGGACAACCCCTTTAAGATGGCTGACATGGAGGAGCATGTGACAATGCCCCGCCCCCAGTGACTACCCTAAGCCGTTATATGCCTATGCCTTTGCCAAGTTGTGTAAAAAAAAAAAAAAAAAATAAGGAATGGAAAATAAAAATTTAAAAAATTAAATAAAAATGAGTAAAAAAAATAAATAAAAATAAAATCCTTAGGGTATGTGCACATTATGGATTCTGAGTGCAGAACTTCAAGTGGATTCCGCCGTGCACCACTGCTTGACGTTCCACCCGTCCCATAGGTTCCATTTTACACTGCCGTTCGCCCCATAAAACAACAAGTTCTAGGCTCAGAATCTGTAGTTTGCACATACCATCCGATTTTCATTAAAAATTTTTGTTAAAGTGTAAGGCCTCTTTCACACATCTATTTATTCCGTCCACATTTGTATTTCTATAGCTTATGGATCTGTCTTGATGGCATGAGGCCTAATGAAAAACAAAAAAGACCCAACATATTTTGTATTGCTGGAGCAATATAATAAACATATCACAGTGTGAACGCCATTAAATGAAATGTGAAAAACTACTGGGCAATTGATCAGTAGTCAAGGAGCACGTCTCTTAGGCACCTCTCACATGTTCACAATATAAGTTCCATTTTCGGAGCTCCCGCCATCACATTGAGCGGTAATGTCAGGAGCTCCTAGATCTGGTCTGCCGTATACAGTCAGTGCATGCACCCTTACGTGGCACGGCCAAAACTTACAGCCACATTTAAATGGCCCTTAATGGTGTTCCGGGAAAGGGGGGCAGCTTCTCGAAGATGCAATAGCTGGTAGCCAATTCATTCCACAGGCCTCACCACTTGGGCTGCCATAGCTCTGGGACTGCAATAGGTTGCCTTCAGCAGCCTGTAGCAGTCAGGTCAAGTCAAGATAACCTGATAAATGCAGCCTGCACCTAGGCCTCACGGAGAACAGGTCAAATGCCTTCCTGGCAAACAAACGAACTGCGCCTCACAAAGAGATCATAGTCCAAAAATATATTTTATTAATATAAATGCAGGGGACAAACTTTTAAAAACATTTAAAATACCAACACTTCATTGATCAGGATATGGTCCAGCGAACCCTAAGGCCCCATTCACACTACAAACTGGGCGCCGAATGTTGCCTTCTATCAGTTACAATGGAAGGGCACGTACCTCCACTCAAAGAATTGACAGGTCAATTCTTTGAGCAGAGAACATAGTGTGAACAGGTCCTAAGCCTGCAATACAATAGTTTATGTGGCAGCCATGATCAGACATGTATCAAAAAGTATATCTATCTATTTACACATTTTTTTTATATATTTTTTGCATGGTGCCAGGCCAGGAATTTGCAGTGGAATTAAAAAAAAAAAAAAAAAAAAAAAAAAGTATGTAAAACTATAGTAAATGGAAACAGGATTGCAGTGGATTTCGTTGCAGAACTATACTGTATGTGTAAAACTGGCCTTAAACTGTTTAGGAGCTACCAACATGATTAATCATGATGCTGTGAGCACCCAGGTCCAATCCATAGAACACAGTTTGATTTTCCACTGACTTCCATTACACATATATATATATATATATATATATATATATATATATATATATATATATATATATATATAAATAAAAAAAAAAAAAAAAACAGAACAGATGGAAGTCAATGGAAAAACAGATCAAAATGTTTGTACACAAATACATAAATTTTTTCACAAAATCTGATGAAAAAACGGACTGCAAAAAGCACAGTGTAAACCAAACCTTAGGGTCCTATTCCACGGGCCGAGGAGGGCCCGATCAACGATGTAAACGAGCGGCGATCTGCTAGATCGCCGCTCGTTTACTGGGCCTATTCCACGGCCCAATGATCGTTGAGCGAGGTCTGCAAGAACATGTCCTTGCAGCAGCAGTAATACATTACCTGTCCAGGCTTCTCCGCGCTGTCTTCTTCCCAGGGTCCCGCGCGCTCTATCTTCTGAATGGCCGGTCAGCTGACAGGCCACACTCAGCCAATCACAGGCCGCGGCGGTCCCGGCCTGTGATTGGCTGAGCGCTCCTTCAGCTGACCGGAAATTCAGAAGATAGAGAGCGCGGGACCCTGGGATGAAGACAGCGCAGAGAAGCCTGGACAGGTAATGTATTACTGCTGCTGCTGCTGTTAAATCGTCGGTCGCCCGCCGCGCACCGCTATTCAACCGTAGCGATGCGCGGTGGGGGAACGATGATTTTAGGTCTGGCCCTAAATGAACGATCAGCCGATGACACGATCATCGGCTGATCGTTCTCTTTATTTCACTGAACGATTATAGGTCGAATCGGGCCAAATGGGGCCGATCCGGCCGATTATCGTTACTGTGGAATAGGGCCCTTAGGCAATGTTCACATGACTTTGTCCCTTTTTGGTTCTCAAAATGATGTCCTTCAGTTCATGTTTTGGGCACCTATTTTTACAACGATTGTAGTTGGTACACTATTCTAGTTCAGGCCCTTTTGGGTGAGGCTCTTTTTTGAAGGTCCATTAAATATAGGAGTGAAGACGGTGAAAAAAATATATATGTGAGCGAACAACTATAAAAAAACGTCCGTTGTTTGCAAAATAACATTATGATGATAATAAATAATTGTCATGAACATTAATTTAACTTCCGCTCAAACAGCATTTGTTATTAAATACACTATTGTGTGTATTGGGTGTCTGTCGTTCCATTCCATTGACTTGTTATAACGGACGTTTTTTTAAAAAGAAAAAAACAATGCAGTGTGCACATAGCCTAAAGGAGTACTAAGGCCTCATTTATTTTTATATACTGCTGCACTGATATAGATAATAATAAAGAGTCTATTCTCGCCTCAGTACATCCCCCACTAATGTCTTCCTGGCGCATCTTCACGTCGCCACATCCAAGTCAAAATTGTCTTCGCAGCAACAGCCTGCTCGGCCAGTCACGGGCTGTGGTACTGTCCTGTCTCAGGCAATGATTGGCTGAGCCGGTGTCTTTACAGAAAAGTTAATTAAAACTCCATTAAGAGCACACTTTAGAAAAAAAATTAAATAAATTAAACACTAAGGCCAGATGGTAAAAGTCACTAGGAAAATATCCACAAGAATTTTAGGTGTAGCGTTTTACTTGTGACTTAACTGCAGTTTTTCTAAAATGCAACAACATGTTGTAGCTATGGTGTCTTGAAGCCTAAAGTGACTGTACCACCAGGCCCAGGCTGAAGCACTGGAGGCGGGCCGACCCACCCTTAGTGGGAAGAAACCCCAGCCCCTCCATGACGTGACTCCATTAGAATCAATGCAACCCTATCATAGAGGGGCGGGGTTTCCTCCCACTAAGGGTGGGTCGGTCCTAGATCAGTCTAGGATCCACCAAACTTCTAGATGGCCTGAGCCACGGCCATGAAGCGAACCCATCAGCCTGTCCTGATTCATCTTACGCTGTCCAGCTGGTAGTTTGGGTTATACCACGGTTGTAATTTTTTTTATTTTGTTTTTTGTAGTATTTTGTTTTGGTTAATAAAATCTCAAACTCAATCAAACCCTGAAACAGCACTTATAAATCTGGGCAAAAATTCATCTTTTCCGAATCATGAGGAGCCCAAGAGAGGAGGCATCATACGTACACGCATAAGCCCCTATAACAGGGCTGCTTTACAGTCAGAGATCCGAAACATGAAGAACCAGTTAAAGGGATTATCCAGGCTGCTTTCAGCGCCACACCTGTCCTCAGGTTGTGTCTGGTATTACACCTAGGTTCCAGAACTGACCTGCAATAGCCCACACTGAACCACTTCTCACAGCATAGTTATGCACAGGAGTACAGAAGTTGCTGGGAGTTGTAGTTCTAAAACAGCAGGTGGGCAATAGGGTTGTAGAGTGTGTCAGAGACCGCAGCTCCACAGACACAGGCAGTACCGCAGGATGGGCACGCTGGGACTTGTGGTGCAGCCATGGCTATGGCTGCAGAGCACAGCAGCTACAAGCCTCAGCATACTAACAGGCCATGAGGCACTGACACATGGTCATACAGAAGAGGTTCTGCAGCAGCAGCAGCACATGGATCCCCCGCCCCTCTTCGCTGCCATGTGTTCCCCCCAGAAGCATCCATGGCGGCGGCACAGGCTGCGCCCGGTCCCCATGCCTTCCTCACCTTCATCCGCAGGAGATTCTTGGACAGCTTGCCCACTTCGGCCGCCATACTGATATCCGGAGAAGCAGAAACGCGAAACCAGCGGTGAGAATGGGGCTCGCTTTACGGGCCTCGGCTCCTCAACGGCGACCTAGGGACAGGCAGCACTAGTCAGCTGCAGACGGGCAGGAAGAGCAATCGAGGCTTGATGCGCCGCTCAGAGCCGCTGCTAGTGTGCGGGGCACGTGACCTGCCTGTTGCCGCCTCCTGCGGCCACATTAGTATACTGCTGCTTCTACATAGTCATTGTGATCTACCCTCCTGAAGGATTCCGCCTGCTCTGTGAACTAGATAGCTTGGATATAATAATCTGCAGACTGAGGTCCTGTATAAGGAGACATTCTGCTTACATGTGACTGCACTGATATAGGGACAGCACTAATATAGGGACTGTGCTATTAAAGGGAGGGTGTCATCTGAAAAAGGGCTTGTCCAATGAAGCTATTTTTCTTTCAAATCAACACATTTCAGAAAGTTATATAGATTTGTAATTTACTTCTATTTGAAAATCTCAAGTCTTCTTAGACTTATCAGCTGCTGTATGTCCTGCAGGAAATGTTTTCAGTCTGACATGGTGCTCTTTGCTGATATCTCTGTCCAAGACAAGAACTATCCAGAGCAGGAGAGGTTTTCTATGGGGATTTGCTGCTGCTCTGGACAGATCCTGTCTGGGCCAGAGATGTCATTAGAGAGCAATGTGTCAGACTGAAAAGAAAACATTTCCTGCAGGACATGCAGCAGCTGATAAGTATGATCTATATAACTTTCTGAAACCAGTTGATTTGAAAGAAAATTTTTTTAGCTGGACGATCCCTTTAAACATATTTTTAAGAGTTTTATTTTTTTCCTTTTTTTCTTTTTCATTTTATGCTCCGTTCACACGGAGTAAAGCTGGCGCCTCCTCTCACCGCGCTGAAGAATGGACATGTCCAGAGAGAAGGTGCGCAAGCCTCCCATAGACTATCATTATGACAGGGAGGCTGGCGGGATTTGGTGACGGAGTATTCCGCTGCTGAATTACGCCAGTTGTGCTCCGTGTGACGGGAGCCTTACTATCTATATTTTGAAGTAATCCTGAAACCTTGTAGTTTTGTGTTCTGTACAGATAATTTCCCAGCAGTGCTGTAGACAAAAGTATTAGTCAATACAAAAAGACACAGCAGTTGGCACTCCGGAAAAATCTTCGGTCGGCGTGGTTAAGTCAGAGGACTTTTCTGATTGTATTCCATGAACAGGGGTGCTCTCTCTCTCTCACGTGAAAGTCATATGAACCATGTGCACTCCTGGAGAAGTGCGGGTCATGCACGAAACAGCTGTCACACTGATTGGAAGGGTGTTGGCGTCTTAGCCACCCGACGGTGTTCACAATGAAGGTTTTTAATGGAATACTGAAAGGTGGTGAGTGCCATCTCATTTTACTTTCTATTGCACATAGGAGTATAGTGACAGGTGACCAATATATTGTATAGATAACAGTGCTCACAATTAGCACACCCCCCCCCCCCCGTCTATATAGGTCACTGACCACACCCACAAGCTTTTTTTTAATTAAAGCGGATAGCCAGCGAGCAGGAAAGGTCCTGCCTTTTCTGTTTTTCAGCATTCCACTTCTCTGTTAATTCCGTGATAATACTTGCATGGATGAGAGGGGGCGGAGCATGTTGCAGGCAGTTATCAATAGCTGTCTGATGTTACCGATATTGCTGTATCATCAGGCAATTATCGTACATTATGTGTGGGTGTGGTTGCAATGCCTGCAGCACCCACAGTATGCTCCTGTCTCCCCTCGTCTCTGGAAGTTACTTGCACCCCCCATCCCCATAGGGCACTTTCTGTGTCCAGTAGAAAGCAGCATAATCAAGGGAAAGAGACAGAAAATGTAATGACATGTGTGGAATTAATTGTTAGGTGTGTGTGAAGGCACCCTTAAAGGGGTTCTTCGGCGGGGGGGGGGGACTTTTTTTTGGGAACCGGGGAGGAGGTGGCTGAAATAAGAGACGTCCACTTACCTCCCCGGTTCCAGCGGCGGGTCCCGCATCACGGCACTCCGGTACCCGGTTCCCGGCCGCTTCTGGGTGTCTGACGCCGCCCGTGACGCTACGTCTCAGGGCCGCTCAGCCACTCAGTGGAGGAGGCGGGATCCGAGTGGACTTCAAACGGATCCCGCCTCCTTCACTGAGTGGCTGAGCGGACCTGAGACGTCACGTCTCGGGCCCGCGTCAGACACCTGGAAGTAGCCGCTGGAACCGGGGAGGTAAGTGGACGTCTTTTATTTCAGCCACCTCCTCCCCGGTCCCCCCAAAAAAGTGCCCCCCCCCGCCGGAGCACCCCTTTAAGGAATTATCTGGTTGAGTTCATCCAGTGCCAGTTCATCCCAATGAGAATACAAACTCGCAGCGGCTGGGCGGGACGTCCAGCCAGGAATCCCCGAGTCAAACCAGAGAGCAGAGCAGGTAATGTATGCTCCATCAGGCAGGGGGTTAATTTACATCGCAGAAGGATGTAAATCCCATTGCGAGTATGTATTCTTATTGGGATGAACGGAAATCTGCGGATCCAGTGTGTGTGAAGGCACCCTCAAGCAGGGCAGCTTTTAGAGGTCAAGCAGCACTTCAGCATCAGAAAGCTACCCCTGCTGCCCTGTCTATGCAGTGCTCATTTCTTTTGCATCATTATCAGCTCTGTCTGATAAGGTCCCGACCCCTGTAGGAGGCAGAGCTAATACAGCAATAATACCAGTTACACCATTTAAGAAACAAATATTATTGCCACACCTTCCCATCACACAGTGACTGATACCATCATACCATACCAGTGTTGCTGGTTTAGGGGGCCTGGTCCATTACTGGACTGGCCAGCTGCAACAGGGCCCGGTAGTTAAAGGGGTTATTCAGCGCTACAAAAACATGGCCACTTTACCACTACTGTTGTCTCCAGTTGGGGTGGGGTTTTGAAACTAATGCTAAGTTTACACGGAGCAATAATTGGCCCGATCGCACGATTAACGATTTCGAAGTAACAATTTTTTTTTTTTATAACGATCAGCGTTTAGACGGTACAATATATCGTACGGAAAAATCGTTTTGCGATCGTGCGCCCCCGGCCCGCCCGCCCGCAGCCCGTTTGAAATTCCCGGCTCCCCTTTTCAGCCAATCAGTGCTGCTTTGCAGCCCTTTGGGGGGGGGCTGGCGGGGCTGTGGGCGGCGCGCGGCCGGACTATCGCGCGACGACTGTTTACACAGAACGATCGGCAATCGTTTTTCGATCGGCGAACGACAATTTATGAACATGTTAGAAGATCAAAATGAACGATTTTTCGATCATTCGCCGCGTTTACACGTACGATGATTGTTCGAATTCAATCGTTATCGCGAAAATTCGCCCGATAATCATGTCGTGTAAACGTAGCATAAGGGTCCATTTACACAGAAAGATTATCTGACAGATTATCTGCCAAAGCTTTGAAGCCAAAGCCAGAAACAGACTATAAACAGAGATCAGGTCATAAAGGAAAGCCTGAGATTTCTCCTCTATTCAAATCCAGTCCTGGCTTTGGCTTCAAATCTTTGGCAGATAATCTGTCAAATAATCTTTCTGTGTAAATGGACCCTAAATTCCATTGAAAAAAATGGAGCTTAATTGCAAAATGCACCTGAACTGGAAACAACAGTAGGGGGAAAAGTGGCCATGTAGCGCTGGATAACCCCTTTAAGCCTTACTGCTGGTTCTGGAGGGGAAGAAACTGGAGTCTGACACTGGGGGTAAGTATGGAGAGGCTCATTAGTTTAGCACACTTTTTACAATGTCAGGTGCTGACACTTGCTGTCAGTGACCAATATCAGATACCTCTAGATCAGGGGTCTCAAACTCGCGGCCCATGGGCCAACTGCGGCCCTCGGGACACTAGTTTGCGGCCCCCACCTCAATGGTAATTTTACTGTAAATGCGGCCCAGCCCCGGATAAAATGCCTGCCGCCCTGAATCTTTTTTCCCCGGCATCTTGTAAACCAGATGAGGCTCTTTTGATGGCCGCATTTGGCTCGCAGGTCGCCGCGGCTGCCCCTCCGCCTCACACACCACCCACCCGACGTAGTTCCCGGACGTCCTTGTCCAATCAAATCAGCGCAGGGAGGGAGCGTGGAGCTGCCCGGGATGTGGAGGCCGGTGGGGAGAGGTAGGATGCCGAAGGGGAAATGGGGGAGGCCAGTGGGGAGAAGGGGGAGGCTGGAAAGGAGACAGGGGGGAGGGGAATAGACACTTGGCCTGCTGGTTCCTTGGAGGGGTACTTCGGGATGGGGGCCCCCAGCCTGGAGTACCCCTTTAATGCAAAAGATGTGTGGTGGGGGTCAGGCAGTGTGTGTGTGTGCTGGGTGGGGGTCAGGCAGTGTGTGTGTGTGTGTGTGTGGTGGGGGTCAGGCAGTGTGTGTGTGGTGGGGGTCAAGCAGTGTATGTGTGTGTGGGGTGGGGGTCAGGCAGTGTGTGTGTGGGGTGGGGGTCAGGCAGTGTGTGTGTGTGGGGTGGGGGTCAGGCAATGTGTGTGTGGGGTGGGGGTCAGGCAGTGTATGTGTGTGTGGGGTGGGGGTCAGGCAGTGTGAGGGGTGGGGGTCAGGCAGTGTGTGTGGTGGGGGTCAGGCAGTGTGTGTGTGTGTGGGGGTCAGGCAGTGTATGTGTGTGTGGGGTGGGGGTCAGGCAGTGTGTGTGTGGGGTGGGGGTCAGGCAGTGTGTGTGTGTGGGGTGGGGGTCAGGCAATGTGTGTGTGGGGTGGGGGTCAGGCAGTGTATGTGTGTGTGTCGGGTGGGGGTCAGGCAGTGTGAGGGGTGGGGGTCAGGCAGTGTGTGTGTTTGGTGGGGGTCAGGCAGTGTGTGTGTGTGGTGGGGGTCAGGCAGTGTATGTGTGTGTGGTGGGGGTCAGGCAGTGTATGTGTGTGTGGTGGGGGTCAGGCAGTGTGTGTGTGTGTTTGTGTGGTGGGGGTCAGGCAGTGTGTGTATGTGTGGTGGGGGTCAGGCAGTGTGTGTTTGTGTGGGGTGGGGGTCAGGCAGTGTGTGTGTGTGGGGGTCAGGCAGTGTGTGTGTTTGGTGGGGGTCAGGCAGTGTATGTGTGTGTGGTGGGGGTCAGGCAGTGTGTGTGTGTGTGGTGGGGGTCAGGCAGCGTGTGTGTGTGTGTGTGGTGGGGGTCAGGCAGTGTGTGTGTGGGGTGGGGGTCAGGCAGTGTATGTGTGTGTGGGGTGGGGGTCAGGCAGTGTGTGTGTGGGGGTCAGGCAGTGTATGTGTGTGTGGGGTGGGGGTCAGGCAGTGTGTGTGTGGTGGGGGTCAGGCAGTGTGTGTGTGTGGTGGGGGTCAGGCAGTGTGTGTGTGTGTGGGGTGGGGGTCAGGCAGTGTATGTGTATGTGGGGTGGGAGTCAGGCAGTGTATGTGTGTGTGGGGTGGGGGTCAGGCAGTGTGTGTGTGTGGTGAGGGTCAGGCAGTGTATGTGTGTGTGGGTTGGGGGTCAGGCAGTGTATGTGTGTGTGGGTTGGGGGTCAGGCAGTGTGTGTGTGTGTGTGGGGGGTGGGGGTCAGCCAGTGTGTGTGTGGGGTGGGGGTCAGCCAGTGTGTGTGTGTGTGTGTGTGGTGGGGGTCAGGCAGTGTGTGTGTGGGTTGGGGGTCAGGCAGTGTGTGTGTGTGTGTGTGTGTGGGGGGGGGGGGGGTCAGGCAGTGTGTGTGTGTGGGGGGGCAGGCAGTGTGTGTGTGTGTGTGTGTTCCATTCATGTTCAAAAAGTTAAATGTTAAGGAACTGTCAATACAGGCATTTGAATCTGAATAATTATACTTACATTTCTCTAGTCAGCAACTATATGTGGTTTTAACAGATGAAAAGATAAAAACATTTGATGACATTGGAATGTTTTTGTAAGATCTTTTCTTGTGCAAAACCTGATGCGGCCCAGCCTCACCCAGACTCTACCTCCAGCGGCCCCCGGGTAAATTGAGTTTGAGACCCCTGCTCTAGATACTGCAGAAAGTAGTGACCACAGCATGTAGGTGGTTAGAATGCAATCTTCCACACAGGGAATGCTATAAACAGACAAAGAAAATCCTTTACTGAGTGTAAGGAGTCCTTGCACAGTGCTGATTTCTTTTAGGCTATGTTCACACTACGTATATTTCAGTCAGTATTGCAACCAAAACCAGGAGTGGATTGAAAACACAGAAAGGCTCTGTTCACACAATGTTGAAATTGAGTGGATGGCCGCCATTTAATGGCAAATATTTGCTGTTATTTTAGAACAACGGCTGTTATATTGAAATAATGGCTGTTATTTACTGTTATATGGCGGCCATCCACTCAATTTCAACATTGTGTGAACAGATCCTTTCTGTGGTTTAAATCCACTCCTGGTTTTGGTTGCAATACTGACTGAAATATACGTAGTGTGAACCCAGCCTTAGGCTGGGTTAACACTACGTATATTTCAGTCAGTATTGTGGTCCTCATATTGCAACCAAAACCAGTTGTGGATTAAAAACCCAGAAAGGATCTGTTCACACAATGTTTAAATTGAGTGGATGGCCGCCATTTAATGGCAAATATTTGCTGTTATTTTAAAACAATGGCTGTTATATTGAAATAATGGCCGTTATTTACTGTTATATGGCGGCCATCCACTCAATTTCAACATTGTGTGAACAGATCCTTTCTGTGTTTTTAATCCACTCCTGGTTTTGGTTGCAATATGAGGACCACAATACTGACTGAAATATACGTAGTGTGAACCCAGCCGTATACAGTAGTATGTCAGGGGACAGTGCACTGCTGAGGCCCTGACCTACTGGCTTGGTGCCCACTGTCCTGGTGCTAGTGTGATTTGGGGGTTCTAGTATAGAAGCTAAGGGTTTATATGAAAAAAAAAACCCGACCAGGTATCATCTAGAATACATCCTGTGGCGACCTGACACCGATAGTTTCATTGCTGCAATGCAATGATATCGATGATAAATCGCTGTCATCTGCTAGCAATTTTAGCCAAAAAAAAGGTCAGAAAGTGGGAAGTTGTGAGGCGATTGAGAGCAATTTTGCAGAGTGCAGAGATGTGGTTTTAGAAATTCTTTGTAAAATGTTTTCCTCATTTCGAGGTCACAGGCAATAAAAGGAAAGTGTTAGCTGTGCTTTAGTACTGTATTATAATGGATCATCAGTGCCTGGGGTCAGGGCTGTCTGGGAAATTGAATTAGCCCTAACCCAGAAATATAGAATTATGTTGATATTTCTTTTAACCGTTACGTTATCTTCAGGGTGGTGTTAAAATCAGTCAGTGTATTCATGCAGTTAGTAAGGTGTGAATGATTTCTGGAGAGCTAGCAAAGATGTATATCAGAGTACCTGCCGTTGCTATACAGTATAAGGTATATAGAAAGAGTGGGGTTTGCTCATTTTGGCCACATCCTTTTCACTGCACTTAATGTTAAATTAGGATTCTGAGAGGTGCAAAATTTCCCACCCCTAAGGATGTATGCATCACCACTCACTATTGTACAGGAGTGGGAATCCGGCGCTAAACAGAATTCCCTGCTCCTGTGTGTACATTCTGTGGCATTTCAGTTGTGTATTGTACTACGTATGTAATAACTCCCCACTAACTCCCCACACTAGAGCAGCACAGGTCTCTTGCTGTGGGATGCATACAATGAAGTCACTTTACTGCGCGCCTCCAGCACGGTAAGAGTTGTACCTTTCTAGGTTGTTGGTAAATATTCGGCCTAAGTGCTGGAGCACTGGAGCCAAGGAGAAGCGTAGTAGTATTTTTACTATTTTTGGTATTTTATTTAGTATGATCCTACTATGGGCATCCAGGGAAAGAAGGGGAAGGGGACTGGAGCATGTATTTAATACTCTACTACTGGGGCATCTACTTAAAGGAGAATTCCCATCTGAGTTTAGTGTCCCCTAACCTTAGAACAGGGGTGCGATTGCCCTGCAATCAATGGAGTGCTCCCTTAGGGTAGTATTACACGGGCCGATGGGGGCCCGATAATAATTAAAAAACGAGCGCCGATCCAGCAGATCGGCGCTCGTTAACAATTATTATTCGGCTCCCATTTACTGGGCCTACTCCACGGCCCAATTATCGTTTAACAAGTGCTGCATGGACATCGTTATCGATGTCCTTGCAGCCCTTGCTTAAACTGTATACATTACCTATCCATGCTGTAGGGGTCCTCTTGCGGTCTTCTCCCCGGGTCTGCGCGCTCCAGCTTCAGCACGGCCTGTCTCAGCTGACAGGCCGCTCAGCCAATCATTGCCTGAGGCAGCCCTGGCCAGTGATTGGCTGAGTGGCCTGTCAGCTCAGACAGGCCGCTCTGAAGCTAGAGCGTGTGGGACCTGGGGAGAAGAAGACCGCAAGAGGAGCCCTACAGCTTGGATAGGTAATGCAAATCGGCAGCCGCCAGCTGCGCACCGCTATTACACGTAGCAATGCGTGAGCCGCGCCCGACAATTATAGGTTCAAACCTATATCAATAATCAGCCGATGATCGTTGTCATCGGCTGATCGTTGTTTTCATTCCACGGAGCGATAATCGGCCAATTATCACTCCGTGGAATAGGCCCCTTACTGAGATATAATGCACTGTGCCCTCTTAATGAGGTATAAGGCATTGTGTCCCATCATGAGATATAATTCACTTTACTCCCTTTGACCCCTTGCCTCTGGAGCATATTTTGGCCTTATTGACCAGGCCAGTTTTCATTTTTGGGTTTTCCTTTTTTTCTCCCGGCCTTCTTTTTTTAGTGCACTGAACCTGGAAGCACTGTAATACGAGGTCTGGAGAGGACAGAGCAAGCTGTTTTCATCTCCCTGTTCTAAAAATCCGTTTATTATATGGTCCCCAGATAGGGGACATATCAGATATTAAACTGATAGGAAAAAGATACAACACTTGATCTTAGCCAAAAGCAGAGAAGCGAGTCCTCCTAGCCTTCTAATAGCCATAGCGCTTATATTTCTCTACCTACAGGGCTGGTTGAAGTGTCATTTATTTAAAATATGTTTTAAATTTTTTATGTCCCCTAGGGGTCTATTGGATGCAATCATTAAATTGCTAACACTGGTCAATGCTATGCCATTGCATAGAATTGATAATCGTTATCTGCGTTCTTCTCATAGAGTCTACCTGATGCAGACTCTATTAGAAGATCACCAAGCTGACTGCATGGAGGTAAGTATAAGATCTGGCAAAATAATGATATTGACAGTAAGCGCAATAATAAGCAATCCTAGGTAATATACCTAGGATTGCTTATTATTGCGCTTACTGTCAATATCATTATTTTGCCATATTTAACCCCCTATGAACTGACGGGTGTTCATTTCTTTGACGAATAGCAGCATAATTGAGTGTCGCGCTAGTGTGAGGTTACACCTCAACATTTTATAAGTATAAGATCTCTGGCAGACAGGGAAAACATCGGAGAGTGACAGGAGCTTGGCATTTTAGGGGTTATAGGCAGGCGGCAACATGATCGCCGTGACCCGTCATTAAATGTAAGAACCTGGTTGCTATAAGCCTCCTCAGTTCTCACGCTCTATGAAGCAAGCTCAGCTCCTGTACATCATAGAGCCCCTGTGCAATATGATGTGCCAGGATGTTATGATGCGGGTATCACAGCTTTTCATGACGTCCCAGGAGGTTATTTTTCGTCAAGGGGGTAATGAGGTATAAACCATTGCGTCCCCCTAAATGAAGTATTATGCACTGCACCCCCCCCTTAATCAGGTATAATATACTGCACTCCCTCATAAAGAGATATAATGCACTGTTCATCCCTTAAAGATAAATAATTAACTGTGCCTCCTTAAAGGAAAAGTCCAGTCATAGCCAACTGGTAACAGCCGTCAGGGGAAGGGGAGAAAACAACAATCAAAGATTGCTTACCTCTCCCTGTGCCCGCCATGCGCCTCTGGACCAGCCAGGTCGACAGCTCAGGATATCCCGGAGCCTGGTGGGGGTCCAGAGCTGCCGTCCATCGCTGCAAAAGCACAGAGAGAGGTGAATTAACATTGTTTCCTATGTTCCCTCTGTGCCCTGCTGTTTCTGAAAAAATGTTGTCTCTGGACTTCTGCTTTAATGAAGTATAATGCACTGCATCTCCTCTTAATGCACTGTTCTAACCCCTGGTAAGGTATAATGCATTGCATCCATGATGCATCAACTTAAACAGGTATACACAAGACATACGCAAGAGCGTCCACATTATTCTGCAATAATATACTGCATTATACAAGCAAAAAAAAAAAAAAAAAAAAACCTGGAGAGTTTATTTAACCCTTAGGGGACACAGCCAGTTTTCATTTTTGCGTTTTCGTTTTTCCCTCCTCGTGTATATAAGGCCATAGCGCCTGCATTTTTCCACCTAGAGACCCAAATGAGCCCTTATTTTTTGCGCAACTAATTGTACTTTGCTAAGGCAGATGTAATTTTTGCCTAAAATGTGCCGGGAAACCAGAAAAAAATTATATGTGTGGTGAAATTGAAAAAAAAAAACGCATTTCTTTTATTTGGGGGAAATGTGTTTTTACGCCATTCGCCCTGGGGTAAAACTGACTTGTTATGCATGTTCCTCAAGTCGTTACGATTAAAACGATATGTAACATGTATAACTTATATTGTATCTGATGGCCTGTATAAAATTCAAACCGTTGTTAACCAATATACGTTCCTTAAAATCGCTCCATTCCCGGGCTTATAGCGCTTTTATCCTTTGGTCTATGGGTCTGTGTGAGGTGTCATTTTTTGCGCCATGATGTGATCTTTCTATCGGTACCTTGATTGCGCATATATGACTTTTTGATCGCTTTTTATTACAATTATTCTGGATTTGATGCGACCAAAAATGCGCAATTTTGCACTTTGGGATTTTTTTGTGCTGACGCCGTTTACCGTGTGAGATCAGGAATGTGATTAATTAATAGTTCGGGCGATTACGCACGCGGCGATAGCAAACATGTTTGTTTATTAATTAATTAATTTATTTTTATTTATAAAATGGGGAAA
The DNA here is from genome assembly GCF_027789765.1 of Dendropsophus ebraccatus. Classification (NCBI taxonomy): domain Eukaryota; kingdom Metazoa; phylum Chordata; class Amphibia; order Anura; family Hylidae; genus Dendropsophus; species Dendropsophus ebraccatus. Next base: position 81,136,492 of record NC_091457.1, read on the forward strand.
GGGGGGTGATTCAGACTTTTATTAGGGGAGGGGGTTTTGTGTTATTAAAAATACTTTTTTCTTTTACTTTAGACATATACTAGAAGCCCCCCTGGGGGGCTTCTAGTATATGCACTCTGATCTCTCATAGAGATCCATGCAGTATAGTTATACTGCATGAATCCATGAGATCGGTGTTCTATTACTTTTGGCTGCTGCAGCCAAAAGCAATAGAATGCCGAGCCGGGATCAGCGCCATTACGGAGCAGACCCCGGCCCGGTATGGATGCAGGGATCGCCCCCCCGCAATCGCGCCGCAGGGGGGCGATCCCCCCACTAGACCACCAGGGATGTGTAACCGCAAGTATTTAGAAGCAGCTGTCAACTTTGACAGCTGCTTCTAAGTACTTAATTAGCGGGCACGGCGATCGGACCGTGCCCGCTAATAGCCGCGAGCCCGGGCTACTCGCGGCACCCGGGATCGCGGCAGTTCAGAGGGTGGTCGCCGCGCGACCCCCCTCTGAACTCCCATAGCGGCACGAGGACGTTAAATAACGTCCTGGTGCAGCTATGGGTTAAACCAGCAGGAGCAAGTAGATTAATAATAATAATAATAATAATAATAATAATAATAATAATATTATTCACCAATACATGTAAGCTATGAATCCAACAAAGTTTGCATGAAAGGCAGGTATAAAGTGAATATATAGCACATCTAACACCATTAGGATCCAAAGCCAAATTATACAACCCTAGTTAATCTCCCAAGACAGCGCATTGCTAGGTCTGAGTTTCCTTGCTTGCACGCTCATGTATCACTCCTGCTAACACAATCATTAACATTGCTGTCCATTTGGTTTTAATTACAGGTCCTTGATGTCAAGGTTGTTACTTGAAGCTATAGTAATTTGCTGAAACTGTAAGTTGTTCACTAATTAAATACTATTGATTGACTTCTTTCTTGGATAGCTAAATAGTGAAATAATTCTACATGGCCATATTTTAAAGGGGTTTTCCAGCGCTACATAAACATGGCCACTTTTCCCCCTCTCTTGTCTCCAGATTGGGTGGGGTTTCAAATTCAGTTCCATTGAACTTAATTGCAAACCACACCTGACCTGGAGACAAGAGAGGGGGAAAAGCGGCCATGTTTTTGTAGCATGTGAGGGCTTTTTTTTTTTCAGGAACAACTGTACTTTGTAATGGCGCCTCTCATTCTACCATAACATGTATTAGTTACGTGAATAACTATACAATATTAGTTACGTGAATAAAAATTGGTGAAATTGGAAAAAAAATGCAATATTGTAACCTGTGTCTACGTAATGCACTTTATGGTAAAAGTGACATGATACCAATATTTTATAGGTCAGTCCAAACACATTTACACAGATTTTCTAATGTTTTCTTTTTTTATTTTTATTTTAAATCATTGGATGTTTTCATAAATTTTTATAAATTTTTGGGTGTATAAGGTAGCAAAATCCAGGCACTTTTTTCCCCTCTATTCATTTACGCCATTTGCCATACAGGTAAATAATGTTTGTTTATTTAATTACTTGTATATGTCTTATTTATATAATTTGATTTTAATTTTTATTCGGGGAGGGGCTTTTAGGTATTTTAAAAACATTTTTACTTTTTATCATAGCATAGATCAGTGTTATCTGCGTTCTGCACATGCTCTGTGTTTTACTATGTTCACACTACATAAGTTCCACAGAAATTAAAGCCGTTGTTAGAATGGCCGTGATTTCTGCAGTACTTACGCAGTGCTGCAGGCTGAGGGAATGCCGGCCGGAGGGTATACACATAGGGCCACATGTATCATCCGGCGAATGGATGATTTTCGGCGGAAAGTGACGATTTGCGTCTTTTTTTAAGCAAAAATGGCGGATTTGCGAATAAAATATTCGCAAATCGGCACTTTCCGCCGAGTACGCCAGGGGGCGGAAAAGGGGCGGAGAGTGGGCCAAAATGTACGCCGAAAACCTACTCCAGTCCTCAGCTGGCGTAGGTTTTCGGCGGTGCGCAACGGCGCGCACGGGATTTATGTAGAGGCATAAATCTCCGTAGCGCCGGAGCTGCGGGGGCATTTTTACGTCCGGCGTAAAAAACGCCGGACTTAATAAATTCCTCCCATAGTATACACTCCGGCCGGGATCCCTAGGGGTGCCGTAGAAAACTGACATGTCAGTTTTCTGCGGCAGCTATTCAGCTGCACACTCCCTTGCGCCCGCATCAGAACTCAGCAGCGCTATAGGTCATCTGGCCAGTACTGCAGTACCGGCCTGTCTCAGACTACGCGTGACCATAGCCTAATACTGTATGTACTGCTGGCTACCGTGCTGTTCATTCAGACACCGAGGACTGCTTCCTTGCAGCACTGCAAGGCCTGCTCTCACAGCATACAGACATTGCACAGCACCACTGCCGTTACATTGTTCCAGGAGCAGCAGGAGGCTACTATATCTGCTTGTGCTGCACTTCTGTGTGTGGTGGGCCAGCGCCCTTGTGTGCCAGTTACCTGAATCTAAGGTAGATAATTACACAACTAGGTCGTCAGGTACGGGTTTAATCCCTGCCTGAGCAGCTACAAAGGAGGAGCCCCAACCGAGTGTAGCAATGTATTCTGCCCGAACTTGAAGAGATATACTTTATAGTAGGGGTGTCAAATTCAAATAGACAGTGGGCCACAATTAAAAACTTGTACAAACTCATGGGCCAACCTTGATATTCATTGAAGCACACGAGCAGCATATCTGGAACTTTCAGAGCGGCGTACAGCATTCCTGCCACTGTCAGAGCGGTGTGCGTCACCAAGCACTTTGCACTATGATAAATGGTATGATGAATCCCCACAATGGTGCCCCATATAGTAATCAGCCCCCCAAATATGGTTTTCCATATAGTGCCTCACATAGTAATAGTGTCCCATATAGTAGCCATCCCCCCACAATAATTTCCCATATAGTAGCCATCCCCTCACAATAGTGTCCAATATAGTAGCCCTCACCCCACAAAAGTGTTCCATATAGTAGCCAGCCCCCTACAATAGTGCCCAATATAGTAGCCAGGTCCCACAATAGTGCATGATATAGTATCCAACCTTCCACAGTAGTGCCCCATATAGTAGACAGACCCCCACAATAGAGACCCATATAGTAGCCAGACCTCCCAATAGTGGCCCATATAGTAGCCAGCCCCCCACAATAGTGCCCAATATAGTAGCCAGCCCCCACAATAGTGCCTCATATAGTATCCAACCTTCCACAATAGTGCCGCATATAGTAGCTAGACCCCCACAATAGTGTCCCATATAGTTAGCCAGCCCCCACAATAGTGCCCCATATAGTAGCCAGCCTCCCACAATAGTGCCCCATAAAGTAGCCAGCCTCCCATAATAGTGCCCCATGTAGTAGCCATCATTCCACAATAGTGCCCCATGTAGTAGCCAGCCCTCCCACAATAGTGCTCCATGTAGTAGCCAGCCCTCCCACAATAGTCCCCACGCAGTAGCCAATCCTCCCATAACCGTCTCCATGCAGTAGCCAGTCTATGCCTTGAATGCCGCTGATCCCTCTACTAGGAACAGGGGCACATTTCTTCCTCTTGCTGCCTGTGGAGAACGGCCATCTCTTCGGGGCCTGGAATGTACAATAGTCAGAGCCTGCCAGAATCTGTTAGTTTACACCTTATTTCCTGCATGGAGCTTTGGCTCACGTGCCAGGAGGAGAGGAGGGGGAGAAGCCAGATCTGCCTGCAGCCTGAACCTGTCACCCCTGGATACGGCCCCTATACTTACGCCATCCTGCCGGTCCTGCTCCTAATGCCGATTCTGCCATGGAGAAACGGCCGTCCGTGCAGATGAGAAGTCCAGAGTCCAGAAGACCGCCAATATTGTAATATGTTGCGGTTTCCTGTCGACGGGCCAGCTCTAGGAAATCAATAGATTTTTTAGGTGGGCCAAAAATAGTGGCGTCATGAGCCAAATTTGGCATTCGGGCCAGAGTTTGACATGACTATATATTTATAGTGAGAAGTTTACTTGTAGTTGTGTTTAGACTGTGTCCGACCACCTTGTGTCCTACAGTGTCGAGTGACCCGTCCTGTCAGGGTACTAAAAGCTCCAGCAGGGGTTATCTGGGTGTTGCTAAGTGTCCGGGGGTGTCCCAGTTACCTGCACTGTGAGATAGGATACGTAGACCTTCTTTACGGTAGCTTTGTCCTATTCAGGCTAATTCCTCTTGTACTTAGGATACTGCCCTGCACTTCTTCAACGTCTATTTGGCGTGGGTTACGGTGTTCCTGGACTCTTCTCCCCTTAAAATGCTTAGCGTGGGGGGGGGGCGTGTCTAGCCGTCGGAGCGGATGGCTGTGTAGTGAGAATGCTCCATCCTCACTAGCTTATACATTAGCGACTGGGACCGCAACTAAGTCTCTGACCACCTGATCGGACCTGCACAGTGGGGAACTGCTTCTCCCCCCTGGCCACCCTACAGGAGGACAATGAGGGAGATATATGCAACTCGGCACAGCCGACGGGGAATACTGAACCTGACCGCTGTGTGAGAGAAGGCTGCAGCAGCACATCGGGCTCTCCACTTCCCTCCCCTGCAAGCCTCAGTCCAACCAGGCAGAAACATAAGGACAGTGACACAGGGGCTGATTTAACCTCTGCAGTGCCGGGGGCTGACATTGCCATTGACTTTCCACCTGATGATGCCCCTGTCACCATGGCTAATATTAAACTGATGTTCTCAGCCCAGAGGGGGTCACTAAAACAAGATATTAATGAAGCCATCCACCCCCTGTCTACTGCTTTGCAACAGCTTGAGGGGAGGATTGACCATGCTGAAGTGAAAATGGGGGAATTCTCTGATGCTCATAACTCACTTGTCGATTCCCATGACGAACTAGCTGAAGAGGTGAAATACCTGAGAGATAAAATAGTGGACTTAGAGGATCGCTCAAGGCGATATAATACAAAAAAAAATATCTGAAACAGTCCCAGATTTGCTTCCAGAGGAAGGACGTTTTGCCCGACTGCCCCAAACGAGAAATAACTGTAGACAGGGCACACAGAGTCCCGCGCCCACGACACCTCCCTCCTGACACGCCCAGGGATACGCTTGCCCGTATACACTTTTTTATGTGAAAGAGGCGCTTATGCAATCCACCAGAAAGAAAACAGCGATTCCTGATTGATAAGTATAAAGAACTTGCCGTCTTTGCAGACCTCTCAGCGGCTACGCTGCAATGGTGACGATCCTTGCTACCTGTCACCACTGCCTTGAGAGAAGCACAAGTGTCTTACAGATGGGGATACCCCAATAAGCTTCTGGTTTTCAAGGACGGAAAGATCTCAGCCGTTAAAACCCTGGAAGAAGGGACTAAGCTTCTCGCATCCTGGAACATCCTCGCTGCGGAGCTACCTCCGCAAAAGGACCCACAGAGAGCACGGTCCGATTGGAGATACTCACCTACTACCAGATGCGGTCGAGGCCGCACTCGTTGAGGACATTACCTTATGAGAACTTTCTTTCAACTGGTTACACGAGTCGCTCCGTTCCGACTCTACACAAACTCTAGTCCACCTCGACTTCGGGTTTCCGAAGAGTCTTTTGTTTTTGTGCCACATTTTGGCACCGTGTGTGTGTGTGGTGTTTAACCTAATTGACTGTCTTCGGTTGCTGGCTTTGTAGCCTCTTGTTTATCTCTATGTTTGATATGTTATTTTTGTTTCCTTTTTCTTTCTTTGCAGGAACTGTTGTATTTTTTAACATGACGCAGACTGTTGGTTGCGATGGAGGCCGCCGCCTGAGATTCACTTTTGACAATCGCCTCACGAGCCACTGGTATATACTAAGCTTATACTCCCACCATGGTGATTAAGTTGCTATCATATAATGTTAGAGGTTTAAACTCTCCTCAACGACGCTCACACTTTTGGTCAGAAGTTAAACAATAACAGTGTGACATTGTATGCGTCCAGGAGTCACACATTGTCCAATCGGATGCACATAGAATTAAACACCCTTCCTTCCCTATCATCTGTCGCTCCCACTTTACTACAAAGCGTAGGGGCGTCTTTATTGCCTTTAAAAATTCACTGGCACAAATACAAGTACAAGTACAAATCCACGCACAATACCCAGACCCCGGCGGTAGATACATAATTGTAATATGTACAATTAATAACGTAGAGTACACGATTTGCTCCCTGTATGCACCTAATGAGGGCCAGCTTCAGTTTATTCACAAAGTCAATCTTTTAGTTAACAAATACAAGAAAGGATATGTCCTCTATTTCGGTGACTTTAATTTAGTTCCGGATTTACTTAGTGACACTACACATAAACGTAATAGACCTCGCCCCCATTAGACCAATTCCTCTGGGATAATGAATTGTATGACACGTGGCGAGTACAACATAGCACAGAGACCGATTATTCCTTCTTTTCTAATGCAGCTAATTCCTACTCCAGAATCGACCTGATAACAGTGGACTTTCCTCTTCTCTTATTGGTCGACTCGACATCTATAGAAACTAAGACATGGTCGGATCATTGCCCGATATCTGTCAGCCTTAGGGAATCCCATAACGTTTCCCCTACCTACCTCTGGTGCTGTAACTCCCATCTCCTATCTCATTCTGAGCATGGGGAAGTTATCAAGACAGCCTTAACCCAATATTTCAAAGAAAATGATATAGACGATATCAACATCAACACGTTATGGAATGCCCATAAGGCAGTCATTAGAGGGATATGTATGAAAGTAGGATACCAAGTAAAAAAGGCTAGAACAAAGGATATTAAGGAACTATTGACCAAAATCCAAAGATTAGAATTCCAACACAAATATTCTAATTCCCCCACACTCCTCCAAGAAATAACATCCCTTAGACACAATCTTCGCCTACTGATGCTACATGATTATGAACGAAAAACTAAATCTCTTTATTACGCAGAAGGGGACAAAGCTGGCAAGCTATTAGCGGCCAAGCTCAAAGCCCAGCACATAAGATCTCGCATTCCCTACATTATAGATGAGATTACAAATGGAAAACTTTTAGATCCCCGTGATATAGTTAACGCTTTCCAAAAATTCTATTCTAAGCTCTACAACCTAAAGAATGACACCTCAACCAACCAACCAATCCAAACTGACATAGACTGCTTTCTTAATAAATTAAATCTTCCCACATTAACAAATGACCAATTAGACATCCTCAATGCCCCCTTCACAATTCAGGAGATAGACACACAGAATAAATCCCTCCCTTTAGGCAAGTCCCCAGGCCCAGATGGGCTGTCCAACCATTACTATAAGGTTTTTTCCCATATCCTAAGTCCATATATATTAAGATTCTTTCGAGAGGCTCAAATGAGCCTCTCGAATCAACTAGGATTGATTGTCACCCTCCCCAAGCCTGGAAAACCCCCGGACAAACCGGCTAATTTCAGGCCAATATCTTTGTTAAATTCAGATATAAAATTGTACGCAAAGATACTGGCCTCAGGAATGGCTAAAATACTTCCCCCTATAATCAACCCTGACCAAACTGGCTTTATGAAGGGGCGTCAGGCCTTTGAGAACACACGACGTGTACTTAACCTATTTCACCATATTAATAGCGCCAAAATTCCAGCTGTGGCGATTTCACTCGACACCGAGAAGGCGTTCGGCCGAATTTCCTGGTCGTACGCCTTCTCGGCCCTTCATAAATTCGAATTTTGTGGCCCAATTCTCAATAGTATAAAAGCTTTATACTCAGCTCCATCCGCGGGTGTATAATAATGGGGTACTATCTGACCCACTAATTATAACCGGAACTAGGCAAGGATGCCCCCTATCTCCCTTAGTGTTCGTAATCTCCATAGAACCCTTAGCCTACGCCTTTCGTGCAGAATCCGATGTACAGGGCATCCGCATAGGCGACGATATCCACAAAGTCTCGCTCTATGCGGACGATAATATTCTTACCTTAAGTAACCCCAAACACTCCCTCCCAAGCGCCCTAGCTATATTGGATATTTACAAAAGTCTCTTATTATAAATTAAACCAATCCAAGTCTGAGGCTCTCCCATTTCACCTTCCTGACACATTAGTGACTAAATTTAAAAATAACTTTCCCCTGGACTGGCAACAACATTCTATCAAATACCTAGGTGCCTATATGACTGCTAACCTGTCTCTACTGTATCGCACTAACTACCTTCCCCTCCTAAATGATCTGCAGCAAGAGGCCAATAGAATGACCGCCTTAGAAATCTCTTGGGTTGCAAGAGTGGCTTCCTTTAAGATGCTACTTCTTCCCCGCCTTATGTACCTATTTCGGGTTTTACCCATCTGCATACCTGTGGGCTTTTTTCAAAAGGTTTGCTCCATGATTATGCGGTTTGTTTGGAACGGGAAGAAACCACGTGTTGCATACCACACACTCATTAAACCCCCTTTGCTTGGTGGGATTGGCGTCCCTGACATGTATCAATATTACCAGGTCACGGTTTTGTCACAAATTAAAGATTGGTGGATTATGTCCGCCACGCGCAAGCCTTGGATACGGATTGAGAGGGCTTTCGGCGATAATGACTTGCCTAGCCTCCTTTATTCACATTTATGGAAGTCAAGGCGCAGACAGTTCTCTCTATCCCCTCCTATGCTGGGGGCTGTTAAATGTTGGCGTCAAATCCACAAACTACGTGGCTCCTCTCAGCCAGTTCTCTCCTTAGCAATACCCTTATCTGCTTTATCAGGAGCCCTACCTACCTCCTCTAGAGGGACTTTATTACAGTGGATGGCGAAGGGCATAGGTAAAATCGGTGACTTGTGCGGCGGAGCAACTCTACATGACTTTCAATTTCTCCAAAGGAACTTTGATATTCCTTCTAAGGACTTTTTCTTGTTTCTTCAAATCAGGCACTGCCTAACCCATATACCACGATCTGAAATTAAGTGGAGCAACATGATCCATAACATCCTCTTAGGACGTTTGAAAGGCCTAAGGCCCCTGTACAACGCCTTAGGAGACTTACACTTTTGTGAAACCCTCCGCAACTCTTAAATGGGAAGCTGCGCTGCACAAGTCTTATTCAGATGAGGAATGGCTGAGGGCGTATAAATGGGCCAATAAATCAACCATGGCTATCCCCCAGAGGGAGAATGTTCTCAAAACAAGACTTCACTGGTACTTTACTCCACAAAAGATTCACCAGCTCTACCTCACTTCCTCCCCTCTCTGTTGGCGTAGGTGTGGCAATGTTGGTACCCTAATCCATATTCTTTGGAAATGTCCATGCCTTAGATTATACTGGCTGTCTGTCAATAAATTAGTGGAGGACGTCTTAGGACTGCAACTTGTCCTCTCCCCTGCACAAACAATGGTCCTGTTAGACCTACATGTGATACCGGTAGCAGATAGGATGCTATTTTATAAAATTGTTAACATCGCTAGACTGGTCATAACACGCCACTGGAAATCCCACATCATACCTACACTTAACGAAGTAGTGGATAGCATACAACATTGTTATACTATGGAGCGTTTAATTTCTTTTTCCAGGTCAACCACCACTGCCTTTCAAGCCACTTGGGGGAAGTGGTCTGCGGGTTCATATTGTAAAAAGTGAACCTCTGGCATTTCCAAGTATATCCTCTCTCGTGAGTGGCGGCCCTCTGTGACCACCGTGACCATCTATATCATCGATCTATATTATACTACCTCTGCTCGCTTGATTTCGATTACTAGTGTTTCCTGCTGATATTGTCCGTTTCTTTGTTGTTGATTTTTCTGTTACCTTGTTTATACTACATCCGTTTGCTCCACAATCCCACCATAATATTATTCATAGGCCTCACACCCCTAATGACTTTAGCTTTACATTTGAGCTATACCGTGGACTCTTTTGGCCGCCCAAATGGGGTATGCAGCTGACCTAACTGTGCAAATACTTTTTTGGAGCCATTGCCATTGTACTACTGGCATGTTTGCATATGTGTTATTTGTATACGAAAAATTTGAAAAATTGTCAATAAAAAGTATTGAAACATTAAAATGCTTAGCACTGCATAGTAGGTGTAGTAAAAGTAAATAAAGAACTGTTTGTCTCTAGCTGCATCTGTACACACTGAGGGGGACATTTATTAGGTCTGGCGTTTTCTTCGCCGAGCTTAAAAATGTCCCCACATCGCCAACACTTCACTGATTTATGTAGAGGCGTACTGCCTCTACATAAATCCTGTGCGCACCAGGTAGGTGTAGGTTTTCTTATTATTTTTCGGCGTGAAAAATTTTAAATTAAGCAGACCCAGAGTCTGCGCCCCCGTTCCACCACCTCCACACCCAATGTTCAGATGCGAAAATTTATTCGCGAAGCGGCCATTTGCGAATAAATTTATTTGCATCTGGGCATCTGGGCCCCCTGAGTGTCTAGACTAGACTCCACATTATTGTGAGAGGATGAAATGGCAGGATAAGTTCTGTTGTTTCTAATACATGTGATCCTAGAGGATGGTTTGTATGCCATATAATCCACAGGAGTCTTTATGTGCACTGCTCATTAGTGATGCTAGAAACCACAAATATTGCCCAGGGTGCAGGATCCAAGGATGCCAGTGTCTGTATGTGACTGTAATTACTCCACTCTTTATACATTGCTGACCAAAAGTATTAGCACCCCTGCAATTCTGTCAGATAATACTCAATTTCTTCCAGAAAATGATTGCAATCACAAATGCTTTGGTAATAAGATCTTCATTTATTTTGCTTGCAATGAAAAAACACAAAAGAGAATTTTAAAAAAAGTCAAATCATTGATCATTTTACACAAAGCTCCAAAAATGGTCCAGACAAAAGTATTGGCACCCTCAGCCAAATTTTGGTAGCACAACCTTTAGAGAAAATTACTGCAAACAACCGCTTCCGGTAACCATTAGTAATGAGCGAACATGCTCGTCCAAGCTTGGTACTCGATCGAGTATTAGGGTACTCGATGGTACTCGTTACTCGGACGAGCATCTCGCGATACTCGAGAAAATCTGATCATCCGTTTCCTGTACGTTTCAGCACTTTTTCTCAGCCAATAAACATGCAGGACACTCTTTGGTACACCCTGCGATCACGTGGGACCCATACATGTCGATAGCAGCGATTGGTTCGCCAGATCAGATGACCCTGCCATATAAAAATCTCATCCGTCGAGGCTCGGCTCACATGCATGCAAGAAGACATTAGGGACAGAGCTGCTGCTGGTCAGGGAGAGCGTTAGGGAGGGAATAAGCGTTCCAGTAGGCAGGGAATACTAGCGAAACAACCAAACAGCCCTTGTAAGGGCTTCATATCATTTTTAAATTGTATTACTACAGAGTGCTGCTACCACGATTTCACCAGCACACTGTGGTGATTGGCTACTGGCAGAAAGGGGACATTAGGTGTTGCATACAGACCCCTAAGAAATGCTCAGTGTATTCTTTTACTGGGCCCTCTACTATATTTTCTGATTTCTGTATTTCTTACGCAAGTCATATCTAAGTTCACTATTGCTTGTTCAGTGTAAAGGGGGTGTCAAAGAGCGTATATAGGTGCAGCCACCAACAGATTGTATCTCACAGCCCCCTAAAAACTAGTGGGCCCTTTACTACATTTTCTGATTTCTGTATTTCTTACACAAGGCATATCTACACTGTAAGTTCACTACTGTTTACTCAGTGTAAAGGGGGTGTCACAAAGTTTGTATAGGTGCAGCCACCAACAGATTGTATCCCACAGCTGTTGCCCAGAATTTGACATAATGGTGCGATTAGGCAGCCTCAGAGGCATCCATACATGCTGCCCCTGCTGTTTCCTGTCCATTTCCATGGTGTTTCCATCATTTTCTGAGGTTCACAGGTTTTAACAAGACCTTCCCTCTACTGAACTTGGGTCCCCTGCAAAAATGCTCGAGTTTCCCATTGAATTCAATGGGGTTCGTTACTCGAAACGAGCACTTGAGTTTTGGGAGGTATTCATCTGGAGTAACGAGCACCCAAGCATTTTAGTACTCGCTCATCACTAGTAACCATCAATGAGTTTCTTACAATGCTCTGCTGGGATTTTAGACCATTTTTCTTTGGCAAATTGCTCCAGGTCCTGGAACTACGGCCGTTGTTTAATTTTGCTTCCTAGCATGTTTATAAACGGGAGGAAACAGGTCATTTACTTTAAATACTGCGCCCAGCAGTATCAAACCACTCGGAAATTTCTTTACATCAAAATCAAGTTTAATTCGGCAGATATAAGTTTTACGTTTGCGGCCGCATTGAAATCCACGGCCGTTGTTGCAGTATTACCGTCCGGAAATAATTGACATGTTCATTTTTCACGGGGCCGTATAAACAACGGCCGTTATCTGATACGTAGTGTGAATTCAACGGCCGTAGTTACATTGCATTGCAGTGATTATAGGGAACCTCAAAACAACTGCTGTAGTTTTGTGGCGCGGACAACAGCCGTTATTTTACGTAGTGTGAACATAGCCTTACACAAGACGAGTATCAGCCATTAATGGCTGATATCGGCCAAAAACGGCCAATAATCGATTTGTGTAATAGTGCCTTAAGAGTGTCCATAACTGAGCTCGCTCTTGAGACTTGAACAGCAACACATAATACAAACTTTATTTGTACTGAGCTCCATCTAGTAGCTATTGACGGAAACCTCCTATTGTTAATAACATGGCCTCTTACCCTGAGTTGGAACTCAGGTTTCTTTTCCAGTTCTATTTCACCAAATGAAAAATGAATCTGTCAATGGGAAATAAGAAAAAAATAATACAATGTTGGAGATTGAATTCAAGTACAGATCCAGCAAGATGAATGTTTAATTGAGTTAAGTCAGGTAGCGCCATTTACATCACACCAGCACTTCAGATATTGCTGCAGGTTTTCCCTGTGTTTGCTCTGTTTTATTGTTTGTATAAATGGCAGTGTAATATGACTTTGTCTCGGAGTTTGTTACACTGGCGGAGGTTTTCATCAATACAGCTGCTTAGCCGCTGTTATTATCCCTACTGATGGGAAGTACTGTAAATGTGAATTCTGTGCATAATTCACATCTCGCTGTTATCCACATAATTTATTGAAGATCACAGCAGCTAGGAATTCCATTACAGAACCACTTATCACAATATATAGTTTATACCGTGTTCTGGCACAACATTGTTGTGTGTCTAGGGAACCTTTCATGAACATAAAGTAGTTATGGGTTTATATCAGCGTGGCAAATAGGAGTCATTGTTTTTAGCCACAATCTTTTTCCATTTTTTTTTTAGTTTGTTGCATTAATATAATACAGCAAGGTGCAAATATAACCATTGTAGTGTATAAGAGAGGGGGCAAAAAATAGCAAAAAATTAAAATGGGCCTACAATTTGGGATAAAAAAGAAGCTAATAGCCTTGTTGTTTGCCTATGCTATATAGCAGTATGGCCAGATGTGGGATCTAGCCAGTCCTCCCTGTTTCCTCTGAGCTGTTAGTTAAAATTACAGCCGGTTCGCTGAGACAGGAAGAAGATAGACCCGGATCCTACTGTTTCTGTTGCTAGTGGGGAGTGTCAGGTGTTTACCCTACTGCCTTGAGGTTAACAATAGAGATGAGCGAACCGGGTTCGGGTTCGAGTCGATCCGAACCCAAACGTTCGGCATTTGATTAGCGGTGGCTGCTGAACTTGGATAAAGCTCTAAGGTTGTCTGGAAAACATGGATACAGCCAATGACTATATCCATGATTTCCACATAGCCTTAGGCCTTTATCCAAGTTCAGCAGCCAACACTAATCAAATGCCGAAAGTTCGGGTTCGGATGGACTCAAGCATGCTCGAGGTTCGCTCATCTCTAGTTAACAAGCCTCTCATTCATTGTGGAAAAGAGAGAACACAGGAATGTCACTATACTTTCTCCTCATCGCCCCCCTTCTGACAGTTCTTCCTGACGTGAACTAGAGGGATCCGGTCGCAGGAAACTTGAATGGGGTGTGGGCTGTTGGGGTAATATCCAAACACAAATGACAGTCTGGCCCATAGAAAAAGAACAAAATGTAACAAGCAAACAAAGGAAACCTGGCAAGTAAAAGGTCCTGCCAGGAGTAGCTGCACCCTAAACAATCCTGGGCATAACTCTATGATGCTATGGGAAAGAGGCCACAAATTATATTGGTCTCCTCTTATGTGTTACAGGGGGCAAATGACTGGTCCTCTAATAAATAATGCTGCTCCTTATGAAGAGGCCACAAATGCAGATTCTAAGCATAAAAAGCACATTTAGACAACCTCTTCCTAGGGAAGGCTGTCCCTAGACAGAACAAGTCTGAGCTGGATTTCCACTGTCTGAAAAGAGGAAAGCTGGGTTAGAGTAGGCACCTCCCACTGTCTGGAATCTTGTATAGAGCTAAAGCAAATCAGTGGTCTCCCGTCATCAGCCCCAAAACAGTATAACACAGTGCGATTAAATGCTATCACTGCAAAACAGGTTTATTAGGCATGAAAAGCATAAAGTAAATTGCCTTAAACCTATGTAACAAGCAGTGGATGTGAACATTAGACAATGCAGTACAGGTGAAGCACATTTAAATAGGCACAGAACGAATTGGATTGGCAAAGGGCAGAAGCAGACAGAGGCAGGTTGGCCCTTTAAATCCAATCTGTGTCTGGTCAAGGAACTGATAATGAGAACTGTGGATAGATATATGTTTATCCCAGACATGTTTTAATTCACTCATTGTGAATTTACTAACCACGTCTGCTGGACATTTGTTCAAAGCATCTTCTTCTTTTCGTAAAATAATATTTTGATATATTGCCTTTGATCTTCCCTACTCCCTCCCGACTAGCCACAGGTTGTGTTCTTGTAGGGTGTGTTCAGACATAGAGAAAGGTAAAGGAAGTATGTGAAAGACAGCAGGAGCAATGTAAAGACAGAGAGTGTACTCCATTGGTGGAGTCGCAAGTCTGTTCAACTGTGTAACAAAAAACAGCACCTCATTGTGAGAACCATCTGTATATTCATTCTCTAATGCAACTGTTATGCTTTACGGTGCCTAAGTCAGTGTAGGAAGTAAAGTTTTAGTTCTCCTGCATTAGTACTTGGTCACCTTCTGTTAATCTAGACCATTCTACACCTGCACGTTACATCTGGACGGCAGAAGTTCTAATGACAGCAAAACTGACAGCAAAAAGAGATCTTGAGAATGCTGAGGTGCTGAAACAGAAAGTATATTAGAAAGTTACGGCCCCTTTCATTATGCTTTTAAAACATGTCAAAAGCTTAGATAGTCAGGGCCTTAGTGCTGAGACCCCCTAAAGTTTGTTGATATAGCTGGGTCACACCAGTGCACACCAGTCTACAGAACCCGTCACCTGCAACCCTTTTGGGCTTTCTCCTGCAGCACACTTCTCCTGGCTGTATCTAGAGATCTATATAGGTGGGGCGTCAGCACAGAGGCTCTGCCCATTGTAATATTTTGACATTTCTGTGGGACATCAAATATTTATATGAATAGCAGTAATGCGTTAAAAATTTGTCAAAAATCAGTGAACCATGGAGACACTAAGGGTGGAAATTTTAAAAACAAGATAAGAACAATCAGGCATATCAGTATTGGCAAAAAATATCCAAGGCACCCTGTGCTTTCCTCGACCTACCACTGGTGCTATATTCACAGCCAGCTCTAGTAGATGTTAGGATTATTGTAATACTGAAGCTCTGGCCTTTCTACGATGCAAGGCTCCACTGATAGCAGCCCTTTAATACACCAGCTTTATCTTCAATAGGAAAAGACATTTCTGATGTCAGTAATATGTTTCTGTAATAAATACAGGCGCATCAACATAATGAACAATGTGAGCAAAACTTAATTTTGCAGAATGATAATCTTTATTCTGGGACTATTACGGAACATCTTGCCGGGGTTTCTGCAAGTTTTAATTTCAGTTATAATAAATAATGTAGTGAACACTAAGCTGGGAGAAGATAAAGGTGAAATTCATGTACTTTCCGCTCACTATAATGGAAATATTAACTACTTTGTTCTAGAGCAGCTTTCCAATTAGTTTCTGAGAAAATGATATTCTTCTTTAATATAGATATGATAGCTCATTGTGGAATGTAACTCTGATAACTTACAAACAGTTTTTGAAAAAAAAAAAAAGTTAACCTTCTTTTTTGGTCAGTAGATTGAACTAGAACTGGTTTAAAGTAAAACTTCCCTCCTCTGTAGGTGCTAATACACAGACTATCCGAACAGAAACGGTCACTGCTGACAACCAGTCCATGTAAAATGGCCAGCGATCAGCCAGTGGATGAGGAATTTCTTGTTCATCAGCATATTTTGTGCAGCCTGTAAAACCATCGCTAGTTGGCCACACGATTGATTGAGCCTTGTCTAGTTGATCAGCAGTCACTTGCTGCAGTAGTTGGGCTGTGTACAAGGACCCTATGGATAGCCTGTGCTCACCAGGTAGCATCTGATGGGAGACTGTCACAATCACCTTTTACATTACAGGGATATAAGTGCCGCTTAATGCATTTTGTAGAAAAAGTTGTTGTCCACGCCCTAATACTAATGACAAAGAGGGTAATAGGTAAATAAATGCATATAATAGTAATGCGATCTGGTACTTCTCCTCACCATAGAACTGCATAATATTCTTGAATCTATCAAGTGTTGGAAAGGATAGAAAGGAAAAGGGGATACATTAACCCTCATAGATAAAAACTAGGGATGGTACGAACCTGGTTCGGCTCCCGCTGTCTGCCCACTCCGTGGAGAGGGTGGATACAGCGGGAGGACCGCCTGGAAAACTGGGATACAGCCATAGCCATAGGCTGTATCCCAGTTTTCCAGGCGGTCCTCCCGCTGTATCCACCAGCTGCGCGGAGCAGGCAGACAGCGGGAATCTGATGCCGAGCGTTCGGGTTCATACGAACCCAAACCTCGACAGATTCGGACCATCCCTAATAAAAACCTATCCCATCGCAACCAGTTAGATTGTTGCTCTTTTTTTTTCAAATGTGTGGAATACGATCAAGAAATCCAGTTGATCTCTTCTGTCGACACCAACGCTATCCAAGGGCCATTGGGCCTCTTGTATTATAATTGTCTAAACTAAAACCTGGCCTGCCCTTAGCAACTAATTTTTCCAAAGTAGCACAGTGCTTGGTTGTTATAAGCAGTAAAGCAATTTTCTCTGTAAGACACTTGTAAGAAATGAGGCTGGCTGTCTTCCTGTTGGCAATAGTTAATTCCATAACAGTGAACTTCCTCCGCTGGCACTGGGCCTTGCCCGCTAATTATTTAACAACTAGTAATTTCGGCAATGTCTGGTGTAGGTTAAAGAAATAAGAGAGTAAATACACCATCGTCAAATAATTGGTGGTCGTTCACACAGAATTCACTCCAACCCTTTCATTAAGCTGAAATGCTACATAGTGGCACCTGCAAATAAATCAAGCTACTTTTTTATTCTGTCAGCCGTGTTAATCAAAGATCGGCTGCATGAAACTAACTGGCCTGGGTATTTATCCTGATTATAAATTATAGTATTTACATTTTTATTGTGATTTCAAAATTACTAGCTAAGGTCAGTGGCATCAGGTGGTATAAAGAATGCCAGCACCTGGCTTATTAAAATAGCTTGCAAAAATAAGTACAGCATTCATTTTTATACTTAAAAAGTAAATCATGTGTACAGCTTTTAAAGTGTCACTGTCGTTATAACTTAAATCAACAAGGGATGTGATATAAAGCTAGTTTGCAATTTATGTACATTTTTTTTTTTGTTATTATGCTTTAAAAGAAAGCTATACTTACTTGTATCCAAGTCCAGTCTCCTGAAGGCAGCTTTTTAGGGCTGTATTACACCGCCCAGTGACTTGATGTAAGCGAGCACCAATCTGCTAGATTGTTTCTAACTTACTGAGCCCATATAATTGTGCACTAAGGGCTGCACGGACATCATTAGCGATGTCCGTACAGCCCATGTAAAATAGTATACGACTATATATACATATCTCTCCACGTTCCCTAATGTCCGGCTTGCATCGGCCGGCTCCCATCAGTGGGACAGTGCAGCGGTCAGTGATTGGCTGAGCTGCATGTTATTTCAGACACTGCGGGAGCAGGCTGAAGCCAGCAGGACATCCGGGAGCATGGCGAGGTATGTATAAGTTTATTACTATCTTTTTTACACATTTATCATCCATTGGCTGCGCGGCGCTATAGGCAGCCGTGGATTTTAGGTCAGGACCAGAAGACTCGATCAGCTGATGGTTTTTAATATACGGAGCGATGATATGCTGAACTGGCCTGATTTTCCTCCGTGTAATGGGGTAATAGGGTCCTTAGTCTTGAGCTGGTTGAAAAAAACCTAAACTTAACAGAAATTACGTCCGTAATTTGGATAAAACAGCTGCTCAAAAAAAACATTGTGGGAACATAGATTGTTTGGAGCGACACATCAGCAGCGAGCAGTCCGGCAGCTGTGGTGGAAAGGGACAGGTAAGTATACTGCACTGTTGTCTCCATATCAGCCCCAGCAGAATAGTAGATTTTCAGTTTAATCTGGACAATTCCTTTAAAGTATTTTCTGTATTTTCTACCATTGTAAAGCAGAGCTGAAGTATGTGAAAGGGGTTCATGGTGTACATCCTAAAAGCACATGTCTTTTCTACTTGCCACCAGCTGAGAGTTGGCTTGTTGTCCAATCCCTGCAGAGATCAACTAAGAAAAGTTACTTAATGTGTTCAGCCGCAGAGGCCAGTCCCACTGTTTTCCCATGCTCTCTACACTATTAGCTAACATCCAGAAAGTCTGTAAGTAGAGGGGGATAAGAGTAGGTGTCCATGTGAAGTCATAACTACATAACTGCTAGCTCTGGTCAGGAGTGCTTGCAGTTAAAGGGACATTTTCAAAACCCAGGAGACCAGCAGGGCTACCCGGTGCTGCAAATGATGACGGCTCAGGGGGCCCAGTGTATTGCAGGAGCAGGCCATGGGGCCCCCTGATGCGGCGGGCCCCATAGCAGCCGCTATGGCTGCTATAGTGGTAGTTACGCCCCTGAGTCTAGTGAAAGTTTAAGTTAGTCCCTACTTCCTGGAGTTTGGCCATTCAGCCAGATCCCACCTGCTAAGTGCCACAAATGTATACTGATCTTCTGTTTCCAGTATGCTAGCCATGTTGAGCTAGTACTCCCCGGGTGTGAGTACCCTTGATTGGGGAATACGAAAACTATCCAAGCTGAGTGGCTATTCTCTTCTTTAGTATCCTCCTCCACTCCAAGGCGGGTAAAACAGGTGCAGGTCCAAGAGGAAATAGAGATATAAAATATCATAAAATTTATTAAAAGAATAATGCCAGCACATTATGTCGCTGTCATTATTCTTTTAATAAATTTTATGATATTTTATATCTCTATTACCTCTTGGACCTGCGCCTGTTTTACCCGCCTTGGAGTGGAGGAGGATACTGACTGTCTTTAATCCCTGTGGGGATTTGTCGGGAGTGGCTGCGATTCATTCACATGCTATCAGTAAGAGTTGTGCCTTACATCAGCACAACCTACTCAGGTGAGAGTTCTATGTGCTTACTTTCACCACTTCAGCCCTGTCTGAGTTACGCTATGGAGCGCTTTCTTATATTTTGTTTCTGATTCTCTACTTTAAGCACTGTGACTTACCCTGCTGCAACTTGCTGGGACCTAACAGGGAACCCCAATGGCTGTCTCACCTTTCACTGGGGCATGTCACTGCCCACACCCAGCAATAGACAGATCAGTCAAAGCCATGAGTACAGGTTATTCTTCAAGTTTATCGCCACCTATCCTAAAGTGGCTAGAGCCCTTTCAGCTGAGTGCAGTGCTATTTGGAGTCTACCCAGTTCTCAAGTCAAATAACTTAACCAAGTCACCTCTATAAAGACCTAAAACTCTATCTTCCAGTATTCTTGCTGAATGCAGTGTCCTCATGGTTAATAGAATACTGATAAGCTAACTCTCAAGCTATTATTCTTATACTTTGCGCACAAATAGACTGTTGTATTCCATGTACTGCACCTTTAAGACCACAAGTAAAGTGTTAACCTATTTAAGTACTCTGAACTCTGGATTTCTTGTCCTGTACCATCACACTACAGGAACACAGGGACTACAAGGACTACAGGAACACAGGGCAGGCTTATATCACTGTGAGCCCTATGACAAGTGCCACAGCGGTACCACAATACCAGCCCTTGCAAACAATACCTAGCACCCTGGGTTACTACACCTGCACTTTCTGTCTGCCCAACAATTTAGCTTACTTCTGTAAACACATGCTTTGTGTACTCCACATTCATCTACCATCAGCATTGATCATCACATGAGCAGAACTGTAGCACATTACACTGCAGTCTACTCCACCAGCACTGAGTGTAATACATTAAGGTTTTTCTTTCCATCTTCACGGTGAAAAGTATTTTCTCATTACAGATAATGGGATGATAAGATGAAATGTGATCTGTAGCATTTATTAAGCTGAAAGCCCTCTTTCTAAAGAACCTATGGTGATTTAAGGAGAATAGAGAATGGCAGCACAGGAATAACTCATTTAGCATGAGGTCCATTTGGCAATCGCTGTTTTAATGGTTTTTACTGTCATGTCACTATTCTCCCACATTCTTATACAATGCTGGTAATTTTATAAAAGGACGTACTGACAATATTGACAGTGTCTGGCTGTCCCTTAAAGGCTGGCTTTATACACATCATTTTGCAGTATTTATGGAATTTTTTATGTGTTGCTTTAAAGCTAGATGTTACTTTAGGTTACAAACCCACTTGGCGGGTCTGCAGCGAGTCTCCATGCTGCGTTTTTGCAGCGAGACTCGCTGCAGATCCCGGCCCTATACTTTTAATGGCAGACAAACACGCAGCAGGGATGTACATCCCTGCTGCGAGTTTGTCTGCAGCCCACCCCATTAACCCCCCGGCCGCCGGAGCTGATACTTCACCTGATCCCGGCTCCGGCGGTTCCCGATGTCTTCAGCAAGCCGGAGCGGGGACCAGGTGAAGTATATGCTCCAGCCAGCCGCCCGCAGCCCCGGCCGCCCGATGGCCCCCCCGCAGCCCCGGCCGCCCGATGGCCCCCCCGCAGCCCCGGCCGCCCCCCCGCAGCCCTGGCCGCCCCCCACAGCCCCGGCCGCCCGATCGCCCCCCGCAGCACCGATCGCACGCCCCCCCGCAGCACCGATTGCACGCCCCCCCGATCGAGCGGCCGGGGCTGCAGGGGGGCGTGTAAGCGATCGGTGCTGTGGGGGGGGCGTGCGATCGGTGCTGCGGTGGGGCGTGCGATCGTTGC
Source organism: Dendropsophus ebraccatus (assembly GCF_027789765.1). Taxonomy (NCBI): domain Eukaryota; kingdom Metazoa; phylum Chordata; class Amphibia; order Anura; family Hylidae; genus Dendropsophus; species Dendropsophus ebraccatus. Next base: position 81,157,844 of record NC_091457.1, read on the forward strand.
TGCGGTGGGGTGTGCGATCGGTGCTACGGGGGGGGGGCGATCGGGCGGCCGGGGGGGCGGTCGGGCGGCCGGGGCTGCGGGGGGGCGATCGGGCGGCCGGGGCTGCGGGCGGCTGGCTGGAGCATATACTTCACCTGGTCCCCGCTCCGGCTTGCTGAAGACATCGGGAACCGCCGGAGCCGGGATCAGGTGAAGTATCAGCTCCGGCGGCCGGGGGGTTAATGGGGTGGGCTGCAGACAAACTCGCAGCAGGGATGTACATCCCTGCTGCGTGTTTGTCTGCCATTAAAAGTATAGGGCCGGGATCTGCAGCGAGTCTCGCTGCAAAAACGCAGCATGGAGACTCGCTGCAGACCCGCCAAGTGGGTTTGTAACCTTAAAGGGTTACTTTAAAGGGATAAGTATCCCTTCAGTCATGTAAATTTTTTACATATTGATTCTATTGAATAGAATATAATAAAGATCTTATTTTTACCTAACTACACTCTTCCAGGCCTCTCCTGCATTGTCTTCAGGCCCCCTGGTAAATGCTCCTGCCCCTACTTTCGAGATGCACTTGTCTTGGCAGTAACAGCCCACTCAGCCAATCACTGGCTATGGCGCTGCTTTGCTTCAGTCAGTGATTGGCTGAGGGGATTGTCCATCCTGGAATTAGTAGCAGGAGCGTTTAGTGGGGAACCTGAAGATGAATCCACTTTAGAAACTGCCAGAGAAACATTTTAGGTTCCTTGCTCCAGCACATATAACAAGTATTTCCCTACTGTGCCCCTATATAGTATTATGACCCTCTCTGTGCCCCATTTAGTATTAATGGGGTTTTCTAGGATTAGAAAAAAGCACAGAAAGCACAGAAACTGCACCACCCCTGTCCTCACCCTCCAGTAAAACATATCTAAAAACTAGGCAATCCCCCTATAGGTACCCCCCATGTAGGTATATCCATTTGTAGGTTTTCCCTGTGGTAGTTGGTCCCCCAGTAAATAATATCCCCAATGTAGGTATCCCCACCCTATTGTAGGCATCCCCCTTTAGGTAATTCCCCTGGTAGTTAGCCTCCCCCCAGCAGATAGTAAACCCCCACCCCAAATTTAGGAATCCCCTATAAATAATCCCCTCTGATAGTCAGTCCTAGCCCCCTATTCGAGTTCCCATGTTATGCATCCCCCCCATCACCCTGTAATAAAAAATGCATCAGTTTATTATAGTGTATCTAACTGCTAATTGATAAACCTGGTGTTTCTGAAAATGGTCTAGGTTAAATTTAGAACAACTATTAATTGGCTTACTTCAAACCAAAATTGTACACCAAAATATTGGCTCATTTTGGCCATATTCGGGCCATACACTTCTTTGATGTAATCCAATGTTTCTCAACCTTTTCAGGTCAAGTACCCCCATGTAATGAGATGTTCCAACAAAGTAAACCCAAGGATGTGATCACTTGTAAATGTGACTAAATAAGGTCTAGATCACACTGCAGCCACAACCTCTATATATCCTGCGGCCAGATATGTCCTTAGTAGTCAGGTATGTCTCCTGCAGTAAGATATGCCCACTGGAGCCAGGTATATCCACTGCAGCTTGGTATGCCCCTAGTAGCCAGGTATGCCCCCTGCAGCTGGGTATGTCCTCTGTAGTAAGATATGCCCCATGTAGCCAGGTATGCCCCCTTAAGCTGGATATGCCCCTTGTAGCCAGTTATGCTCCTTTTAGCCAGGTATGCCTCTTGTAACCAGATGTTCCACCTGTAGCCAGATGTGCCCCTTGCAGCTAGGTAAGTCCCCTTCAGCCTGATATGCTCCCTGCAGCTAGATATGCTCCTTGTATCTGGGTATGCCCAGTGCAGCCAAGTATGCCCCCTCTATTTCGTATAAACATCAGGAGGAGATGGAGGCTATTGCATATATACACAGCGTGGTTGGCAGGCACTATCTAAGTAAGGGTAGCGGCTGGTGGGCATGCTAGAGGATGGTGAGCTTAGAGCAGGGTCACCAAGCACCTCCCTATATGCAGAGCATTTATTACTGCCAGTGAGCTGCTCCTAGGGGAGGGCATGTGGGTGGCCTCAGGAGCCGCATTGATTGGCAATCCAAAAACAAGTTCTTTTTAATGCATTGCATGTACCCCCTCTACCTGTACCCCTTGTGGTTTGAGTACTACAGCCATAGACACAGTAGTATGTAGTATGATGCTTAGGAGCTTCCTTGATAGTATGTTACTATTAAATTCAATGTATAAACTATATGCAGTAAGCTTTTAATTCCTCTTATTGGTGCTTATAGGCAAACGGAACAATATCATTCAACTCTATAAATCAGAAAAAAACAGCCCCTATAATTACATAGTATTAAGACGTTAATCAGCACAGAATTGTGGACCTACATAGAGGAAAAACAATCGTGTTTAGGGCTGTACAATAATAATAGCTAAGTGAAAAAGTCAGATAAAGTCTGGTATAAGCCACATTGGTCCAATGTGCCATTCCCCTAGTAAGTGCTTAAATAGTTGGAAAAAATATAGATGTAAATGACATTGATTGCTGGGTTTATGACAAGAAATTCTGTTTCTTGCTTGAGAGTGGATAGCAGCTCTTGTCTATGAATAAAGTAGATTAAAGTGGGACACACTGATTTGGATGTTTTGAATGGCTCTCTAACAGGAGCAGACGTTTTAAGTGGCTTTGTGACACCGTTACATCTGTAGAGCTGGTGAAATGTAATTGTTTAAAGCTAAAATGTGTTTTTCTTCACCTCTCAGCCTATTAGCTAATGGACAACATTTGAAGAGTTTATTTTAGGCCGGTACTTTAAAGAATTGACCTAGCCCTCCCATATTTCATGAATGTCATGCGCCATTGTGTTGATGTACTTCATCTTAGCTCCTACCGTGTAAAACTCAGTTTTCCACATTTTTTTATATGAAAATCCTCATCAAAACTCTGACAGTTATTAGTTAACTGGATCTCAAAAAGGTTGAGGTGTTAGTTATGAGAACACTGCTGGCTTTCGCATTGGGGCATCCAGGGCAGTTTATAACTAAGTTGGTGTCTAGGCTGAATAAGTACACCCATCTGCCCCTGCTGGCCCACCCCTAACGATTATTAACAGAGCACTGCCCCCATAATTATTAGGTGGGACGGGCTGGCCAGGGCTGTACTGGTGGGGGAAATTGGAAAGGTATGTCCCTCACCCCCCATCAATCAAACTACAACTGGGAACACCTATCCTGTTACTTGTTCCCATTACTAGATAAACTCTAGTTTATCTAGTAAATTATTATCTATGTCTGGTAATGGTTTTTTATACTTGCCATGCACTTCCCACATCCCCTCAGTTTCGAAAGACACTGACTGTGTCCCTATTATTTTGGAAATAAGGGTACAAACACACACAGCAGATACGCAGCAGATATGCAGCAGATACGCAGCAGATTTGATGCTGTGTTCAGTTATTTAGATCTAATCTGCTGCGTATCTGCTGCGTATCGAAGCAGTAAATACGCAGCGTATAAGCCGTGTGTGTTTGTAACCTTAGAGTAATAGTTCACAGGTTCCTATCACCCATGTAAGATGAAATGATGATATGATGTTTTATGGTTAAATTCTTCCACTGTGTCACCTGACTTACTTTACTGTCTTGGACATCAATCCTCTTTCCTGGCCATTTATAAATGATTTTGCCTAGCTTATAATAGTATACTATAGATTGATATTGAAACAGTTAACATTTTTAGCATTCAGAATGCTGTTTCTTCTTCCAAGTGTTTAAAGGACTGCAGCGGGGGATAGCAAATGTTCCTGCCTCATCCAACCGCGGTCTAGAATTTAGTGCTGATTAAACTTCTGCAGTTACATGTTGGATGAATAAAACACATTGGGCAGACAGGGAGAGCTTGCAAATTCACATTTTCTGATGTCATAAATGGGAGATATTCTGCATTAAAATTTTAAACGCCAGCAGTAAATGAACACCTATAGATTACTCTGGCACAGGCTCCCTCCCGCGGCCTCCTCCTACTGGCTCTCACGTTTGTAGTGTGATTGTGAGCGCCACTTCAAAGGCTTATTCTGGCAGGACACATATATCTCATGTGCAGTTTTTCAGCTTCATAGAGAAAACTTCTTGGGAAGCTGAATTCTACACTAGCAGACAGCAAAGAGGATGGACAATGACTGATGGAGAGAAGATCTACTGGGAATTATCAGTTTTCCAAAACAGTTTTGACCGAGAGATGTGCTGGCCTGTGTCCTGTTGTAAAATACATATTCCCTCTCCCCCTACTCACCAACACTGAGATGGTAGTGAAGAGACATGTCAGAAGTTTTCATTGGTCAGTGGGCTGAACGCTGTTGGTTGGATGTGCACTTCTCTTCCCAGCTACAGTCTACAGTATGTCTCTTGCAGCAAGACAGAGATCACAGCTAGCACTCGGTTTGATGCATCTCACGGCTGTATTTATCTGAACACCCTGACCACAAATGAGGAAGCTTTAGACATATTTCTGGAACATCTCTGTAAATGTTTTTCCAAGTGACATACACTTTAAAGAGATTGTTTCTATTAGAATATATGGATAAAAAAGGGAAAACTATGAACGTGCTCCCCTCTAATTGTCAGAGAATAAAGCTACTTTAAATACAAGCCTGGAGAGCTTGGCAAAACCATATTTTACATGGTGGGCCATTTGCTTGCAATGCTCAACTTTGAGGAATGGGTGCCCTATTGAATCAAAACTATTAATGTTTGTATATTTACTAATATTCTTATCATTTGTTTATCATTTGTATATCATTTTTGTCTTTTGTTGTGTAGGAAAGAGTGGGAGATGACCATGATTTCTGTCATTACAGCTTTCACAGACATCCCCTTTTTCAGACTGCTCATGCAATAGAGAACATAGCTTGTTAACTACTTTTAATCCTGTCTCAATAAGAAGGGGGCTATACTGAGCTTTGGACCCCCAGTTATCTCCCATGTAACCTAATTTTATAACTCTTTTAACCCCTTCAATAACAGAACTATATGCCCAAATGTTCATATTTCTGTATCTTACCCTCTACGCCAGGGAGGGGGAACCTGAAGCCCTCCAGCTGTTACAAAACTACAATTACCATCATTCCTGGACTGTCAGAGACATATATTTGATTGTCTTGCCATGATGGGAATTGTAGTTATACAACAGCTGGGATGCAAAGGTTTTCCCGCCCTGTTCTTGACCAAGATGCAAACTGAATCTCCTTGGTTCTAGCACAAAATGTAGGACCCCAAAACACCATGTGCCAATCATGAGAAAGGCATCCGCATAGTTGCCAACATTTAATTTTTTTTCCAGGGACACTTCACCTTGACAACAAAGGTGTGGCTTATTGTGGTTGTGGTTTGTAAGGTTTACAATGGTGTTGTCATCGGTAGTTTTTTGCAAAAATGTCCCTATATTGTATAGCCCTTACAATTAGAACAATACAGTGGGAGTATTATAGACTCCAGTATCATGTCCTCAGCATATTATAGACCCCCTGTATCAGGTCCCTAGCATAAAACAGATACCAGTATTATGTCCCCAAAATAATACAGACCCCAGTATCAGGCCCCCAGTATATTATAGACCCTTTATCAGGTCCCCACTATATAACAGATACCAGTATCAGGTCCCCAGCATATTCTAGACCCCCATATCAGGTCCCCAGCATATTATGGACCCCCATATCAGGTCCTCAGCATATTATAGATCCCCGTATCAGGTCCCCAGCATATAACAGACTCCAGTATCGGGACACAGCATAATACAGACCCCAGTATCAGGCCCCCAGCATATTACAGACCTCAGTATTAGGCTACCAGCATATTATATACTCCAGTATTAGCTGCTTGCTAGCAGTGACATAAAGAACGGAGAAATAGAGAGAGGAGAATAAACTGTGCTTTGTAACAGATCCCCTGCATCACAGAGGTGTGCTGATGTCCCTTCTTTAAGGAACCTTTATTCAAGGAGTAGAGTCTAAGGTGCCCCCTGTTTTCAACAGAGCCGATTGCAAGCCCGGATGGGCTTCGCTGCAGGAAACCTGGTGTCTACTCTCAGAGAAGGTCCACAGTGATTACTGACTGAAGGAAATGAAGACGTTCTGGAGGCTGGGACTAGATGTTGTTCTTCTGTGGTCAAACTTCAATGTTTCAATGTGATGACTTTGACCAGACTGAAGCTAGGCAGAGAAGCAGAAATGGAACAAGATCCAAACAGCTAGAAGGATGCTAGGAAGCAAGGAAGCTGGCGGATAACCAAGAAGCACAGATTTAAGCCCCTATTCCACGGGTCGTTTAAAGGAGCAATATCGTTCGTATTCTGCCGATATCGGCCGCTACGAACGGTATTCGTGGAATAGAGTGCATCGATCAGCCGACATCGTTCATGTCGGCTGATCGTTGCAGTCGCTTGTTTTTCAACATGTTGAAAAACAAGCGACTGATATAGCAGCGTCGGCAGCAGATGCTGCTATATCCTATGGGCTGCCCGGACGATCAGCGATCCTCCGAGCAGCCCCTCCCGCACTCACCTGCTCGCTGCAGCCGCGTTGAATAGCGGCAGCAGCGAGCGGGGAACGAGGAGCAAACGAGCGCTAATAGCGCTCGTTTGCTCCTCCAAACGACTCGTGGAATAGGGGCATAAGTTTGCTGACTGAAACAACACCAACTACTGAGAGGTCTGGAAGTGATGGCAATAATCACCCTCAGGTCATTAGCCTAGAATTTACTAGAACTTGTGTGCTGACTCTTTAAATACAGGAGACAAAACGCAGGTATGGTACTAGAGAGAGCTCAATCACACAGGAAGCTGTCTCAGCACAGGATAGCATGCCTGTACAGAAGGTTGGTGTTAGGAGTGTGACTTTGCACTCCTCGGTCCGTGCCAGGCGGCCAAGGAAGCGCTGAGTTTAAGTCATTATTTTTTGCTCTATGTTTGTCTGAATTGTCTCTGAATTTGCCAGTCACACCCACCTTGCCTGTCAGACTTCTGGCAGTGCAGGGGTTACAGCACTGCTAGATCTGCTCAGCTAAGCTTGGTGCTGGGATCAGGGCTGGTCCAATGAGCTGCTGGACCCAGTCCCTGATCCTGGGTAAATAGCAGCAGGCTCCTCACTTCCCTGCTGACTAATAGAGTTTACTCGCATGCCCAGCTCTCTGCCCCTTCTCTCTGTTGTCTGTTTTCCTGACCTTCATAGCCAACCTCGACTTTGCTTATTGCCGCCAGCCCTGACCTTTTGCACCATACCCCGACTATCCACCTGCTTATTGTTTTTGTACTGCGCTGCCCTGACTGTTGCTGACCTGGTTTCTCTGACATCTCTTATTTTGTTTGTTTGTCCAGTGTTTTGTGTTCCATGAATTAAGAGTAGGGAACATCTTCGTGGTTGTCTGTGGCCATTAAGAACCGTTGAGGCAGGAGGCAGGAACAGTGGGCGGGACTAGTCAGGGCTCACTGTCCTTGTTTGGGTGTTCTATTTGCCCCTCCTGACAGTTGGTGAAAAACAAAAGATGAACACTGTGAGGGGGGCAGAGGAGCACACAGAGGCCTGGGATGCAGCACAATCTGCAGCAGGTAGGGGATCACAGGCACAACTGCAGATCAGGCAAAAGGCCTCAGTGTATGGGGACAAAAATTCTGGAGGAGGAGGGTAGAGGGGTCTGGAGAACACAGAGAGGTCTGAAAGAGGAGAAGAGGGGAGTATGGAGGACGAGCTTAGAGGGGTCTGAAGGGGGAGGAGGACATAGGGATTTGGAGGAGGAGAACAGAGTGGTCTGGAGGGGGGAAAACAGACATCCGAAAAGGGACGCAAAAGGGACATCCGAAAAGGGTCTGGAGGCCACATGCTCCCATGTAAGCTGTTAAAGTTCCATCCTTTTTCTGTCTGCTCCCATCTTCTTATCACTGAACTTGGTTTTAGTGCAGTAATGTCCCTGCAGTGCAGCTGGGAGGAGAAAGCGACCTCTGGTGGCTGGAGGCAGAAATGTCACATCAGTTTGCTTTTCCTTATAAGCCTCATTAGGAGTGCTTATAGTTATAAATATAGCAGTATGGCATTATGGAGGCTTCACAAGACATTTCCGGGACATTAATTTGCAGGAACAGTCTTAGCAAACCTGGGACTGTTGGCAGCTATGCCTTTGGGCCCCCTTTGGATGCTGAGGTCCCGCTGCAATTGCTACTTTTGCACCCCTTATAGCTGCAACCCTTTTTATGATTAAAAAGATGTCGCAATTATCCCTAGGTGTTGTAGGAATTACCAATAATACTAGTTCCTGGCTCAGCACTGAGTTGGAAATATCACAGCTGCAGTCAAGGAATTATCTGTCTCTTTCAGTACAGCAGGAATCATCTATATTTATGACCAGCTTCTATACTTTCTATTCCCTTCTTTCCATTCATGTAAATAGGATAAAATTTATACTGTAACCTGCAGAGATTGTCATTCAAAGTATAATCTAAAATGTTCTATTACAATAAATCACACATCTAACAGAGGCTAAGGTCTTTTAAATCTAGAAATATTGGTGAAATAAAGTCAACCAAATCATTAGATTAAGGTAATTTTTCTACTAATGTGGCGGGTGCTGGGTTCACTTATTAAGGCACCACTCCATCCAAATCTAAAAAATGCAAATGTCTAAAAAATGGTCCCCATCAAAAAGTAGCAACAATAGATGCTACTTTTAGATATAGCCATTTTGAAGACTATAAAATACTACCTTTAGACATCCACTCAACCATGCACCAACTACTCTCTCCCCCTTCTCTGTATTGTCCATCTTTGTTACTTCATTATTTTATTTGGTTGTTTTACTTCTGCTTCCCTGTGTCTCTTTTGTAAATTCTGTTAGAACAGATAGTACTGCCCTCCTGTCTACTATACATTTTCTAAACACAACTAGTACTGCTTATTTGCATTTCCCTACCTGTTTCTCCTTGTTAATGTGGTTAACATAGTTTTGCCTCTCTGTCAGTGTTCTAGAGACAAATATTACTGCCTCCTTATCTCACCCTGTAAATGCTGTTCACACTTGTAGTGTTGTAGTGTTGATTTGGTAACCAGGTGCTGTGGCTAGCGTTAATAACTGTATGAGCACCTGATGAGTGCATACAGTTCAATGTAATGCCCTTCTCTTCTCCCTTCCCCTTATAAAAATCTCTTACCGGGGGGCCGCGCCGGGGTGGCACGGCTGTCAGCTAACCCTGTGGGTTATAATGTTGCATTTGCATTGTGAAGGTTGTATGCTTCTGACTATTTTGGGATGTTTATTGATACCTCTACACTGTATGTTTTTTTTTTCCTTGGGGGCTGGGGGGCCTGTGGCCATGCCGCTTCGTGTCTTTCCGAAAAATAAAGAATTTAAATGTAATGCCCTGACTAACAGAGTGAGGAGCCATTGGCTTCCTGCCCTGCCAACCACTCTTTTGCCCCAAGCTGCATTGTGTCTTTGGCCACAAGAGGTCGCTCTCTCAGTCCTGGTGCACTAGTGACTTGAGTGCTTGAAGGGTAGCTAGAGAAGCTAAAAGGGGCATTATTAACAAGGTGAGGTCAACTACATACTACCTATTGGAGGGGATAACTTCTCCCATACTATATGGGGGATACTACCTACTGGGTGTGTGTGTGTGGGGCTAACTACTAGGGAAGATTACCCATAGGGGATGCCTACATAGGGGATACTACATAGTGGGGGGCTTACTACTGGGGGAATAACTACAGATACCTACATGAGAGACAGTCCCTACTGGGGTTGAATTACCTATAAGAGGAATGACAAACTCTATCTATTGAGGTTGGAGGTGGGGGTGCTAGCTACATAGGGGAAACCAACTACTTGGGTAGCCTAGCTGTAGAGAGGCCTAACATATGAGTGCATAGAGGGGAGCCTAACTAATATATGGGAGCACAGAGAAGACTGCTATATGGTGGCATAAAGGTACCTAACTATTATATGGAAACAGAGGGACCTAACTACTATATGGGGGTGCAGGGGGCCTAACTACTATATGGGGGAAAGGGGGACCTAACTACTATATGGGGGCACAGACAGCACCTCCAATATATTGAGGATCCTAACTACTATGTGGATAAAGAACAGAGGCATAACTATATGGAAGTAAAAGGACACTTATGTGGGGGCAAAATGGGGTCTAACTACTATATGGAGACACAGAGGGGCCTAGCTTCTATATGGAGGCACAGAGGGGCCTAACTACTATATGATGCACAGAGGGGCCTTTCTACTATATGATGCACAGAGGAGGCCTAACTACTATATTGAAGTACAGAGGGGCCTAACTACTATATGGGGGATCAGGGGACTTAACTACTATATGGCGCACAAAGGATGCCTATACTATATGAGGGCACAAAGAAACCTAACTACTATATAAGGGAACTGAGGTGACTTATCTACTATATGTCAGAAGCGATGGGGGCTTTCTACTATGTGAAGGCATAGTAAGGCCCAAGTACAAGGGCCAAAACTGAGGCTAACGTCTACATGGGAACAAAAAGTAGGCACCATTAAAGTGTTGAGCAATATAGATGGGGAGTTTGTAGACTGGTGAGGATAGTGCTGGAGTGAAGAGCCTAAAATGTTTGACCGGCAAATTCTGACAAGATGGGGCATCGCCTGGAGAGGTCTTTGTAATGACCGGACCAGATTGAGAAGGAAAAGTGAGTGACTCCAATTTTTAAATGGTTAGGCTTGCTGGGCCTTCTGGCTTTTCTTGTTTGCAGCCTGCCCTGACTCTTGCTTGACTTTTGACTTTGCCTTTTGTCTGGTGATTAAGTATCTCTGCTAACTGTCAGTTATTACCTGAACCGTTGAGCTCACTCAATTGTTTGTCTTGTCGTTCATTGCTCTACTCAGGACAGTGACCGTCTCCAACTTACCCACTGCCATTTAGGGGCAGAGTGTGGTAACTTGGTAGGAATACGGGTCTGTATGTCAGTTAGGGCTCACTTGTCCATGTTGCTCTATCTGTTTTCTGACGGTTCCTAACCCTGGTATTACTGGTAATATTCCTCTCCAAGCATACCCTGAAAGCATAAGTTTAGGGCTTTCTGAGAGTTTCAGTTCAACTAAAAGCTTGTTATTTACAAAGGACCTGTGGACACAGATAGGGTTGAATTCAATATGGAACTGGGTCAGAAAGTGTTTTTTCACAGTTTTTTTTAATTTTTATTATTATTTTTTTATGGGCCCCAGGATCAGTTCCACCATTGAGCCCTAGTTACCCCAGTTTGATAGAGTTGACACAGATAGTACTTTCTTCCTGTCTGTGCCTACAAATGCTATAGACACTCAAGCTCTTTTGGTGAATATCTTAGAAAAAGAAAACAGGTTACATGCCTGTGTACAGTCAGGTTTACAGCAAGCAGGACCTGAAAGCACAACATCCATTAGAGCCTGTATGCCTTTAGTGGAGTGTTTATTACACTAGTCAGGTTGAACTTGTGGGATCTTTTCTCAGTTTCAGAATTACAAGTTGTGTGGTTGCAGCAGCACAGTAAGAAAGACCTCACATATAGCCATGCACTGCAATGCAAAATTCATCAAATAGTCTAAAGGAAAGAAGGGGGGATATGATCTAAAGCTTTAATTATGTTAAAAGACCAAATAAATTTCAGGAGGGAAGTGTTTTTTTAAAATAAATAAATAAAAAAAACAACAAGTCAAGAACAAGGGGTCACTATCTGAGTTTAGTTAGGGGTAAGATCAGCAAGCAACACAAGAAAATATTACTTTACTGAAAGAGTAGTAGATGCTTGGAACAAACTTCCAGCAAATGTGGTTGGTAAATCTACAATAACAGAATGTAAACCTGCCTGGGATACACATATATCTATCCTAAGATAATAAGAAAGGAAATACTAAAAGGGCAGACAATTGGTCTTTTTCTGCCGACAATCTTCTATGTTTCTAAATAACTGCTGACACAAATAGTTTTGTCCTTTGTCTTTTGCTATGAAGTCATGGTGCAGTCTTTCCAATCCATTCACATAGTTGTCTTCTGAGCTGAGAAAGGAATATTTGGGATGGTGACCATGTTGATTGCAGTTTTTAGATGGAGATGCCCTTTGTGCCAATGTGGTTTGATAGTACCACAGGACATAAAAAATGATTGCTATTTTTATTGGGACATATAAGTCTCAGATTTGAACACTTACTGAACCATAATAGTCTCTCTGTCCCTGTGTAGTGCACATCTATGTAGTCGGTGCAGAAAGATGCTGTAACTCTTGACAATGTCATATTGATCGCTTGCAACAAAATCTATAATAAGGAGTAAGGTGCTTGTTTATTTTTTTAAGATGAAGTTCTCTCCTCAACGGGTATTGATTGGGAAGAATTCAGCAGGGAAAACTACGTACATCACTTCTCCAGCACACTGAACAAGTGACTGGAAACTGAGGAATGCTCTTCTGTATAGAAGAGGGGAGACAGGGGGCGCTTCCTCGTGTGATAAAAGATAGCCCGGTGGATGGTAGCAGGGTCTTACAGGGATCCACTCACCTGGGTAGGTTGTGAAAAATTTAGGCACAACTCTATATGCAGCATGAAACAGTGTACTCCGCAGCTGTATCTTGATAAAGGCCCATGTTAGACGATATAGGGCCGAAACGCGTTGTAAGGGTGCGTTCACACATACAGGATCCGCAGCAGATTTGATGCTGTGTTTAGTTAGATGAAATCTGCTACGGATCCGCAGAAGCAGAAAATCCGCTGCGGATCCGGTACGTGTGAACGTACCCTAATAAAGAATATATTATGCCATCTACCTCTGGATAATTCCTGGCTGCACCGCTGTGTGCAATTTCATATACTCCTGCGCTACTATATTCTGGTGTGGATTCGACTCTCGGTCCTGTAATCAGCTGATTACACATCTACATTTACTTCTGTATAGAATGCGTATGTCTGCAACGTGGCATTAGAGTGTTTTCCCTTTAAAGAAAAAGCTACAGACCATAACTATTAAATTATAAGATTTACTCTACCTATTCATAAGTCAGAAGCACAATACAGTAAGTGTCTACAACTATTTCACAGTGGATTCATCTCTTACTAATCACTGTAGGTGGCGCTGTTGCTTGAACCTTCTAGAACACTCTTGGACATTCTTTTTATCTTTTAACTGCTATAGCTCTTTCTCAGGTTACTACTATACAAACTTCATAAGGGCCTTGTAGTGGATGTCACCTTCACACCAACCCAAGGCCAGTGTTGATTTCACGCTGCACTTCAGCCCTGCCTATAAATATGACAGCCTTTATTGAGAATGGGAGGCTGCAAGTCGCCTATATGTATAAACAATGAAGTTGTAAAATAAAAACAAAGTGAAATTTTTAATATACCTATATACCTGGAAACTATATATCGAAGTGAAGAACGCAAAAATCCATTCAAGGGTATCCTTGACCTTCAAAGGGGGTTATTACTTGTAACCTATCCACAGGAGATCTCTGAGGGGGGCTTTGGGGTCTCACCTCTGAGCCTCCCCTTGGGGATCTCTAGATCAGTGCCCCAGCACCATTGTTTTGAATGGAGCTACAGGTCAGTGTGTGACCCGCTTCCCATTCATTCTCTATGGAGCCACCAGAAATAGCAGAGTGCTGCTCTGAGATATCTTTGCCGGCTCCATAGGGAATGAATCGAGCTGCGGGTCACACGTTGACTTGCGGCTCCATTCAAAACAAAGGAGCCTGAGTGCTGATCTAGAGTTTCCCAGGGACTCAAGCAGGAAAGTGGCTGTGCTTTTTCTTATACTGGATAACCCATTTAAGGTCTATATGCCAACTGCCAGTCAGTCTGGAGGAAAAATCATAGTTTTAGCTATAGTTTCTGCCATGGCCGTTCTAAAAAAATCCAAATCTATACCACGTGAAAATCTGTGCCTTGTGTACATGGCCTCAAGGCCTTGTAAATACAGTGTATTCAGCATCCCAAGTATACATGAGCCTGGCACACTGCAAATTTTGAAATACACAAAAATGCCTGTTAGGTTGCAGAATTGCTGCAGATTTTCACAGCAGTCTCATATCATTGCCCTATTAGAAAATCAGCAGCAAACGAGCATTTAATGAGTAATGAATAGTTGTGCATTTAGCACCGCCTCTCAGCAAAATCTCCAGATAAATGGTGAAGGTTACCCGAAATGCTTCCTACATCCTGTTGAGTAGGGGGGTATATAAAAAGAATTGGTGTGTGCTGCAGATGGTTTCATTTTATGGGTACTTGTTGACACACAGCTTTGGACCCTATAAAGAACTATAAAGCATCTACAGTGTTTTATGTCTCAAAAAAAATTCTAAAAAATGTCAATTTTCTTTTTCAATTCAGTGGGAAAGAATCACCTGTCAGTTAACGTTTAGTTTAATGCAAATATGTGCCCACCCACAATCTTCGGAGGAGCAGTGCTAATGAGGCGGAGCCTAGAGTGTTTGAGCCCTCTCGGGTATTGTCCTCAGCAACATCCCCAGGCAGGATTTCTCCCCTAACACGCTGTTTAAATTGTGTGCATATGCTATAGTAATCAGTGCTTCAGAGGAGCTTGAGAGGAGAAATCATGCCTGAGGGCATTGCTGAGGATATGGACACTCTAGACCCTCTCCTCTGGATAAGAAGATTTGTTTTTATCCCAAAAGAAGGCACCATACATGTACAGAGGTTGGGCGTTGGGTATGGAATGGGATCAGAAGCCAAGCCTACCCCTATCCACAGCTGACACTGGCTAGTAACAACCAACATTAACCCCTTCAAGACCGAGCCTATTTGCACCTAAAAGACCAGGCTCATTTTTCAAAATCTGACCTGTCTCACTTTATGCGCTTATAGCTCAGTGATGCTTTAACGTATGCTAGCGATTCTGAGATTGTTTTTTCGTCACATATGGCACTTTATATTAGTGGCAAAATTTGGTCACTACTTTTGTTTTTGTGAAAAAACATCAAAATATCATGAAAAATTGAAAAAATTAGCATTTTATGAACTTTGAAATTCTCTGCTTCTAAAAAAAGAAAGTTGTATTACATAAATTAGTTACTAAGTCACATTACCAATATGTCCTCTTTATTCTGGCTTCATTTCATAAACATATTTTACTTTTTTAGGGTGTTACGGGGCTTAGAAATTCATCAGCAAATTATCACATTTTCGTGAAAGTTTCCAAAACTGATTTTTTTAGGGACCAGTTCTTATTTTAAGTTGATTTAGGAGGTTTTTATACTGGAAACCCCCATAAGTAACCCCATTTTGGAAACTAGACACCTTAAAGAATTAATCTAGGGGTATAATGAGCATTTTAACCCTACAGGGGCTGGAGGAAAGTATTCACCATTAGGCTGGGTTCACACTATGTATATTTGAGGCTGTATTTGGTCCTCATGTCAGGTCCTCATAGCAACCAAAACCAGGAGTGGATTGAAAACACAGAAAGGATCTGTTCACACAATGTTGAAATTGAGTGGATGGCCGCCATATAACAGTAAATAACGGCCATTATTTCAATACCACAGCCGTTGTTTTAAAATAACAGCAAATATTTGCCATTAAATGATGGCCATCCACTCAATTACAACATTATGTGAACAGAGCCTTTCTGTGTTTTCAATCCACTCCTGGTTTTGGTTGCTATACAGCCTCACAAATACAGCCTCAAATATACATAGTGTGAACCCAGCCCTAGGCTGTAAAAAAATGAAAAATTAACATTTTCCAATAATATATACATTTAGATTAAAGTTTCTCATTTTCAAAAGGAACATGAGAGAAAAAGCACCCCAAAATTTGTAACACATGTTCTCTTGAGTACTACGGTACCCCATATGTGGGCGTAAACCACTGCATGGGCACACAGCGGGGCTCAGAAGGGAAGGAGCGCCAATTAGCTTTTCCATTGCAGATTTTGCTGAAGAAGTTTCCGAGCACCAGGTGCATTTGCAGTGTCCCTGTAGTGTCAGCAGAGAGAAAAAAAACCATAAGTCACCCCATTTTGGAAAGTACACCCCTCAAAGAATTCATCTTGGGGTAGGATGAGCAATTTGACCCCACAGGTGTTAGAGGAAAGTATTCAAAATTAGACAGTAAAAATGAAAAACTCAAATTTTTTCCAATAATATGTTCCTTTAGTTTGAAGTTTTTCAATTTCACGAGGAACAAGAGAAAAAAAGTACCCCAAAATTTGTAACGCAGGTTCTCATGAGTACAATGGTACCTCATATGTGAGCATAAACCACTGCATGGGCACACAGCGGGGCTCAGAAGGGAAGGAGCGCCAATTAGCTTTTTCAATGCAGATTTTGCTAAAGAAGTTTCTGAGCGCCAGGTGTGTTTGCAGAGCCCCTGTAGTGCCAGCGGAGTAAAATCTCGCCATAAGTCACCCCATTTTGGAAAGTGCACCCCTCAAAGAATTCATTTTGGGGTGTGGTGAGCATTTTGACCCCACAGGTATTAGAGGAAAGTATTCAAAAGTAGACAGTAAAAATGAAAAACTCAAATTTTCCCAATAATATGTTCGTTTAGTTTGAAATTTCTCAATTTCACGAGGAACAAGAGAAAAAAAGTACCCCAAAATTTGTAACGCAGGTTCTCCTGAGTAAAAAGGTACCTCATATGTCGGTATAAACCACTGTATGGGCACACATCAGGGCTCAGAAGGGAAGGAGCGCCAATTAGCTTTTCCAATGCAGATTTTGCTGAAGAAGTTTCTGAGCGCCAGGTGGGTTTGCAGTGCCCCTGTAGTGCCAGCGGAGTAAAATCTCGCCATAAGTCACCCCATTTTGGAAAGTGAACCCCTCAAAGAATTCATCTTGGTGTGTGGTGAGCATTTTGACCCCACAGGTATTAGAGGAAAGTATTCAAAAGTAGACAGTAAAAATGAAAAACTCGAATTTTTCCAATAATATGTTCCTTTAGTTGGAAATTTCTCAATTTCACGAGGAACAGGAGAGAAAATTCACCCCAAAATCTGTAACGCAGGGTCTCCTGAGTAGAACGGTACCCCATATGTGGGCATAAACCACTGTATGGGCACACAGCCGGGCTCAGAAGGGAAGGAGCGCCAATTAGCATGTTCTCTGCAGATTTTTCTGAAGAAATTTCTGAGCACCAGGTGCATTTGCAGCGCCCCTGTAGTGTCTACAGAATAGAACCCCCCCAAAAGTCACCCCATTTCGGAAAGTACACCCCTCAAAGAATTCATATTGGGGTAGGATGAGCATTTTGGTCCCACAGGTATTAGAGGAAAGTATTCAAAATTGGCCAGTAAAAATGAAAAACTTGAATTTTTCCAATAATATGTTGGTTTAGTTTGAAATTTCTAAATTTCACAAGGAACAGGATAAAAAATGTACCCCAAAATCTGTAACGCAGGTTCTCCTGAGTACAACGGTACCCCATATGTGGGCATAAACCACTGTATGGGCACACAGCAGGGCTCAGAAGGGAAGGAGCGCCAATTTGCTGGAGCAAAACCGCAGCTAGTAACAGTTATTAGAATAGCGCAGTTACTAAAATACAATAAAAAAAATTAGATTACAGGTAATGTGGGGTGGTTACGGGTAATCTGGGGTGGTTCCGGGTAATCTAGAGGTGGTTTCGGGCAGTCTGGGGTGGTTACGGGCAGTCTGGGGTGGTTACGGGCAGTCTGGGGTGGTTACGGGTAATCTGGGGTGGTTACGGATAATCTGGGGTGGATACGGTCAACATGGGGTGGTCACAGGCAACCTGCTGTGGTTACGGCAACCTGGGGTGGTTACAGGCAACCTGGTGTGGTTAGAGGCAACCTGCGGTGGTTAGAGGCAACCTGGGGTGGTTATGGGCAACGTGGGGTGAATACGGACAACCTGCTGTGGTTACAGACAATCTGGGGTGGTTACAGGCAACCTGCTGTGGTTACGGACAATCTGGGGTGGTTGCGGACAATCTGGGGTGGTTACAGGCAACCTGCTGTGGTTACGGATAAACTGAAGTGCTAATAGGTAATCTGAGGTGGGTACCTGTAATCTGGCGTGGTTACGGGCAATCTGGAGGGGGTCACTGGCAATTTGGGGTGGTTAGAGGCAAGGTGCAGTGTTCAGAGGCAAGGTGCAGTGTTCAGAGGCAAGGTGCAGTGTTCAGAGGCAAGGTGCGGTGGTCATAGGCGACGTGCGGTGGTCATAGGCAAGGTGCGGTGGTCATAGGCGACGTGCGGTGGTCATAGGCGACGTGCGGTGGTCAGAGGCGACGTGCGGTGGTCAGAGGCGACGTGCGGTGGTCAGAGGCGACGTGCGGTGGTCAGAGGCGACGTGCGGTGGTCAGAGGCAAGGTGCGGTGGTCAGAGGCAACCTGCGGTGGTTGCGTGCAATCTGGGGGGTTACATGTAATCTGGCATGATTATGGGCAATCTGGGGTGGTTATGCCCAACCTGCGGTGGTTATGCTCAACCTGCGGTGGTTAGGGGCAACCTGGAGGGGTTACAGACAATCTAGAATTGTTACGGATAGAGTGAAGTGCTTATAGCTAATCTAGGGGTGGTTACATGTAATTTGGGGTGGTTACAGGCAATCTGGGGTGATTACGGACAATCTGGAGGGGGTCACTGGCAACGTGCGGTGGTTACATGCAACGTGCGGTGGTTACGGGTAATCTGGGGGGTTACGTGCAATCTGACGTGATTACGGACAACCTGCGGTGGTTACGGGCAACGTGCGGTGGTTACGGGCTAGCTGTGGTAGTTACGGGTAATCTGGGGGGGTTAGGGGTAATTTGGGAGTAAACTGTAATTATTACTATAATAAAAAGTGTGTGTTTTATTTTTTTGTATGTTTGTCACTTTTTGTACTTTATACATTCATTTTCACTGTATTACTATGATTGCTGTGATATTTTCTATCACAGTAATCATAGTTCAGTGACAGAGACCAAATTGGTCTCTGTCACTTTAAATTTTTAGAGCTTGGCTGGTTGTGTAGCGCATGCGCACTTCATAACCAGCCAGGACGTCGAGGAGGAAGGAGCTCCGTGGATCCGTGAGTATATGGGGTAGGGGAGGGTGACTCGGGGACGGGGGTGACAGGGGGGGTGGGGGGGCGACTTGGGGGGTGGGGGGACATCACTTTTTATCCCCTGTCACCAATCATTCATGGTGACAGGGGATAAAAAGTGCCGGCGGCACATGGCACAAGCGATCAGCGGTATATAGTATATACCGCTGATCGCTTGTACCGGGACCCCACAGGGGGGGTCCCGATGACTGCCCCATGCTCTCCGCTACCTCCGGTGGCGGAGAGCATGGGGCTTTCATTCATTTTTCTTGCTTGATCACTGTGAACAGACATTAGTCTGTTCACAGTGATCGCGGCGGCCATCTTGGATCCGATGGCCGCCGCGGGAGGGGGGGTTAGTGACTGGGGCACTAGGGGCTGATCTGGGGTCTGATTTTTACTTATTTCATCTCCCCCCACCGTGGATTCACGGTGGGGGGAGATGAAATACAGCGGCGGCACCGGCCCATTAGTGACCGCCGTTTCGGCGGTCACTAAGGGGTTAATGGGGGTCAGCTGCGGAATCGCAGCTGATCCTCATTATCTCCGGTGCTGTACACAGATGAGAGCGGGATCGCTGTCCCTGCAGCGATCCCGTTCTCATCACAAAGCCCCTGTCAGTCAGGAACGTATATGTACATTCCTACTGCACGGGGCATGTGCAATAGGAACGTATATATACAGATGGCTGACGTGAAGGGGTTAAAGACCACATTGTAAATATTTTTTTTTCCAGTTAACATCCCGAAAAAATGAAATAAAAAGTAATCAAAAAGTCATGTAACAGTAAGTACATAATTGGTGCTGAGAGAAACTACAGATCACAGCACAAAACTATTATTTTGACCCACAGCAAATGAAGCCCCTCAAAAAGTTACAGAAAGGTTACACAAATAATTCTTTTTTTTTCTGTATTACATTTTATGTTAAAATGAAGGATGTTGTTAAAAAGTACTATTGAATATGCACAAAACAAGTACCCAATGATGAATTGGCTCCATGGATTAAAACAATAAGAGTTATAGTGTTTATAATGTACGGAGAGAAAAATAAAAAAATGCAAAAATAAACATTTTTCTGATTATTAATGGATTTATTACAAAGGACATGTTTTGGGTTATTTTAGTTCCAAATAGGCTGTATACTCTCCAGAGTTACAAAGGGGTTAAAGGGGTGCTTTGGTCCTAAATTTATATAAAAAATAATAAAAAGCCTATTTATACCTCACATTGAACCCTCCTGTGATGTTTTTGGGTTTCCGAATGAACTATTCCATCGCCACTTCCGAGACTGACTCAGTGACAGCCTGCTCAGCGACTCTGTCCTGTCTAAATCAGTGATTGGCTGAGTGGGCTGTTAGTGCCAAAATGAGTTTTATTTGGAAGATTCAAACACTTCTGCTCCCGGCATTATATTGATACATGATGCTGGGTGGTGATTCATTCCACTACACAGCTTACTTGTCCATAGGTTCTGTCTTTCAAAGAATGTATGAATGCCCTAACAGTATTATTTCAGTTTTGCCTGACTACACTGTGGGTTGCATGGCAGAATTCCTTGTAGAAATTAGTGTTCTGGAGTAGGTTACTTTTGTGTTGTAAATCTCTAGTAAAGACTCATTATAGAGTGTGTTATACCCAAGCCTTTTTTTCTTGGACACAGGGAGTAATGTTTTGCCTTGAAAAGAACATGTAGAGATGTAGACTCTTTGGCGCCACCTATTGTAGCACTCTTGCAAGTCTATATTTGGCTCCTTCAAAAGCCTTAGAACATGACAGGGGATTTAAAGGCCAAGCCAGGTGGGTAACTTTCCTATTCATGTTTTAAACCTTTTAAGGGTGCGTTCACACCTACAGGATCTGCAGCAGATCTGCAGCAGATTTGATGCTGTGTTCAGTTATTTAACTGAAATCTGCTGCAGAAAATCAGCTGCAGATCCTGTAGGTGTGAACGCACCATAAAGGAGCAAAACATTGACTTGCAGGGACTCAACCTTTAATTGGTATCACCAAAAAGTAAGCTGTTTTCCTTCTGGAACAGAGCTACTTTACATATTCTTTTTTGAAAGCTCAATTGCTATGTGCTTTTCTATGTGGCAACCTCTTCTACGTCAATTTACAGCATGTTGCCCGATTTGTATGCGTCTTGTGCTTTTCTGAAAGGGCTAGGGCTTAGGTTATAGAAAGAGTAGATCTCTAAACCCCATTTGAACAAGTAGATTTCAATGTCTGGAGCACAAAGAGTGAGAAAGATGTGCCACATTTATCTTAATAATTCTAGTGCATCTTATTCCAGTATGGTTTTAGTTAAAGGAGTACTCCGGGCAAAGTGTAAAAAAACGTGGAGGGCAGGGGATGGTGGGAACATAATAATGAAGTTATGCTTACCTGTCCCGGTGTCTCTGCTGCGCAGCACCACAGCTCACGGTCACCTGCTGGTCCCCTGCCTCTCCCAGTCCTGTTAGGTCACGGCGGATCAGTGACTGAGGCGGAACACCTCTCCAGTAACTGTCTGGCCGAGCAGATAGTTTGTGTGATGTTGTGATGACACAGGAATGCGAGGGAATCATGAGACCGGCGGGCGAGATTGAGTGGTGTTTACTATTACCTGGAGTACCCCTTTAAGATTAAAGTGTATAAAAAAAATCTCACCTATGTTTATGAAATAAGATTGTTTTGTTTCCCTAGGATAAATAAGGATCTTTGTCACTGACTCCAATCACCCTTCCAGG
This sequence comes from Dendropsophus ebraccatus, assembly GCF_027789765.1. Lineage (NCBI taxonomy): Eukaryota > Metazoa > Chordata > Amphibia > Anura > Hylidae > Dendropsophus > Dendropsophus ebraccatus. The sequence goes on from NC_091457.1 coordinate 81,179,629, forward strand.
TCATTTCATTTTGATTCAGGTTGTAGAAGCAGCTAGAATTGCCATTTTGCCTCTCACTTGATACTCCATCATCCCTGGTTTTACTTGGCTACCGGTAAATGCTTCTCCAGACCCCTATGGTTGTCACAGGGCTTCGATATCTGAGAATCTTGTGACTCCATCATCTGGTTATAGGTATATTACAATTTGCCCATGTGAAGTTGGGCTTCTTCAATCTTCATATCTTTATTCAGCTTTATTTTTCTCAGACCACCAACTTTTAAGTATAAAGTAGTTTCCACAATCTTGCTTCTGCAGGTGTAATAAAGATATTTCTAGAATCCAAGAAACCATGCCTCTGTGCCACGCTTTCAACAGCTTTCTTATTCCTGATTAATTCTGAGAGTGAGATGTCTGCCTCCATCCAAACTACAACCATTAAGTAGAAACATACATATTCTATCCAGGAAGAAGAGAGAACTGCCCTCCATTTCAAACAAAATTGTCACCTCTTCAGCTGGAAACTCTGTGTGAAGAATGATTATTCGTACTGATGTCATCATGACTTCTCAAACTTGCCAATATATTTCTTCATTTGGCAGCAAAAAGTGGCAGCGGGATCAGTGGAGCCAACCTGAGTAGAGCTAGGTAAGAGACTAGAGAGGCTTATAGCGCTGTGCAGATGAGATTTAACTGGCCAATCTGCATAAAACAAAAGGCAGAAATTATCCTAAGGCCCACTTATTTCCTGAGACGACGATGGAAGAAAGCACTGCCCTTGTCAAACTGCATTTCAATTTACTGTAATGTAACAGCTTTTAATCTGCATTAAGTCACTGCACAAAAAAAGAGTTTGTCATAATTTTTGATCTTGGCGCAGTTGATATTAATGATTTATCCATTTAGAAACTTCCGGTAATTTACAAAAAGCTGAGAAAAATGTTATCTGTGCACTAGCTTTCATGTCTGTAATGTATGTAGGTTATATCTTGTAAAAGAATGAAACCCTTTTCCAACGAAGCTGAGCTACTCCTGTCACTGGGTTATTGCAGTCTATTCACCAGTCACCCTATAAGTTTTTCCCACTCCAGTCATAGTTCCTGTATAGTGTCAGCACTGAACCCTACACATTTTCCTTGTGGTCAACATCAACCACTTCTAATACCTGACGCTATGTGCATTGTTGTTGAAAGTTGCTGTGACATGAGCATAGGTAGGGTAGCCTGAAAAGGGGTGTGGAAAGACACAGACAGTGTGCCCTAATCTGGTCCCACCAGCTGACCCCGTCTACTTGCCTCAACAGTCCTAGGCAACTGTGGACAATGACAGGGACCCTCCATTCTTGCAATAAGGTGATAACACGGACCAAGAACAGGACAAACCTACATGCAAGGGGTAGTCAACAGGCCAGCGTCAAAGTATAAAAATAGGATTCAAAAAAATAGGTAACAGAGCCGAAGTCAGGTAAACAATAAAGAAAAAGATAAGGAGATCTTTGTGCATTAGAAAAAGTATTCTAATAGTGAAGACTATGGGAAGTAGGGGACATTATATAGGAAGTCAGGGGTCCGGTCCAGAAGGTGATTGGACCTGCCTCCTGATCCTCACCATAAACACATGATTAGAACTAATTTGATCGGCAGGGAGACCTGTCAGTCACACACAGGGGCGGAACTACCACCGTAGCGGCTGCTACGGGGCCCCTAGTGTCGGTGGGCCCTTGGCCTGGGCCCCCGGAGCTTACTGCCTATAAAACCCGGTGGCCGAGCGGGCCTCCCGGATGTTCAGTGTTCTGATTGACAGCGCAAGAAGCCATAGGCTTCCCGCCCTGTCAATCACTCTTGTGACCGCAAGCAGCATTTTGCTTGCGATCACAAGAGTGTTGCCCCCGCCCCCGACAGATCAGCAGCTTCCAGGCGAAGTCCCGGGCAGCGACATCACTGAGGTCAGTGTGCGTCGCGGCGGCTGGGACTTCCGGTACAGGAAGTGAAGCGCACCCTGTACCGGAAGTCCCAGCCGCCGTGGCGCACACTGAGCTCAGTGGTGGCGCTGCCCGGGACTTCGCCTGGAAGCTGCTGATCTGTCGGGTGCAGATGAAGAGAGAAGAAGAGACCTGCAACCGACGGGGGATCGTGTGGTTAGGTGAGTTGTGAGTTTTTTTATTTTTATCAGAGGGGAACACTGGGGGCTGTATATATATGGGGGATGCACAGCACTAGGGGCTGTATATATATATATATGGGGGATGCACAGCACTAGGGGCTGTATATATATATATATACATATATATATATATATATATATATATATGGGGGATACACAGCACTAGGGGCTGTATATATATATATATATATATATATATATATATGGGATGCACAGTATATTGGGGATGCACAGCACTAGGGGCTGTATATATGTATATATATATATATATATATATATATATATATATATATATATATGGGGGATGCACAATACTGGGGACTGTATATATATATGGGGAAGGCACAGCACTGGGGGCTGTATATATATATGGGGGAGGCACAGCGCTGGGGGCTGTATATATGAGGGAGGGACAGCACTGGGGGCTATATATATGCGGGGGACACAGCACTGGGGGCTGTATATATGGGGGAGGGACAGCACTGGGGGCTGTATATATGGGGGAGGGACAGCACTGGGGGCTGTATATATATGGGGGAGGCACAGAACTGGGGGCTGAATATATGGGGGAGGGACAGCACTGGGGTCTATATATATGGGGGAGGCACAGCACTGGGGGCTATATATGGGGTAGGCACAGCACTGCGGGCTATATATATATGGGGGATGCACAATACTGGGGGCTGTATATATATGGGGAGGCACAGCACTGGGGGCTATATATATGGGGGAGGCACAGCACTGGGGGTTATATATATGGAGGAGGCACAGCACTGGGGCTATATATATGGAGGAGGCACAGCACTGGGTGCTGCCTATGGGGGAGGCACAACACTGGGTGCTGCCTATGGGGGAGGCAGAACACTGGGTGCTGCCTATGGGGGAGGCACAACACTGGGGGTTGCCTATGGGGGAGGGACAATACTGGGGGCCATTTGTAAGGGGAACAACACTGGGCGCTGCCTATGGAGGAGGGACAACACTGGGGGCCATTTGTAAGGGGAACAACACAGGGGGCAATCTATAAGGAGGACGTCACAGAGGAGGCATCTATAAGGGTAACTACACTGCGGGATGTATATAATAGGGCATGCGCAGAGGGGGAGGTATCTATTTTAGTGGACTAAACAGAGGGGTCATCTATAAGGGGACTACACAGAGGGGGCCATATACTACAGGGCAGGGTTAGGGAAGCTTGGCTCTCCAGCTGTTTAAAAACTACAGCTTTAGCTTTGACTGTCTACACATGATGAGAGTTGTAGTTTTGCAACAGCTGGAGAGCCGAGGTTCCCTACCCCTGGTATAGGGGATGCACAGAGGTTGTCATGTACTATAAACACAGAGGGGCTCTCTACTATAGTAGATGCACACAGGGCCATCTATGTGGAAGACTGAACAAGGGACTATCTATAAGGAGCCAGGGCTACCCACTGAAAGAGGCTTAAAGGGGCCAAAACAGATGTGCAGTGTGTATAGAGAGGAGGATGGTGCCAGAGTGAGGAGCCTAATATGTCTGTCTGGCAGATTCTGTGGACTCGTGGCTCGGAGAAGTTCTCATAATGGCACAGGACAGATGGAGAAGAAGATGAAAAGGGAAGAACTCCGATCAGAGGAGAAGTCCCCTGTGAGTCACTAAATATATTTGCACTGTAATTTATATGTAGTACAGACCCTGTGTAGAGCTGGGTGTGTTGACGGCGTAGTGGTCGGTTGAGGGGGGGGGGCCCAATTAAAAGTTTGCTATGGGGCCCAGCCATTTCTAGTTACGCCCCTGGTCACACAATACATTGCAGCACAGCTGCTGGGAGTCTGAATTTTCCCGCAGGTGACACAGACCCGCGGCGTCTCAAGTAGCTGGGAAAGCAGTTGCGTATCTGTGTCGCCACCCAGCCGGAAGCGAGACACAGATTGGCTCCATTGTGTGGCTGCCGGACAAGGAGGACATCGCTGGAGCATGGCCAGGTAAGGATCTGATATGCTGTTTATCTGTCATTTTTATGTGGACACCATATTCACTATTTTTCTGGCCACCATATTTAGTGTTCATCTTGGCACTGTATGATGACATTTATGTGGGCACAGCATAAACTTTTTAAAAACAAAACTGTATACCACTCCTTACCTGGGCAACGTGTATACTACCCTGTTTCCCCAAAAATAAGACAGCGTCCTATATTATTCTTTGCTCCCAAATATGTGCTAGGTTTTATTTTCAGGGGATGCCTTATTTTTCCATGAAAAAGAATTAGCACTTATTGTTAAACAAAAATAAATGAATATTTAATATATACAGTGGTACCTTGGTTTAAGAGTAACTTGGTTTAAGGGCGTTTTGCAAGATGAGCTCACAGTTTTTCAAAATTGTGACTTGGTTTAAGAGCTCTCTGTACTGGGTGGGAGGGGGAGTGGAGGAGGGGCATGGTCTGCATAGTGGGGTCTACAGCACTGTACCCTGACCCAGGAAGTCTCCCTCACCTTCCAAATCATAGCAGATCCACTTCAGGTTGGGGCTTACATCAGGGGACAGGACTGTGGAGGTAATCTCTCCATAGCTGTAACCCGTCTCTCCCCTGACAGAAAGTGCTGCATTTATGTGCCCAGATCTGCCCTGCTCATTCTTTCATGCTCCCTGCAGTCTCTTTCAGCGCTTGTGTTTCCCATCCTCTCCTTTCCTGCTATAATGGGCCTGCACTTACACTCAGCTATACACACTGCTGCTATAATGTGCCTGCCCTTACACTCAGCCATTCACACTGCTGTATAGAAAAGCTTCTGTCACTGTCCTACAGCACAGCTCTGTGACTCTCACTTCCTGGTACATGCTGAACACCACCCCCCTTCCCCAATGCTGTTATGTGACCACACAGACCTCTGACAGCAGCCCTGCTTCTCTATTGTAGCCTTTTGTACTACGCTACTGCATTATGGGGATCTGCAGTTCCATTCTGGATCTGCAAACTGCTGCTGTATTATCAGGTTTATGCCATTACTATACATTATTGTCCACATGCTGGTTGCTATACTGTACAGTAACATATAATATGACCTATTCAGCTGTTTCTCATTGTTTGTTTCATCTGTTCTACATGTTGTTCATAATAAAAAAAATCATTATTTTTTGGGTGTGGAACCAATTGTCTGCATTTTAGTGATTCCTTATGGGAAAATTTGCTTTGGCTTAAGAGTGGATTTGGATTATAAGCACCGTCCCGGAACGAATTATGCACCACTGTACTGTATGTATAGCAGCTGTCATCACAAACCAGCATAACCAGACAAAACTAATCACTTCCCAACTTCTCAGCCCCTTCCCTTAGCAGCGTGGCGGCAGTGATCTTACTTTCGGGGACACCTTTTTTTTTTTTTTTAATATCCTGTAAATCCTGCACTACGCTTTTTTTTTCTGCGGGTGATCTCCGGCTTTCCTATTGCTGTTGCTTTATGTTTAGTGCATTTCTTTTCAAAATTAAAAATAGAAAATAAATTCCATTCATCTCTATCTGAATTATATTTACTAATATAGTAAAGTATAGTAATATTTTCTAAGGTCAGCCTCACTGTGTCTCCAATTCCCTAGACCTTTAATTTTATGGAAATCTGCATGCTACACCAATCAACATTTCATGATTGGAAACCCACTTATATATTTATTGTGATACATTACTTCCACTGTATTACTGCATGGCAACCGCAGCAGGAGCTGAAATGGCAGCCATATTGGACATCACCACATATTTCCCAGAAACAGATGTAACTAAATTTAGCCAGCAGAATTTGACAAAAATGGATGACTCAAAGATTTGTATTTACGGGTAATATATTTTTAGAGGAAAATGTTCTTTAAATTAGTTCAATGTTATCATGGTCTAAATTATATGTTCCACCTGATTGCAGTATAGAGGCGGTAGAATAAGCAAATAACTAGCGGAGAAGCCTTTAGCATAATTTATGAGCAGTAATGGTCACTAATGCTAAGGCTTATTAATACTATTTTACATTATTACTTCAAAAATGCAAACGGCAACTGTAATTCTAAATCAGCCATTAAATCTTTATTGGACAAAGACCAACACTCTACTTTGTTATTAATATTTTACTCATTTAAATATGGTGATCAAATTCATAAAGCAGCAAGATGGGCATATCAGTGTTAAATTGTCCAATAAAAATATAATTACGTGTAATTACAATTTGACTTGTACAAGCTTTTTTGACAGTTATGTTTGTGGGGCATTTTTATGCATAAATTGCTTAATTTGGAAAATGTTTTTAAAAGTTCATTTGTAGTCAAACTGGTCAGTGGTAAATCGGGAAAGTATTAAGGAAACTATCATATGGGTATAAAATCTCTGTTCCCCAAAAAGATCACATGGAGGAAAGTATTAAGTTCCCCTGCAGCACAACCACAAGGAGAAATCAGTAGGCTGTCCATGCATGTCCATGCTGTAATGCATGTCTACCGGAGGAAATAAAACTCTTTTTTTTTAATCAAATCATATATGAAGATATGGTGTGAGGGAAAATCAGGAGTATCAATCCAGGGACCCTAGATAAATAAGGATTTCCAATCAGTCCTACATATATATATATATATATATATATATATATATATATATATATATATATCCTTTTCTAGCCTAATAATGGTGTGCCAACCCCACAACAGTTGAAGGGGCTGATCTGATCCAGTATCTAAATCGGTGATGAGCAACCTTTTAAGCTTGGTGCTTCAAAATTCGGCAAAAAACTGAGCATAACTCGGGTGGTGTGTCACTTCAACAAAAAAACAAACGAACATAATTTTGCAATATTTAGTTTAAATAACAAAAATATATACCCCCAGTCCCCATTCCTTTACCAGCATACACCCCAAGTCCCCCTGTCCCCGTACCTGCACCAGCATACACTTCCAGTCCTTGTTCCCCCTCATCCCTTTACCAGCATACACCCCAGTCCCCCTGTCCCAGTACCTGCACCAGCATACACCTCCAGTCCTTGTTCCCCCTCATCCCTTCACCAACATACACCTCCAGTCCCCCTGCCCTCTCATCCCTTCACCAGCATACATCCCCAGTCTCCCTGGCCCCTCATCCCTTCACCAGCATACACCCCCAGTCCCCCTGTCCCCTCATCCCTTCACCAGCATACACCCCCAGTCTCCCTGGACCCTCATCCCTTCACCAGCATACACCCCCAGTCCCTTTGTCCCCTCACCCCTTCACCAGCATACATCCCCAGTCTCCCTGGCCCCTCATCCCTTCACCAGCATACATCCCCAGTCTCCCTGGCCCCTCATCCCTTCACCAGCATACATCCCCAGTCTCCCTGGCCCCTAATCCCTTCACCAGCATACACCCCCAGTCCCCCTGGCCCCTCATCCCTTCACCAATATACACCCCTAATCCCCTTCCCCATCCCTTCACCAGCAACTTTTCCTCTCCACATACCAACTTGCTAAATGGTCAAGTCCAGAAGCAGGAGGGTTGGTGCCTTTAATACACAGAAGATTAACTGCGCAGGAGTGGCGCCTTTGAGACCCAGACTACGCTGTGCTGGAGCATGGTGCCGTAGCTTGCTTGGTGGCGCAGGTCGGTGCATCCAGTCACAGTAACGTGGAGCACATCGTAGCGGTGCATCCAATCAACACAGTGCTCGGTAACGTGAGGCATGCACAGTCTGGGCGGTACGTGTGGCGGGGTATGTGCGGCGGACAGGCCTAGGAGCACTGCCAGAGGCCTGATACTGTTATTGTGGCGCCACTGGGGCATACCAGCGTCCTTTTCGGGCACGCGGTTGCTTACTTCTCTGTTTGCAGCTGTGTGTCAGCAAACATTACACGTGTGTCATAAGTACACCATCACGGATCTAGATATTGCTTTGCTTGCCTGATAAATGATCCTGCCAATGCTAAGCTCCACTGCTCCCATCTGTCAGTCTCTACCTAACCAAAATACATCTTTTGGGGTCTTCATAGACAGCTTTATTATTTACTCATTTAATTAGGACTGCCATAACCAAACCATCTAAGGTCATGTTCCCACTGCGTAAGTTTCATAATAATCACAGCTGCTGTAGCAACGGCTGTGATTACTACGGAACTTACGTAGTGCTGCCTTCTAAGAAATCCTGGCCGGAGTGTATACACATAGTATACACTCCGGCCGGGATTCCTAGCGGTGCCGCAAGTAACTGACATGTCAGTTTTCTGCGGCCGATATTTAATGAATAGCGGCCGCAGAAAACCCTGTCAGTTCAATGGAGCGTGCGGCTACGGCCGCAAATGGGTGTGCCTGCATCCGGGATGATCTTCTCAGACACTGGTCGTTCTGTGACCCGTGTCTTACTACGTGTGGACATAGCCTAAAAGTGGTAAGAGTTGTCCCACATAGGATGTACCAGGTGCACATAATCCATTCCATACCACTAGAACCAGGCATTAGGGATATACTGTGCCGAAGCTGAGTTCTGTATATGACATGAACCAAACACCTCCAATAATTTTCCCTTCAGAGAGAAGACCAACAGTCTTGACAAAACCTCCAGTGTCTTTTTTTTTTTTTTTTTTTTTTTTAACATGAACACAGTTCTAAAATAGCAAATAAGTGCATATGGTTCAAAGGTTCAACTGAAAGTACAAAATAAAAATAATACATTGGTACCCAAAATGAAACAATAGCCGGAATTCTAATTTTAACCAAAGGACCTTTTTTTGGGTAAGACATCAATGACAGCAAAAGAAAAGCAAATTAGAGTTGGAAACTAAATGCAAACTATTCCCACAGGTGGCTCAACTTTTGTAGATAACTTTTAAACCCTCCAATTCTATAAAACTTGTGGTGGAACAACAGACTGCATTACAACTCTTAAAAGGCTTATCCAGTGCTACAAAAACATGGCCACACTTGTCTCCAGATTGGGAAGGGTTTCAAACTCAGTTCCATTGAAGTAAATGGAGCTTAATTGCAAACTACACCTGAATTGGAGACAAGAGAGGGGGAAAAGTGGCCATGTTTTTGTAGCGCTGGATAACCCCTTTAAAGAGCAAGAGTTGAACAGCTCTACTGTTCAGGACAGAGCACATTGCTATCATGATGGCAAGAAAAAAGCAATTAAAAAGAGAAGACAGACAGTTAAAAACCTTAAAAGTGTACATCTGTCCTACTTAGACATTGTCAAGAAATTTATTATTTTTATTTTATTTTGTTTTATTAAAAAAAAATATAGAAAGAAGTGTTCTCTGTCTGAAACTTTGAGTACAGTTGTCCTTTATAAAACTATGGAAGTAGGAACCCATTTTATCGCAACAGTGTATCCAATCCACATCGGATTAATGAGACTGCTAAAATCAAATAAGGAAAGCTATTTTTGGGAATGAGTGATGTGAATCGTAATAGAATCTCTTATTCTCAGCCAAAACAATCTTAATTGTATAGAGCCATACGAAAAAGCCCAATTACAATAGATCAAGTTTGACTAAGTCGAGATTAATTCTCACAGAAAATGGAAGATGAGGCATTAAAATGGTCAGAATTTTGAAATATTTCATCATATTCTCCATTAGAATGAAGCACATGAATCATTGGAGGATATGAAGTGAACAGAGCATGGAGTAAGCGTAATACTCCTTTTACTATTCCTTTTTTTTCTATCTAATTTTTTATGTCAGGAATTATTCCTGATGCACGTTCCTTTAAATCATCAATACGATGTCTTTTACAGGGGCACATGGCGGAGATGGTAGCAGCATTCCTACAGATAAGTCATTGTTTTATGTGAAAATCCATAGGCTGTTTCCGCAAGCAACATTTTTGTCCCTGGCATTGTGTTAAGAAGCTTTGAAACTGAAAATACATTTCTATATTACGAAAGATCCTCGGGGAGGTAACAAAACCAGATTGAGTGGAGAGTGTGCAGAACCAAAAGGAATATAAAACAGGGCAAAGTGGAAAAAGGGTCAAAATATTCTAAAAATGTTAGATTTATGGCTGGGTTCACACTACGTATATTTCAGTCAGTATTGTGGTCCTCATATTGCAACCAAAACCAGGAGTGGATTAAAAACACAGAAAGGCTCTGTTCACACAATGTTGAAATTGAGTGGATGGCCGCCATATAACAGTAAATAACGGCCATTATTTCAATATAACAGCCGTTGTTTTAAAATAACAGCAAATATTTGCCATTAAATGGCGGCCATCCGCTTAATTTCAACATTGTGTGAACAGAGCCTTTCTGTGTCTTCAATCCACTCCTGGTTTTGGTTGCAATATGAAGACCACAATACTGACTGAAATATACGTAGTGTGAACCCAGCCTTAAAGAGGTATTGCATCATGATACAAAGCTCTGGTACAAAGTCTGTGTAGAAATGATCACTAAAGGGATATTCCACCAGACAGAGGAGACTGTCCAGGTACCGCCTGGAATTCTGGAATTCAGCCTATTACCTAGGCTGAAGCCCAGAATTCCAGGCGGAACCCGGGCAGTCTCCTCCTTCCCCACAGACCGGGAAGGCATCATGAATCTAATGCGGAAGGTTCGAGTATGCTCGAGTTTGATCGAACCTAGGATTTTCCGAGGTTCGATTAACTCTAGTCTCTGCTGCCTGCTGTTTGTACATGGGTATTAGGAGGCAAAGCTTCCTGATCCATCTCTAGCGTGAGCCCCAGTGTAATGTTATTCTATGACACAAGACTGGAGACGGGTGTCATCAATGTATAAAATAATGTACTACCCCTCTCACTCCCGATTCAATTCACAACATTATTTCAGACCCCAACCAGACCCCTAAATACAGACACTGAACCCCAAAGTTAATTCAGACCCCAAATTACACCAAAACTCTGGTGCCATGTCTTTATCCCCACCCTTGAATGTTCAACCTCTATCCTCATGTCCCCACACCAGACTGGTCACACTGTATCCTCCTGCCTCCCCCCCCCAGACTGGTCACCCTGTATCCTCCTGCCCCCACCCCAGACTGGTCACCCTGTATCCCCCTGCACCTACCCCAGACTGGTCACTTTGTGCCCCTCTCTTCACTGATTTTCTCCCTGTCCCTTTTTCACAAACCTTTAGTTTTAGTATTATTTATCCATAGTGCAGACTGTAAAGGACCTGTGGTCGCATTATAGCAACATGATAAGGTCCTTCCGTATGTCCTCTAATGTTACTAAATTGTCTCCTGGCTGCAGTTTTACACTGATTTTGTGCAAAATCGAGGTAAAAAATAAGCAATTTTTTGAAAGTCACGGTAGAACTGTAGCCAGGGGGAAAATACACCACTGAAAGTATTTTTGGGTGTCCATGGGCCCCCCCAGGAGCTCAGGGCCCCGGGCTCCTGCCCAAAACTGACCTATTATAATCCACCACTGTCTAGAATATATCCCTCCTTTACCAGTGTCCACAGCTGGTCGAGATTATGAAAACAGCCTGGCGGGCTGTTTTACACAGTTTCTGTAACCCCCGTAGTAGTAAATGGGGATGCAGATGCAATGTAACTTGCAGTAATATGCTGTCTCTATAACTCTATTCACATCTACTTAGTACTCCCATGGTGACTTCTTCCAACCACAACTAATCTCTGCAGAATTTGCTGCTCATTCACACCTTAGGTTTCCCAAAAGAGTAATAGGGCTCCATTTAAACCCACACATTAATAGGGCCTACTTTGTGCCCCCACACTGTAGTTATCCCTGTGAGCCCCTACACTGTAGTTTGTTTTCCTTTTTGCCCACTTTCCTGTAGTTAGCCTCCTTATTGGTGTGGGAAATCTACTGATAACTGTTCATGGCTTTTAGACAGTAAGGCTTTTTTAAGCAATGCGGCCTGCCAGGGTCATACCATCATGGTAGTTGTTTACCCTATGGCAGAAGGAGACTTTTACCAAGACAGTGTACCAGCCCACAAAGATCATATAGTTATGTATAGTCATAGTCATGCCTTGTATCCAGAAAGATAATGGCAAGTTTTCTTTGCGTACCTGCCCTTCGCAGTCCCCAAATCTTAATCCTATAGATCATCTTTGGGGTAAGATAGAACAGACTTTTTAGAGTATTTTAGTATCTCCAACTAATTTGTGGCAACTGAGAGAAGCTATTCTGACCACTGCATCCTTCAAAGGAGTAATGTAATGATGATGGATGAGCATTGCCCCTACATAAATCCCGTACGCACGGAGCCCGTCCGTGCGAATAATCTGAAACCTACGCCAGCTCTAAGCTTTCAGTATAGTTTTTCCCCCAGAAAAATGATAAATGCGGCGCACGCAGAGGCTGCGCCCCCTCTGCGTTCTGCCACACACTCCTCTCAGCCCCACCTTTTGCGAATATTTTTCCGCCGATTGGGCTGATCTGCGCCGAAAAAAGGCATTTTCGCCTTTTAATACAGGTCCCCCAATATGTTATTCATGAATGCGATAGGCCTGGCCAGAATCCTGAGGGTCCTAGTTTGGAGCTGTGAGACATTTGTAAGCAGACTATTCTTTTACATACATGCTTATATTGCTCATACTGCAAACATTCTGCAACCTTGTAAAAAAGTGTAACACAAAAAAACACATAACCACTTTTGTAGTGGACCCTGCGGGACAAATAATTCAACAAACTGCTGTGGTCAAAGCTGTTTCAATGCTCTGTTAGATGACGGTCTCTAATAAAGTGGCCATTAAGAGTAAATTACTTGTCACTTATCCCAAGAAAAGATAACCAGGAAATGTTAAATAGAATGTTAAGAGATTATTTTTTTTTGTTGGTTACTGTGGTTTTGCAGATTTTTTAGAAATTTTGTGGCGTATTAACCCTTTGAGGGATACTTTTATTATACCTGTAATAAATAGTAAACAGGTAAAGGCCTGACATTGAATAATTCATTGTTTTATCTGTCAGACACAGGGCTCTGTGGATAAGTGATCTTGTACAAGTGTGTTTTTGCCCACCAAGAGAGATTATTTGTGATGCAGATTTATAGAAGAATCTATTCTCTGGGCGCCAACAACACTGTGCTGTGCGTGGTTCACTTTTCCTAGCTTACTGACTTCAGCACTAAACACTGTGAAATCTGTTGGACTTTTGATTTTATTCACAAAAGATTGGGAGGTCAGAATTTAAAGGATTAAAATAACTTCCTCTGAAATTAAGCCTTTTGATTCCTGGTGACAATTAGAGGGAATTTAACAAGCGAAGCACATCACTATTGTTATATGTAAAATGCAGAATTTGGCAGTCCCTACTGTATTAGTCATGGTGCAGTAGAATTCTTTTTACAATCTTCCTGAGGGACAGTCGGTAATGATACAAACAGAACCCTATATAGATGACTTATAATACTAATATGATACATAGAGGTAGGACATATTTCCATGAATATTATATATTCATTTTGAGTGAATATATGTCACTGTGTATGGAAGTAAGGAGGAGGGGTGGCTGATAATTACCAACACAAGTCCACCATATGAGTCCCCCAAAGGTTCTAATGCAAAATTTGCACTGAGCCCCCACCACCATGTTCCATTTATAGTGCAGGTGTCTTTCTTTGTCATAGAGGTGCCATTGCACTAACAGGCTGAGACTGTAACGTTCAATAGATACACAGATTGTTCCCATCCCATTTGCACCATACCTGTATGCTAATACCATCACACCTCTATAGGCGCAGTGCTTGTGTATATTCTTGCTTCTCTTAGGGTACAAGAACAATATTACTACTTGTAAGGAGGGTAAAATGTCTATTCTGCCCTTCATGACCATATCTCCTTTATAAATTGCTGATACTTTTAATAGTTATTTTGCTCCTAAACTCTGGTATCTGTGTAAAGGAGCAGCCTGGGCTAGTGCCCCATTTAGATTCTTGTTATAGGTGTTAATCTGATTTGCTACCATTGGTTTTCTGTCTGCACAGGTGTTGACATCTGATCCACCTACCCTATAGGAACCTGCACATTCTCTGCACAGGTTTTGCAAACAAAAAAAGAAGAACCAGCCTGAACGCTTTCAACACCAAATGGAAAGATGGGACAACATGCACCTGTCACAGTGTCGTAGTGAGTGCTCCAAATTCTTAAAGAAAGTTGGATAAGTGTTGCCAAGAAGTTGATAGCACATCTACTTCTAAGTTTTTGGTAACAATTATACAGTTCCTTTTATTGCTGGTTACCCAAAATACCATAGCTCCAACACACTCTGACTATAAAGAGTGTAGGATATCCAGTTCCTGGCTTCCCATCTGTAAGACAACAGTTTGACAATACCATTAATTGTGTATTTTTTGAATATTTACACATTCTATTGAGAATATCTAATGTTCTGCCATAGACTGCCAATGACAACAATAAGAACAAGAAAAACTAAATGGGAAGCTCTGAATGTGTCTTTGGATAATAAGACACTAACCCTTGTATCAAGTCTTCATGCCATGCAGCCATATATTTTTATTGCTCAGCTGCCTGCATTGTTACTTGTGTTGTCATTGTCTTCTTCTTATTCTGAGTGGATCATTAACACATGAATGTTTGAAGCTCTTCACTACTAAACAATAAGACCAGACCCAGCTGTAAAGTGTTTTCTTATTCTCCGTCTGTATTACTCAGAGTTCCGAAAGGGAAAACATCTGTTCTGCAGCTGAAGTGTCACCTTGGGGACCATGGGTTTGTGCTACAGAGAAGCTCACTGATTGCCTTGGCCATTACTGTCATCGTCAGCGCTGTTCCACAAAATTCTGGCTTTTTTCTCCCTTTATAAACTAACTCATGTTAATACAATTTTGAAGCCCTCTTACCATTGCTTCTGCAGAAGAAGACATTGCAATGTTTAGAGCGTTTTTGAAATATATATTTGTAACATCTTCAAGAAGTATTAGGAGTCAGGGATGAAATCCAACATCAACTATCTTTATTCATGTCTCCACACATAGATCTGCAGCTTCTCTCCAGCCCCTGAGCAAGCAACTAACTCCTACTTCCTGGTTCCTGTCCCATGTGCTCTGCTCTTAAAGGGACAGGACTGCTTGCTACATATTACATCACCCCCCTTGTTTTTTTTTTTTTTTTTTTTTAACATTACATGTGTACAGTTAAGGTAAAGTATATACCAAAAACAACAATACAACTTATAAAAAAAAAACATAATTCACAGTCCTGAATATAGTTCGATCAAACAGGAACAGATTCCAAGACCCTGGCTACATCTCCTCAATGAGTCTGGATGGGATTCTTTGTTCTCTGGTGGGATACCTTCTAGAAGAGTCAGGATCACCGCTAACTGATGGGCTGGCTATGTCCTGCTGAGAGCTGCCACCATCAGCAGCAGCAGCTCCATCAGTCTCAGAGAGTTCATCAAAGTTGTTGGCTGGTAGTACTTTGAACTGTGAGGCATTCCTGGTTATGGAGTGTCCATCTCGCGCAGCTGTGACCATGCTTCCTTTCTTGGCCATTACATAATAGCCCGCTGGGTCATACACTGGAGAAGTCTTATTGTTTTGCTTTTGACGAACAACCACTGTATCACCCGTCTGAATAGCAGAGGGCTGTGCATGGCGTCTCTTATCTGCATAACGTTTTTTTTTGTTCTTGTTGTGTAAGTCGGTTGGTCTAACGGTAGACTCAGCTGGCAGGGCATGTGTAGCTACATCCGGAATACGTATGCGAGGAGTTCGGCCAAACAGGAGCTGAGCTGGAGCAGCATTAGATGTTGAATGTGGCGTACTTCTGTAGTTGCGCAGTAATTTGTACAAGGCCTGCTTCAGCGGTATATGCTCCAGAGTGGCTGCTTTGACTCTCTTGCCTAAGGTGCGCATAAATCTTTCCACAATTCCATTTGCTTGTGGCCAGCAAGGGGTAATCTTCCTATGAGTAAACCCAAGATATTCCGAAAATTGTACAAATGCTTGTCCATTAAATGGAGGTCCATTATCAGTCTTCACTATCTGTGGAATACCATATGCTGAGAAGATATTATCTAACTCAGGTAAGACACTGGTTGCTGAGGTTGATGAAATAAATACAATTGTAGGATATCTTGAATATTCATCAATTGTCACCAGGATGTATTGTCCATTAGGTAATGGACCATAGATATCAACTGCAACTTCCTCCCAGACATTTGTGGGTAGAGGAGACATTTGTAAGGGCTCTGGGTGTGATGAAGGAGTGATAAGCTGGCATGTAGTGCAATGTTTTATTAGTTGTTCCACTAAATGATCCATGTTTGGGAACCACACCTTTTCTCTGAGAAGTTTTTTTGTACCCACAATTCCCAGATGACCTTCATGAGCAATCTGTATGACTTTGGTACGCAAGACCTTCGGAACCACCAGTTTGGTACCTTTGATAATTAGGTGGTCCTCAGTCACTGACACTGGAGAATGACTTTAGCTCCTTAAGGTTGATTTCAGGATCTGGAAATTTGGTCCTCTGAATCTCATGCCATCTTCCATTCTGAATAATTTGCATTAAAGCACAGAGTGTCTTGTCATTTGCTGTTGCTGTCACAAAGTTGATATACCTTTCAGTTGCTTGATGTACACCTTGGTCTTCTTCTGAGGGATGTCTAGAAATGTAATCAGCTGGATTACTGTATTTCCCAGGCCGATGAACAATTTTGTAATTGTAATCTTGAAGGCGCAGTCCCCACCGTTCAATCCTTGCTGGCATCTTGGCTCTTGGGTTTCCAAAAATGGTGAGGAGCGCTTGATGATCAGTGACTATGGTGAAAGGCGCTCCATAGAGAAAGAGATGAAAATACTCACAGCCCCAGACAACTGCCAGGCTCTCTTTTTCAGGTTGAGAATATTTTTTTTCTGTATTTGTTAATGCTCTGCTAGCATATGCAATGATGGCAGGATCTGGATTACTGGGTAGGTATTGTGTCAGAATGGCTCCCAGTCCCACCGGACTTGCATCCACAATCAATTCAGTATGTAAGGCAGGATCAAAGTAAGCCATGGTTGTTGTTGAGCACAGTTCATTTTTGATTGCATCAAAAGAATTTTGACATTCTGGAGACCATCTGAATTCACAGCCTTGTTTTGTGAGGTCTCTAAGTGGTGCGCTAATGGTAGAAAAATTCTGGATATATCTAGCACAGTAACTGAACATTCCAAGAAAAGAACGAACTTCGCTGACATTCTGAGGAACAGAGGCCATTTTTATTGCATGTACCTTTTTTGGATCAGGCTGCACTCCAGCTGCTGAAAAAATGTGACCATAAAACTCCAATGAAGTTTTGTTAAATTCACACTTCTCTTTGTTCAGAGTAAGTCCCCGAGATGCTAAGCATTGTAAGACATCATGTAGCGCACGATTGTGTTCAGCTTGGGTTTTGCCAAAAACTAAAATGTCATCACTGTAGTTAAAAGCATTGGGGATATGTTGGATTACACTTCTTATGGCATCTTGAAAAATCTCTGCAGCTGAACATACCCCAAATGTCAGTCGTTTGTACCGTCTTAGGCCTAAGGCCGGGTTCACACGCTGTAACTGTGCGGCTGTATTTTTTATGCGGCTGTAAATGTGCGGGTGAAACTCCGGCCGTGGGAAAAAATAGACATGCGGCTCAAAACATACGGTCATTTACTTGGAAATCTGGTTCAACTAAAAATAACAAATAAAATGTTAAGAAAGTGATGGAAACACCTCTGGATGCATCTGGGAAAGCAGGGAAACTGTTTACATGAATCGCTATTACCGGGGTTTGCGATCCTCTGCACTATAGCCGATGTGTCTCATGGTTAATATATTGAATTAATAAAACACATTTTCTGTCTAATAAAGTCCCTTTTATTGTTCAATAATTAAATGTAAACGATTCCATCATTTTGCAATTAAATATACTGTTAAAATAAATATATATATAAATAAATGTATATTTATATATATATTTATTTTTTGACAGTATATTTAATTGCACAATGATGGATTCGTTAGAATTAAATTATTGACCAACGAAACTGAATTTATTTAAACGAAAATTTGTTTTCTTAATTAAATATTAATTAGTACAGGAAACTCCATAAGCCGGTAATTCATATGCCGGCAATAGAGCATTCTGTACTAATCATCACTTAACTTTAATGAAAACATCAAATGTTTCTTCTAATTATGTTATGACAATAACATTATTAGAAGAAACATTTAGAATTATATGTGCGCTCAGCTGATTGGCTGTTCGGCTGAGCGCACATATAATGAGCCGGTCCGCAGCACAGTGACTTCATTGTGCTGCGGACCAGCGAAGAGGACACATCGGGGTGAGTATAGAGCTCTCCCCACCCCCTCCCCGGCACTGCACCCCTCCCAGCAAGGAAGGGGGGGTCACTTAACCCCTTCCTTGCTGGGATGGGTGCAGTCTGACATCAGTCTGGCCCCCAGGGGGTTAAGGGGGATGCAATACATCCTCCCTTAACCCCTTGGGGGTCAGACTGTAAGCAGCGATCTGTAAAGATGCTGCATACTGTAAGGAGCACAACACCGCTCACAATGATGGGTGTTGTGCTCCTGTTTGTGTGTTTTTTGTGTGTTTCTCCCTTTTTGTTTTTCAGATATCGGTATCCTGGGGATTACGTCGGATTCCGTGGACTACGTCGATGACCAGCGTTTTTTTAATGTTTTTTTTAATAAAATGGTCAATGAGGGGTGTGGGGGTGTTTTTATTTGAATAAAAAAATTTGTAAACTTGTGTCTTGTCTTTATTTCTTTACTTTTTAGACTTAGTAGTGGAAGCCGTCTAATAGACGGAATCCATTACTAAGTCGGGGCCTAGTGTTAGCCGGTATAAAATGGCTAACACTAACCCCCTATTATTACCCCAGTACCCAATGCCACCAGGGGTACTGGGAAGAGCCGGGTGCCAGTGGTCCCGGAGCGTCAAAATTGGCGCTCCTGGACCGGGCGGCAGCAGGCTGGTAAGATTTAGGCTGGGGAGGTCCTAAACCAATGGCTCTTCCCACCCTGGTGTTACCAGGCTGCTGTCGTTTGGTTTTTAACCCGGCTGGTTATAAAAATAGGGGGGACCCTATGCGTTTTTTTTTAATTATTTATTTATTTAAAAAAAAAACCCGCATAGGGTCCCCCCTATTTTTATAACCAGCCGGGTTAAAAACCAAACGACAGCAGCCTGGTAACACCAGGGTGGGAAGAGCCATTGGTTTAGGCCCTCCCCAGCCTAAATCTTACCAGCCTGCTGCCGCCCGGTCCAGGAGCGCCAATTTTGACGCTCCGGGACCACTGGCACCCGGCTCTTCCCAGTACCCCTGGTGGCATTGGGTACTGGGGTAATAATAGGGGGTTAGTGTTAGCCATTTTATACCGGCTAACACTAGGCCCCGACTTAGTAATGGATTCCGTCTATTAGACGGCTTCCACTACTAAGTCTATAAAGTAAAGAAATAAAGACAAGACACAAGTTTACAAATTTTTTTATTCAAATAAAAACACCCCCACACCCCTCATTGACCATTTTATTAAAAAAAACATTAAAAAAACGCTGGTCATCGACGTAGTCCATGGAATCCGACGTAATCCCCAGGATACCGATATCTGAAAAACAAAAAGGGAGAAACACACAAAAACACACAAACAGGAGCACAACACCCATCATTGTGAGCGGTGTTGTGCTCCTTACAGTATGCAGCATCTTTACAGATCGCTGCTTACAGTCTGACCCCCAAGGGGTTAAGGGAGGATGTATTGCATCCCCCTTAACCCCCTGGGGGCCAGACTGATGTCAGACTGCACCCATCCCAGCAAGGAAGGGGTTAAGTGACCCCCCCTTCCTTGCTGGGAGGGGTGCAGTGCCGGGGAGGGGGTGGGGAGAGCTCTATACTCACCCCGATGCGTCCTCTTCGCTGGTCCGCAGCACAATGAAGTCAGTGTGCTGCGGACCGGCTTATTATATGTGCGCTGTCATGTATTTACCTGGTTGCTCTGCAGTGCTGCAGAGGCAGAGGCCGGCTGACACTCCCATACACGCCCAGCCGGCTGATGCTGCAGATAAGCAGCCTATCAGAGGTAGGGGGCAGGAGCGAAGCTGTGCAGGAGCACAGAGCCAATCGCGAGCTGCCAGGCGCTTCATGCAAATCAGGGGCGGTGTATTTAAACAAGCAGCTGAGGCTCAATAGCTGCCAGTGATAGTTTTGCCTTGCTTACTACACCAGCATTACTCTGTGTTCTGACTCCCTGTATTCCTGACCTCTGCATTTGTTACCTGACTTTGGCTTGTTATCTGATTTTGTACCTCGCTCCTGACAGTGTTTCTGACCTTGGCCTGTTTATACGGTATTCCCTTTGTATTGTGATTTTGTACTGTTTTGCTATCTTGGATTTGACCTCTGGCTTGTTTTCTGACTGTGATTTTGGTTCTGATTTGTGGTTTATACGTACCTGGCTGGTTTGACTCGGACTGCTGACTTTTCTCCTTGTCTGGCCCTGCACTTAGTAGCGTAGGGACTGCCGTCCAGTTGGGGTCTGCTACCTAGGGCAGTACGTCCAAGTAGGTAGAGACAGTGGGCTGGGTTCAGTTAGGGCTCACTGTTCCCCTACGGACGTGACATTATCACTGGCCAACATTTACTGAGTTGCTCACTACCTTCCCAATGGATGCAATGACTGCAGTAGCTGAGCAAATGCAACGTCTCACTTATACAGTGCAGGATCTTGCACAAAGAGTGCAGCAGCAAGAGGTTTCCCAGACACATTATGTTGCTGTAACTCACGCTATCCCCGAAGAACCCCCAGTTCAGCTGCCTGGTAGGTTTAGTGGGGATAGAAAAAGTTTTTTGACCTTTCAGGAGGGCTGTAGATTGTATTTCCGTCTCCGTCCCCAGTCATCTGGTGATGAGGTCCAGAGAGTCGGTATTGTTGTTTCACTCCTGCACGGGCCACCTCAAGAGTGGGCCTTTTCGTTGTCTCCAGGTGCTCCTGAGTTGGTCTCGGTTGATGCCTTTTTTGCAGCTTTGGGCCTTTTGTATGATGACCCTGACAGGGCAGCTGTAGCGGAGACACACTTGACTACTCTGAGACAGGGTAAAAGGCCGGTTGAGGAGTATTGTTCTGAGTTTCGCCGGTGGTGTGTTCCGTCTGGGTGGAATGACCCGGCACTTAGATGCCAGTTTAGGTTGGGTTTAGCTGATCACCTGAAAGACTTGCTGGTTGCTTACCCTACCCCTGACACCCTTGATGAAGCTATGACTTTGGCTGTTAGATTGGACCGACGTTTTAGGGAGAGACATTGTGAGAGGTCTGAGACTCCACTCCCATGCACCACTGCTACTCCAGTTCCTGTTACTCCTGGTTTTACAGCTGAGCAGGTCGTGCAACTGGGGGCTTCTGCTACAGATCCTTCACATGAACGCAGAACCTCCCGTCGTATCCAAGGTCGCTGTTACTACTGTGGAGGGGCTGACCACCTCATTGCTGAATGCACAAAGAAAAAGGTCAAGCCAGAGGGACTCCAGGGTCTAGGTGACTTGCAGGAAGGTCACCTAGGCCGTCAGGTATTTTCTGTTGTGTCAAAAAAGTTTTTGCTCCCTGTAAAGATTTCTTATTTATCTAAGTCTGTATCAGGGACAGCATTTGTTGATTCAGGGTCAGCATGCAATTTTGTGGATGCATCCTTTGCCAGGCGTGTGGGTCTTCCTTGTTTGCTTCTCCCTGATCCATTACGTGTAGTTGCTGTAGACTCCACGCCATTGGTTAAAGGAGCAATCCAGTACTGCACCCCTGAGATTGAGATGTTGGTGGGCTGTGTGCATTCAGAAAGATGTACCCTGTTGGTTATGGAGGGCTTATCTTCTGATGTGTTGTTGGGGTTACCATGGCTACAATGTCATAATCCTATGCTTGATTGGGACTCAGGGGAATTAACAAAATGGAGTCAGAAATGTTTTGGTAAATGTATTCCAGTAACTCTAGGTTGTCAGGAGGTGGAACAAATCCCTGCCTTCATTCGTGACTTCTCTGATGTTTTTTCTAAATCTCAGTCAGAGGTCTTGCCCCCCCATAGGTCATATGACTGTGCCATTGACCTGTTGCCTGGGGTCAGATACCCTAAGGGGAGGATTTATAATTTGTCTGGTCCTGAGAGGACAGCTATGAAAGAGTATATAGCAGAAAGTCTTCAGAAAGGACATATCCAACCCTCTGTTTCTCCTATGGGAGCAGGCTTTTTCTTTGTAGGGAAAAAAGATGGTGGTCTCCGACCCTGTATTGATTACAGAGAGTTAAACAAAATTACTATAAAAAACCAATATCCATTGCCTTTGATACCAGATCTGTTTAATCAAATTCAGGGAGCAAAATGGTTTTCTAAACTGGATCTCAGGGGGGCATATAATCTCATTCGGATTCGTTAAGGTGATGAGTGGAAAACTGCATTTAACACCCCGGAAGGACATTTCGAATATCTAGTTATGCCTTTCGGGTTGTGTAATGCTCCTGCGGTTTTCCAGAACATGGTAAATGATATTTTCCGTAACTATATAGGTAGATTCATGGTAGTTTATCTTGACGATATCTTGATTTATTCTGAAAATTGGTCCGTTCATGTCCAGCATGTCCGTCAAATTTTACAAGTGTTACGGGAAAATCATCTGTTTGTAAAATTGGAGAAGTGTGTTTTTGGGGGGCAAGAGGTGTCATTCTTGGGGTACATCTTGACGCCACAGTCATTTCATATGGATCCAGCTAAAGTCCAGGCCATTGTTGATTGGGTCCGCCCCACCTCCTTGAAAGCCTTGCAACGCTTTCTAGGATTTGCGAACTACTATCGCAAATTTATCAGGAACTTCTCAGTCATTGTTCGGCCATTAACTGACATGACTAAGAAAGGAGCGGACCTCAACAATTGGCAGCCGGAGGCACTTGAGGCCTTTGAAAAACTAAAGAAGTGTTTTGTTAGCGCACCTGTGCTGGTGCAACCCGACCATTCTAAGCCTTTTGTAGTGGAGGTTGATGCTTCCGAATACGGGGCAGGAGCTGTACTATCACAAGGTTCTGCCACTTTGACCAATCTTCGCCCTTGTGCCTATTTTTCTAGAAAATTCTCCTCTGCTGAAAGGAACTATGACGTGGGGAACCGTGAACTATTGGCAATCAAGTGGGCTTTCGAGGAATGGCGCCACTTTCTCGAGGGTGCACGGGATTGTGTCACTGTCCTTACGGATCATAAAAACCTTACCTTCCTTGAAAATGCTAAAAGGTTAAACCCACGGCAGGCACGTTGGGCATTGTTCTTTACACGGTTTAACTTCATTGTCACATATAGACCAGGATCAAAAAATGTTAAAGCTGATGCCTTGTCCAGGAGTTTTTGTGCCAGTCACCCCCAACAGGATAATCCAGAGCCCATCTTACCCAAGGAGACGGTTGTCTCAGTAATTACTCCTGATCTTGCTACCCAAATTAAAGCACATCAAGATCTGGCCCCAGTAAAGACCCCTGTATCCAAGCTGTTTGTGCCTCCCCAGTTACGGTTACTTTTATTGAAAGAACTGCATGATTCAGTATTGTCTGGGCATCCTGGAGTCACTGGCACAAAGAGATTGGTGGCTCGAAACTATTGGTGGCCAGCCCTGTCCAGAGATGTGGGTTCCTATGTTGCAGCCTGTGCGACTTGTGCACGTGCCAAAGCTCCCAGAACTCGTCCTGTAGGAGAACTTTGTCCGTTACCAATACCTAAACATCCTTGGACCCACATTTCAATGGACTTCATGACTGATCTTCCTGTCTCGCATGGCAACACAGTCCTTTGGGTGGTGGTGGATCGTTTTAGTAAAATGTGCCATTTAATACCTCTGAAAAAGCTGCCTTCGTCAAAGTTGCTAGCTGAGTTGTTTATCAGACATATTGTCAGACTGCATGGTATCCCAGAGAATATAGTGTCCGATAGAGGGGTACAGTTTGTGTCACGTTTCTGGAGGGCTCTCTGTAAGGCCTTGGACATCACTCTGTCATTTTCTTCTGCCTTCCATCCAGAGACTAATGGACAGACTGAGAGAATGAACCAGGCCGTAATTCAAAGGTTACGATGTTATGTTTCTGATCAACAAACCAACTGGGTAAATTATCTGTCCCTCATAGAATTTGCACTCAACAACCATGATAGTAGCTCTTCAGGTACTTCGCCTTTTTTTTGCAATTATGGTTTTCACCCGCGTCATGCGTCGTTTTCTGGTATGCAGTCTGGGCTGCCTGATGTGGATGCTGTCATAAAAGACCTGTGCACAGTCTGGGCCCAAGTTCAGAAGAACTTGGTTAAAGCCCAGAGCATTCAAAAAGGTAAAAGTGACAAGAAACGTCTTTGTGTTGGTGGATTTGCTATTGGTGATAGGGTGTGGCTATCCACCAGAAACCTTCGTCTAAAAGTTCCCTCTGGGAAGTTGGCACCACGGTTCATTGGTCCTTATGCTGTGTCTGAAATAATAAATCCTGTGGCTTACCGGTTAAAACTTCCCAGATGTCTCCGGGTCCACAATGTATTTCATAGGTCCTTGCTGAAAAAATACATACCAGCCCTCACATCTTCTGTAAAACCCCCTCCTCCTGTAGTTGTCAAGGGTGAAGTGGAATACGAAGTGGCCCGGATTGTTGATAGTCGCAGAGTCCAAAGATCTGTTCAGTATTTGGTCCATTGGAAAGGTTATGGTCCGGAGGAGAGATCATGGGTTCCTGCTCGTTTCATCCATGCTGACTTGTTAGTCAAGGAATTCCATGATTCCCATCCGGACAAGCCGAGACCAGGTAAGGGTCCAGTGGCCCCTCATAAAAGGGGGGGTAGTGTCATGTATTTACCTGGTTGCTCTGCAGTGCTGCAGAGGCAGAGGCCGGCTGACACTCCCATACACGCCCAGCCGGCTGATGCTGCAGATAAGCAGCCTATCAGAGGTAGGGGGCAGGAGCGAAGCTGTGCAGGAGCACAGAGCCAATCGCGAGCTGCCAGGCGCTTCATGCAAATCAGGGGCGGTGTATTTAAACAAGCAGCTGAGGCTCAATAGCTGCCAGTGATAGTTTTGCCTTGCTTACTACACCAGCATTACTCTGTGTTCTGACTCCCTGTATTCCTGACCTCTGCATTTGTTACCTGACTTTGGCTTGTTATCTGATTTTGTACCTCGCTCCTGACAGTGTTTCTGACCTTGGCCTGTTTATACGGTATTCCCTTTGTATTGTGATTTTGTACTGTTTTGCTATCTTGGATTTGACCTCTGGCTTGTTTTCTGACTGTGATTTTGGTTCTGATTTGTGGTTTATACGTACCTGGCTGGTTTGACTCGGACTGCTGACTTTTCTCCTTGTCTGGCCCTGCACTTAGTAGCGTAGGGACTGCCGTCCAGTTGGGGTCTGCTACCTAGGGCAGTACGTCCAAGTAGGTAGAGACAGTGGGCTGGGTTCAGTTAGGGCTCACTGTTCCCCTACGGACGTGACATGCGCTCAGCCGAACAGCCAATCAGCTGAGCGCACATATAATTCTAAATGTTTCTTCTAATAATGTTATTGTCACAACATAATTAGAAGAAACATTTGATGTTTTCATTAAAGTAAAGTGATGATTAGTACAGAATGCTCTATTGCCGGCATATGAATTAACGGCTTATAGAGCTTCCTGTACTAATTAATATTTAATTAAAAAAACACATTTTCGTTGAAATAAATACAGTTTCGTTGGTCAATAATTTATTTCTAACGAATCCATCATTGTGCAATTCAATATACTGTCAAAAAATAAATATATAGATAAATATACATTTATTTATATATCTATTTTTTTTAACAGTATATTTAATTGCAAAATGATGGATTCGTTAGAAATAAATTATTGATCAACGAAAGTGTCTTGATTACAAAGAAAATGTGTTTGATTAATTTAATATATTAACTATTAGAGGCATCGGCATTCGGCATCATTGCCGGCTATTTTTGAAGTACTCCGTACGGACCGCCTGTCAATCCACGGCCGCATATTCAGCCGCAAACAATGGTCTTGTTCATTTTTTACGGGTCCGTTTACGATAGGGCCGTAGATTCATACATAGTGTGCACTGTGCAGCCGTATATCCTATACTTCCAAGCATACACACGAACCACCAAAAATACCGCCGCACAATTACAGCCGCAAATACAGCCGCACTGTTACAACGTGTGAATCGAGCCCCCATGTGTAGAAAATGTTGTTAAGTATCTGGACTCTGGGCTCAGCTCTAGCTGATGGTAACCTTTGTTAAGGTCCAGTTTTGAAAAGGAAGTTGCTCCATTCAGTAAATGAATAATGTCATTAATTGTGGGAGAGATGTGTCTCTCTCTCTCTGAATAGCAGTATTTGGCAGGCGCATGTCAACACACAGTCTCACCTGGTCAGGATTTTTGGGTTTTGGAACCACAACAATTGGAGAGACCCAAGGAGTGGGACCAGTGACAGTTTCAACAATATCATCATCTTCTAAAGACTGGAGTTCCTTTTCCACCTTTTTTCTCAGATGAAACGGAATGCGCCTGTGGGATTGCGCCACTGGGCGAACATTTCCATCCACATGAAGATGTACTTGAAAGTCCTTCAGTTTTCCAAGTCCACTGAACAAAGAGGCAAATTCATTAATCAGAGTTTTCACATCCTGCTCAGCAGGATCAGTTATTGTATGGATGATCTGAATGATACCCAGATTTAGGGCAGTATGGTAACTGAGAAGACAGCCTCCAGAAACTTGTTTTTTGCATCTTGCCTTTGTAGCTTATTTCAGCTTCAAATTTTCCCACAGTAGGTAGTGGAGTCTGAGATCCATATGGGAACATTTTAGTCTGCACAGTTTCCAGGACCGGCTTTGTCTGCAATGTCTCATATGTATCACTGTCTACAATATTCACTGAGGCCCCAGTATCAATGGTGAAAGTAATATCTGTATTGAGTATTGTGATTGTAACACTTGGAGACTGCACAGATTTAGGTGTAGAAGTGATGAAAACATAGTCCTCACTAGTGGTCGGTGTCTCCTCTTCAGCCTGATGCAGGACTTTTACATTAGCCTGTTTAGCTGGAGTGTAAGGAGACTTGGGTATTACTGATCTGCACACTGCTGCAAAATGGTTCTCTTTACCGCACTTGCTGCAGGTTTGTCCTAATGCTGGACATTTGTTTACATGAGGAAAGTCTTTCCCACACCGGTAGCATTTTCTTTGTTTCTGGGTTGAAGTGTCTGCAGTAACTTTATGCTTGAGATTATGCACATGGATGTCACCCCCTTTTTCCATTGCAGTGGCCTGCTGATCTGCTATTTCTATGGCCCGGGCCATTTTGAGAAGATCGTGCAGAGAGTAATCCTGCTGCAGTAGCTTTATGCTTGAGATTATGCACATGGATGTCATCCCCTTTTTCCATTGCAGTGGCCTGCTGATCTGCTATTTCTATGGCCCAGGCCAATCCTGCTGCAGTGCTTTGCGTCTTATAGTGGACGATGTGCAAGATACAATAATCTGTGTGATAATTTCATCATCCACATCTGTAAATGCACACCCCTGTGCCAGTTCCCTTAAGCGTGTGACGTATGTGTCCATGGATTCTTCTGGAAGCTGTTTAGCAATCCTGAACTTGTATCTCTCATACCTGATGTTTTGCTTAGGATTTAAGCAATCTGTTAAGGCTTTGGCGCAGTGGCTATAAGTGTCAGTGTCAGCAACAGGTAGGGAACTGTAAATGTCATATACCTCTGTGCCAGCATAGTGCAGCAATAAAGCTCTTTTTCTTTTATCATCTGTTATGTCTATTGCTTCCAGAAAGTTCTCAAACCTGTGCATCCATTTTCTCCAGTTATGGGCCAGGTTATGGCTGTCAGTTGTATCAAATTTTGGGAACACATGCATGTAGTCTGCCATCTTCCTTGTATTCCTTGTATGTATAAGCACACTCTTTGGTGTCTGTATTATGCAGATGGCAGCCTGTACTCACAGCAGCAGAACTCTCATCCCATCCTCGTCGCCAGTTGTAACATCTTCAAGAAGTATTAGGAGTCAGGGATAAAATCCAACATCAACTATCTTTATTCATGTCTCCACACATAGATCTGCAGCTTCTCTCCAGCCCCTGAGCAAACAACTAACTCTTCTTCCTGGTTCCTGTCCCATGTGCTCTGCTCTTAAAGGGACAGCACTGCTTGCTACATATTACAATATTGACCTGTAGAAAAACAGAAACACTTCTATTTATCAGTATATCTCAGGGATGAACAATGTTATATAATTCAATATATTCTTTATTCTTACAGGATGTATATTCACACAGAGTTGATATGATATAGACATTTAGCAGCAAAAATCAATAGTATAGAGAATTTGCCGTGTTTCTGTAGAAAAAAAAATGGGGGTGATTTATGATTTCATGCATCTGTACATTTATGATTTCAATTGATGCATCTGTACATTAATATTAAATTAATCTCTGACCCTGTGTTCCACACTTGATTTATTGAGAAGTGCACGTCTCCCAGTAACTCCAGCAAATCTCCACCAGCAATCTCCACCATCATTTATGCTTGCTTGCAGGTGTAAATCGTGGTAAATTGGGCACAGGAGGAAGTCACACCTTCTTTACACCTTTCCACATCCCTCGTGTTTATCAGATGAGTAGATTGGCAAACCAGCTGGGTTGTGCATTGCCAAGTTAAGCTTTTGTAAGTTCCCCCCATACATCTAAAATTTGTACTTGAAGTTGTGCAACTTATCTGTCTTTTGTGAACATATGCTGTGTTTGTTAGATCCTGAAAAAAAAAATAGACAATCCAAAATATTTGCAAAATATGGAAACATCCATGCATTTGTGGTGGCCCTGGGAACCTAAGCTGATACAGAAGTGGATGCTTCCATAAGTCTTATCTAGAGCATCCAATTTTGTATAGGTACTATACATAGCAGTATAGTTACAGCAATTCTAATAACTAGTGAGATGTCTTCCCATTTTTTTTATCGGCATTCACCTGCATTTTAAATATTATCCATTTTTGCCTACCTGTAGCTACTACTAGAGGAAGCTTCCTGTTTACAGTTGATACACTGAAGTCAGTAATAAAATAATATGCAGTACAAGCCAAAGCTTCCCCTTGTGATTGCTGTTGGCAGACATTATTATATTGTTTATACTGTATGTATGATGTACAGCAGGGTTACCCACTGGTTTCTTTAACTTGTGATTGCTGTTGGCAGACAATTATATTGTTTATACTGTATGTATGATGTAGAGCAGGGTTACCCACTGGTTTCTTTAATTTTTCTAGACAATGTAAAAATCGCAGACAGCCAATATTATTTATGGACACATAGAATAAACACAAGGAATATGTTGGTGTAGCACTGGCGTGCTGCTGCAATAGGCATTAGATGTTGCAGCAGCGTCCATAGCAGCCAGACTGCTTCTTGTTTTCTGCTCTGCTATTCCTTGATGTAGCAGTGGCCAGGGTGTTACTCCCCCGGCCCATTAGCATTTGGTGTTTGTGATCTCAGTGATTTTAATTGACAGCTGACACTACTAGCAGCAAAATGAAGAAGGTCCAACAGCATCAGTAGTCCCAAGTAATGCAGCTAAGTGGTGGATGGACACTGAAAGGTCCACACCTCAAGCGAACCAGAAAACTTGGAGTCCAACAGCATCCAAGTGAAAAAATCTTCAATGCTTTATTGCAAAATCAAGCGGACAAATATGACGTTTCGGCAACACATTGAGCCTTTGTCAAGTATATCCTTGACAAAGGCTCATTGTGTAGCCGAAACGTTGTATTTGTCCGCTTGATTTTGCAATAAAGCATTGAAGATTTTTTCACTTGGATGCTGTTGGACTCCTGGTCTTCAAGCTGACACTACCAGTCAGCTGTCGGTAACTGGCCAGGCTGGGACTCCTGGTTCCACAAGTACCTGCACTTGTATCAGGTCCAGTGCCTGTG
Organism: Dendropsophus ebraccatus; assembly: GCF_027789765.1. Classification (NCBI taxonomy): domain Eukaryota; kingdom Metazoa; phylum Chordata; class Amphibia; order Anura; family Hylidae; genus Dendropsophus; species Dendropsophus ebraccatus. The sequence goes on from NC_091457.1 coordinate 81,209,683, forward strand.
ATAGAACCTAGTAACCCTAGTGTATCTTGAGCTAGCATTCCTCTGACCTGTTTATTCTGTTTTCCTGACCTCTGGCTTTTGGACCTCAACTATTCTTTTTGGACTCTGATTTTGTACTTGAGTATACCGAAAGTTGATGACTTGGACTGCTGACTACCCTTTATTGTGTGTATTAGTCATGTCTTGTTTTGTGTGTTTTACTTTACCGCAGGTCAACGTCGCCAAGTTGTCTGCTGCCGTCTATGGCAAAGTGTGTAAAGCAGGTAGGGACAGCTGGGGCGGGTATTAGTGACAGGGACTGCACCGTCTTTTTGTCTTCCCAGCCCCCGTCCTAACATTAACCTTATGCTGCCTGTTCTATCGCTATGTACACATGCTCTATCGACCTATTCCTGCTGCTGTACCAGCCCCACAGGCTGCACCTGCCTACCAACCTATCCCAGACTCTTCACAACCCTCTGCACCAGTGCTGCCAGATGTCATGGCCTACCATGATCTTATGCCTGTTCCTCAACAAGAAGAGCAATTGCTGAGATACTCTGAAAGGAGCACCAGGGGTCAGCTTCCTGCCCGCTACCTCGACTAGCACCTTTTTATCCTTTTTGGTGATAACCATTTTTGTTTATGCATATATTTGCTAATCCAGTTTTCTTCCCAGTTTATTGTTTCATGCATGGACATTATTGCGTGTGTGCTACTCAGAGACTTTCCTGAGACACTCTTTATTGTTCCGTACCAATGTATATGGACTGATGCACCATAAGTAGTATGTGCCGTACTATGGACAATGTGCAGACAGATATTTGAGTTTACATGCCAATGGACTTTATTGGACATTTTTCACTTTTGCATTGTTCTAATGGTATTTCTGTTCTTATAAGTGATTCTATATGAAAGTGCCTAAGTTAACCTATGCTGTGCCTAACCCTATTTATCCAGTACTTCTCAGGTACGCCGAGGACGACTTCTTTTTAGTTGGGGAGTATGCAGTGTCCCAGAGTGGGTGTGGCCTCTGCAGTGTTTCTTGCCACCTGTAGTCAGGTACCTTTGTATAGAACCCTTGGGGGGAAGGGTATCTGCACTGCCTGTATTTCCTATTAATACCTGTATTTCTATTTTTGCCTGCACCACCTATTTTATACCATTAGATGTAACTGTATTGTATGTGCTGTATGGACAGCTGAGGAACATTGTTCATAAAGGGTTAACTGACTAACTGCCAAAGACCCCAAACCAAGGTTTTTTTTATTTCTTTCCAAGCAAACCCATCTTGGCCATGTGTGACAGAAGGCATACAGAGGAGACTGAGATGACTAAAGGGAACACTTCTATTTAAGCTGGGTGGATGCTCCTTACTTAACCTGATAACCAAGGCAGGATCATGAGTCAGTGGTTAGGTAAGCGGATAAAGCCCAAAAGCTTCCACTGCGATTTGCTAGGTTTCCTTAGGGGTCCCCCCGACGGCTAGCTTCACCCACAAGTTGGGGCCTACGTTTCTGCTTTGTCTATGCGCTCTATGTGCCCATAGACAGCAAAAAGGTTCATACCCATAGGCGTAGGTACTCTTTCTCAAAGCCCACAGCTGAGTACCTTAGGGTCTAGGCAGAGCCCCCCAACATCCCTGAAGTAGCCCTCAGTCCACACCTCTCCTAAAGCAAGTCTATTCAACTAAATTCAAGCTACAGTATCCAAAGACTTTTCAATTAAATAGATTTAAAACATTATTCCTCCAACAAGAAGCTGTATTCAAGTCTAAGTTACCCAGCTCAAAGGATTGACTTTTATGTATTATACCTCTTGAAAGAAAGGACTACTCTTACTACTCTGTACTGTGTTTAAGGAACTACAGTAAATTGGTTTCCTGTTCAAATTCAACCAAGAGGATTTTCTTCACAACTTCATCTATATTAAAAAGTGTTTGTTGGTGTATCCAGGGGTGGGCACATGTGACAAGTGCCTCAGGAACACCATCTGGCCTAGCTATACACCACCTTGAAACCCCTGGTCACCACATGGAGGCCACAACAAGGTAGAATCTTCTATTTCTGAATATAGCTAATGTAAAGTCATGGGGTCAGGTCATAGTTAACATAGTAAATAAGGTTGAAAGAAGACAAGTCCATCAGTTTCAACCTAGGGAAACCAGAACAATCCCTGGATCAACGTATCACCGGAAATCTAATGCCCATAACTTGTAATATTATAATGTTCAAGAAAAGCATCCAGGCCTCCCTTAAACTTATTTAATGAATCGGCCATGACAACATCATGTGGCAGAGAGTTCCACAGTCTTACCGCTCGTACAGTAAAGAACCCGCGTCGATGCTGATGATTAAATATTCTTTCCTCTAGACGTAGAGGATGCCCCCTTGTCATGGTTACAGACCTAGGAGTAAAACGATCACTACAAAGACCTCTGTACTGTCCATTCATATATTTGTACATTGTGATCAGAGTAAATAACCCCAAGCTTGATAACCTGTCCTGGTACTGAAACCCACCCATTCCCTTAATGACCTTTGTTGCCCTCCTCTGCACCCGCTCCAGTTCAGCTGTGTCCTTCTTATATACAGGTGCCCAAAACTGTACACAGTATTCCATGTGTGGTCTGACCAGTGATTTATAAAGAGGCAAAACTATGTTCTTATCTTTAGAATCTATACCTCTTTTGATGCATTACATTATTTTATTAGCCTTGGCAGCTGCTGCCTGGCACTGATCACTAAAGTTCAGTTTACTGTCCACCAATACCCCCACCAAGTCAGCTAAAACACTAACTGCAATATATGTTGGCACCCTTCTTTTTGGTTAATCTAAAGGATATTTAGCAGCATTATCTATAGTGACTAGACCAAAGTGACTAGACCAAAGTTTTTCTTTATGCCTATCCATATTAGTGTGGTGTCTCCGATTCTCTTCCTACTACTCTTAACTGCCTTTTAAAAGTCAGAAAATTTGGTTAAATGTAGAGACATTTTGCCATTATGCTCTATATTGTGCTTTTTGTAATGATTAGAGATGAGCGAACCTGGAGCATGCTCGAGTTGATCCGAACCCAAACATTCGGCATTTGATTAGCGGTGGCTGCTGAAGTTGGATAAAGCCCTAAGGCTATGTAGAAAACATGGATATAGTCATTGGCTGTATCCATGTTTTCCAGACAACCTTAGAGCTTTATCCAAGTTCAGAAGCCACTGCTAATCAAATACCGAACGTTCGGGTTCGGATTGACTCGAACACGGTTCGCTCATCTCTAGTAATGATATAGTTTGTCTTATACTTGAATGATACACTTAGTAAAAATTTTGTGGTTTAAAAAGATTATCAGCAAGAATTGGTCCACTTTTAATCCAGTTTAGCAACAGTTGCCATAAGATGAGATAATAAACAAAATGATTCTGACATTTAGTGGTTGCAATGTAAATGTATATTCCCGTATTAAAGGACAACTCCGGCGAAAATTTTTTTTGGCTTATTTAACACACATTACAAAGTTATATAACTTTGTAATGTGGTTAAATACCCGGTCTGGCCCCCTTCCCCCACTTTCCGACTCCCGACCCCCCACCCCAGAAGTTAAAGAATGTATACATTTACCTATTACGGTCGTCACGGTCCTCTTCTCCCGGGGCGACATCTGGTGACGGGTGATGTCAGAGCTGGGGGGCGGTCCGGGTCTTCTTCCTCTTCGGCGTCTTCATTGAGAGTGAATAGGAGAGAAAAGGCTGCTGGTGCACATGCGCACCAGCAGCCTTTTCATTGGCTGGAGCGCATCACATGGCTTCCAGCTTGCTCAGCCCTGATTGGCTGAGCTTGCTGGAAGCCATGTGATGCGCTCCAGCCAATGAAAAGGCTGCCGGTGCGCAAGTGCACTGGCAGCCTTTTCTCTCTCGTGGACCCGGAAGCAAGAGACATCGCTGGACGGCGGACGCAGGTGACGGTGAGGCGGACGGCGGGCGAATGGAGTGGCGATCGTCACCGGAGGGATGGTGAGTATGGTGTCTGTGTTTTTTTTTTTGGGGGGGGGGTCCCGCCGGAGTTGTCCTTTAACCCCTTAAGGTCAAAGCCTATTTTCGTTTTTGCGCTTTTGCTTATTCCATTTTAAGTTTAAAAGTCCATAGCGCTTGCATTTTTTCACCTAGAGACGTATATGAGCGCTTATTTTTTGCGAAACCACTTGTACTTTGCAATGACAGGCATTATTTTTCCATAACATATGCTGCGAAACCGGAAAAAAATCATTTGCGCTGTCAAATTGAAAAAAAAAACGAATTTGTTTTGATTTCGGGGAGTTTTGCATTTACGCCGTCCGTCCTATGGTAAAACTGACTTGTTATGCATGTTCCTCAAGTCGTTACGATTACTATGATATATAACATGTATAACTTTTATTGTATCGGATGGCCTGTAAAAAATTCAAACCATTGTTAACAAATATACATTCCTTAAAATCGCTCCATTCCCAGGCTTATAGCGCTTTTATCCTTTGGTCTATGGGGCTGTGTGAGGTGTCAGTTTTTGCGCCATGATGTGTTCTTTCTATCGGTACCTTGATTGCGCATATACGACTTTTTGATCATTTTTTATTACATTTTTTCTGGATTTGATGCGACCAAAAATGCGCAATTTTGCACTTTGGAATTTTTTTGCGCTGACGCCGTTTACCGTGCGAGATCAGGAATGTGATTAATTAATAGTTCGGGCAATTACGCGCGCGGCGATACTAAATATGTTTATTTATTTATTTATTTATTTATATTTATAAAATAGGAAAAGGGGGGTGATTTGGACTTTTATTAGGGGAGGGGGATTTTTTATTAATAAAAACACTTTTTTACTTTTTTTTTTACTGTAACTAGAAGCCCCCCTGGGGGACTTGTATATAGACAGCACTGATCTCTCATAGAGATCAATGCTGTGTATATACACAGCAAAGATCGATTAGATCGGTCATAGATTACTATGGCCTGCTGCAGGCCATAGCAATCTATTGCCGAGTCGGGATCAGCGTCATTCCGACGCTGAGGCCCGGCACGGGCAGAAGAACGGATCTCCCACCCGCGATCGCATTGCGGGGGGGAGATCCGTCCCACTAGACACCAGGGACGTGCGGCGCAGTGCCTCTAAGTGCAGCTGTCAGGTTTGACAGCTGCACTTAGAGGCTTAATTAGCCGGCGCGGCAACGGGACCCGCGCCGGCTAATAGAGGCACTGCCCGGCTGCACGTGTCAGCCGGGATCAGCGCCGTTCAGAGCGCGGTCCCGGCGGGACCCCGCTCTGAACACCCTGAGTGGCACCATGACGTATCAGATACGTCATGGGTCGCTAAGGGGTTAATCATAATTGCCTGGAAGGGAGAAATCCAAATAATTTTCACCTATATTACAGAACTAGCGGCCTGTGTGAAATGCAAACTTTAAAGTAAGTGCGTCACCTAGATTTTTTTTTTTTATCGATCACAGCTGTATTCTAGAACATGTTCTTATTCACTAATCTGTTTCTATTTTTTCTGTTCATTTTAAGTATATTATTATGGGGCAGCCATGTTGCCTGAGCTGTTTTTAATAGCATTTAGTGATATATTTATACTGTAAATAGCCCCAGCTAGAGCATCTACTTCTATGTATGGGACACGTTTGTAAGTGCAGTGGCCCAGAACAGGCTATCTTTTCAATAGTTTGTATCTACCTCTTTATTATAACTAGTCCTGTTCTGGAAAGCTGTGGTCCACTGCGAACTGTGTGTATTGTGTCACCCCTCTCAGTATTCAGGTCTGCTATTCCATTCATTTCTTGTATGCATATTCAGTTATCAGTGCCTAATGGTATTATGTCGCCCCCCAGTGTTCAAGTGTGGTACTTCTCATGTATATTTCACTGTATATGCCTAGTGGTGTGATGAATGGATGTCACGTGACTGCCCCTGCTTTCATGGTAACTCCAATGGCCATCGAGCTTTGGCTGAGGATACCATGTGACTTCCTGTCTGCCTCAGTCTTGTCTTCCACCTTCAGGGGGACAAGTGTGTGTGATCTCTCTCCCCCTGTCAGGAGAGAGATACGTGTGCTCTGCTGCTCCAGCTCCACAAGAAGTATTTCTGGCTGTGTGCTATTCTCAAGTTCTCAAGATTCTCATCTATTCTCCAGATCTGGGTGCCGTTCTTCAGTCATTCCTCTCATCATCTTCTCTAATCATCAACAGCAAGTATTCATTTCAGTTCCATTCCACCCAGCATCTCTTCCTCAGTACCACTACTACTACTCCCATCATTCAGCACGCTATCAGCACAGCCTATTGCAGCATCACCCATTACTCTGCCTTATTCAAGTTTGCCTTATACCCGGTTGCATCCGGAGAGACTGTTGCTACTAGTTACCACCGTTACAATAAATATACAACTACCATTGTTTCTGAACCTTGGCATTGGTGTAATTATTGGTGCCCTGACTAAGGACAACGAAGAATCGCATGCCCAGCCTCCGCATGGTCAGGAGCCCGGTTCTCAGCTGTGTTGCCCTCGTGCCAAAACCGTGACAATCCTCTGCTCAGCAGCTGCCCCGGTTCCTGCCAGTAACAACACCCATCAGCGGAGTGGCCCATAGGGGCCCGGGCATCGCATAAGCATGTTCTGGGACCTGGGCAAAGATGATTTTATAGGGGAAGGAGGCTGAACTGCTATTAGTTATGTATATACTGGTGTCACCTTTTGCTGGAATTCAGATCACTTTCAAGCAGCCTCCTCTTTATCAACACAGACAGACTAGAAAGTTTCATCTAGTTTTTTTTTTTTTTTTTTTACAAATGGCTTCTATTGAACTCAGTGGTAAAATGGCTCTTAGTAAAAATGTCTCAATTTCATGGTCTAAAAGTACATTTCAGGGCCCTTTCCAGCCATTTACTTGCCACATTTTAGCATATATTTTGATACGTAATGTTGAATGTATTTTGGGCTATAAAAAGCCCAACTGAATGCGTCATTACCCAGAAAACCTCTTTAAATTGTTTAAAGAGAACCTATCATCTAAATTTCACTGTCCCTAATATTAAAGTATATCTTTCCCTAAAGGCCCTATTCCACGGGTCGTTTAGAGGAGCAATATCGTTCGTATTCGGCCGATATCGGCCGCTACGAACGATATTCGTCCCGTGGAATAGAGTGCAACGATCAGCCGACATTGTTCATGTCGGCTGATCGTTGCAGTCGCTTGTTTTTCAACATGTTGAAAAACAAGCGACTGATATAGCAGCTATCTGCTGCCGTCGCTCCGTTGAATAGGAGCATCGGCAGCAGGCGCTACTATATCCTATGGGCTGCCCGGACGATCAGCGATCCCCCGGGCAGCCCCCCCAGCAGCTCCCCGCCGCCCCCTCCCGCACTCACCCGCTCGCTGACGCAGCGCTGAATAGCGGCGGCAGCGAGCGGGGAACGAGGAGCAAACGAGCGCTAATAGCGCTCGTTTGCTCCTCCAAACGACTCGTGGAATAGGGGCATAAGTCTATCTATGAAGATACAGACTGCCTTTGCAGTCTGTATCTTATGCCTTACCTACTCTTTCGTTTCTGTGTAAGCAAGGCCGGGCGCCGCCATCTTGATGACGTCATTTGCGTTCCACCGTTGGAACGCAAGTTGCGTCATCAAGATGGCGGTGCCCGGCCTTGCTTGCACAGAAACAGAGGATTAGGTAAAGTAGAAGATACAGACTGTAAAGGCAGTCTGTATCTTCATGAAGTCTATTTATGAAGATACAGACTGCCTTTGCAGTCTGTATCTTATGCCTTACCTACTACTTCGTGCCGGTGCAGCAGGGCCGGCGCCGCCATCTTGATTACGTCTTTGCGTTCCACCGCTGGAACGCAAGTTACGTCATCAAGAGGGCGGCGCCGGCCTTGCTGCACAGAACAGAGTAAGTAAAGTAGAAGATACAGACTGTAAAGGCAGTCTGTATCTTCATGAAGTCTATTTATGAAGATACAGACTGTCTTTACAGTCTGTATCTTCTACTTTACCTAATCCTCTGTTCTGTGCAGCAAGGCCGGCACCGCCATCTTGATGACGTAACTTGCGTTCCAGCGGTGGAACGCAAAGACGTATTCAAGATGGCGGCGCCGGCCCTGCTGCATCGGCACAGAGTAGTAGGTAAGGCATAAGATACAGAATGCAAAGGCAGTCTGTATCTTCATAAATAGACTTCATGAAGATACAGACTGCCTTTACAGTCTTATACTTTACCTAATCCGCTTGTTTGTTGTAGCTAGGCCGGGGGGGGGGGGGGGCGCCATCTTGAAGACGTTACTTGCGTTACTTCCAGCAGTGGAACGCAAGTGACGTCATCAAGATGGCGCCCCCCCCCCTGGCCTTGCTGCCGCTCTGCATGACGGGAGTTTCCTGTCTCGCGCCGGCTCTTTTGAAAAGAGCCGTCGCAAGGCAGGAAAGTAAAACAGGAATATTTAAAAAACGCAGCTTTAAAATTAATTAATTATATTTACAAATATTGTTAAAATTAGGATTTACATCTAATTAGGGAATAAAAAAAAAAAAAATCTTTTTCGCCCGTTATTGGTTCTCTTTAAGGGGGACTTCAGAGAAAAAAATATTATTTTCAAATAAACTGGTGTCAGAAAGTTAAACAGATTTGTAAATGACTTCTAGTTAGGATCCATTTACACAGAAAGATTATCTGACAGATTATCTGCCAAAGCCAGACTGTATGACCTCATCTCTGTTTACAGTCTGTTTCTGGCTTTGGCTTCAAATCTTTGGCAGTTAATCTGTCAGATAATCTTTCTGTGTAAATGGACCCTTAAACATCCTAATCCTTCTAGTACTTATTAGCTGCTGTATGTCATGCAGGAAGTGGATTTTCTTTCCATTCTGTCTAAAGCAGAAGAGGTTTTCTATGGGAATTTGCTACTACTCTGGACAGTTCCTGACATGGACTGAGGTGCCCCCAAAGAGCGCTGTGTCAGACTGGAAAGAATACATCACTTCCTGCATGACATACAGCAGCTGATAAGTGCTGGAAGGCTTATCAAATAAAAGTTATACATGTTACATATTGTTGTAATCGTAACAACTTAAGGAACATATATAACAAGTCAGTTTTACCCTAGGGCGAACGGAGTAAAAACAACCCCCCCCCCAAATAAAAAAAAATCATTTTTTTTTCAATTTCACCACACATAATTTTTTTCTGGTTTCCCGACACATTTTAGGCAAAAATCACATCTGCCATAGCAAAGTACAATTAGTTGCACAAAAAAAGGGCTCATTTGGGTCTCTAGGTGGAATAATGCAGGCGCTATGGCCTTTTATACACGAGGAAGAAAAAACGAAAGCGCAAAAATGAAAACTGGCTGTGTCCCCTAAGGGTTAAGCATTTAAAATATCATGGCAACCGTCAATTCTGAACAAATCAGTTCAGGTCAACAAAATGGTTGTTGTCCTATATACTAGCATTGTGTAAATTCTGATAGTCAACCTCTTCTTTTAGGCCTTTATTTGGAGCTCTCTTATATGCTATTTATCTCACAGAATCCACCTGGAAACAGTCCTGCTATTAGTTTAGTGAAGATTCGCTCTGACAGGACTCCATCAGAGCGATCCTCCCTACTAGACACCAGGGAACGGCTGCATCAAGTAATCGGATGCAGCTCTCAACTTTGACAGCTGCATCCGTTTACTGTATTAGCGGGAACGGCCATCGGACCGTGCCCGCTAATAGCCGCGGTCCTGGGCTACGAGCGGCACCCGGGACCGTGGCGGTTCAGAGCGCGGCGCCTCTCTGAACTCATGGAGGCGGCCCTGGGTGTACGGGTACATCCAGGGTCGCCTAGGGGTTAAAAAGCCATAGGTAGTTCTGCTCATTGTTTTCATGTCTTTCCATATCATTCGTTATATATATAAAGCTAGTGGGCACCACTAATAATCATGGAGTGCTAAACCAATGCATATATGTAGTACATCATCCTCTCAAAAGAAAAAAAGCATATGCACAAAAAATGGTAGCACATCACAAAAATCTTTATTATAACACTGACATAGATACAAAGTGCCACATAAATAAATGAATGTACAGGAGTAGTAAAATGAGGTAGACAACACCCCAAATACTGCTCTACATTAAAAACACTAAAATGTCACCATAAGTCCTGCTGGTGTTCCAGCCGGGACTAATCTACCACTCTGACTCTGGACTGTATGTACAATAACAAAAATCCAACATCTCTACCTAGACAGAGTACCAGTAAAACAAAATATAACCCCAAATAATGGAGCATAGGAAAAAAAAAAGAAAATTGGAAAAGATCACCATATACAGTCCAACAGAATGAGAGTCAGATGGGATAAGAAATCACCCCACGCGTTTCGCCGTCTAGCGGCTTCCTCAGGGATGTGGGCAGTAGAGTGAGGGGCATAGTATATATACCTATACAACATGTGAAAGCAATTACAGATTAGATGTAAAAAATATTATACCATGTGCAGGAGAATCAAACATGTGCGGCACCATCTTGGAAGAGCTGCACATGTGCAGTAGCATCAAGAAGCTGCCACTAAAGGCAGAAGTGTATGGGCTTCAAGAATATGGCAGCCGCATATAAGAGTATAAAAGCGACTGAGAAGCCGGCACCATTTTGGAGTAGTCACGCATGTGCAGTAGCATTGGAAGACATTGTCACTAGAGGTAAAGGTAACCAGACATGAATATGGCAGTCACTATACATATATAGAGAAGTCGGCGCCATCTTGGAGTAGTCACACATGTTTAGTAGCATTGGAAGACATTGTCACTAGAGGTAAAGGTAACCAGACATGAATATAGCAGTCACTATACATATATAGAGAAGTCAGCGCCATCTTGGAGTAGTCACACATGTTTAGTAGCATTGAAAGACATTGTCACAAGAGGTAAAATTAACCAGACTACAAGAATATGGCAACCCCTACATATGAATAGAGAAGCCGACACCATTTTGGAGTAGTCACACATGTGCAGTAGCATTGGAAAACATTGTCACTAGAGGTAAAAGTAACCAGACATGAATATGGCAGTCACTATACATATATAGAGAAGTCTGCGCCATCTTGAAGTAGTCACACATGTTTAGTAGCATTGAAAGACATTGTCACTAGAGGTAAAAGTAACCAGACTACAAGAATATGGCAACCCCTACACATGTATAGAGAAGCCGACGCCATTTTGGAGTAGTCACGCATGGCAATAGCATTGGAAGACATTGTCACTAAAAGTAACAGTAACCAGACATGAATATGGCAGTCACCATACATGTATAGAGAAGTCGGCGCCATCTTGGAGCAGTCACCCATGTTTAGTAGCATTGAAGGACACCGTCACTAGAGGTAAAAGTAACCAGACTACAAGAATATGGCAATCACTACACATGTACAGAGAAGCCGGCGCCATTTTGGAGCAGTCACGGATATGCATTAACTTTGGAAGACATTGTCACTGAAGGTAAAAGTAACCAGACTACAAGAGTATGGCAAATACCATATATGTATATAGAGAGGAATCTCACCCAGACAGCAGTACAATGACTGCCGATCTCAATCAGTGTGACACTATATAGGGACCCTGAATCGTAATCGAGCTGTAAACTGATAACTGTATATATGTGTGTAAAGCAAACCTCTCAATACAGACCAAGATACGTTATGGCCATCAATGCCGCTAGAGGTGATATACTTATACAGACCAACACGAAATGGCCATCAGTATCATTCAAATAGTGCGGATAGTACAAATAGTATATTCAAAGAGTGAATAGGTAGACAGTTGATGACTGACGTCGGCAGTATATATAAATGATCTAACGCATGCGCAATAGCTATGATGAATATCTGTATATAAAGCATCATCGGCGATATTAATAAACAATCTGGTTCATGCGCAGCGGCGTAATAGTAAAGTATATCTAAATAAGATCGTGACGCCGTTCATATTTAATAGAAACATATATAGGGCGGAGACAAGATTACGGATCATCCCCCGTCCAGAATAATTAGCTACGTCATATTGTTATGTTGCTATAGTACCGATCATAATTCAATGTATAGTCCCTTGGCATAATTAGATACGGAGGATTACTGATTCGCTATATCACACACACACACACACACACATAATTAAATGCAAAGAATTACTGGGTAACTATATCAACACACAGCATGATTAGATGCGGCGAACTACTGGGTCACTATGTCAAGCATAACGTAATCAGATGTGGCGGATTACTGGGTCACATATAGCGTAGCCGAAATACTGCAATATCACATATAGTGCCAATCGATGCCGCATAATGTAATGATGTCACATCTGATGTAGTCAAGTGCAATTTATTGCTAGAGCATCCCATGTGGCATGTTACTACAATGCCACATATGATGTGATAGAGTGCGTTGTGTAGCTATAATATCGCATCAACACTTTAGGATGTGGTCCATTACTATGATATGGAACCTCAATGCATATAACACGGTGAAAAATGGCAAGAATCATCATGGACAAATGTCCTGGACAATGGGGACCTATTACTTATCCAACATATAAGGTGAAGTAGTATACAAATGTAGTAAAAGTGAACCAAGACATGGAAGACTGAATATGCAAAAACAGAGCAGAAGCGCTCTGAGTATGCATATGTCTGAGGACAACCACTCCTCCATGCCATGTAAAGAAAGTATTCAGAGTGCTAAACCTAAATGCCCATAAAAATATGCCCTAGTGAAAACAAAATAAGTGTGAACTTGGCTCCTATCCTGGAAACCATACGTGACAATTGTGATCAGCACATAAATATCAGGAGAAAGTAAATCAAGTATAATATGTGACCCAAGTATTTAAGTGCAACGCAAGGTTAAGAGATATGAAAATAATATATTCTCCTGCACGTGTATGAACAATAGTGAAAAAAAAATAAAAATACATATGCACATACACACACATATACATACAATATGTGTATATATATATACACATATACATATATATATATACACATATATATATATATATATATATATATATATATATATATATATATATATATACACACACATACATATACACACACGCATACATTCATATATAAATAAAAAATAAAAAAATTAAGAACCGATATGTCGGTCAATAAGGTGCGAATGTACCGTGACCAGGATGGGAAGATCCCATACAGTCCAACCACAATCCAAATACTGTCCAAACATTTGTTAGAATCTAGTCTGTATCTTCTCCGACCAAGGATTAGATGTTATTTTATCTGTTAAGGTTATCCAGATAGTTTCTCTTTCTCCTTTCCCTTCTGGCTTGACTTTGATTTTCACGCATCTTTACAGAGGTATCCCCCTGTGATTCGTATACAAGGGTAGTAGGGATCAGACGCATAAGGCGACACGTATGGATGTATCTAACCTTCAAGGAAAGATAAAAAAAGGGGGAAGTAGGGGTTATTAACATGATGAAAACAAAGAGACAGTATACGTGGGTGTATCTAACCTCAAAAGATAAGGTGATACATATGACCCTAAAGGGTTACCTGGAGGCGGCTAAGGTTAGTCCAGGATTGGAAAAACCTGGCACTATATTTATGTATATCTTGCAGGATATACTATGTGTGTAACTAGCAGGATATGTTATCGGAAAAAAGAGACCAACATGGGGGCCCAGTGCGTGACCCCAACCTATATGATTGTGAAAAAACTGCAAAGTAAGTGAAAAGTGTGAAGCAGTGACCCATGTGCCCTATGAAATCCTCACAGAGGATGACCCAATAATTGTCTATGTGCCTCGTAAGGTCCCCCAAGAGGACAACCCACTACTACATGTCCCCCCCCGGCACACACATACATACACACACACCCCACCCCGAGACCCTCCCCCCCACCCTAACACACATGTGTACCCCATCCCAGTGCCTCCCCACAACACTCATGCCATGAAGAGGACCCACACATAGTTGGCACTCTATAATATAAAAAGAGAATACTACCTACCAGGTTAAACTACAAAGGTTGGAATATAGCATCAAATCATCTTTTGTAGAACCCTGAGAATAACAACTCCTCATTCAAGCCGTTTGGTGTTAGAGTGGCGCCGACTTCTCTATACATGTATGGTAACTGCCATATTCATGTCTGGTTACTGTTACTTTTAGTGACAATGTCTTCCAATGCTATTGCACATGCGTGACTACTCCAAAATGGCGTCTGCTTCTCTATACATGTGTAGGGGTTGCCATATTCTTGTAGTCTGGTTACTTTTACCTCTTGTGACAATGTCTTTCAATGCTACTAAACATGTGTGACTACTCCAAGATGGCGCTGACTTCTCTATATATGTATAGTGACTGCCATATTCTTGTCTGGTTACCTTTACCTCTAGTGACAATGTCTTCCAATGCTACTAAACATGTGTGACTACTCCAAGATGGCGCTGACTTCTCTATATATGTATAGTGACTGCCATATTCATGTCTGGTTACCTTTACCTCTAGTGACAATGTCTTCCAATGCTACTGCACATGCGTGACTACTCCAAAATGGTGCCGGCTTCTCAGTCGCTTTTATACTCATATATGCGGCTGCCATATTCTTGAAGCCCATACACTTCTGCCTTTAGTGGCAGCTTCTTGATGCTACTGCACATGTGCAGCTCTTCCAAGATGGTGCCGCACATGTTTGAGATGTTTGATTCTCCTGCACATGGTATGATATTTTTTTCATCTAATCTGTAATTGCTTTCACATGTTGTATAGGTATATATACTATGCCCCTCACTCTACTGCCCACATCCCTGAGGAAGCCGCTAGACGGCGGAACGCGTGGGGTGATTCCTTATCCCATCTGACTCTCATTCTGTTGGACTGTATATGGTGATCTTTTCCAATTTTTTTTTTTTTTTTTCCCTATGCTCCATTATTTGTGGTTATATTTTGTTTTACTGGGTCTCTGTCTAGGTAGAGATGTTGGATTTTTGTTATTGTACATACAGTCCAGAGTCCGAGTGGTAGATTAGCCCTGGCTGGACTTATGGTGACATTTTAGTGTTTTTAATGTAGAGCAGTATTTGGGGTGTTGTCTCCCTCATTTTACTACTCCTGTACATTCATTTATTTATGTGGCACTTTGTATCTATGTCAGTGTTATAATAAAGATTTTTGTGATGTGCTACCATTTTTTGTGCATATGCTTTTTTTCTTTTGAGAGGATGATTTCCATATCATTCAGCTTTGCAGGATTGTCTGTTTGTCACAGAGCAGTAAATATGGCACACTCCTGGCAGTAATGGGTTAACTGCCATCTGCACATCACAGTGGACCATTTCTCTTGCGTAGAAGACATTGTGCAAATCTTCAATCTCTAGGGCTGGTGAAGAACTCTTTATGTTACACTCTACACTGATTTTATGTGTATGAAACACAGGCCCCGGTGACAAAGGCGCCTTTATCCCTTTTATGCAGCACTTTCTCAAAGCATTGTGGGAATTGATGGTACAATACAGAACAAACAGCCTTAAAATATACGATGCAGTTAGCTTTTCCCAGACGGCTTTACACAGATTTTGTTGTCTACAGCCCAACACCACTAAAGAAGAATAAGAAATTTGTGTTTCTGTGAAGTTAAAGAAACTGCATTGTTCACTGCGAAAAGGATAAGGCTGCCTATAAATACATTATTATTATTATTATTATTATGTATTATTATTATTATGTATGCCTTATTCTCTTTTGTTTATGAAAGGTTCTCTGTTCCTCCATAGTAAAACACCCACATGGTCATGAAGATTCCAATTAGGGATGGTCCAAACCGAGTTCGGATCGGGTTCGTACAAACCCGAACCCTCGGTAATGATTCCTGCTGTCTGCCCGCTCCGTGCAGCGGGCGGATCCAGCGGGAGGAACGCCTGGAAAAATGGGATACAGCCATAGCCATAGGCTGTATCCTATTTTTCCAGGCAGTCTTCCCGCTGGATCCGCCCGCTGCACGGAGCGGGCAGACAGTGGGAATCCGATGCTGAGCGTTTGGGTTAATCCGAACCCAAACCTTGGCGGGTTCGGACCATCCCTAATTCCAATCCTCTTACCTTGGTCTGCACAGTATTTCAGTTAGTGAAGCCATAGACCAGAGGAGGACACAGACTACATAGGGCCTCTGTGCAAAAACTTTGCCTTGCCCCCCCATAAGCAAACCATGCCACCACATTCCTGGCTGCAGACCATCCCCACACACTACCCATCCTGGCTGCCCCCCATTTACACACACTAATCATCCTGGCTTCCCCGTATTCCCACACACTACCCATCCTGGCTGCCCCCCATTCCCACACACTACCCATCCTGGCTGCCCCGTATTCCCACACACCACCAATCCTGTCTGACCCCCTCCCCCACACACAATACCCCACCTGACTCACAGTGGTCCTCCAGGTCCTCAGGATGCCTGATGCCGCGATTGCCAATGTACGACCACCAAATGACGTCACTGATGGCGTGCCCCGAGACAGGGCAAGAACACGGCACCGCTGTGGTCGGCCATGGCTCACAAATCCAACTAGACAAGTGCAGTATGTGGGACGGCAAGGCAAGGGGTGGGCTGTGGCTACTGGCATTTTGAGGCTGGCGGGCCACAGGTGGCAGAACATCTGATCAGGCGCCTGCTACATGGGTGGATAAACAACAAACATCACCTATGCGGCAGGGCCTGGGGTAGTGGTGGGGCCCGCTAGGCTGAGGCTCAGAGTCCGAGCCTGAAGGGGTCTTTTGTTGGCCTGGGCTCCTGTGTAGCTGAACCGTAGGGCTGGGCGATTAATCGAATTAATTCGATTAATCGCCCAGACAGTTAGAATCGATTTGATTTTTTGTGAAAATCGTAAATTCGATTTTCACAAAAAATCATTGCGGGCGACGCGGTAAAGTGTCGGGTCCGGAGAGAGTTGCAGGACTGCGCGGTGAGGTGCAGGGCCGGCGGTCAGGAGAGATGTGGTACCGGCGGCTCCAGCCTCTTCACAGAGCCGCGGCTGACCTCTCCCGCCCCTTACACGTTAGTGCCGCGCTGAGCTGCGTCCCGCTCTCTTCCTGTCACACGTGCAGGTCCTGTTCTGTGGAGGAGGCGGCAGGGATCGCAGCAGAAGGAGAGAACGTCGCTGCCCGCTGTACAGCTCCAGGACCCGCAGCGACGTTCTCTCCTTCTGCTGCGATCCCTGCCGCCTCCTCCACAGAACAGGACCTGCACGTGTGACAGGAAGAGAGCGGGACGCAGCTCAGCGCGGCACTAACGTGTAAGGGGCGGGAGAGGTCAGCCGCGGCTCTGTGAAGAGGCTGGAGCCGCCGGTACCACATCTCTCCTGACCGCCGGCCCTGCACCTCACCGCGCAGTCCTGACACTTTACCACGCCTGCCTAGTCCCCCTCAGCTGCCCCATACCCCCTCAGTGTCCCCTCAGCTGCCCCATACCCCCTCAGTGTCCCCTCAGCTGCCCCATACCCCCTCAGTGTCCCCTCAGCTGCCCCATACCCCCTCAGTGTCCCCTCAGCTGCCCCATACCCCCTCAGTGTCCCCTCAGCTGCCCCATACCCCCTCAGCTGCCCCATACCCCCTCAGTGTCCCCTCAGCTGCCCCATACCCCCTCAGCTGCCCCATACCCCCTCAGTGTCCCCTCAGCTGCCCCATACCCCTGAGTGACCCCCAGCCGGCTTCATATCCCTCAGTGACCCCCAGCCTGCCCCATACCCCTCAGTGACCCCCAGCCTGCCCCATACCCCTCAGTGACCCCCAGCCTGCCTCATACCCCTCAGTGACCCCCAGCCTGCCCCATACCCCTCAGTGTCCCCTCCGCTGCCCCATACCCCTCAGTGACCCCCAGCCTGCCTCATACCCCTCAGTGACCCCCAGCCTGCCCCATACCCCTCAGTGACCCTTAGCCTGCCCCATACCCCTCAGTGACCCCCAGCCTGCCCCATACCCCTCAGTGACCCCCAGCCTGCCTCATACCCCTCAGTGACCCCCAGCCTGCCTCATACCCCTCAGTGACCCCCAGCCTGCCCCATACCCCTCAGTGACCCCCAGCCTGCCCCATACCCCTCAGTGACCCTTAGCCTGCCCCATACCCCTCAGTGACCCCCAGCCTGCCCCACACCCCTCAGTGACCCCCAGCCTGCCTCATACCCCTCAGTGACCCCCAGCCTGCCTCATACCCCTCAGTGACCCCCAGCCTGCCCCATACCCCTCAGTGACCCTTAGCCTGCTTCATACCCCTCAGTGACCCCCAGCCTGCCTCATACCCCTCAGTGACCCCCAGCCTGCCCCATACCCACTCAGTGACCCCCAGTCCACCCCATACCCCCTCAGTAGTACTACTACACCCATCATCTATACCTGTACTACTACCACACTCCTCATCTTTACCTGTACTATTACACCCCTTATCCACTATACCCTCACTACTACTCCCTACCTAGATGAAGGCACAAAGAAGATCGCCTATACTATATGGGGGCACAGAGTACATAGGGCACATATTTGGGAAAACTACTTATATGGGGCACACAATGTGTTTGTCTACTACATGGGGGCACAGGAGGAGCACTGTTACACTGGGAAACAATATAGTTGTCTCAAACGTCAATAAAATCGTATCTGATGCTGCAGGGAGAAAAATGTCCTATTTATTTAGCAAAAACAAAAAAATCGAGATTTAAATCGAGAATCGTCCAAAATTTTTAAAAAATCGAGATTTTATTTTTTGGCCATATCGCCCAGCCCTACTGAACCGGCTGCACAAGTGATATGTCCACCACTGCCATAGTCTATTACAGTCAGCTGGAACAGGAAACTGAGACAATAGTCATCCATTTAGAGTCTATTGAGAACTATGTTTAGTCAATTTAGTCAGGCATGTATAGAATGCGGAAACAATCCTTATGCTGTAAAACAAAGCTGAACTTACCAGAAATCCAGGTCCAGTCTCCTGAAGGCAGATTTTTAGTCTTGTTCTGGTTGAAAAAAAAGAGACTAAACACATGAAGACTGACCAGTACAGAGAGTAACAGCTCAATGTGTCCGACGATCACATGACTGCCTTCTCACTGTGAGCGCTCAGATGACCTGGGATACACAGGACTTCTTGTTTTCTGACTCTTTGAGTCAGTGTTTTCCATGATAACTAAAAGAATAATGAATGTAAATTGCAAATTTGCTTTATATGACATCTACTGCTGATTTAGATTTGGAAAATTATAACAACAGTGACACTTTAAGCTTAAAAAAACAACAACTGGAAAACGCCTAGCTTTGATACTTTCACCAAAAGTTTTGAGCTGATTTCTATGGATGTTTATGAAAAGTTTCATTGCAAGCCACTAAAAAGTCAAAGTGTCAAAGGCTTGTACATCCATGACATATTTTTGCTTAGTTGGTGTTAGAAGGGAATAATAAAGGAAACAACAAATGGTTAATAATGTGTCCTTTGCATGTTTTCATTATTTAAGGCTCCATTTCTTGCTGCATTGCATTTTGCAGAGTCAGATATTTCCCCCTTGGGAAGTTTTAACCCATTGGCCAATGCTCCCTGCGGATAGTTAACTGTGAGAAAGTCATATATTCATACAAATTAATTAGGAACATGGGTATATTTCAGCTGAATTACCGCAGGTGTCTTCTGTCTGTGTGCTGCTGTTTATCCCCTCTTCGCTCTGTGTGCTGTAATTCAGGAGCTGGGCACATAAGGATGCACAACGGCCCTATACCAACATGTTCATCCGACAATGAATGTTAATAATTTCTGTGGGGCAGACCCTAATCTTTATCACCTAGGGGATCATTTTTCACTCTTAATTTGACCATGTGACAATGCTGCAAACAAAAGTGAGCGCAAGGACTGTGAGAAATGAGAAATGAGAAAACTCAGGGTAAGGTATTGCTCTGCAACCAAATATTATCTGCCATAAACAGTACGGCATTAATATCCACCATAGGTGGGATGTGCAGCTGCTCCTTTCTCTCCATGTCGTATTTTATATTTCTCCTTTTTCTGAGCAGCTGGCACTCCCCTTCATAAGACCCACATGACCCAAATTGGCAGGATATACCTGTGCTCACATGTCAGTACCTCATGTCTTTCCCATTCTGTCTGCAGCAGTAATGGTGAGTGCAATACCATATTTATACTTGTGTTGTTTGGGGGCAGCCTTCTCCGCTGGTGGTGCCGGCTGGGTTTTGGTGGGGCATTTTGGGTTTAGTCCTGTGACATTGGGGTTGCAGGACCATTCCATGGCCTCCCTTCCCTGCATGTGCACGCTTTGCGGGGTTTGCAGTCGCTGACCGACACAGTGTGGAGTTAGTATAGGGACCCATGTGAACCAGGAGACCGGCACGTGGTACACGGGGCAATATGGTTTGATCAAATTATATACAAACATCCTGGCGTTGGTTTTTAAAAATAGCCTAGCGGCATTAGTGTCAGCCATAGGTGGGATGTGCAGCCGCTCCTTTCTCTCCATGTCGTATTTTATATTCTCCCTTTTCTGAGCAGCTGGCACTCCCCTTCATAAGACCCACATGACCCAAATTGGCAGGATGTACCTGTGCTTACATGTCAGTACCTCATGTCTTTCCCATTTTCACTGCAGCAGTGGTGGTGAGTGCAATACCATATTCATACTTTTGTTGTTTGGGGGCAGCCTTCTCTGCCGGTGATGCCAGCTGGGTTTTGGTGGGGCATTTTGGGTTTGGTCCTGTGACATTGGGGTTGCAGGGCCATTCCATGGCCACCCTTCCCTGCATGTTCGCGCTTTGCAGGGTTTGCAGTAGCTGGCCAACACAGTGTGGAGTTAGCGTAGGGACCCGTGTGAACCAGGAGACCGGCATGTGGTACATGGGGCAATATGGTTTGATCAAATTATATACCAACATCCTGGAGTTGGTTTTTAAAAATAGTATCTGCCATAGTATTAGTATCAGCCATAGGTGGGATGTGCAGCCGCTCCTTTCTCTCCATGTCGTATTGATAAATATATGTTCTGTAACTGGAGAGGGGGGAACCAGCGTGGCTCGTTAGTCTTATGTTCATAGTGGGTGAAAGGATGGGTTGTAGGTTGGGCCGTGGGTTAGGACACAATCGGGAGGGAGGTAAAGGTAAATGAGTGTTTATAAGATTGAGTGGGTGCCTCGGTTGTTCTTAAGGCCTTCTCTGCTCTTCTGTCCCAGTAGCGAAATTATAAATATGTATTTATTTTCTATTTATTATATTATGTATTAATTTATTATTATTATTATTATTATTTATTTAAGAATTTATTTACTGACGGGGGGGGGGGCATAATTTATCATGATAAATGGGGGATGAGGACCTTCCGGGAGCTTAGTAGATTGTACGGAGCATAGGTGGTCTGCCTGAGTGGGCTTGTCAGTGTTCCAGGATTGAATGGCTGGTTGTGAAGGGTTCTGCTCATAAGGCAGAACTGCTCCAGAGAAGGGGCTGTTTGGATGAAGAGGGTACCATGAATGGATGGAATTAACAGTTGGATAAAGAACATAGGTATATCTTTGTAATTTGTAGGAATATCTTCATGTAGAAGGTAAAGATGAGGCACCTAGGAATTTCATCAATTCATGGTTTTCATGGTAGGTAATAGCTCCAGGCATCACATTTAACACACACCATACCTGACCAATACCACCATATCCCAGCCATAGAAAAGACTGGTACTGGCAAGTCTGAACAGGAGGTGGGAGACTAAAAAAAATAAAAATAAAAAAAAGTTCTTTCTTTTCCCCCTGCTCCCTGGTGCTGCGCCCCTGCAAGGTGCTGCCCTAGGCACCTACTGAGAGACTTTACTTGTCCTTGCCAGGAGGCTAGGACACATCTGTGGGGTTATAACACTCAGAGAGAGTGCATGCAGATCCTTACATTGAATCACTCCTGCACCCAAGCCATGCCAGGCTATTGAAACCTGTGGTGGGGCTTGTAAAACCTGCGGTGAGGCTACAATAGATGGCAGGGGCTTAGCTAGGATTCATGGGGCCTCATAGCAAAAAAAAAAAAAACCTGCAATAGGCTTAGTGATGTGGTAAAAAACAAACAAAAAAAACCTCTTGTGGCCAGAGGCAGAATCCTGCCTGCAGCCACAAGAGTGACTGGCAGAGCAGAGAGCCAATGTCTGCTTGCTCTGTCAGTCCTCTGTATTTAACTATGATGGCCCATTAGGAAACATGGTTAAATACATAGGTGCAGGAGCAGACAACCTTCTGCTTAACTACTTATGTACTGAAGTGTGTAAGTGACACAAACCTCACTTACATGCTGCAGCACCAAAAAGGGTTAAATGCAGAAGAGAATGAGATGGCTAGTGCACTGATAACCCCTGACCTCTGCAGGAGCTTTGGAGAACAGAGGTCAGGGTTTATCAGAGCAGTGAAACAGGGATCTCCTTCTCTATTGCTTTTAACCCTTCTTTTATGTTGCTGCATGTAAATGACCTTTGGGACACTTACACAGAGCAGTACATAAGGGGTTAAGCAGAAGGACACAGGACTCTTATTCTAAATGATCCCCCTCCTCAATACCACCCAATGTCCCAAAATCTTGCACCTTTTCCTGTTTTTTTTCTCATTCTTATGGGCTCTTGATGTAAGACATTTGTTACTCTGGGTAGTTATGGAGCACATAACTAGAGATGAGCGAATTTGCCGAAGTTCGGGTTCGTATGAACCTGAACTCTCGGCTTCTGATTCTTGCTGTCTTCAGCCTCCATGAACAGGGTGGATATAGCCTTATGGACTGCCCGGAAAACTGGGATACAGACATTGGCATAGGCTGTATCCCAGTTTTACAGGCGGTCCTTACGCTGTATCCACCCTGTTTATGGAGCCTGCACACAGCGGGAATCAGAAGCCGATAGTTCAGGTTCATACGAACTCGAACCTTGGCAAATTCGCTCATCTCTACACATAACTACACCATGCACGCGTCAGCTCTAATACATCATCAACTAGTATGGAATACGTACTGAAGTGATGCGAAATCAGTAAAAAAAATGTGGTTATTGTGCAATAGTAATGACAGCAGTGTACAAAAATGTACCAGTCAGGGAAATGCATGATGGGAAATGTAGTTTCCTATCTTGGATATAGATTAGCTTTTAGAAAAACTTGTAATTCAGTAATGGCAGCAGCTAGAAAGACAGGAGACTCATGGGGACTTGGTGAGTAAGACTGGCTAGCATTTAATTTTTTTTGCTTTTAGGTGGATAATCCCTTTAACCCCACAGCATCCACAGAGGAATAGCAGCTGGGAGCACTTTATCACTACAGCCTGACATCTTCTGCAGTCTTTCCCCCCAACAGGCAGAGATACAAGAGATAAACCACAAATCACCATTACAGGGCTTGGCTCATACACCTGGTCACGGTGATCCCTTTTGCCACCCCAGCACCTGCAAACAGAAACCCATACAGAGGAAAAGAAAAGGCTACTCCCTGCTCTTACATGTGCTTCACACCCCACAAGAGACAAATGTAAAGATGCTGAAGTTTGGTTTGTCCTCAAAGAGCCGGGTGTGTCAGGTAGTAGGAGCCATTATACCAGGAGGCACTCCAGAGTGGCCCAAAAAGACCCTACATTCCCCAAAACACCAACTTAGTGTTGTTAAAATCAGATATTATATATTCCTTAACAAAACACACATGTAAAATTGGCGCAGTCCCTCCAGTATATCATAATCTCAAAACCCAGCAGTAGTTTTGGCCATATACACAGTACGGACACTGTCCTTGGCCACATGCTAGCTATATATTCTGCCTAACCCAGCTGCAGACTGGTGCAGAGCATTTTCAATAAATGGGTCCATTCACGCAACTTTAAATATGTGGTTTTTGTTAATAAATATATAATAAAGTATCATGTTTAACACTAAGTAGGTGTATTAGGAAATGTAGGGTCTTTTTGGGCCCACTCTTGGTATAATTTGTTATTAAACCTCCAATCACTGGTCCGCTCTTCTGCCTTATTATGTAGTAGCACTGGTAGGTGCTGTGGAGCTGCTCTATCCTGTATTCAGACATCACCCTCATTCAGCAGTGATCGATAGCACCCTTTACCTGGGGAGCATGGCGTTAGCAGGGAGCCCACAATTTCTGAACAGCCCAGGGCTCATGGTAGCCTTAATCTGCCCCTGTACCTAAGTAACATACTTTACTGTAGATGCCTTCCGTTGAGTCCCATGTGTGCTGCCAGGAACATGACTGTAGTAAACTGACCCCTATTCTATGTCAGAGCAAAACTAGACAAATGTGCCATTGTAGACTGACAGCCCCTTTAGGAGCTGTCATTGCCCAGCTAACAGGAGGTGGAATAATGTGCTGGCTGGCGATTCTCCATTGCATCAATCTAGAAATACAGGATGCATCCATTTTGCTTTACCTTGTATTATCTGAAATGATTAATGAACATCTAACCACAAGAACATAAAATGCAAAGTGTTGTGCTGACAGGGTGAAGGTTGACATCACTTAGGTTACTGTCTGTGCAGCATTTCTGAAAAAATTTATTCAATGACAAATTTGCCACTTAAGACATTAGTGGGGGATTTGCAACTTAAACAAAATGGTGACAGTGGGCCTCTTAATACTTATTATTAGGACAGAAAGAAACCAAAAAATATGTCCTGGGTGAAAGGTACATTATAGAGTACAAAACTTTTCATTTGAAATTTGACTTTGCGCTAACAACTGTAGAAAATGTGCAACTTTCTGATTTACTAAGGTTGAAGGAAGACTGTTCTTAAAGGCGTTGTCTTACAAACATTGTGTCACTTCTGTCTTTTGGTTGTATCTGGTCTTATCGTGGCACATAATTATATACTGTAGTCAATCATGGAAGGAGCATTGCTCTTTAATATTGTAGATAGCCTTAAGCATTGTTTATTTACCCAACATTTTAATCCTTTTTAGGGTTATTATGCATATAAACAACTTTTTCAGCTATTTATGATAAAGTGCTGCTTCTTCCACAATTGACTGTTTGTAACGCTGCTGGATTAGACTCATTGTCAGTGGCCCTGTCCTGTTCGCTCTTCTTCTGTGCTCCATGCTTGTCCTGGTGCTGCATGTGTCTTCTAGCATCTTCCTTCTGCAGTGACACCTCTGTCCACTAGGGTGTGCAGTAGGCCAACTGCTCTGAATTTATAGAGGCAGCTTGTCTCCACTTGCTACAGCTGTCTGCCCATCCACAACCACCTGCGCCTCCAGCAGCCCCTCCCCTGCCTGAGCTTTATGTGACTCTTGCATTCCAAGCGAAGGTGTGTTTCTTCTGTTTTGCTGACTCTCTGTGAATTCTGACTTGTGCCTGTTTTTTTGGATTAAGCTGACTGCCTGACCCCTACCTGTACGGCGTGCCTTTTCTGTTGCCAAATCGGATTACCTGTCCCTGAAGCTGATTGCTCTCACCCTTCCCCTGTGTGACCAAGATACCTGTCTCATTCCTGGTACTGCGCTGACTCTCCTGCTGTCAACCCAGCTTGCTGACCATGCATACTCAGCCTAGCACTTACTCTTTCTGGTTCTTGGGATCCAGCTGCTTATCATACTGAGATCACACTTGTGGAGTGACCTGGTGCCCTCTATCTGCAGAACTGGAGTCATTCTTCGTTGGTATAAACCAAGTATTTTTAGCTATACTGTTCAACGTGTCTTCTCCAGAGTGGGTCCTCACTCTTAACTAAGAACAACCAGATAATAATTCTAAAAATGATAGTGCCCTCAAAGATAATAGTAAATGTAGATACAGCCAACCTTGCAAATATTATGCATCTAACTAGAGTAGTCCGAAAAGTAGTTCCATACAGACTAAGTCCTCCAAAGAATTGTGCCATTGAAATAGAGCTACCAATAATAGCAACATTAATACTAACCCTAAAAACATACATACAGTGCCCCACACCACTCAAAAATGTACATCAAATAGCATCATTAATTAGTATTAATAGTATTGCTCCACAGTGAATACACTCGCTTACATAGTCTTCCACTAAAATGCCTCAGAATGTAGAGTTCCATTTACACAGCACTCATCCCAAAGTGTCCCACAGCAAATAGCACTATACAAAAAGTGCTCCTTGTAAAACACCTCAGAGTACATTGCTCCATACAGATCGTTCCTTCTAAAGTGCTCTATATTAAGTAGGGCTATAATACACTGTCTGCCAAAGTGTAAGTAAAATACACAATAATGCCAAAAAATAACTTGTACCATATAATGCTCTTCATAAAAGTATGAAGTTCTTTCTGAATGTTCCCAAAATATAAATAATTGTTCCTGCAGTGTTGAAGTGAAGTAAGTAAGTAAGTAGCTTTCAAGTACACACGGAATGCAGCATTTCTGGTTCAAGTAGAACTAAGCCAGGCTGAACTTTGGAAAAAAAAAGTCTGCCATACTATGTGGGCAGCCTGCACAATGGGAACTGGTATTGGATGTTGCTGCACTGTGAGTGGTCTCTGGGGGTCACCCATATAATAAATTGAGACTGATCAGCAGCTCATCCCTTCGCTAAATGTGCAATCCTGTTCAAGGCATAAACGTTGTTTGAGGTCCAGAACACTCTGTATCAGGTTTTCATTAAGAATATCTGTGTACTTTGTTCATCCAAGCATGATGCTTAGAATTGAGGCCAAAAAGGTAAGTCTTGTGTTCATCAGCAGACCAGAGAATTTTGTTCCTCACAGTCGTCTTTTAAAGTCCTTTAGCTTTTTTAGTGCTAATTCCAGGTAGGTTTCATATATCTTCTGTGTAGGAGAGGCTTCTTTCTTGCCATTCTGCCATTAATCCTAGATGTTTAACCCTTACACTGCTTCCCCGATGTAACTCCAATTACATTAGCTTGTTGTAATGAATGGAGGGCTACACAAAAAGTGCTTGCCATGATATGTATTTGATCAGTAGAATACTTTGTGAGAAGTAAGAATGTGATTACAGGATACTATAACAAAGGTCTGAACTAGGAGCCCACCAGAAGCTGGCTCACTGAAGTCTATTTGTAGCGTCCTGTCAATTCAGAGGTGATGCAGAACACCAAGCATACATCTTGTTAGGCTATTATGGTGCCCCAGTATCTAGTAGCCAACTCCTGTTTTTCAGGGAACAAAGAATGTGAGGCACAGTGTCAGCTTAATTCTATTTTCCTGCACTGTAATATGGCCAAAGTTAATCACATTAACCCTTCCACTTTCTTACACCTCCAGAGAAGTTTTAAATAGTGTGAACTACTGTTTTCTTATTTTCTGTGTAAAACCTGGATGCATCCAATAGCCCAGTGCAACTTACTGTCTGAAGAAAAACATCTTACATACATATTAGAGTTTATGATGCAGTGGATGATGGAATCAAAACTCAATTATCTACCACTGATCTACCGATAAATATCTCATGTCTATGACCATCTTAATCTATGGACATATCCAGTGGCATAGTTATAGCTGTCCGAGCGGTCTCTGTTGGGACTGGGCCCCTCTTGCCACCTCACTGTGTTTCTTTCCTGGGGACCCAGCAGAGAAGCAGAGAAGACGTCCCCTATGAGTCAATGAATGTAACTGTACTATAATCACTTAAAAAGTCTGCAGAATCTGTATACAGCTGTATTTACGTATCTGGTCACTGCTAAGGGAGAATATTGGCCTTTATATAGTGGATTTTATGCATAGTATAGTGCAAAAGTATAGTGGTATTATACAGTGGCAGTGGGGGGTTGGGGGGGTATACAGGTTTGGAGTGGTGTGGCGTAGCTTTGTCGGGGGGGGGGGGGCAAGTTAACTGTAACAGATAGATCAGGCATGAGAAAGTGCTTATATACCTTCTCCGAGGAGCGAGTCACAAAAACCCGCTGCAAGGCAGGATGGACTTTGCCACGGGAAACTCCCAGGTAGCTGCCCTCAGAGAATGTCCCTGGTGACACTGACTAAAGGAAATGAAGGTGTTTCGGAGCGAGGACTAAATGCTCTTCTCCCATTGTCAATCTTCAAAATACAATAAAAAGATGTAGTTCAGGCTGGAGCTGAGCAAAGGACCAGGAAAGGAACAAAATTTAAATATCTAGAAGGTCACTAGGAAGTGGTGGATAGCCAGGGAGCACAGACATGGTTTGCTAACTAAAACACACCAACAACTGAGCACAGAGGTCGGGAAGTGGGGCTATAAATACCCTCAGGTGATTAGCCTAGAATTCAGTAGGACTTGTGTACTGAGTCCATAAATACAGGTGAAAAAACACATGCCTGCCACTAGAGGGAGCCCAATCCTTCAGGAAATTACTCAACACAGATGAGAAGCTGCTGGACACAAGAAAGAACAAGAGGGCAAACAAATGAACACAGTGCAGTGCGAGATGCAGCAGGTATGGAATAACAGATATGAATTCAGGCTATTACATTGGCCTCTTGCAACAGGGCGCATGAAATGTTAGCTACGCCCCTGGACATATGTGCTCCCCTGAAACAAGATTTGCTCCTTACAACAGCCGCTACAAGGAACCTATATGCCTGGATGGGGCTTTTCATGTGACAACAGTTACAAGAGTAGGGCTACCTAATGCATCTGGCTTATTTTCAGAAGGATGCTGTTATCCTAAGGCTACACTACAATTAATTTGTTGATATTACTAACTTCTTAAGCAACTTATCACCGTAACAACTTTTTCTGGCCCCAACTTCCCAACACATTCAATCTCTCTCCAGGTGAGGTGCACTAGATATCTGATGCTGATTTCCATGGTATTTTCTGATCATTACTGTCATCACAAGCTGCTGTTCCCCTTCCTCCACTGGAGAGAAGATCTGTGGCACTGCGAAGGAACGATTATGCAGGATGTCCCCAGTGAGCTGCAATTACTCTCATTTTGGATCATTTTTTTCCTCCTTCAAACTCGGATTGAATTCCCAGTGGAGTAGAAATGTCATTATCTATGCGCAGCAAATTTCTCTAAATGGAAACACAATGCAGGTTCCATTATATCATTTTAGATTTTAAGTATTTCCCCCCCCCTTTCATTCCCTTTCAGAAAAATACAACTACAATTGCTTTCTGTTATAAGAATTTCAGTATCAGTAAAGACATGACAACTTTTACCCACACAGCAAATGTGATCACAAAAGTTAACTGACAGCTGTCTGTTCAGATCATCAGACTGGCAGTCCTGTAGTTGTATAATGGATGCAAAAATGCAGCTGTATAAGTGGATTATTATGGACAAATATGTACTTCAAGAGGAACTCCGGGCAAACATAAAAAACAGAGTGGTCACGATGTGTTGATAACATAATAATGAAGTTATACCTCCCCATCCTGGTGCCCCCACAGAGCCACTACTCACGATAAGGCTAGGTGATGTGATTTTACCTGCTGCCACTGTGACTTGTGGAACTTCCTATATATATATATATATATATATATATATATATATATACAGCTCTTTGTATAAGCAGATGATCAAAACGTGATCAGAGTGTGACAGAAAGATGGTCTGGAAGGAAGAAAGGAATGTAAACTCTCGATCACACTGATAATTTCCAGGAACTCTGACGTATATGTTAAAGAGTAACTGTCATACTTTTTTTTATTGCAGAAATCAGCAGTATAAGCGATTTTAAGAAACTCTGTAATAGGTTTCATCAGCCAAAAAAGCCTCTTTCTGTACTCAAGAAGCAATCTCCCAGCCTCCCCCCCCCCGACTTCTTATCTGTACATTATCAGGCAAACACGTCTTCATTACAGAGAAGCCAGTGAAGACGGGCTCTGCTCTCTCCATTGTAAGCCTATGAAGGGGGGAGGGGCTGAGGGAGATGAGGGAGCAGGAAGAGGTGACATGAAGGTCAGCTGTTTGTAGACTCTCTGGGCACCTAAAACGTTGGATTCAGGGGTCAGAAAGGTCAGTGCTTATCTATGAACTTACTGAGAGAAGATTGCAGGGTGTTGTGCTGTGCAGAAATCCTCCGTGCTCAGTCACTCCTCTCAGCCCCTCCCCTCTCCATAGCCACATAATGGAGACAGAAATCCTGCTTTATCTGATGTGAGGGGGGAGGCTGGGAGATTGCTTTTTCAGTCCAGAAGGAAACTCTTTTAGTACATAAAACCTATAACAGAGTTTCTTAAAATCGCTTGTACTGTTGATATTTAATGTTTTCAGAAAAATGACCCTGAAATGACAGTTACGCTTTAAGTTTGCAATACTTGTATACACTGCGCATGAGTAATACCGCCCCATACTTTATCTATAAAAGTAAACACAAATCAATAAAGGGGGCGCTTCCCCAACTTACCTTTCTGATACGTACATCAGCTGTCTGTGTCTGTAATTTTAAGTTGTAAGCAGAACTGCAGCTGCTAACTTTCAAATAGGAACCATCCTATCCTGGGGAGAGTCTGACTCCATAATCAGTCACATGCTGGTCTCCTCTATCTCCCAGTCCTGTGATATCACAGTGCTGCGGCTGCTGGGGCACTGGGTGGGGTAAGTATCACTTCATTATTATGTTCCCAACACCCCCTTCTCTCTCTTTTTTTCTATGTTTGGCCACAGTAGCCCCTCTAAAGTATACCTGTCAAAAAAATAAAATAAAAAGCTTTTCACATGTCAAAGGGGATTGAAATGAGCGTGCTCTCTATTCAAAGATCAAATCTTTTGACATGTCTCTGTCCACAATCGCAAAAAAGTGGCCCAGTACAACACGATCCAAAGAGTCCAATAGCATCTAGATATATCTAGAATATTCTCCAAAACTTTATTGTGGTGCCAAGCATATAATACTGTACAATGTATTATGTACTTGGCACCACAATAAAGTATCAACGTTTTTATTCTATCTGGATGCTGTTGGATTCTTTGGAATGTCCCTGTAACATGTACGAAAACTTTCTTTTACGACAGTGACCATTTAAACTTCTGTCAGGTTGAGATAGTAAGATCATATACAGGGAGGTGTCTGTGCACGTGTAAGGCCTTCTGCACACACATATGTGCCTATGTAATGCATGGTCAGTAATTACGGGGGTGGCTCACAGATCACACTCCTAAAGTATATGGCTGTGGCATGGCTGCTAGGAGTCTATGCAAGAGTTAGGTTTCACTCACACTACGGAATCTGCGCCGACATTCTGTGCAGAAATGACCCCCCCCCCTCCCGTTCAAAGAGATTGAAGGCAGGATTTAGCGCTGAGTCCACACGGGGAAGTTCCAAGTGGAATCTCAGTGCCAATTCCTTAGTGTGAACAGGGCCTTAGACCGGACCTTGTTGCCAGAATAAGAAACATGCACTGCATTTTTGGTCATTCTACCTTATTCAGCTACCCCATTTATTACAATGGAACCATAGCGGCTGACCCTTTGGAGATTATTTTTATGGTGTGGGTCTACATTAAACCATACTGCTTGTTAGACAGGTCCTTTGACAATATAAGATAAACAGTAAATCCAGTGATCTTCAGTACTTTGTGAGCTAATCTGGCAGTTAGTGTTTAAATTCCCTTCAGTACCACCACAGGGGAAATAATCATTACCCAGGGCACTTTCAATTCCATGGTTTTTCTGTGTAATGCAGAACAGGAAAGCATCTACAGTACATTGTAGCTGCTATGCATAATGACCGAGAAATTAGATTTCTAAACATAGTTAGTTTGGAATTCTGTAATGAGAAACATAAAAGTGAAGGTTTGATAATAGGGATAAGCTGGAACATCTTAACATATATTGTGTTTGCACACACCGTTTGCTTTTAAAAACATATTCTGATTATGTTTGTGTTGATTGTATCTCATGTTATGTGTCATAGTGTACGGTGAGCAGTCATGCAGTGTGATGACTCTTATTACAATATGGCAACCCCTTGAGAACGTAGCAGTGAAATAATATTAAAATAAAACTCATTAACACATCACTAGAGTAAAATTGCATGCGTCAAGTGTGCTTATTTTGCCTGTGCCACAGTAAAAACACGCTGAAATTAAATTATACATTAACAGGCTTTTGGCTCAGTAGAGGTTCATAATTTGCAAATCTAATAAATCTTATAAATCTAATACAATTTTTATATTTTGAGGAATTCAAATCTTTTGTGGTCAGTCCTTTGCAATTTTTGAATTAAAGTGACTCGCTACCCACAATCTGACCCCCCCCCCCCCAAACCACTTGTACCTTTGGATAGCTGCTTTTAATCCAAGATCTGTCCTGTGGTCCGTTCGGCAGGTGATGCAGTTATTGTTTAAAAAACTAATTGCCTAAAAAACAACTTTTAAACTGGCAGCCCTGTGCGCAACGGCCAGGGCTTATATTGTGTATGCATTAGGCTGGCGCAACCTCTCTATCCCTCCTCCCCACCCTCCTCATCATTAGGAATGCTCCTATTCCTCAGCTGTGTAAATACTGAACATGGGCTGGATCGTTAAGGCACCTGTGCAATGTTCAGACAGGAGAAAAATGTTCCAGTGGCATTCCTAATGATGAAGAGGGTGGGGAGGAGGGATGGAGGGGTGGTGCCAAGTTAGGGCACAGATACTCCTGTTTAGAACAAGGCTGCAAGTTTAAAAGTTTTTTTTAATAACTGCATCACCTGCCGGATGGACCCCAGGACAGATCTTGCATTAAAAGCAGCTATCCAAAGGTACAAGTGGTTGGGGGGGGGGGGGTCAGATTGTGGGTACAGAGTCACTTTAATGAAAGCATACCGAGACCCCAGTGTTAAATCTGTACCAGGCCCTCACCACCTGCTTTTTCTAATACATGGGTTCTCAGAGGTAATTGGGTCCCCTCAAACATTAAAGCCTGAAACAGCAACCTCTGCACCCTAAAGTTACACATTTGCAAGTTCAATTAAATTTATTCATAACCAATCTGGGCCATTTGATCCATTTGCTCACAGTCCCTTGCATTTAAGCTCATATTCCCATACTGTCCATAGGGTGCATTGATCACACTAGAGAGAGGCTTCTTAAACTTTTTTTTCCTGTGACTAACCAGAGTATCAATGATGATACTAGGGCCTCATTAACAAACACATACTATTTGGCAGTGCCAAATACTACAGTACATCGCTAAACGCTAAACAATCAGTGACATACTAACATCACAGTGCAGTAATAAGTACCTTCTCACCTGCTACAAACCAATAGTGCAGAAATAAGTTGTTCTCTACCAGCAACACAACAATATGGCAGTGCAAAAATAAGTATTTCTCCACCAGCAAAACAACAACAGTGAAGTGCTATTCCCAGTGCCAAGATCCTTTGTAAATCCTTGGTAGAGAGTGAGGAGTCCCCTGGAGAGGGAATCATGATATGTGTACATGTTTGGCAGAACTTAAAAAAAAAAAAAAAAAGAAGAAGAAGAAGTTAAAAAACTTGCATCAGACATTGAAACCTATTTAAAATCAATGGAGACTAGAAATGAGCGAACCTCGAGCATGCTCAAGTTCATCCGAACCTGAGTGTTCAGCATTTGATTAGCGGTGGCTGCTGAAGTTGGATTAAGCCCTAAGGCTATGTGGAAAACATGGATATAGTCAGTTTTCCAGACAACCTTAGAGCTTTATCTAAGTTCAGCAGCCCCCGCTAATCAAATACTGAACGCTCAGGTTCAGATGAACTCAAGCATGCTCGAGGTTTGCTCATCTCTAATGGGGACCTAAATTTTTAGGCCCAAAAATGGCTGTAAAATTGGTGCAGGAAGAGGTAGAGAGGGCTGAATAAGGAACCAAAATGAAAAACAAAAGAAATAAAAAAATAAATTAAACTAATAAATCACTCTGAAAGATGATGCGAACATCCAAGGGGAAAAGGAGTTGGTGGAAGAGGTAGAGGAGGAGATAGTCAACGCATTTGTAAATTGGCTCCTTAACCCCTTCAGGACCGTGCAAATTTTCGTTTTTGAGCTTTCGTTTTTCCCTCCAGCTCACGTTTAAAAGGCCGTAGCACTTCCTTTTTTTCACCTACAGGCCCACACGAACACCTATTTTTTGCGCCACTAATTGTACTTTGCAATGACAGACTTAGTTTTTCGATAAAATATGCTGCGAAATCTGGGGAAAAAATATTTGCTCAGTTAAATCGAAAATAAAACACAATTTTGTGGTAATGTGGTATGTGGTAAGAATCTTATTTTTCTGCATATTAGGAGAATGGCTGAACAGAATGATGGAAGTAATACATTGATCTGTTCAGAATTTTTGTCACTAGTTTATGCTGCTCTCATTTAAGGCGGCATTAACCTAGTGAGAGATTCCCTTTAATTAGGCACCATGACCAACAAGTCCTATGGGATCCATGCCTAGTTCATTTTTATGAACATCAGCTTCCTCCCAGCACCTCCAAGGCATAAAGGGGCCTGCTCTGGCCGGGTGTCCAATTTTAAAACCCAGAAATTGAATGGGAAGAAGCCATCACTCAGCACCAGAAGACGTGTTGACAGATTCTCATCCACCATGCATTTATCATACTGCCTCCGGCTGATACATGCCCTATCTGATGATGTTGGGGGTTGATGTTGTGGAGTGCTGAGGAAAGTGTTCCACATTGCGGCCATACTCACCCTCCTTTCCAAGGTGGTCCTTTCGAAGAAACAAAACAGAACAGGGCAGCTCAGCCTGGAGGGGTGGAGTCCGATTTAAAATGTATGAGGTACACAGGGAGCTACTGTTAGTATATACAGTAAGCACAGTTACTAATACTGTACACTGACCTATTTTACTATAAAGTGGCCAACCCCTTTAATGTAGCTTTAAAAGTTTAAATCACCCCCCTTTTCCCATTTTATAAAAAAAAATAAACATATTTTCTATTGTAATTGTTAAATTATCACATTCTTGATCTCAAACGGTAAATGGCGTAATGGCATAAAAATGCCAAAGTGCAAAACTGCTGATTTTTAGCACACATCAAATCCAGAAAAATTGTTATAAGAGGTGATCAGAAAGTTGCATATACGCAAGAAAGGTACCAACAGAAAGTACAGATCATGGTGCAAACCAAAATGACACCTCACACAGCCCCATAGAACAAAAAAAAAACCTGTGTTATAAGGATAGGAATAGAGCAATTTTAAGAACATTTAGTTGTTTTTTTTAAAGGTTTTAAATTTTTAAAAGCTTTCAAATAAATTAAAAGTTATACAGTTGCATATCATTCTAATTGTACTTACTTAGGCTGCGTTCACTCTACGTATATTTCAGTCAGTATATTTCAGTCAGTATATTTCAGTCAGTATTGCAACCAAAACCAGGAGTGGATTAAAAACACAGAAAGGATCTGTTCACACAATGTTGAAATTAAGTGGATGACCGCCATGTAACAGTAAATAACTGCCATTATTTCAATATAACAGCCTTAAAGGGAACCTGTCACCCCCCGTGCCGGGGTGACAGGCTTCCGACCCCCCGTTAGAGACCCCTATACTTACCTCATCCCGCCGGGTCCCGCTTCTGGATTCGGTCGGGTCCCGGAGATCTCAGCCGCTGCAGCCCGGCGCGCGCGCTGACAGATGAGTCCAACGCTCATAGAGAATGACGGAGCGCTGGACTCTCCTGTCATTCTCTATGGGTGTTGGACTCATCTCTCAGCGCGCGCGCCAGGCTGCAGCGGCTGAGATCTCCGGGACCCGGCCGAATCCAGAAGCGGGACCCGGCGGGATGAGGTAAGTATAGGGGTCTCTAACGGGGGTCGGGAGCCTGTCACCCCGGTACGGGGGGTGACAGGTTCCCTTTAAGCTGCGTTCACACTACGTATATTTCAGTCAGTATAGGTATATTTCAGTCAGTATATTTCAGTCAGTTTTGTGGTCCTCATACTGCAACCAAAACCAGGAGTGGATTAAAAACACAGAAAGGATCTGTTCACACAATGATGAAATTGAGTGGATGGCCGCCATTTAATGGCAAATATTTGCTGTTATTTTAAAACAACGGCTGTTATATTGAAATAATGGCTGTTATTTACTGTTATATGGCGGCCATCCACTCAATTTCAACATTGTGTGAACAGATCCTATCTGTGTTTTTAATCCACTCCTGGTTTTGGTTGCAATACTGACTGAAATATACGTAGTGTGAACACAGCCTCAAGGAACATTTTTACCAGACAGTTTTTTCAAAGGGTGAACAACGTAAACACGGAACCCCCCCACCCCCCCCGAAATGAAAAAGGGTTTTGTTTTTCAATTTCACAGCGCAAATATATTTTTTCTGATTTTGCAGTATATTTTATGGAGATATTAAGTCTGTAGTTGTAAAGTAAAATTGGTGTCGCAAAAAAATAAGGGTTCATGTGGGTCTGTAGGTGAAAAAATACAAGTGCTATGGCATTTTAACCCCTAGACGACCCTGGACGTAGGGTTACGTCATGGAAGTCTGTCCCCAGACGACCCATGACGTAACCTTACGTCATGGGTGTTATTCCCGCTATGAAGCGCGCTCCGGAGCGGAGCGCGCTTCATAGGAGGTGGGGGCCGGCTGCAGTGAGCAGCCGGGACCTCACCGGTAATGACACGCTGCAGGGGGCGTTTAAGTGTAAGTGACAGGGGGAGTCCCCTGTCACTTACCGATCGGGACCGAGTGTGACTGCGGGGGTCCCGATCATTGAAACGGACTGCTGGAGGTCTCTTACCTGCCTCCATGCGGTCCGATCGGCGATCTGCTACACTGAGCCTGCACAGGCAGGCTCAATGAGCAGATCGCCGATAACACTGATCAATGCTATGCCTATGGCATAGCATTCATCAGTGTAGAAATCAGACTAATCTATGTACAAGTTCCCCAAAGGGACTTCAAAAGTGTAAAAAAAAAAAAGTTCAAAACACTATTACACTACCCCAAAACCCCTCCCCCAATAAAAGTCTAAATCACCCCCCTTTCCCATTATATAAATAAAACATATAAAAATGAATAAATAGATAAACATATAATATATCATAGCGTGCGTAATTGTCCGATCTATTAAAATATAACAAGCGTCATTGCGACCGGTAAACGGAGTACACGAAAAGAGGGGAAAAAGTGCGCAGATTACCGATTTTATGTTACATTATATATTAAAAAAAATCAATAAAAAGTGATCAAAACGTCCGATCTTCACAAATATGGTATTAATAAAAACTAGAGATCATGGCGGAAAAAATGACACCCCATACAGCCCCATAGGTGAAAAAATAAAACCGTTATAAGCGTCACAATAGGCCCATTTTATTAATATTTAATTGCCAAAAAAAAGGATTTCATAAAAAAAAATATATATAACATTAGAGAATCTGTGTAACCTGCATATGGTTGTGTTCAGACTGACCTATAGAATAATAGTATCATGTCACTGTTACGATATAGTGCATTACGTAGACACAGGAACTCCCCAAACGTTACCATATTGCATTCTTTCTTACGATTTCACCTATTTATATCTTCATAAATAATATATTTGGAATTCCATCATACATGTTATGGTAAAATGAATGACGCCATTACAAAGTACAACTATTCCTGTAAAAAACAAGCACTTACATGGCTTGTAGATAGAAAACTGAGAGTGCTAGAGCTCTTAGAAGGGGAGGAGGGGAAAACGAAAGCACTAAGATCAAAATTTGCGCGGTCCACTGGGTCATTTTGGGCCTGGTCCTCAAAGGGTTAAACACATGGAGGAAAAACAAAAGTGCAAAATATACTCTGAAGAATTGCTTCCAGGGCTAACAACTCCCTTATGTATAGAAAACAATGCCCCACATCACAATATTTATTAAAAAGTTATATGAGCTGAATGAAAAGATGGTGGATCTCAATCAACAGCAAATTGATATGTTATGTTCCTATCAAAGATTTTCAAATAACTTTCAACCTCTTCCTTTGAAGATAAATAAGACGCAGACATCTTCTTCCATAAATAGCATTCCGGAGCTGTAATATTATCTCATTATATCATAACCTGGGATTACATGCATAGCGTATAATGCAGTAATGATCACTTCCTAACAGTTCACTGCACGATGGGCTGGCTTGATAGCAGCAGCTGCTAGATAAGCGAAAATTATTTATTATCTTCATGAATAGTTAAATAACGTGTGCATTTTTCCAGAGCTTGACACTGTCTATGCAAAAGCTCATTAAATCCCATAATCCATCTCTCTGCTGCTTTACCTATCAATATGATTGAAATTTGCAGAAGACAAAGCAAACTGCAATACTGTTAAGTATTTATCTTAAAGTGACATCCATTTTATAGGTTGAACTATACCTGGTGGGGTTCATCTAAATCACATGTGAAAACATAATGGAACTGTTGATTGAAAGACTGTTAAGAGAAAAAAAATCCAAACCCTAGATCATGGGTCTCCAAAATGCAGCCCTCCAGCTGTTGTAAAACCAAATTTCCCATCTTGCCTGCAGACCCAAATCCAAAGCTTTAGCTGTCCAGGCATGATGGAAATTATGGTTTTGCAAAAGCTGGAGGGTTGCAGTTTGGATACCCGTGCCCTAGATGAAATGTATCTAGATATGGTCAGGGCTGTATTTACCACTATGACAAGGGAGAGAAAAAGAAGAAAGCGGGCACCGGTGCCTCGTGTGATACCTCAATACACCAAGGATAAGGATTATGTGAGAAGGTGCTCACCTGGATGCCACTTGGGCTTTGTGCATATCACCCCTCAACAGGGTACAACTCCGAATCCAGGGTCTTGTTAGGTGACAGTCCACTGTATAGGGGCCTACTACCTCTAGGGACTGCTAAGCTGACTGTACCAAAAACACAGGATACTCCCAAAATAATGGGGCCCGTGGAAAGAATAAGTGAATAAAATAAAAAGGAATTAAGGTACTCACGGTCAGCGCTGTCCACATAGAGAAGTGGCCGAAAGATTTAGAGGTCAGTATCTACTACAGCCATGTGTAATGCTTCACTTCACTTCACTGCAGTGAAGCATTACACATGGCTGTAGTAGATACTGACCTCTAAATCTTTCGGCCACTTCTCTATGTGGACAGCGCTCACCGTGAGTACCTTAATTCCTTTTTATTTTATTTACGTATTTACCACTAGGCACCCGTGATCTGGTGCCTAGGGCAGCACCTTGCAGGGGGACAGAGCCAGGGAGCAGGGGGAAGGAAACAACTTTTATTTTCTCTCTGGTATGGAGGTGTTATCCAGTCACAGTATGGTGGTATTGGTCAGGTCTGGTGTGGCGGTGTTAAATGTGATAATAACCCCAAAAGATCAAACACATGAGCCACGTAGGTAGTATGTCAAAAAATTATCACAACGTTTTTAGAAACAAAAAATATTATTGCATAAATACATGTACTTAGTAAAATATAGAGGCAAGACAAAACACACAGCAAGGGAAAAGGAACTGCACGGGATCTGAATGAAAATCAATCTTGTACACAAGATGGGGTTTTCTTTGGGTAAGATTACTGCACGGCGTCTTTTGCACCTTAAATATTTACTTGCCCACTTCCAGCTTCAGCTTCTGTTTTGAGTGTTAAACATTTTCTACATGCTGCATGTTTAGCTATGTCTAGAGAATTTTACCTCTGATGTAATCTGCACTTGAACTTATAGCTGAATACCCTATAACAAATTAAGTATTTCTTGTGTATATCACTCACTGCTGCTGATTTCATGGGGGGTATAAAATGGCCTGAGGGGGTATAATCTAGCCTAGGCCAAAATATACCCGGGGTATAATCTAGCCTAGACCTTTTTAACCCTGGGTATAGTCTGGGCTGGCGGTATACTCTGGCCTGTTACACCGGTCTGGGCCCCTGAGCTGACAGCATTTGCAGCACCCAGTGGTTGGGGTGGCCACAGGTTAGTAATGTTAATTTACTTTAAATAATCTAAAAAAAATTGTGGGGTTTCCCTGCTTTTTGATAACAGCTAGATACAAACTAAGCAGCAGTGTTACCAGGGTTGGAAAGGTCATGCATTTTGACACTTTCCACCCTAATAAGACTAGTCTGCAGCTTTTCCAGACCTGGAGATAATATTTAATGCCCTGGACCTTACAGTACCTGGCTCTTGGTACCTCTGGTGATGGTGGGTACTAATTATACTGAGCGTTAGTGTTATCTTTTTTGGAGGCCAACACTAAGCCCCTGCTGAAAAAAATATTGAAATAAAATCTCCCCCATAATCCTCATTGACCATTTTATTAATAAAAAGAACACAATAGTTGACACAGTCCACTGTAGTACAAATAGTCCCTGTGGGAAAAAAAAGTTAAAGAAAAAGAAATATTAGTAAAAAAAAAAAAAAAAAATTAATAAAAAAAAATATAATTTTGACAGGATTCCTGGCCCTTACAAACAGGATGTACTATGCATGGCCTGAAGAGGTAAGTGGCAATGTTATGCACCTGGTCCATGGAGTGTAGGGCCAAATCTGAATTTAATTCTAAAGAAAATGGACAGCGGATTCTAGAAGAAGCACCTAAAATGAATCCCTGGGGTTTTACTCTTCACTTCTGGTGAATAGTGGGGATGAGCGAACCGAACCATTACGAACCAGTTTTGTTACGAACTTTGGGAAAAGTTCGGTTCGGGACCGAACCGAACTTTGAGAAAGTTTGTTACGAATCTGGTAAAAATAACAACGGCGTTGCAAAATTGTACTTTTGTCACAGAATAGACCAGGATATAAGGGATTATTACTCCTTTAATCCCTTGTATCCAGGTTTTCTGTGAATATGAAGATGTGTGACGTCACCCCTGTTAGGGTGAGACCTTAAATTGGTCTCCTCAGATATACTTGGGTGCTGCCTAATCAAAAATGTAATGTGACAGCTGTCTGTGAGTATTAACCAAGACACATGAAAGCAACTTCAATGTTCAAGCTTATCGAATTTATTAAGGTAAAATCAGTTCATAGCTTTAAAATCAGGTTCAAAAAATAGAAGAACCCTGTTTAGCTGCAACAACAAAAAGTCCCATCACTGTCCCAGAAACAAAAAAAGTAAAAAAAAAAAAGTCCCATCAGCTGTCTCATCGCCTGTCCCATCACTGCACAGTTGTGTAGAAAAATGTTGGCGACTCATTGGGATTCTTGGTGTCCAAGACCGTGCACCCCAGTTCTGATGTCTGGTCCTTTAATTATGGGTTCTGCCTCCACCAGCTTGCAACCATCCACCGCTTTGACTGCAGTCCAACCTGCCCCGGTGTCTTACCAACGATGTCAGGCCCGGCGCTCTCAGGCTGTCCTCCATTTTGTGAGCCTGGGTGAACGAAGCCACAGTGGGCAGGAGCTCCTCTGGACCATCAGGTAGGAGATAGTTGACCTTGGCACAGCCATTCATATAACGATGTGAAGTGTTGTAGCCCACAAAGGGAGGAACCTTTTCTCTGCAGTGCAGCAGGGAGGGCTGTGTCATACACATTGTATGGCACATGTGATAAACCTCATAGTGCACAGGTTTCTTCGAACATGTCGTGCCAATTGTTGATCCCTTTTGAGGACGCAACTCTGTAAGCAGGCATCAAGGACATCATCCCACTCGTCCGTATTCTGGAAAGTGCGGTAACCAACATCATCAGCGAGGAATCCCAGGCCACCACTCCAAGGCTGACCATCCTCCTCCATGAATAGTCTGTTCGCAATCATACTGGCCTGGGTGCAATCAGATACTGCCTCCACCTCCTCAAATAGTCTGTTCCCAATCATACTGGGCTTGGTGCAATCAAGTGGTGTCGCCTCCTCCAATAGTCTCTTTTCAACCATACTTGGCTGTTTGCAATCAAGTGCTACTGCCTCCTCCTCCCCCTCCTCCACACTGGGTCCAATACAGTACTATTACTGCTGCTGGTTCCACTGTCAAATGTCTGTTTTCCACCCTACTGGGTCCAAGGACCTTTGTGTCCTATGTCCCGTGTAATCACATACACCTTGGCCAATTTTTTTCCACTATTTTTGCACTTTGATTTTTTCCCCTTTTTTCATTGTAATAGCAACTGCAACTAAACGAAACTATACCCTATCAGACTTCCATCATTGTAGCTGCAATTATCCGTTATTGCAAGGTTCGTTTTAGATTCGGTTTGTACGAATCCGAACTTAACGAAAGTTCGCCGGATCGAACCAAACTGAACTTTTCAATAGTTTGCTCATCCCTAGTGAATAGGCTAACCAGCTTTTCAAAAGTTGTCACTGTCATTAAGGAGACTGTATTCATGAAAATGGATTTCTTTAAGGCAATGGAGAGTTTTATTCCAGCACACAAGGCTTGGAGAGGGGTGGCACCTAGTTATCTGGGTGGGGAGCTGCCCATGAGTAGTCTCGGCTTTCTGCCTGTCAACACGCTTTGTGGGGATTATTGACAGGCAGAGAGGCCACTGACAGGCAGAGCGTGCTGACAGGAAGAGAGTTGTGCCTAGTCATGGACGATCCCTTCCCAGATAACTAGTTGCTGCCCCTCTCCCAGCCTTGCCCGCTGGAATAAAACTCCTTTTTCTCTGATGTAAAGCTACCTCTGCAGATACAGCTTGTAGCCTTGGGGAGCTGCACAATAGATCTATACTGTGCAGCTGGGAACCATAACAGCCCAATCCTGCTGATTGGTTCCTTTTAAGCCATGTCCCTAAAATCACATCCCCTTATGGCTAGCATGTTTCTGGTATAGTCAGAGGTAATACAACTGATGACAAAAGCAAAACTTTCACACCTTCTAAATTTGTTCATTAAATGAAATTGTCAAAATATCCAGTTTGAATTTGTTGGATGAAAGTCTGGTTGTTGAGTTAATAACTGAGAAAAGTTTATCACTAATGAGCTTTGCAATAACTAAAAATGAGCAAAGTTGACTTGTTTTACATTATGAAATGCTTCATGGAGCCACACGACAGCAGTTCAGCTCATTTGTAAAGGTGCCAGGGAAAGTTTAAAAAAAAAATATAAATGTGGTTTGTATAATTGGAGTGACATATCACCTCTACACATGCACATGACTCATCCTTTACTGTGGTCGACCAAGAACATTGTCTAGACCTGCAAACACCTGTACATTTAAAGGCATTGTGGTAGGTTTATAATTGGAAAGTTAAATGTTTTATGATTTAATATGCTTTACATGCTTTAGGTTAATATCTTTGTTTTCTGTCAGTTGATGGTAGCAATTTTGTTAAAATTCATAGGCTAAAGCACCTTGTTCACTTGGACATGATCAGTACAGGTCTTAAGATGTCCATAGACTATTCAGTGGCAACTGGGTCTGCATATGGAAGTTCAAAAACCTCAATGATACATGTTAAAGAGAACTCAGTAGCAGGTAAGGTCCTTGGTGCACCTATCTGCCCGACTACTCCTTTTCATGAATATGCATCTGGCGCTCTACGTGAATATTTCTTCCGGTACTCTCCAGTGACGTTACTGCAGAGACAAGAGGAGGAGGAGGAGCCATAAAGAAGATCTCACAAAAAAAGAGAAACAGCATCACTCAGCTCATCAATACTTTTCTATCAGCCAAGAAAATTGACAAACTCTATAATGTGAGCGCCATGACAAAATTAAGTCTCTCCATCAATTCAAATTCCAAGAGGTAGAGATCCAGGCAAAATATTGGTGTCAAAACAAGACAGTTTATTACAAGGTCTATTAGTTCTGCCATGGCAAGCAAGGCAGTAGAGGTATGCTTAATAATAGTGACATCACATCTGTTCATGCAAGCACTGTGTAATACGCATAACACAAGTCTGGAATGGTGGCCCAAAAAAAGGTGAAGAAGCCAGGCGGAGAAGCCAGTTCAGTATTGTCATTTGTTGCAAAAAAAAAAAAAAAAGCACGAAAAGTAAACAGTGAAAGATTGGATTGTGGTTCCAATGCTGAGCTATATGTATCCTACAAGATGAGTTACTTCACACACCCGAGTACTATAGGTATGAAAAGGACAACTTAGGCTGCATTCCCACGCTCCGTGTTCCTGACGGAACATGGATGTGGAATGCCAGTACCGGAGTCCCCCCGCACCCGGACAGCATCTGTAATTAGATGCTGGGAACAGGGGAACTGTATTCATAAGCGCCACGATGTAGTAACAGCACCGCACGGCTGCTTCAGACCAGCGCTTATGAATACAGTTCCCCCGTTCCCAGAATCAAATTACAGATACTGTCCGGACGTGGGGGGACTCCGGTACTGGCATTACGGGTCTGTGTTCCGTCAGGAACACGGAGCGTGGGAATGCAGCCTTAGTGTTCCAGCAGGACAACAACCCAAAGCATATGTCAAGATTGGTGAAGGAATGCTTCAATGGCAATGAGGTAGAATTGCTGGATTGGCCCCTACAATCCCCAGACCTCAACCTAGTTGAACACTAAAAGAACAGCAATGGAACCCGATTGTCTGTGGATTAGCTATAAGCATCCCTACTTACTCACATTTGCTGGGCTATCAAACACTTGTGAGTAGAGTTGTGGAATTGAAGAAAAGGCCCTATTTGTACCCAAATGAGTCGACCAGTATGCACCATCATTGGGAAAGAGACCTGCGAGCATATTTCGGTTCAGACATGCTTGATTCTGATCAAGAGCATTCCCAATTATTCAGGCACTAGTGAAAGCCAAAGGTCAATTTAAAAATACCAACAAGAAAAAATGTAAATATAGATTTTAGAAGCAAAACAGTAAAACTACAGGTACATGACAGGAATCTGCATAACTAAGTATATGCCAAATTTATGCAAAGATGATTGCCTATAAAATTAAGGTAATTTCACGTATTCAAAGCTGTAGTGCAGGGGTGTCAAACTCGAATACACAGGGGTCAAAATTAAAAACTTGACCTAAGCCTGGGCCAACCTCAGTATTTATTGAAAAACCATGTACAATTCACGGATGTTTTTCCTTCTGATCTGATATAAAAGGTATAACCTTTTCATATCAATTTTATATTACAAATATATTATTTATATTATATATAAAAAATACTTGCTTTGGGTAAATTCACACGGGCGGATCC
Source organism: Dendropsophus ebraccatus (assembly GCF_027789765.1). Classification (NCBI taxonomy): domain Eukaryota; kingdom Metazoa; phylum Chordata; class Amphibia; order Anura; family Hylidae; genus Dendropsophus; species Dendropsophus ebraccatus. Next base: position 81,254,655 of record NC_091457.1, read on the forward strand.
GCCGGGAGTCTCACGCACGAAATCTGCAGCTAATCCACAAGACACGTATTATTCTTATTATTATTAATATGTGTATTGCGGATTAGCTGCGGATTTCGTGCATGAAACTCCCGGCGGATCCGCCCGTGGGAATTTACCCTTAGGGTAGATTCACACATACCGGATTCACAGCGGATTTCATGCTGCGAGTTTACAGAGAAATTTGCTGTGAATCCTGGTAGTGTTAAGTTCAATGGGGTAACATATCCGCTGCGGAATGGGGTTACATACCCGAACGGCAGCACTGATTGGCTAAACAGGACTGACGGGAGCTGGGAGTCTCACAAACAGCCACAGCCCTGAGCAGTTAATGTATGCTGTGGGCTCTGGGCTGCGGGCGGCGGGGGGTTAAAGGGGCTGGATTACATACTTGCGGCGGAATGAAAATTCTGCTGCGGGTATGTAACCCCATTGAACTTCACACTACCAGGACTCACAGCGGCTTTTGCGACAAACTCGCATCATGAAATCCACTGCGAGTCCGGTACGTGTAAAGCTACCCTTAAAGGGAATCTGTTAGGTCTGAACCATGCACAGAGCTGCAGACAGAGGCAGATAGGTGATAAGGAGATAAAATAAATTATACTGATGGCCATTTGCAGTTATACAATTGCAATTTCCCTTGGAAGCTGAAGTGCTACAGAAATTATGCTGAGCCACGGCATGCCTCCCACACTCTCCCTGTCTTGTCTGACATACAGGGCTAAGCCAGAAGCTGTGTATGTTAATTAGCACAGGACGGCAGAGGTGTGGGGGGGGGAGGTTTGCATGCTGGGGCTCAGCATCACATTTTTAGCACTTCAGCAAATGGCCATCAGCAAAGACAAAGGCATCATTTGTTTACACGACAGGAGCTGGTTACTTACTACAGCTGACTCCTAACTGCAATCAGAGATAACTCCAGTCCTGATCATCTGACCACTTAAATATTGTGTTCTATTGTAACTGTAATATCTAAAAAGTTAGGCTTCTCCCGTGACGCAGCTCCCAGGTGTAAAGTAGTGAAAGTGGTTATCCAGGATTATAAAAACATAGGCGCTTTTTTCCCCAGAAACAGTTCAGCTCCATTAAAGTTAATGACAGCCAAGTTCTAATATCACAATAAACCTGAGGGCAGGCGTGGCACTGTTTGTGGAAGAAAGCAGCTCTGTTTTTCAAATTCTGGAAAACATTTTAACATGGTAAGCCAGGGCCCTCCAGGTTTGCCATGCTAAAATTCCTATTACAGTGTACATATACATCAGCACTACAGTGTATTGTATTAACAATAATGTCCCCTAGTGGTCACGTAACCCTAGTGCAGAGGTGTAACTACAGGGGGTGCAAAGTATGCAGTTGTGTAGTGGTCCAGACACCGTATTCCACTGATCAGTTTCTTTCCTAGTTCAGTTAGCCCCTGAAGGTATTTTTGTATGGGTTGCCTATGTCTTTCTGTATTATATTTTTAGATCTGCTGTGTTGACTTTTGGCCACAAGATGTCATCACTGAGAATTAGCTCATTCTCATTTTTTTCAACACATTGAAGCTAATAGGGGTTAATGCATTGGTTATATTGTATGATGTTTTACATGTTACATAGTTACATAGTTACATAGTCAATACGGTTGAAAAAAGACACATGTCCATCAAGTTCAACCAAGGAGGGGATGGATACAGGGAAGGGGGAGGGGTGATAGGTTCTATACATATGCATTTATATTATTTTGGTCTAAGAACTTGTCTAGCCCTGTTTTGAAGCCCTCTACTGTTTTTGCTGTGACCAGATCCTGGGGTAGACTGTTCCACAGATTTACAGTTCTCATGATAAAGAAGGCTTGTCGCCTCCGGAGACTGAACCTTTTTTTCTCCAGGCGGAGGCAGTGCCCCCTTGTCCTTTGGGGGGGGGTTACCTGGAAGATCTTTTCCCCATATTTCTTGTAGGGGCCATTTATATATTTAAATAAATTAATCATATCTCCCCTTAAACGTCTCTTCTCCAGACTAAACAAATTTAATTCTTGTAATCTCTCCTCATAACTAAGGTGCTCTATTCCCCTTATTAGTTTAGTTGCCCGTCTTTGTACCCTCTCCAGCTCTAGAACATCCTTTTTATAAATCGGGTTCCAAAACTGGACAGCATACTCCAGATGAGGCCGCACCAAAGCTTTTTAAAGCGGTAATATTATATCCCTGTCCCGAGAGTCCATGCCTGTTTTAATGCATGACAATATCCTGCTGGCCTTAGAAGCCGCTGACTGACATTGTGTGCTGTTCTGTAGTCTATTATCTACAAGTATACCCAGATCCTTCTCTATCAGTGACTGTCCCAGAGTTACTCCCCCCCCAGGACATATGATGCATGCGGGTTATTAGTACCCAGGTGCATAACTTTACATTTATCCACATTGAACCTCATTTACCAAGTGGACGCCCAAACACTCAGTGTGTCTAAGTCATCCTGTAACATCTGCACATCCTCCATAGACTGTACTGTACTACAAAGCTTGGTGTCATCTGCAAAGAAAGAAACATTGCTGTTAATTCCATTCTCAATATCATTAATAAACAAGTTAAACAGAAGAGGGCCCAGTACTGACCCTTGGGGTACACTTATTATTACGATTATTAAGCCAGTTTTCAATCCAGTTACACATTAAACTTTCCAAACCGCTAGACTTTAACTTACCCATCAGACGTCCATGAGGAACTGTGTCAAACGCTTTAGCAAAATCCAGGTGCACGATATCCACAGCTGCGCCCCCATCCAGGCTTCGTAGAAACATATCAGGTTGGTTTGACAGCTTCTGTCCTTAGTAAAACCATGCTGGTTATCACTTATAATACTATTAGCCACTACATATTCCTGGATGTAGTCCCTTATAAGCCCCTCAAATAGTTTCCCCACAATGGATGTTAAGCTTACGGGTCTATAGTTACCTGGGCAAGTTCGAGAGCCCATTACATTTGCCTTACGCCAGTCCCTCGGCACAATACCAGTAAGCAAAGAATCACTGAATATTTCATACAAGGGTAGATAAATTACAGAACTGAGTTCCCTAAGAACTCTGGGGTGTAATCCATCAGGCCCTGGAGCTTTGGTTACATTGAGTTTATTTAATTTATCTTGGACCATATCGATAGTAAACCAGTTCAGTACATTACATGTGTTAGCAGCACTGGCCCCACCCACCTCAGTACTGGCCCCACCCACCACAGCTCCATCCTCTTCTTTTTTACATACAGAACTGAAAAAGCCATTAAGTAACTCAGTTTTCTCCTGATCCCCAGTTATTAACTCCCCGTCACCTTTATTAAGGGGTCCTACATGCTCTGACCTTGTTTTTTTTGCATTAATATATTTAAAGAATTTTTGGGGGTTTCTTTTGCTATCTATGGCTACCTGTATTTCATTGTGAATTTTTGCTGCTTTTATTACATTTTTACAGGTTTTGTTGACTTCTTTGTAATGTTTAAAGGCTAAAGCTGACCCCTCTGATTTGTATTTTTTGAATGCCCCTTTTTTCTCATTTATACCACAGAGCAAGAGTGTGATATGCCACACTATGCCTGGCCTCTCCTATAAAACTCTCTGTTAGTTCTGATGGTGTGGGTAGACTAGTCGTAGTGTATCCTGATTTTGTTGCTGACTAGACTATACAAGAGAGTTTACCACAGAGTCTGGCCCTTGTGGCCAGATCCCTGTTTCCACAAAGACTGTTCCTTTCTTCACATGTGTCGGCCTACAGCAGTATATGTTGCTAACATATCCAAGCCTAACCTATTCAAAGCTATACAAGTATATCAAAGGGCATTGGCAATTACACTCAAGCGCAAACTGCTGATTTTAGACTTGTGCAACATATTAAAGTTAAATAAATAAATAAAAAAAGTATAGTATATTATATATATACACTACTGTTCAAAAGTTTGGGGTCATATTGAAATGTCCTTATTTTTGAAGGAAAAGCACTGTACTTTTCAATGAAGATAACTTTAAACTAGTCCTAACTTTAAACAAATACACTCTATACATTGCTAATGTGGTAAATGACTATTCTAGCTGCAAATGTCTGGTTTTTGGTAAAATGTATACATAGGTGTATAGAGGCCCATTTCCAGCAACTATCACTCCAGTGTTCTAATGGTACAATGTGTTTGCTCATTGGCTCAGAAGGCTAATTGATGATTAGAAAACCCTTGTGCAATCATGTTCACGCATCTGAAAAAAGTCTAGCTCGTTACAGAAGCTACAAAACTGACCTTCCTTTGAGCAGATTGTGTTTCTGGAGCATCACATTTGTGGGGTCAATTAAACGCTCAAAATGGCCAGAAAAAGAGAACTTTCATCTGAAACTCGACAGTCTATTCTTGTTCTTAGAAATAAAAGCTATTCCATGCGAGAAATTGCTAAGAAATTGAAGATTTCCTACAACGGTGTGTACTACTCCCTTCAGAGGCCAGCACAAACTAAGCAAGAACATAAGCACATTAGAGTCTCTAGTTTGAGAAACAGACGCCTCACAGGTCCCCAACTGGCATCTTCATTAAATAGTACCCGCAAAACACCAGTGTCAACATCTACAGTGAAGAGGCGGCTGCAGGATTTTGGGCTTCAGGGCAGAGTGGCAAAGAAAAAGCCATATCTGAGACTGGCCAATAAAAGAAAAAGATTAAGATGGGCAAAAGAACACAGACATTGGACAGAGAAAGACTGGAAAAAAGTGTTGTGGACGGATAAATCCAAGTTTGAGGTGTTTGGATTACAAAGAAGAATGTTTGTGAGACGCAGAACAAATGAAAAGATGCTGGAAGAATGCCTGACGCCATCTGTTAAGCATGGTGGAGGTAATGTGATGGTCTGGGGTTGCTTTGGTGCTGGTAAGGTGGGAGATTTGTACAGGGTAAAAGGGATTCTGAATAAGGAAGGCTATCACTCAATTTTGCAACGCCATGCCATACCCAGTGGACAGCGCTTGATTGGAGCCAATTTCATCTTACAACAGGACAATGACCCTAAACACACCTCCAAATTGTGCAAGAACTATTTACAGCAGAAGCAGGCAGATGGTATTCTATCGGTAATGGAGTAATTTCTAACCTTGTCAATGTCTTGACTCTATTTTATATTCATTTCACAACGTATGGTGGTGAATAAGTGTGACTTTTCATGGAAAACACAAAATTGTTTGGGTGACCCCAAACTTTTGAACGGTAGTGTATGTATAGTATAGTATAAGTATATAAGCATAGTATAAACAAAGTATAGTAAAACCATTTTTTCTCAATGGAAAAAAACAAACAAATAAATAAAAAACATTTTCCACAACCATCATATACAAATAAACAATAAAAAGCTATTTTGGTTTTAATTTTTTTTTTAATTGAAAAAAACTTGAAATTTTTATATTGCTGTAATTACACTGATCCAAAGAACAAAAAACATTAACATGCAGGTTGAACACCAGAAAACTGGTGCTTCCCAATGCTGCCGCTATAAAAATGCTATAAAAACTCAATAAAGAACTGATAATTTACATACAACATCCAAGTGTCCTGTAAATCCCCCTATTTAGCATAACATAGACTTCCAGCTTGTGATGATGGACAGGAGAAGCAGAGCAGAAACATGGCATATGAATGTTTCAGGTGACGACGTGATGGGATCAGAGTAAATCATAATGAATGTATGCTCCGAGGCACGGGTATTATTCAGTCTCCAGTCAGTCACTTCATTGCACTGCTGTAACACTGGGTTATTTGTCACTGCAGCTCTGTGGCTGATCCTAATAAGTTTTATCATTTTAATTACTTTAAGAAGATAGAAAATACAGGTGGCTGAGACATAGACCCTAGAAATAAAATGTTTAACCTTCTCTCAACCAAAAACTTGTTCAACTTCTATTGCAGTTACCCGGCAGCATTATAACACTTTTAACCTCTTAAGGACGGAGCAAATTTTCGTTTTTGCGTTTTCGTTTTTTCCTCCTTGTGTTTAAAAAGCCATAGCACTTGCATTTTTTCACCTAGAAACCCACATGAGTGTTATTTTTTGCGTGACTAACTGTACTTTGCAATGGCAGACTAAATTTTTGCATAAAATATGCTGCGAAACCAGAAAAAATTATATGCGCGGTGAAATTGAAAAAATACCCTGCAAATCTTTTTCCTTGTGTTTTTTTTGTTTTTACGCCATTTGTCCTATGGAAAAACTGACATGTCATATACAGTATGTTTTCTCAAGTCAGTTCGATTAAAAAACATGCAACTTGCGTAACTTTTATATTATTTGATGGCTTTTAAAAAAATTAAACCTTCTTTAGATAAAAAACGTTCCTTAAAATTGCCAGGCTTATAACGCTTTTATCCTTTGGTCTATGGAGCTGAGTTTGGTGTAATTTTTTGCGCCATGATGTCTTCTTTTTATTGGTACCTTGATTGCATATATGCAACTTTTTGATTGCTTTTCATTAAAATGTTTCTGGATTTGATGCGCCAAAAAATGCACAATTTCTGCACTTTGGTGGGTCTTTGCGCTTATGCCGTTTACATGGTGCAGAGAACAGAACACCGTCCTATATTCAGAAACACTCTTTAATGATTAGTAGAAACAAAAACTGAAATTCTTCAGCAGTTTTTCCTTTAGGGTCACCAGTAAATATGATTCAAGATAATTTAGGTCTCCTTTATTAACATATCAAAGATAAAATATGAAAAGATGAAAATATTTATTTCTATACCTGAAACTTCCTAAGGACATCACAAAACGGCATGCTGTGAAATCCAACAATTTACATTACATGGTATTTTGAAGTAGTAATCATTTGGTACTGTATATATTTTAAACATAAATGGGTAAACTCTTCTCAGACAGATTGTTGGAAGTCTGATTCTAGGCCCCCCCATTGTTTGCTGGAGTCATTGTACTATTCGTACAACCAGTTCAAGGTACTGCTGCATTGTCCTTAAACAGGACACTGCTCCAGTACCTTGCATCACCACTAATAGGAGGGCAACTGCAGGAGGCTACTGGGCTGGCACTGTGGCATCTTTAAACTGCTGACTGGCAGGGGAAGGTCTGTCTTTTAAAGCTTAGATTACCCCTTTAAAAAGCAGTTTAATAAAAATAAGATCCATATACTTGGCTATAGAAGGAATCATTATAGCATTTACATTCTTACATACAGTGGGCAGTAGTAGTATAGCTATAAACATCTTCATAGTGGAGCCATATTGTAGTAGTTATAATTATGCGTTTATGCCCACACACAGCATCTCTTATTGGCCGTTTGATGCCTGTCTTTTAGGATGGCCATTATTTTGAGGTCAAACGATGGTCAGTAAATGACAGCCGTCCGAAAAGATGGCAAATGGACAACAAAAGACTGTGTGTGAACATAGTGAACATAGCCACGAAGTGGGATATATTGTACTATTGTACTTCTAGTCTTGTTACACAGTGTAGTTATACTCTTCTACATTGGGGTAGTAGTACAGTAGTTATGGTATATTCTTATGAATAAAGGGACTGTATTATAGTATATTCTTGTATATAGGTGCAGTATTATAAAAGTTATATACTTGCACAGAGGGGTACTTGGTATGTATTATTGTAATAATATTTTGTACACAGGAGCATTATTTTAGTAGGTAAATTTCTATGGAACAAGAATAGATATAAGAATAAATACTTTGTTTAGTGGCTCACCCTTCTAATCACTGAAAATGAGATCAATGGTTAAAACCCTATACCTCAAGGGGTTAAATAAAATGCAGCAAATGTTAAAATAGATAACCAATCCTCAAGTGTGATCATAAAAGAAATCCAAAAGAGGTTGTCAGAGAAAAAACACTTCATATATCAATTCTTTATAAATCAAAAAAACATAGCCTCGCCACAGGTCCCTTGTGGTTGAACACAGTACACAATAGAGAATAATAAATCAGAAAAAGATAAAATAATAAATTAAAAATATAGGTGAAAAACACTGTTGATCGCTTATAGCAGGGGTGGGGAACCTTTTCCATGTCGAGGGCCGGTCGGGCATTAATAAAATCATTCGAGGGCCGCATACCGTGCGCGGCAGTTAGTAGCGGGGGTTTGCAGCACCCAGGGCAAGGCAAGGTATTGTTCCCCTAGTGCCCCTGCTATTGTAGTTAACCCCCAGCCATGTCCCTGGTAGCCTAGTTAACCCCCATCAGTCATGTCCCTGGTAGCCTAGTTAACCCCCCCAGCCATGTCCCTGGTAGCCTAGTTATCCCCCCATCAGTCATGTCCCTGGTGGCCTAGTTAACCCCCATCAGGCCTGTTCCTGGTAGCCTAGTTAACCCCCATCAGGCCTGTCCCTGGGAGCCTAGTTAACCGCCATCAGGCATGTCCCAGGTAGCCTAGTTAACCCCCATCAGGCATGTCCCTGGTAGCCTAGTTAACCCACATCAGTCATGTCCCTGGTAGCCTAGTTAACCCCCATCAGGCATGTCCCTGGTAGCCTAGTTAACCCACATCAGTCATGTCCCTGGTAGCCTAGTTAACCCCCATCAGGCATGTCCCTGGTGGCCTATTTAACCCCCATGAGGCATATCCCTGATAGCCTAGTTAACCCACATCAGGCCTGTCCCTGGTAGCCTAGTTAACCCCCATCAGGCATGTCCCTGGTAGCCTAGTTAACCCACATCAGTCATGTCCCTGGTAGCCTAGTTAACCCCCATCAGGCATGTCCCTGGTGGCCTAATTAACCCCCATCAGGCATATCCCTGATAGCCTAGTTAACCCACATCAGTCATGTCCCTGGTAGCCTAGTTAATCCCTCATTCATGTCCCTGGTAGCCTAGTTAACCCCCCCATCAGGCATGTCCCTGGTAGCCTAGTTAACCCCCCATCAGGCCTGTCCCTGGTAGCCTAGTTAACCCCCATTAGTCATGTCCCTGGTGGCCTAGTTAACCCCCAACAGTCATGTCCCTGGTGGCCTAGTTAACCCCCATCAGGCCTGTCCCTGGTAGCCTAGTTAACCCCCATCAGGCATGTCCCTGGTGGACCAGTTAACCCCCAACAGTCATGTTCCTGGTAGCCTAGTTAACCCCTATCAGGCATGTCCCTGGTGGCCTAGTTATCCCCCCCATCAGGCATGTCCCTGGTAGCCTAGTTAACCCCCAACAGTCATGTCTCTGGTGGACCAGTAAACACCCAACAGTCATGTCCCTGGTGGACCAGTTAACCCCCAACAGTCATGTCTCTGGTGGACCAGTAAACACCCAACAGTCTTGTCCCTGGTGGCCTACTTATCCCCCCCCCCCAACAGTCATGTCCCTGGTAGCCTAGTTATCCCCCCCCCCATCAGTCATGTCCCTGGTGGACTAGTTAACCCCCATCAGTCATGTCCCTGGTAGCCTAGTTATCCCCCCCATCAGTCATGTCCCTGGTGGCCTATTTAACCCCCAAATAAAAAAAATAAACATCCCACTCACCTTACCTCCGCTCCCACGCTGCCCATGTCCTCTTCTTTCCCAGGACCTCTGTGCCGGTCTTCTCCTGCAGGCGGCGCGCGATGAAATGACGTCATCGCACGCAGCCCGCAGGAGACTGAAGACACGCGCCGCTCTGGAGGAGGAAGGAGCCGACACAGACAGCACGGCAGCTGTCACAGACACCGGAGGATGCTGTGTGCGCCGGCTCCTTCCTCCTCCACAGCAGCGCGTGTCACAGGGGAGCTGCGGGCCGCGGGCCGCATCGGGAGGTCTCAGGGGCCGGATGCGGCCCGCGGGCCGGAGGTTCCCCACCCCTGGCTTATAGTCTCTATTATTCTCTGTTAGTCCATAGGGTATCACATGTAAACTGACAACAATAGGCTTGTTTCCATGTGTGTCAAATATGTATCTCAATGTCCTCTAATTGGGTGATGTGCTGAGATATATTTCAAACCTTACAGTTTCTCAATGAGCCACAGTGAAGCCAGCACAATCTAGAAGATAGTAAATTAGTCTGGCGCACTGCACCTTTCACCACTTCAAATGTCCGGAGTACGGCAACTCTCACCGCTCGACATGTCTGGGGAGATCTAGATCCTTGCTAAGTCGGGTGGGGGTGGGGGTAGCTTAAGAGATCCTGCGCTATGTTTCGTGCCAAACGTTGTCTACCACTACTACTTGCTATAGACGTTTGGAGCAAGGAGGTCTCATACTACTCACCCCAGCAAGTATCCAAAACCCCCAGACATGACGAGTGGTGAGAGTCTACAATGTTCTAGATTGTGCTGGCTTCACTGTGGCTCAATGAGAAACAGCACATTAGCCCACTAGAGCACATTGAGATACATATTTGACACAGATAGAAACAAGCCTATTGTTGTCAGTTTACTTGTGATACTCTATGGACTAACAGAGATTAAAGGGGTTATCCAGTGCTACAAAAACATGGCCACTTATCCCCTCTCTTGTCTCTAGTTTGGGTGAGGTTTTAAACTCAGTTCCATTGAAGTAAGTGGAGCTTAATTGCAAACCGCACCTGAACTGGAGACAAGAGAGAGGCAAAGGGGCGATGTTTTTATAGCGCTGGATAACCCTCTTTAATAGAGATTTTTAGAGATCAACTGTGTGTTTTTTACCTATATTTTTTATTCATGATTTTATCTTTTTCTGATTTATTATTCTCTATAGCGTATTGTGTCCAACCAGAAGGGCCCTGTGGCAACACTTCGTTTTTATAATGCATATATGAAGTGTGTTTTCTCCGACAACCTCTTTTGGACTTATTTTCTGATCTCACACTGAAAACTTGAGGATTGATTATCTATTTCCACATTTGCGGTGACAATAGATCCACACTCAAGGCAGTTAAAATTTTGGACAGGTCTTCTATTTAAACCAAGTCTACTGAAGTTTCTTCTTAAGTTAAAGTTATAAAGTTATAAGAGAGAAGACAACCTCTTAAGAATCCTTCTCTAGCCTCGGCCTCTTAAGAATGTGACACTTGCATCATGAGCAGCACATTGACTACGAGAAAATGAAATATGATAACTTTTACCAAGTAGATTATTATTCTTGAAACTGCTGTAGGAATACATAGAGGAGTCATCTAGGTGTTTTTTTTTTGTAATTCCATCTACTATTATTATACCAAATATGATACTATATGAAAAGACCTTAGTAAAAATAATTTTTACCATCTCCTGAACTAAATAGGAGCTAATGCAACAAGTATTAATTAAGTTGAATTGGCTTGGCCTCTCTATTCTTACATTCTCATATGTAGTATTATATTCACCTATCAATGTTTAAAATAAAGTGCCTGTGGTTATGGTGGCGGATGTTTTATCTCCTCAGTGCAGTAGGATCTGATGCCAAAGAGCAGCAGTCAGGCCATGGTTCTTGGCAACCAGTATTAAATGTTCAGAAGAATGTTTAATTAGGATGGCAATTACAGAATAAATTGGATACTTTCACTGAGCTTGCAGGGATGAGTATAAATAAAAGACTTAGCATCAGAAGAAAGTAAAGAAAATAAAATTATTGAATTATATGCATCTTTTCTCTAGTGCAGAAACAAGGTTATATGTCTCCAGCACTGACGGGTCATTGGTCCATTTAAAATACCATACTTTACTGACAATATTTTAAACAATGGACATCATGTTAAGAATGCATTTCAAGCCCTTTGGACTGTCAGTCATAGCGCACGTTCAAGTGTCTAATCGGCTTAAAGACCCTGGAGAAACACAATCTTATTTGTACTCTGTACCCTTTCCTGGGATCCAGTCTAACATCCTGTCCCTCCTGCTTTCATTATGAGGAGAGGTGATCTGATACTAAGTTCTGGTTATCTTTTTTACCAGGTAATGATGTAACATATGACACATTTTATTACACGCTAAAACAAGAACAGATCTTATACCAGTTGCCTTAACAGACTGTATATTGACTCCAGACCCGACCCTCTAAAAAATACAGATTGCAGACCAGGCTTTGTAAGCTGATACAGACCCTACAACAGAATCCCTAAATAAATTCAGACAACAGACCAAACTACATAAACAAATATAGAAGCCAAACCCGACCCCTAAACAAATGCAGACCTTAGACAAAGAGGCAGTTAGGGTAAGCTGGGGTTTCTCTTACTCTGTTGGAGGGTTCCTCTAAAATAAGACAATCACAGACCAATGTGATTCCAGCTGGATAATTTTACTTACATTTCCTTCACATACTGTGGCAAAGTAATCTTGGTTTCTATTTCTATTTAGAATACAAACAAGGTGGCCTGGTTACATGATCTTTTTATTATTATTACAATGTTAATAAGAGTATAAAAATATCCAACTGTATGGAGAGAAATTTAGTCCCTCGTTCCCTCTCCCTCTACTCTTGCCACTAGCTCTAAGACCTGCCTTCTGTTTTTTTTTTCCCTGCGGAACAACAATCTCAGGGACCTGGCTTCACTACCCCTACCACTATCTACAAGGCCAGAACCCATACACTCTTGATGTCAAAAATCCATGCCATTCTAAGGGTGGGTTCACACATAACGGATCTCTCGCTGCAAATTCGCAGCGAGATCCGCTGCGGATCCCTGCCCTGTACACTTATGGGCAGACAAACTCGCAGCTGGATGAACATTCCGCTGTGAGCATGTCTGCAGCCACCCCCCGGCCACCAGAGCGTATACTTTACCTTGTCCCCGCTCCGGCTTGCTGCGGGGCTCCCGGCGTCTTCCCGTGCCGCTCAGCCAATCAGTGTGCTGTGACAGGGCAGAGCACTGATTGGCCGAGCAAGACAACATTCCGGGAGCCCCGAAGCAAGCCGCAGTGGGGATTTTTACTGCTGTAAACATGCAGGGCCATGAGGCCAAATATGTTTATTGCTCAGGCGGCAGATTTGTAGGGGCAGCAGATTTTATGGAGTGACCAAAAATTATCCTGTCTGCTACACACCACTGACTTCATTAACCTCATGACCTGCAAATAATAGCAAGGCACAGATGCAGAATATAAGTAAGTCAGGACGGTAAACACAGGTATTGTAACTTGCTTCAGACATCACTTCATTACATGTTATTATTACCTCTTTAAATGGAGGTGTAATGGTAGTATGACCATGAATAAGATCACCATGCATAATCAAAACTTATTAACTGTAGTGTATGTCATTCCATTTATAACTTCAGTTGCCCGCTCAAGCTCTGTTAAGTATTGTTTGTACATTGATGTCCAAAACTGTACACAATATTGCATGAGCAGTTAGACTAGTGATTTGTAAAGTGAAGAACTACGTTTTCATCATGGGCCCCTATGCCCCATTGTGATGCACTCAATAATTTTATTTGCCTTTGCAGTGGCTATGTCAGGACAGTGTTTGCCCTAGGGAAATTTACTGTCAACAATTATTTTTCACATTAAGTAAATATTCTTGGTATGGATTTTCCCTTCCCATGTGCATTACCTTACATTTGTCAATGTTATACCTCATCTATCACTTCCCAGCCCAAGCCCCCAACCTATCAAAATCCATTTATAACACTGTATTGCCTTCTTTTGTATTTATTGAGTTACCCTGTGTAGTATTATTTGTAAACAAAAAAATAAAAAATAAAAAAGTATATTTTACTAAACTATCCCTGTACAAGGTCATTTATGGATATATTCAAAAGAATATTGTTCTTATGGTACCCTACTAGTAACAGTGACCCAAACAGAGAATGTACTGTTGATAATCCCCCTCTGAACAGGTTATGTACCCAAATACACACATTTTGGAACAGCTTAGGCATCCTCATTATTTGTAACACACTTTTGTGTGGCACAGTGGCAAATGCTTTGGAAAAATCAAAAACAAAAATTCAATGACCCAGTTCTAGGACCTTAACTTACCTCTTCATTAAAGCTGATTCTGTTAGTTTGCCAGAACTGATCCAGTGGCATAGCTACAGTGGCGGCTGGGGGCTGTATGCAACAGGGGGCATAATTACTTGGGTGGGGTGGAGGATGTACAAAACATGGGGCATTATTAATGTGGCGGAGCTGTACACAACATGGAACATTACTACTGTGGGTGGGAAGCTGTACACAACAGAGATCATTATTACTGTGGGTCTGGGCTGTACACAACAGGGGGCATTATTACTATGTGGGCACAGCCGGGGGCATTATTACTATGTGGGAGGCACAGCAGGGGCAGGCAGGCAGGCACATTTTTTGCACAGGGGGCCTATGCAGTCTGTGTCTGCCCCTGGGATGAGAGTTGAGAGGGAATGATGCAGCACTTTCTGATACACTTACAGTCAATGCCCCCATCAAAGCGCTGTAGAGAAATGTGTGATGTGTGATACAGAGTAATGTGGCAGTACAAAACCAATAGAAACAGGGCTGGCAATTGTTTTGCTTTCACATAACAGATCAACACTATAACTGTATAGTATAAGGGCTTGGGAATCCTTTTGAACAAGTAGCAAACATTTCTTGAAACTTTTGCATGCTTGACTACGACACTTTCATTTAATTGCACAAGCTGAATTTTAATGTCCTCCCTTTTAATTAGAGCAGGTAAACAAAGACAAATGGCATTTGGTGCACAATGAGCGGAATTGTGCCAACGCTGCAGAGTTTCGATTTGACCTGATTAAACTGCATACAATTATCATGGTCAGATTAAATATTCACTTTGGCCGTGGACGTGATCTACTCTGATATTATAGTCACCCCTTAGTACAGAACACAGTGTCATTTTATGTACAAGAAGAGACTAGAGACTGGAATATAAATTGACCTGCAATTATTTTGACACACCTTGGCTTCATATACTTAAGGGATTGCATTGTAAGGGATTTTCTCTTATAATAATTTTAAGGATTGGTTCATATAAAAAGCCCATAAATAAAACTAGATGCCCATTATAGCAGCCTCTGTTTTGTGAATGGTCTGTCTCCAGGGGCTGGCACAATGCCTATCAGCACCTCTGACTCGTCCACTCAAAACAGACACCTGTAGCTGCCACCTGAACTGGTGGACAATATATAATTCTGCTCAGATTTGTGACTGTAACTACAGATCTGCAATTTGTACAGTAGTTAAAAATGTACTGTATGTGCTAAGCACAAAATACACCAATGGATTAAAATTAAGCCGGTCAGAAAGAAATAATTCTGTATCGGATTCTGCGATATTATGAATATTAGTCTGTGCCCTCAAACAGTGATCTGTGTCACAGACATTCTTTGAGAAAATATAGTTATAGCATGACTCGTAATCAACTATCACTTGATGCAGGGCAGTGGGGGCAGTGGGACTATAAAGCAGATGTTTAAGTAAACTGTAAAGATGCAAAGGGCACACTGGGACAGTAAATGGAAGAGTGAGGTAATATTGTGGTGATCACTAGCGCCAAGAGACCTGAGTCAGCAGACAAAAGACTAAAAGCATGTACCGATGGTACTATGTTCTAACAACACCACTTTTATCAAGGGATATATACTCATAGCCAGTATATACTTATTGACAAAAAAACTGCAGCGTCCAGTTATGTCTTAGGCGCATATATATATATATATATATATATATCAGAAGAATACCGCAGCACTCATGGGATAGAATTCAACAAAACGTGTTTATTTCCCCAGTGCAGTGCTTGAAAAAGCTCAGTGTGGAGAGCGAAACGTTGCGGTTTGGGGAAATAAACACGTTGTGTTGAATTCTATCCCATGAGTGCTGCGGTATTCTTCTGATTTATATTACCTATACCGGGTGGTCGCTGGTATATACCGCCTGGCACCACATCTATCTTTACACGAGTGCTGCATTCATTCTGAATTTCTTTATATATATATATATTATATATTTATATATATATATATATATATATATATATATATATAATTACAGGAGTGGTCTGATAAGGCACTGGGTCTTGCCACAATCTTTCTGTGTGTATGCAGGCAACAATCACACGACTAATGAAAATTTGTTTGTATGTTGTTGATCACACCTTTTGAGCTGACTATAAAATCACAGCCAGGCAGACAGCAAAGATTTGGAAAAAATCTGGAAACTGACCATAAAATCTTTGTTAATCGCTCGCTAATTGTTCGGAAATCTTTCAGTATATGTAAACATTGTTTGTTCGTTATTATGATACTTTGTATACTAGAGTATATCAATGATTGTAACATCGTAACTATTGACTATGGCCCCATAAATGATTTCAGGTCATTCACAAAAGCGCTTGTTCTCAATTGTTTATTGTTATTTAGAGAAAATGAAAAATTGCTGGTGTGATGATCAGGGGAGGGATTCAGTCACTCCTAGTAACGATAAAAGAGACACTCGCAGTTCAGTGATATAATATATACATACATATATATATATATATATATATATATATATATATACATACATACATATATATATGACATGTGGTGCCTCTCAAGGCATAGCTTTCAACTGGCATTTATCATGAGGATACCGCTTTCCCTCAGCACTTGCTTGGCCTGTTCAGTCATCAATTGAACATTTCTGGGAGCAGCTTTGGGAGACGCCGGTTTTGGTAACCTACAGTAACCTACAGGCCTAGCAGCAACATCCGTGAGCAAATGTGTCGCAAGATGCCATGCCGAACCTATATGTTTCATGCCCAACTGTATGTCATATTGTATCCAGGCTAGCGGTGGCCCAGTGCATTCCTTTCAATTGTATAGTTTTTTTTCCCAGTAAACCTATCATTTTTCTCTAATATTGTAACCAATTACATATCTCATCATTACATTCATTCGATTCCTATAGCCCCTTCTTGATGCCTTTCTTCTTTATTTTTTTCTCTGCTTGTTTTTTAATAGATATTTAGTAAAAGTTATTGGATTTTACGGGAAAATGCCATGGGAATTTCTATTCGTTGTGGATTACACGCCTGAGCCAGTGCCCAACTGAGCTTCCCAGCCAGAATATCAGCAGCTTCCACAGGTGAATGTAAGGTTTGTGCCATGGGGACCTTTTATATCTTGGACTTTATTATTATATTAGATGGTTGCTTATCATGCAATTTCCTAATATAATATTTAATATACAGCAACTTTGGGATTAGAATAACCTTGACAGAGCAAGTACCTAAATGTGGAGATTTCATGGTATTGTCACATCTTGGCAACCAGGAAGGCGATCTAAGAGTTAACTATCTCGGGTAAGCGTTCAGCTGAGCTGCAGAATATTGTGATATTTCAGCTTTTGTGACAGATCTGTCTCACTCTGTATTGGTAGCAGTTCAAAGGAAGAATAGATTTTTATTATTTCTTTCATCCTGTGAAACAATGTGAGCTCCCATGAATAATCTATGTACCACAGGTATATGAATGGGAGATTAGATGGGGAATTTGCTTTAAAGAGTAACTTTGATTCACCCACCAGCATCAGTGCCACAGCCGCTCTGATTACTTTATCAGATGTTGGGTAACTGCCTGGGTGGTGATATATGGCAAATGTAATGTTCACACGTAACCTACTTCACAAAAAGACACAAAGGACATTGGAACATTGCAAGATTATGATGTACTCACCCTGTTGATCTGATGCAGTTCTACTACTTTTTTGGTTGGAAAATTAGAATGAATTTTTAACAACAAAATATTTTTTTTCCTCTGCATAAGATAAGGTTTACACATAGTATTTTGGTCAGTATTTGCTTGTCATTTTGATCCTTATTTATTTTGGTCAGTATTGTTAGATACAATTAGAAATGGCTCCAAAATCAGTGAAATATTTTTATTATAATTTTTCTCTATGTCATTTCTTCTCCTATTTTTGGATAAACATAAAGACCAATTGCACTCCAACATTATGACCAAATACCATCCAAAATACTATGTTTGAGATTAGCCTTAGGCAATGTTCAGACGCTGTAAAAAAACTGCAGCCGTTCTGTGACATGGCCATGTCACAGAATGGCTGCTGTCTGTGATGTTCACCCGGCTGGATGAACATCACTTTATTTGAATTGGAATGCATGCACATTGGAGATGTGCTCGTGCTTCAATTAACCAAAGCACACAATGTAAAGTACGGCTGGGAGTCGTACTTTACACTGTGAGGACAGTCTAATGGTATTTAACGCTTTCAATAAATAGCGGCTGGTATTGCAATCTGCAACAACGGCCGTTATTTATTGAAAAGACATGTCTGAACGTGGCCTAACTTTGTTTTTGAATATGGGTCAGGGATGTTGATTGGCATTTTACCAGACCTTGTTGCCAAAGCATTACAGAATACAGATGGCTGCTAAACAGAGCCCCTACATTCTGCTTATGATGCTTGGAAGGAAATATAGCTTTCATCGTAACCTGTGCCTATAAACAAAGCAAAAAAATAATAAATATCTAATAATATACTAGTAAATCTCTTACAATGCAGTAACATTATATACCGTAATATTTGAAGTAGTAATACGGCCAAAGTATCACTATGTGTACAAATTTACTTATCCATGTGGGCGTTTTTTCTTCTTTTCTTTTTTTTACTGTACCCACACAGTGGTGTAGTTGTAGGGGGAATGGAGGTTGCAGCTCCAACCTAAGGGGACCCAATGCCTCTTGGTCCCAATGAGGAGACTAGTACTATTAAAATGTGTGTAGTGGCTGGGAACAGATTTTGCACTGGAGCCCAGTAAATTCATCTCACACCCACTGTGCACAACTTTTTTTTATACTTCTAGGTATCCAACTCATTAACATACTGAATCTTAATAAAAAGGCCATCCAGTCTTCACATGACCACTTTCTGCAAATAATGCAGACCTCCAAGAATGTATTGGGGATCCCAGAAGTAAGACCCCTTTAATTGTTTACAGTCAACTCATATCAATGGCTTGTGGTCATCTATGCCTGATGGTTACCGGACCCCAAACACATTGGGCCGACGTAGACCAATTCTATATATGTACCCAGATATTATGAGCATTGCACTCAGGATTTTTCTTCATGACGTGGCCAGTAGTGTTGATCGAATTGTTCAATAAAAGTTAAGTTCAAGTCGAACATCTTGATTTTCTCGAACTCAAACCAAACCAAACTTTTTACTGTTTGTTTGAGTTAGTGTTCGAGTTCGAGATAAAGTTCGAGCGCCTTTCTGCCAGTCAATCAGTGCAGAGCCCATAGAAGTGTCAGAATAGTCATTGCTGAGGTGTAGGGGTCTCATTGGCTGCTGAAATCACATGATCATCTCATATATATCTCCCTGTGATGTGTTCTGCATGCCATTTTCTGCTTACTCACTGTGCGGTACAGACTGCTCTCTGTCTGCTTGCATACACTATTTAACTTAGTTAGTTAGTTAGTTGGGTGTTTAGCACGCTCAGAGACTTAGGGACAAGAGTAGACTTAGTTAAATAGCATTTTCCTCTCCATAGACAGCAATACTTAGGTTTGGTAAAGCTGGGTGACCTCCATTATTTTCTTATTCACACTCAGTGCTCAGATGTCAGTTTTCGTTGCTGAATAATAGTATAAAAAAAGTCTCCACATCTGTCATATGAATCAATCAATTGTACATAGGAGTTGCTTAGTTACATTTATTCTAAGTGGGTAAAAGTTCATTTCTGTCAGTTTTGGGGGTGAAATACCGTTCAAATGTAACGTGTATTATTGTCATACAGATATATATACACAGTGGTGCCTTGGATTAAAAGTATAATTCATTCCGGGACCGCACTTGTAATCCAAATCCACTCTTAAACCAAAGCAAATTTTCTCATAAGAAATCATTGAAATGCAGACAATTTGTTCCACACCCCCAAAATAAGGATTTTGTATTCTGAATAACATGTAAAACAGATGAAACAAACATTTAGAAACAGCTGAATATGTCATATTGTAAGTTACTGCACAGTAATGGAGAGGATGGGAAACACTGACTGACAGAGACTGCAGGGAGCATGAAGGAATGAGCAGGACAGATGTGGGCACATTCACGCAGCACTTTCCGTCTGGAGAGAGGGGTTACAGCTATGGAGAGATTACCTCCTCAGTCCAGTCCCGTGATGCAAGCCCCAGCCTGAAGTGGATCTTCTATGATTTGGAAGGTAAGGGAGACTTTCTAGGTCAGAGTACAGTGCTGTAGACCCCGCTATGCAGACCATGTCCCTCTCACCGTCCCACCCAGTACGGGGAGCTCTTAAACCGAAGCAATGCTCTTAAATAAAGTTACAATTTTGAGCTCTTCAACCAAAACTCTCTTAATCCAAGCTACTCTTAAAATAACGTACCACTGTGTGTGTATATATATTTCAAATCATGAAGCAGCACTCTTTTAAACGATATGGGCGGGTGCCAGCAGGTAGGTCTTGACTCCGGACCATGTGATTAACAAAGTAAAAATATTCCGCAGCACTTCCATTCAGGTGAAAAAATCCAAATTTATTTTGTGCAAAAAATCATATAAAGAACAGGTGCACAGCACAGCAATAGTTCATAGGTGCAACGTTTCGACAATCTCACGATGCTTGAAAATGACAACGTGAGGTTGTCGAAACGTCGCACCTATGAACTATTGCTGTGCTGTGCACCTGTTCTTTATATGATTTTTTACACAAAACAAAAAGTGCTGCAGAATATTTTTACTTTATATATCATGGAGAGAAAGGAGCTGTTGCACATCACACCTACGCCTGGATGTTGGTATATAATTTGATCAATCCATATTGCCCCATGTACCACGTGCCGGTCTCCTGATTCACATGGGTCCCTTCACTATCTCCACACTGTGTCATGTGTTATTGTCATACAAATATATATCCAGGAATAAAATTCTCTGTTGTTGCCATTGTTGCTTTTTCAATGGCACAAAAGTGTAATTTTCAAAGGGGTATTCCCCCCCAAAAATAATCTGTGCATTAATCTTTCCAATATCAAAGCTGGGTGACCTCCATTATACTACCAAATATACAAGATGCTAGGAAAGCTGAGTGAGTTCCATTATACTGACTACTATATAAGATGCTAGGAAAGCTGAGTGACCCCCATTATACTGACTACTATACAAGATGATAGGAAAGCTGAGTGACCTCCATTATACTGACTACTTTACGAGATGCTAGAAAACCTGGGTGATCTCCATTTTACTGACTACTATACGAGGTGCTAGGAAAGCTGGTTGACCACCCTTACACTGACTACTATACAGAATGCTGGGAAAGCTGGGTGACCGCCATTATACTGACTATT
The DNA here is from genome assembly GCF_027789765.1 of Dendropsophus ebraccatus. Taxonomy (NCBI): domain Eukaryota; kingdom Metazoa; phylum Chordata; class Amphibia; order Anura; family Hylidae; genus Dendropsophus; species Dendropsophus ebraccatus. Next base: position 81,275,855 of record NC_091457.1, read on the forward strand.
ATACATGATGCTAGAAAGCTGTGTGACACCAATTTACTGACTACTATACAAGATGCTAGAAAAGCTGGGTGACCTTTATGATACAGACTGCTATATCATATGCTGGGAAAGCTTAGTGACCTCCATTATACAAGATGCTAGGAAAGCTGGGTGACCTCTATTATACTGCCTACTATACAAGTTCTGGGAAAACTGGGTGACATTATTATACTGACTACTATACAAGATGCTGAGAAAACTGAGTGACCTCCATTATACTGACTACTATACAAGATGCCAGGAAAGCTGAGTGACCTCTATTATTCTGAATATATGGCCCTACCTATATGGCACTGTCTCCCTGTCTGACAGCAGCCTCCCCGACTGCCCCCCATCCCGGAGCTCACCCGCTCCTTTGATTGCAGCACATGCCCCCAAGCTTACCTGTGGCCGCCCACAGCCCCACCTGACTGACCCCCCCAAGCCCACTCATGCCCCGCAGCACTCCTCTGAATAACGCCCTGACCCCCTGCCTCAACCCTGCTATGTCACTGCTGCCTTAACTCTGCTACATCACTGCCGCCTCAACTCTGCTACGTTACTGCCACCTCAACTCTTCTATGAAACTGCCGTCTTAACTCTGCTATGTCACTGCTGCTTCAACTCTGCTACGTCACTACCTTACTTCCTCAATTCTGCTACATCACTACCTTACTACCTCAACTCTGCTACGTCACCACCTTACTACCTCAACTTTGCTGTGTCACAGCCCCCTCAACTCTGCTACATCACTACCTTACTACCTCAACTCTGCTACGTCATTACCTTTTATCCTCAACTCTGCTATGTCACTGCCGCCTAAACTCTGCTTCGTCACTACCTTACTATCTCAATTCTGCTATGTCACTATCTCAACTTTGCTACCTCAGTTATCCATTGAAAAGAATTAAGTATTTTACCTTTTTAAACATTTTTTATCTCATTCTTAGAGCCAAATTTTCTTTACTAAGTTGTTCCATGTTTCTAGTTTACTCTTCTGGATGGTAATTCCAGCTTCTCCTCGCCTGTATAGGTATAAAAACTAAGTTAACCTGAACATCTCCCATTGACTTTAATAGGGTTCAAGTTTGAGTTCGACTTGAACCTCGAACCGAATGCACCTACAGTTTGAGGTTGGACTTGAACTCGAACATTTTACTGTTCGATCATTACTGGTGGCCAGCAGATAGTCAGGGCTTGGCATCAGAATTGTTGTTTTCTACGTCCCAACCACAGTTACAACCCTTTTCTCTCTCTAATCTGTCACTAAAAAGACAATTTTGCTGCGTGCTGTTTTATTCCCCCAATACCCAAGTTTTCCCTGGGGACCACTGCCTCCGACAGTGCTAGATCCAGCATTTATTTATGACAAGAAAAAGCATTTTACTTGTTATATGACATTAAAAATAGGATGGTGTCTCTTGTATTAGAAATACAGAAAAAAAATCAATAGAAAAATCAACAATATAATATTAGAGGTTTTCACAACATTAAACTCAATGTCACAAGGTGATATTATAGAATAACAAAAGAAAAAAGATAGACACTATGCACTCAAGTGCACACTACCAAATTACTGAAATAATTTCATCTTTATTGAAACATGATTCAGAAAAGACACAACAACAAACCAAAATTTAAAAACAATTTAAGGCTATGTTCACACTATGTAAAAGTATGGTCATTGTTGCCATCGGCAACAACGGCCGTACTTTACTCGTGTGTGCACATTGCCTCTGCTACTATGGGATCGTATACGCTCCGGCCTGGATCCTGCACGGGGCCGGGACATGGCAGTTTTCTGCGGCCGAAATTCAGGGAATTGCGGCTGTAGGAAACCCTGTCAGTGCACACAGTGAAGCGAGCGGCTCCGGCCGCTTGCTTCACTGTGTGCTATGGAAGGTTCTGATGCGGGCGCGTGCTGATGCGCCCGCATCAGAACCCTGCGGCCAAATGATCATCCGGCCGGTATTGCTGAGATGATCTGGGCAGAGACCGGCCGTTCCGTGACCCGGCCGGTCTCTATACGTTGTGTGAACATAGCCTAAAAAACCACATAGGTATATAACATAATGGGTAAAGGGATATGGTACTCCTTCACCCCATTAGGAGATCAAACAATCGTATATTATGTAAGTAATATATGCCACCAAATTGCAATATGTGTTTTTAAAAGGTTTTACAAAATTGTATAGTGTCACAAAATAGTATTCTGTGAGTGGTATTGTGTCACATACTAAACTGCCATGGTCCATAGTTACAGAGAATAATTTTCAAAATAACTCATTGTAACCTAGAACAACATATTGTAGCACTATTTTTTTCCCCGTAATATAATGTCATATAGAGTGCATGCCAGCTAGGTTAATGGTGCGTTCACACATACAGGATCTGCAGCAAATCTGCAGCAGATTGATGGCGCAGATTTGAAGTTGCAGATTCAAGGAAAAGCAACTCTGGGCCATCAAATCTGCTGCAGATCTGCTGTAGATTCAAATCTGCACCATCAAATCTGCTGCACATCTGCTTCAGATCCTGTACATGTGAACACACCCTAAAGGGGCATCCAGTTGATAGATTTTTTTTGTAGTTCACTTGGTGTCTATAAACATAAAAAAGAAATCATACCAGCTGCAGTTCCTCAGAGCTGCTGCATTCCTTGCTGTCCCTGCAGGGAATGCCCTTTGGGTCGATGTTTTCTGCAGGGAAGACATGTCAGAAGAGGGGCCTCCAGACGCTCTCTGGGACCACCAGGTTTTGAAGGATGAGCTTGATTGAAAAGTTAAATGAGATTTTTGGCAGCTACCCATATTAAACAGAATTTTGCACTCTATGAGAATCTGTAATTTTCTGGTCGAGAAACCACAGCAGGAATGTATTTTTTTCAATAAGGAATGGATGCCTATGGGATGCATACAGAATGAGCAATGTAGTCCTCAGTCAAGTAGCTATACAATCAAATTTTACGCTATTCGATGTATTCATTTACAATCAAGTATCTGAGTGAAAACGCAGTAAAAAATAGTTTCTCCTCCCACCAAGGTTGCTGCTTTTTCCTAGCCAATAACCATGCAGGGAGGCTGTGACAGGCCCTAGGCGCACGCAGTCATCACAAGAACAGCGTCTACAATCATTGGCTAGCTTACTCATAAAACCTCCAAGAACTAAGCTCCTGCTGCTCATTATCAGATGCCATTTGAATCTAGTGAGAGAGATAGCGACAATAAGGATTTAGGTGATTGTAGGCAGGCAAGACCCCAAAAGCCCTTCTTAGGGCTAATACAATACACAGCACAGCAAAGAGCTCTGGATATACAGTAAATCGATCAACTATCAGCTCATCAGCTGCTTATTCACACAGGCAGGCAGATGCTCATTGTGAAGAATAGGCTTTAGTGTAACGCCTGGAGTAGTGGATCCACTGGACCGTCACCAGCGATGGCACTAACCTCACCAGGGAGTGGAGTCTAAGGGGCCGCTGGTTTTCACCAGAGCCCGCCGCAAGGCGGTATGGACTTGCTGCGGCAGGCGACCCCCAGGTCGCTACCCCTGGCTTGGTTGCTAGCGACGGCAGGCGAGGCGTGGCAGGAGCAGTAGGCAGGAGATAATGCTGGCAGAGGTCTGTAGACGTAACCGCAGGTGACAGGCTGAACACAGGAGCAATGGAGTGACAGGGGAGCAGGAACCAGAAACAAGGACTAGGGACCAGGTAGCGGATAGGAAACAGGAACAACAGGGGGCTGGGCCAAACGCTATGGGAAGCATGTAGAGGCTCCAACACAAGGGACAGGGCATGCTGGGATTTATAGGGAGTGATTGGTGCAATTAACCAATTAAGGGCGGACTGGCCCTTTAAATCTGAGACAGCCGGCGCGCGCGCGCCCTAAGAGGCGGGGACGCGCGCGCCGGCCGGCACAGACGGAGACAGGAGCGGAGGAGAGGTGAGGCGCCCCCAGGGGCCGAACTAGCAACAGCGCCGGGTCCCTGCACAAGGACCCCGGCGGCTGCATGGGGCAGGAGGAGGTCGCGGCGGCGGCCCGGAACACGGGACGCCGCCGCGGCCGTGACATTTAGTTCATCTATTTCCTCCTACATTGAAAATTGTTACAGGACAAGTTGAGGGAGAAATCTTAGAGTATGGACAGTTAGGATTTTAAGTGATTGTAGCCAACGAAGACCCCAAAAGCCCTTTTCAGGGCCATCACACAGCGCAGCATATAGCTCCGCCCATACAGTGAAATAGGCTGCCTATCAGCACAGAATAGGTTCTCCACACCTATTTGCTGTTACATTCTAATTGTAGCTGGGCAAGTTTTGGTGCTCTTCGCCACTTATTTTTGGAGGACTAACCTCAATGGCATGTCACTTAATTTTTGATTTGCTCACCTCACTCAAGCTCCTCAAACTTAATTTTTGGAGGGCTAACCTCAATGACCTGTCACTCAATTTTCAGAAGACTCGCCTCAAGAGCTTCAAACTCAATTTGTACAGGTTTTCCATGAGACCCACACCCCTTTATGTGTAGGATGCATCTGACCACATCACACACACACACACACACACACACACACACACACACACACACACACACACACACAATGACAGTTAGGGGTGGGTGCTGTTTGACTTCCCCTTTGCCTATGCCATCTGTGGTGTCATAGGCAATATGATTTAAAGGAGTGCAAGAATTCCCCCCCCCCTTACAGTTTGGCTTTCTGTCCATGCTAATGTAGAGGAAAAAAGGTTTCCTTGTATTTTTTCCATTTTAACCCCTTCACCAAATATGACGTCCAGGGACGTCATGAAAAGCAGTGCCAAACTGCATCATGACGTCCCTGGACGTCATACTCTTCCGGGCTTCTCCCACTGTCTCACACAGCCTCCTCCCGCTGCCACTGCCCAGAGAGGAGCCATGCAGCGTGTATGGGGAGATCTGTGACCCGATCGACGGTAGGGGTCCGCCGCACGTTGCCACTGCTTAGTTCTCCCCCTGGCCCCCCTTCCTCTTCTGTCTCTTCCCTCCCCCCATGGATTTCCCCCCGGATCTCCCTCCCGCATCTCCATCCCCGTGCGGGTAATCGCGCAACTTGGGGGGGGGGGGGGGGGGGGTTACCATAGTAACCCAGGCGCTTCCCAGTGCATCTGGGTTACAATAGTATTTAATAATCAGGCCCCTGCACTGTTGACAGCTCATTCAACAGGCCCCTGTATAGCTGACAGCTCATTCACAGTACAGTATGATGTATTACAGCACACATCATGTGCTGTAATGCATTACCCTTGTTTCACACGTAGTAATAGTGCGGCCGTATGTACGGATGTAATAGTGCGCCCGTATATTTGAGGGTTCGTGTGTATGCTGTGAAGTATAGGATATGCGGCTGCACAGTGCACACTATGTATGAATCTACGGCCCTATCGTAAACGGACCCGTAAAAAATGAACAAGACCATTATTTGCGGCTGGACATGCGGCCGAGGATTGACAGGCGGTCCGTACAAAGTACTTCAAAAATAGCCGGCAATGATGCCGAATGCCGATGCCTCTAATAGTTACTATATTAAATTAATCAAAGACATTTTATTTGTAATCAAGACACTTTCGTTGATCAATAATTTATTTCTAACGAATCCATCATTTTGCAATTAAATATACTGTTAAAAAAAATAGATATATAAATAAATGTATATTTATCTATATATTTATTTTTTGACATTATATTTAATTGCACAATGATGGATTCGTTAGAATTAAATTATTGACAAACGAAACTGAATTTATTTCCAAGAAAATGTGTTTTATTCATTAAATATTAATTAGTACAGGAAGCACTATAAGCCGGTAATTCATATTCCCGGTAATAGAGCTTTCTGTACTAATCATCACTTTATTTTAATGAAAACATCAAATGTTTCTTCTAATTATGTTATGACAATAACATTATTAGAAGAAACATTTAGAATTATATGTGCGCTCAGCTGATTGGCTGATCGGCTGAGCGCACATATAATGAGCCGGTCCGCAGTACAGTGACTTCATTGTGCTGCGGACCAGCGAAGAGGACACATCGGGGTGAGTATAGAGCTCTCCCCACCCCCTCCCCAGCACTGCACCCCTCCCAGCAAGGAAGGGGGGGTCAGTTAACCCCTTCCTTGCTGGGATGGGTGCAGTCTGACATCAGTCTGGCCCCCCGGGGGTTAAGGGGGATGCAGTACATCCTCCCTTAACCCCTTGGGGGTCAGACTGTAAGCAGCGATCTGTAAAGATGCTGCATACTGTAAGGTGCACAACACCGCTCACAATGATGGGTGTTGTGCTCCTGTTTGTGTGTTTTTTTGTGTGTTTCTCCCTTTTTGTTTTTCAGATATCGGTATCCTGGGGATTACGTCGGATTCCATGGACTACGTCGATGACCAGCGGTTGTTCTTTGAATTTTTTTTTAATAAAATGGTCAATGAGGGTTGTGGGGGTGTTTTTATTTGAATAAAAAAATTTGTAAACTTGTGTCTTGTCTTTATTTCTTTACTTTATAGACTTAGTAGTGGAAGCCGTCTAATAGACGGAATCCATTACTAAGTTGGGGCCTAGTGTTAGCCGGTATAAAATGGCTAACACTAACCCCCCATTATTACCCCAGTACCCAATGCCACCAGGGGTACTGGGAAGAGCCGGGTGCCAGTGGTCCCGGAGCGTCAATATTGGCGCTCCTGGACCGGGCGGCAGCAGGCTGGTAAGATTTAGGCTGGGGAGGGCCTAAACCAATGGCTCTTCCCACCCTGGTGTTACCAGGCTGCTGTCGTTTGGTTTTTAACCCGGCTGGTTATAAAAATAGGGGGGACCCTATGCGTTTTTTTTTAATTATTTATTTATTTAAAAAAAAAACGCATAGGGTCCCCCCTATTTTTATAACCAGCCGGGTTAAAAACCAAACGACAGCAGCCTGGTAACACCAGGGTGGGAAGAGCCATTGGTTTAGGCCCTCCCCAGCCTAAATCTTACCAGCCTGCTGCCGCCCGGTCCAGGAGCGCCAATATTGACGCTCCGGGACCACTGGCACCCGGCTCTTCCCAGTACCCCTGGTGGCATTGGGTACTGGGGTAATAATGGGGGGTTAGTGTTAGCCATTTTATACCGGCTAACACTAGGCCCCAACTTAGTAATGGATTCCGTCTATTAGACGGCTTCCACTACTAAGTCTATAAAGTAAAGAAATAAAGACAAGACACAAGTTTACAAATTTTTTTATTCAAATAAAAACACCCCCACACCCCTCATTGACCATTTTATTAAAAAAAAATTCAAAGAACAACCGCTGGTCATCGACGTAGTCCATGGAATCCGACGTAATCCCCAGGATACCGATATCTGAAAAACAAAAAGGGAGAAACACACAAAACACACAAACAGGAGCACAACACCCATCATTGTGAGCGGTGTTGTGCACCTTACAGTATGCAGCATCTTTACAGATCGCTGCTTACAGTCTGGCCCCCAAGGGGTTAAGGGAGGATGTACTGCATCCCCCTTAACCCCCGGGGGGCCAGACTGATGTCAGACTGCACCCATCCCAGCAAGGAAGGGGTTAAGTGACCCCCCTTCCTTGCTGGGAGGGGTGCAGTGCTGGGGAGGGGGTGGGGAGAGCTCTATACTCACCCCGATGTGTCCTCTTCACTGGTCCGCAGCACAATGAAGTCACTGTACTGCGGACCGGCTCTTTATATGTGCGCTCAGCCGATCAGCCAATCAGCTGAGCGCACATATAATTCTAAATGTTTCTTCTAATAATGTTATTGTCATAACATAATTAGAAGAAACATTTGATGTTTTCATTAAAGTAAAGTGATGATTAGTACAGAATGCTCTATTGCCGGCATATGAATTACCGGCTTATAGTGCTTCCTGTACTAATTAATATTTCATGAATAAAACACATTTTCGTTTAAATAAATACAGTTTCTTTGTTCAATAATTTAATTCTAACGAATCCATCATTGTGCAATTAAATATACTGTCAAAAAATAAATATATATATAAATATACATTTATTTATATATATATTTATTTTAACAGTATATTTAATTGCAAAATGATGGAATCGTTTACATTTAATTATTGAACAATAAAAGGGACTTTATTAGACAGAAAATGTGTTTTATTAATTCAATATATTAATCATGAGAGACATCGGCTATAGTGCAGAGGATCGCAAACCCCGGTAATAGCGAGTCATGTAAACTGTGTTCCCTGCTTTCCCAGATGCATCCAGAGGTGTTTCCATCACTTTCTTAACATTTTATTTGTTATTTTTAGTTGAACCAGATTTCCAAGTAAATGACCGTATGTTTTGAGCCGCATGTCTATTTTTTCCCACGGCCGTAGTTTCACCCGCACATTTACAGCCGCATAAAAAATACAGCCGCACAGTTACAGCGTGTGAAACCAGCCTTATACTGTATATATACCTTTAGTAAAAGTGTAAAAAACAAAACAGACACATAAATACATAAATAAATAAATAATTAAAACCAATAAATTAAATAATTAAATAAATAAATAAATAAATATAAATAAAGAAATATACACATCCCCTATCCCCCTTTATAAATGATCCCCTATAAATAAAGTACATTTATTTGGTATCGCCTCATCTGTAATGACCCCGTCTATTAACCCATTACATTAATTATACTGCCCGATTAATGCTATGAAAAAAATTTATAAAAAACTAACCAAAATGACAATTTTTGGTTAATCCCGCCCCCTAAAAAATATAGAAAAAGCTATCAATACAACACATGTACCCAAAAGGTGTACCACTAAATGCGTCGGCTTATGCCGCAAAAAAATCCCTCACATAACTCCATTGGCAAAAAAATTTAAATAGTACAGGTCTTACAATATGCAAGACACAAACAGTTTTTATGGTATAATTGCCATAAACTATAATAAAAACTATATAAAATGAATATCACTGTTATCGTACCGACCTGATGAATAACGATAACATGTCATATGTGACATATAGTAAATGGGGTACAAAAAAATGATTAAAAAAAGCTGCTTAATTGTGTCTTTTATTCGTATCACCTCATAAAAAATTCAATAAATTATGATCACGGTGTCACATGTCCCTCAGAATGGTACTGATGGAAACGTCAACTTGTCTTACACAAATATTTTGCCACCCCAAGGCCTCTGTGACATGATGTAATGGCTAGAAAAAACCTGAAATAAGAAAAGACCCCAAAAATACACAAGGCTTCTGTCATGTCTGCGGCCTGTGGTTGAGTCAGGGGATGCATTGCAGCCACATATGGGGGATTTCTAGAAACATTGAAACATGGGAAATAAATATTGAGTTTCATTTCTCATTAAGTATTTGCTGTGTTAGACAAAAAAAAAAATTATTAAAAGGAATATCTCCTAAAAAAAAATGAAAATTAAAAATTTCCCCTACAACCTGCTTAAATTTCTGCAAAACACCTTCTGTGAAACACTTATGAAATGTTACTTTGAATACTTTGAGGGGTGTAGTTTTAACAATGGAGATATTTATGGGGGTAACTAACATACAGGCCACACAAATCTTCAGAACTGAACTGGTCCCTAAAGAAAATTTGAAATTTTCATGAAAATTTGAAAAATCGCTATAAAATTTCGAAGCCCTCTAACATCCTAAAAAGTAAAAGGACCTTCACTAAATGATGTCACCATAGAGTAGACAGGTTGTAGATGTTGCAGTAATAATTAGTTCATGTGACATGGCTATTTTTCTCAGAAAAAGAGAATTTTGAATATAAAGGATTGTAAATTTTTCTAATTTTTCCGCAATTTTTTTTTTTTTTTTACAAAAAAACTGCTGAGTGTATCAACCAAAATAAACCACAAACATAAAGAAGAACATGTCATGAAAAAACAATAAAAGAAAAACTGCGATAATTAAAAGCATCGCAGAATTATCACTACATAAAGAGAGACAGGTCAGATTTGAAAAATAGGTCCTGGTCATTAAGACCAAAACAGGCTGCGGAGGCAAGGGGTTAAATAGAGGTTATGTTGTGTTTTGAGTGTATTGTTGAGGGCCTGTGATAGTGACGTAATACTGAAATTTGGGCGTGTTACTTAGGTATGCTTCCCATGCTGTCACAGTTGCATTACAGAGGTGTTTGTATAATTTTCTGAGGTGTTATTGTCGACTTGATGATCTCCAAGTGGCTGAATTTAAGTTTCCATGAAATGAGCATGCAACTCCTATTGACTTCAATGGGTTTCAATATTCGGTCGAAGTTACAAGCATTACGGTGTATTCGAATCTTGATATTTTACAAATATTTTACTACTCGCTTATCTCTAGAAAGGCTATGTTCACACTGCGTATGATTCCATCCGTAGTGCGAACCGCGAATATACGCACGTAGTTTTGAGGTTGATGCGTTCGCTTGAAAGTATACGATATACGCCCGCACAATGCACACTACGTATGAGCTTACGGCCGGATCGTATACGACACCGTGAAAAATGAACAAGACCATTGTTTGAGGATGGAAATGTTCCAACTCACGGCCGTGGATTTACTTGCGGTCCCGTACGGAGTACTTATTTCAGCCAAATTGAACTTGATTTTTTGATCCAAAAGGTTCTGTGTGTTTTATTGGGCTGGGCGAAGATTTCCAAGTAAATGACCTGTTTCAGATCGCTTCGAAACAAGCTAGGGAAGCATAACTGTACTGCGGGCGTATGTTCGCAGTTCGTACACATCCGGCCGCATGTCGATTTTTCCCACGCCCGTAGTTTCAGCCGCACATGTACGGCGGCGTACGAACTACAGACGGAATCATACGCAGTGTGAACATAGCCTAATGATGTATGGAGCAATAATTCAAGGTGCAAACTTGTTAGATGGTGCACATAACAAAGATTTTGTTGAGAGCCACACTTTATCCCCAACAACATAATCAGGCCCACATTTGTGTTTTTTGTTGGCCTGTTTAACCTGGTTCAACTTGGCCTTTTTTGTCTGGCAACTTTGTGCTCAGACTGTGCACACTCGAGATATTGAATTCACAGATGAAAAATTAGTTTCATTATCTGTGGTGGTGGAATATCTTGAATGGAAACTATAGTTACAGTCTTGTCAAGGAATTCTCATGGTTATTTAGGGCAAATTCGGCCAGTGGCAAGAATTCCCTCCACCTTTCTTTGCATTCTGAGGCGTAATACCTAAGATTTTGTGTCAAAGGCTGATTTGAGTTCTCAGTTAGTTTCTGGGTGAAAGGCAGAGGAAAAAGATAATAGAAATGCCCAACTGGCCGTAAAATGCTCGCCAAAACCTTAACATGTACTGAACTCGCCTGTCAGATACAATGTTGGATGGTACAGCATGAAGTCTTAGAATATGGCGAATAAACAAACCTGTCAAGGCTTTTGCGCTCAGTAACTTTTTTCATGCTACAAAGTGACAAATCTTTGAAAAGCTATCAACAATAACCCATCCCACTGATCTTCCCTGGAAGTGATAAAATTCATTGACAGGTGTGACCAGGGTCTCTAGATATACTGTAGGTAGGTGATGAACTATCACTTTCAGGGAGTATCCGTGGAACCTTTGCCCTAGCAAAGACTTCACATGCAGTTACAAATTCCTTCATGTCCTAAGTCCAAGATGGTCACCAGTAGGTACCAGACAGCAACTGTTGGGTGCCCTCAATGCCTGGATGAGCAGCTAAAAATAGGGTTCATGCCCCTGGGACAGAACTGCCCCTACCCCTGTCTCGGAGGCATTAACCTGAACACTAAAGGATTTTTCAGTATCAGTATGAACCAGAACAGGTGCAGAAGAGAAGCAATTTTTAAACTAAAGGAATACCTAATGTACCTCTGGTACCCAAGAAGTGGGATCTGTCCCTTTTTTGTAAAATCAATAAGGCGTTTAGCAAATACAGAAGTTGTTTTTTTTTAAAAAAAAAAACTTCCAACCATAATTTGCCAAACCTAAAAAGTAGGGATGGTCCGAACCGAGTTCGGTTTGGGTTCGTACGAACCCGAACCCTCGATAATGATTCCCGCTGTCTGCCCGCTCCATGGAGCTGGCGGATCCAGCGGGAGGACCGCCTGTAAAACTGGGATACAGCCATAGCCATAGGCGGGCAGACAGCGGGAATCTGCTGCCGAGCGTTCGGGTTCATACGAACCCGAGCCTCGCCAGGTTCGGACCATCCCTACTAAAAAGCATTCAATTTCCTTGATTGTAGAACTTAAGGCCCTATTACACATACAGATTTATCTGACAGATTATTAAAGCAAAAGCCAGGAATGGATTTGAAAAGGGTACAAATCTCAGTCTTTTCTTCATGACCTGTTCTCAGTTTATAGTCTGTTCTTGGCTTTAGCTTCAATGATCTGTAAGATAAATCTGTCTTTGGAATTGGGTCTTTAATAGAGTTGATCGAACTTCGGAAAATCCTAGGTTTGATCGAACTCGAACATACCGGAACCTTCCGCATTAGATTGCTGATGCCTTCCCGGTCCGTGGGGAAGGAGGAGAGTGCCCGGGGACCGCATGGAATTCCGTGATTCAGCCTATTACCTAGGTTGTATCCCAGAATTCCAGGCGGTCCCTGGGCACGGACAGAAAAGATAGATCCAGCCTAGGATTTTCAGAGGTTCGATAAACTCTAGACTTCAGATAGGAGGATAGGGTTGTCAATCACAGTCAAGGCCTTAAAACATTGGACACCACATGAGAACCTGGTAAGTAGAGTGAATTGTGCAGCATTGATGCATGTGAAGTGATGGATCCAGCAAGCTAGTTTTTCTGCTCTTCTATGAAAAAACAATATCATAAATAATAACGCAAATGTGAACTCAGCCTTTGTCAAATGTAAACTTAGCCTCATTATGTTTTCCATCTTGTTCCACCTTCTTTTATTTTATTTTACCTTTTTTATAGTTGTAAAAGACAGTTGACAAACAGAAGAGTTGAACAGTATGTCCACTCTGCAGTTCTCTATTACCATATTGGATTGGATATTCTGTTACCATAGACAGGATCTGTTCATATCACTTTTTTGAAATGTTAATTTTTTTTTTTTTGTGGGGGAGGAGGGGCAAAAGTGCTAAAAATCGCTTTTTTTGTTCTGTATGGGACTTGTTCACATTACATTTTTGCATTCAGTTAAACATCCTGTTTTTCTCCTAAGGTTAGGAAAAGGTTACAGTGCCTTTTTAGGCTATGTTCACACAACGTCAAAAGAAGAGAAAAGGCTGCTGCTTTTTCTAATTAAAAAGACGTCTGTTATTGCCACAATATTATATCAGTGCAGTGCATTGAAGTCAATGGAATGACAGACGTCCAATGCACACAGTCTATAAAATGATGGATGTTATCTGCAAGGACATAAAAATAATAATGATCGTGTCAATTATTTCTGGATGTCTATTGCAAACAGCAGACATTATTTTTTAGTTGTTCACACACAGTTTTTCATTTTTCACTGTCCTTTCACCTTTTTTACTATTAAATTCAATGGACTTTTCAATTAAAGACACATCCAAAGGCCAATTAGTCCACCTAAACTAGAATAATGTACCAGCAGCCTTCATTGCACTGACGGGCGGCCAAACAGCGAACTGACGTCCATCATTTTAAACTCAAAATGATGGACATAATTTTTAGCGGTCTGGAAAAAAAACGCTTTATGAAAATAGCCTTAAACAAAATGGCACCCACAACAACAATATTCCCTATTGGTATCACATTACCTAAGGTGCTCGTTCACACAAATCCCAGTGTGGTGTGCCCCGAAACGCGTTTCAGCAACATGCCTTTCTCGCCTGTAAGATAAGTAAAGCAAAGTAGCTTCTCCAGCTTTATATTTAGATTAGGACTATTCAATTATAAACAGAATATATCTGTAAATATAATTTTTATGTATGTTATCCATTTAAATAGAATCCCTCCAAATTGTGTATTCTTTGTTACTGCACAACCTGTTTATTTTCACAATGGAGATTATAACACTACAGCAATATAATGTGAGAGTATAGTGTGTGCGGACTGTGCATGCTCCATGTTGTATCTTATAACGCACCAGGATAATTGAAGGCTAATTGGTTATGAATTGTGCTGAAAAATAGAATTGTAATTATGATCTAGCTCTGTGACGTTCTGCCACTTAATGCTCCACACAGCACAGACGCCTGGAACACCTGTTCACACAGTTCAGGATTATGCATACTCGCATATTAGCAATCATCGGCACGTAATAATTATCAAATTCTATCTAATTCCCAGATTATTCTGCTGCACCAAGACAGAGACAAAAAGCGCAGTATAACTATGCACCAACCCCAGCTTAAGAAAGGGTTTGCAAATGGGTCACATCTGTTTACGGAATGGCTTTGTCATATAATATAGTTACAACGTTGAAATGTTGCAATCTTAGGTTATGTTCACACAACGTAAATAGACCGGCCATTCCGTAACCCGGCCGGGTCACGGAACGGCCAGTCTCTGCAAAGATCATCTCAGCCGATACTGCAGTGCGCGCTCGCATCAGAACTCCCCATAGGACACAATGAAGCAAGCGCCCGGTTTCCTACCCAGTTCAGTAAATTGTGGCCGCAGAAAATTGACACGTCAGTTATTTTCAGGTCCGCATGGGATCCCAGCCGGAGCGTATATGATGTGTATACGCTCCGGCCGGGATCCCATAGAACAATAGGCATTGTTCCGCTCCGCAAATAGTATGGCCGTTGTTGCCGATGGCAACAACGGCCGTACTTTTACGTAGTGTGAACATAGCCTAACAATGGAATAAATCTTCACATTTATTTCATGTTTTGAGTGCCGCTGGTTCGGATCTAATCTATCTATCTATCTATCTATCTATCTATCTATCTATCTATCCCAGAATAATTGATGATCTAGTACTTATCAAGGAATAGGGTGCAGTGAGCATGAGGGGCTGCAACAGGTGGTGTAGTGCAGGGCTAGCTGGGTGCAGTAGTGTGTCAAAACATGTTAATGTCTGATACACACTCCTTTCAATTACCTGTTACAGTCATACAGAGTGCAGACAAGTGACTTATGACACTATGATTCCTTGAAACAACTTGAAGCTATATTCATACACCGTCAAAATGACGACCGGTTTTATTGCATGGCCTTTGTTTAACAGCAAATAGCGGACGCAATAAGGGGCTCGCTAACACTAACTAGTAAATAGTTGTGTGCTTTTACCTCACCAAATCTCTTTAACAACTCCCCATAACCTCTAATTTTGCGTAATTTTTTTTTAACTTAAGTTAATAGTTTTTCTCTTTTGCAGAACTTCTGGTAATCTACAATAGAATCGAGTGTTCAGACCCTGAGAATCGTGAGAATAAGCTGGTAGAAGCCTGTGCTAAGCTTCATCTGCAACCTGCTTGTGCTCTCTGTTGCTTATTGCATGAACACTCCAACCCTGATCAACAAAATCTTTAGACATGTATATCTGACATGTCAATTGTTTTTTAGAGCAAATATGAAAAGTTTGTTTTTTATTTCTTGTTATCTTACCTACAAATTTTTGAAACACTTAATAAAAAATAAATAAAATCACTCTAAATCAGATCTTCTGCGAGAGTCTTGCTATTGCCTTAAAGGGGCACTCCAGTTAAAAGCTTTTTTCCCAGTAATTGGAACACATTACAAAGTTATATAACCTTGTAATATGCTTCAATCACCTATCTGTCCCCCTTACCTATCTTTTTCTCCCTCAATCTCCCAACAGGAATTGAAGTAAACTCATTCTTACCTAAGGACTGTTGACCCCAGGCTGCTCTGTGGCAGCCATTTTGTGACAACGACATCATCGAGAGGGAAACAGATCTAAGCCCTGTTAAGCCAGCCTCTCTTTGTCAGATGACTCAGCTCTGATTGGCTGAACAAGATGTAAGCCATCTAACAGTTCTACAGAGTCAGTTAGACAACACCGGAGACAAAGTGCATCATGGGAAACCCCAAACCAGGAAGCGAAGAAGAAATGAAGACACCAACTGGAGCTCCAGGGACCTGATGGTAAGTGGGAACACTATGTTTATAATTGATAGTTTTTTTGTTTTTTTTTAATCAGCACTGGAGTTGTCATTTAAATAATGTGCCAGCAGACAAAATTGAAGGTGCCATGGAACTGTGCTGGGTGTGGTGAACCATTTTCCAAATATCATGACCCCAACCAGCTTTCTAGAATTGTGGATGTCTACAAATAGGGTGACACCACAATCGTTTGGTACCCCACTCTGGCCCTAGCCCAACACAGCTCTCCCTTCTATCACAACCTTCCGCCTCAACTACCCCCTTCCTCTCTTGCAATACCCTCCCTGCCAACAGTCACTATGTCGCCATGACTGGTATTCCTCTGGACCCAGCCACGAGCAATGGATCTACACCATCACCACCATCATCAGCCACATTCCGAAAAGCTAGCCAGCAGGCTGAGAAGTCATGTACACTTCTCCTTTCAAAAGATATTTTTAATTTTTTTTTTTTATTAAAAAGTTTTTATTTGTATTGACATTGTAATTAAATCAATTTTTTATGTTAATAAAAGTTTATATTTTTGTAACTGTAACTGAAGAATCTGCATGCCACACTAGGGCTATTAGGCAAACATGGATGGAGCCAAGAGTAGCATTTATGTTCTTCAGCCACCTTCAATTAAATGAGAACCAATTAAAGAGAGATGTTTTAAGATTTTATGCAAACTGAAAACTCTAATTAAATTGCTTTAATAGATGGATACAGCTCAAGGACATCAAAGAAAATATGGATCCATGGCACATGATGTTTCCATGTTTTCTAGGGAGACCATGGGCTGCCTTCATCTTCGTCAGCACATCTACAAGGGTCCTGATCTATTGGATGTCCCTAACTAACTTAACACAAGAACCAAAAATAACTAATTAAAAAAAAAAAACAAATGCAGCAGTCCTGAATGAAAGTCTCAATTGCATTCATCTGCCAAGCTACAGCTCCTTCTGGTGAGAAAGAAATTAGCGATATATTAGCTGCAAATTCCACTTTTAATGCCTTGCCAATTGTACTAGAAGTTGCCCTCATTGGTTAAGAGAAGTCACATGACCAAATGACATTGAAAAAAATATTTAGCCCTTGCACTGACAAAACCCTACAGTGTATGTTGTTATGTAGTGGGAAAAGTGTATCAGGAGTACATAACCAGAATATACTATAACCAAAAGACTTTTTAGAGTGCAAATTAAAGTATTCATCAGTCACATGACAACACTATCCTCCCAAAAGCTGTAAAACGGGTACTGGGACACTGCAGAGTAATTAGTAATTTTCCATTTGAAGTTCCTGGAGCCCCATGCAAAATCTGTAACAGTTGACCCCCCTACCTACTTATCACATGTCATGTATAAAACTGGTCTACTTACTAAAAGTAGTGGGATCAATAACTTTATATGCAAAGTATCTTGGATTTGGTTACTGGGATACCGCATTGATATGCAATATCAGCTGTGAGACCTCAAATAATAAAATAATGTTACTATAATATTTATTAGCAATATTAGTGAGGATTTCTGGCAATAATATGATGTCTTATATGGGATTTTACATAGGATTGCTCAGAATGAAGGAACAATGAAGCTTAAAGGATTAAAGGGATTTTCTAATATGGTCCCATTTTTCTGAACACCTTAAGATGAGGGGGAGCCAAGCATGCAGATAGCGATTAATTGAAATCAATGGGCTTTGCAAAAACTTCTGTCTCTGTAGTCCCCCATTCATTTCACATAAATTACTCCTTAATTTCCAGTACTAGTGTCTTTGACTGATATGACCTAAATATCTGCAAATGACTACTTCAGCTCCGCTACATCTGAATATAGAAAAATTATTAATTCAGGCAGCATCACCTGAGAAATGGAGGGACACAAAATTATTTTAAATATAGATTGCATCCAATCTCCCGCTCCCTTTTAGCTCGGTCTGATTGACTTGGAAGTCATAACCTATCCTTCAGATGTCTTACACTCCAAGATGGATCTCCTTCTGCATGTGCAGCTGAAACGAACAGATACACAGAATGATGTCCTGCTATAATTTTATATTCATTGCTTATTGGTTTCTTGCAGCATAAAGAATTTCCTTTCCTCCGTCCAAGGGCACGTGTGGGTTGTCGTACAGCTGAGGACACAGATTTATCTGAAGGGGGAATTTGTAAAATTCAAAGACTGTTATTTCAGTATGCATAGCCTGCCTAATGTCCTAAACTGCATAGGAAAAAGGCCTATCTATCTATCTATCTATCTATCTATCTATCTATCTATCTATCTCCTATCTATCTATCTATTATCTATCTATCTATCTATCTATCTATCTATCTTACAGTGTAACATGCTATGTCTTCTGAAGACGGAAGATTGCTGGCTGATATAATTGGTGCATAATTGTCCATTAATGTTATGGTAATGCTCTGACCCTTTTGCATCCCAGTTTGGCTAAGTTTACATATATCAGGCACCCTGGCATCCTTCTTTTTTGACAACTGATGTCACAACAGATGGCAGAAATGCATCAGCTGTCATCAGTTGTCCGAACCTTTTTTATATGAAAAATCTAGGACATACAGCAGAATACAGCAAGCAGTGTTCTGGCATACGGCGAGTCCGGCGATCCAATGGTACTATTAACACTCTGGATGCTTTAAACCGCTCAATTGAAATCAACGGGATCAAATCAAAGATGCGTTTCCCTCCAACTACTGCACCGGAGGGAAACGGTGCTGGATCAGCGGATAAGTGTAAACCCGGCCTTTGTGAGATTTCTGAGTGAAATCAGGTCTGTTGATTGGTATTATGAGTATGTTGCTGGAGGATGTTGTTGGACATCAGCAGTAACTCTTTGTGGACCTGTAAGCCTCTCCTTGGTGATTCTGAGCATATGAATATGTAATGAGAGTCTCCTATGGACAAGGGGAACTGAGGAGCGCTGCTACCCTGGCGTGAAGACCGGATCTCCATTGTCGCAGGCACTGTGGTGATGTTATTATTGTTTGTTTATTATAACTTGTAAGTTAACATATATGTAACAAAAAAAGAATCAGCAAAGAGAATTGTTTTGTCCGGAGTTTTTATTGCTATATGTAGTGTCCCAGTACAGGTTTGCCACTAACTTGTTATTGCACCGGGGTAAAGTAACTCGGTTCAGGTTCTCTCAGTGGGATATGGTCAGAGGCGTTCTGTGTTTTCCCCACTAGGTCTCACTACAGTGGTTTTTGTATGCTTTGTTTTGTGCACAGCTGAAGGAAACACTGGGTTCAACTGTTTATGTTACATGTCTGTTTTCCTCCTGTTACAGGTGCAGGTCAGTTTTCCCTCTTTTTCTGTCCTATCTTCTTCTCTCTTTCTTTTGCACTACAAAGCCCCACTAATCACAAGAAAACTTATTTGCCCCTATAAAGGGAGGTTAGTTCCTGGTGGGAGGGCATTCTCTCGTCAGTACACTAGAGGAAGCCACACAAGAGACAGTTCCTGTTGCAGTGAAGCCAGGGCATGGCTTAGGCCAGGAACCTTGTCAGGGACCAAGGAAAGACTTTATTACTTTAAGCAAGTAGTCACCACTAGCATACAGTGCTATACCCCTCAGGAGGAAAGGACGTCCTCTGAGGATCACTTTGTTCATGCCGGGGATACTCACAACACATTACAGGGTAGTGACCTGTATCCAGTTGAGGACTGACACTAGTAGGACAAGGCCGCAACTAGCCTACGTATTCTACTGTGTAACACACGGCTCTACTGAAAAGTTTTGGGAAGTCTGCTTTACCCAGAGCAGGGACCTGGGGCCTCGTACTAACCTTATAAGATGGGTATCCCGACACTATAGGGCATTAGAGTACAAAGCTAAATCAGAAAGGGCCCTCAAGACACTCCTCTACTGCCACTTCTGTTGTTTCTGCTACTTCTACCTCTTACCTTACTTTGAATTTGCATTGGAAAAGCATCTCAGTAACAAGTGCCTAAGTGACCCACACCCAACTAGCAGCCACAACATCGCTTAAGCTACCTGGACCAACAGGCCCAGGCATGCTCGCTCCCCCCCCCCTCCCCTGATTGCTACTATTACATTAGGGAAATTCTCTACACATAATATATGGTACCATTTCTTTCACCTCTGTGTTTGCCTGGTGGTTCTAAGGTAGCTTTTCAGGGTGTTTTGCGAGTTAAAGGGGTACTCCAGCGAAAAGCTTTTTCACAGTAATTGAAACACATTACATAGTTATATAACTTTGTAATATGCTTCAATCACCTATCTGCCCCCTTCCCTACCTTTCCCCCCTCAATCCCCTACCAGGAAGTGAAGTAAACTTATTCTTACCTAATGACTGTTGAACCCCGACAGAATATCAAAAATAGAGGTGGGGGGTCACCTAGGTAATAGTGACCATAACATAGTAAGTTTTCAATTATCCTTCAATAAAATTATTAGTAGAGGGGCTACAAAAACATTAAATTTCAGGAAGGCTAATTTCCCAAAACTAAGAGAGGACCTTGGGAACATAGACTGGGACAATGCCTTCAGAAATAAAAGTACACAAGATAAATGGGACATATTTAAGAGCATCCTGGGTAAATCGTGTGAACGACACATACCATATGGGAATAAACGTAGTAGAAATAAGAGAAATCCAATGTGGTTAACTACAGCTGTAAGGGGTGCAATAAATGATAAGAAACAAGCATTCAGACTACTAAAACAAGAAGGTAGTGGGGAAGCATTGAGCAACTATAGACAGAAGAATAGAATGTGTAAAACGCAAATAAAAGAAGCAAAAATAGCAACAGAAAGAAGGATAGCCACAGAAAGTAAAACAAATCCCAAAATGTTCTTCACCTATATAAATAACAAAAGACTTAAAACCGAAAATGTTGGTCCCCTCAAAAATAATCTGGGTGTAATGGTGGAGGGGGAAGAGGAAAAGGCCAATCTACTAAATACATTCTTCTCTACTGTATTCACAGAGGAGAATCCCATAACAGACTACATAACTAGGGATAATGTTAATCCTCCCATAAATCTCACCTGCCTAACACAACAAGAAGTGGGAAAACGCCTTAAAAACATTAAAATCCATAAGTCACCGGGCCCAGAAGGTATCCATCCTAGAGTTTTGCAAGAATTAAATACTGTGTTGGACAGACCGTTATTCCTATTATTTAAAGATTCTATTACGACAGGGATTGTTCCACAGGACTGGCGCATAGCTAATGTGGTACCAATATTCAAGAAGGGGTCAAGGAGTGATCCTGGAAACTACAGGCCCGTAAGTCTAACATCTATAGTAGGTAAAGTATTTGAGGGGGTTGTAAGAGATGCTATACTGGAGTATCTTAATGAAAATGATCTTATGACGCAGCACCAGCATGGATTTATGAGGGATCGGTCCTGTCAGACTAATCTGATCGGCTTCTATGAAGAGGTAAGTTATAGACTGGACCTGGGGGGAGGCTGTGGATGTTGTGTATCTGGACTTTTCAAAGGCATTTGATACTGTGCCGCATGAAAGGTTGGTCTACAAAATGAGGACTTCTTTTTAATATTTTTATTAATGATCTTGTAGAGGGGCTACAGAGTAGAATCTCCATTTTTGCAGATGATACTAAACTGGGTAAAGTAATCAGTACAGAGGAGGATAATATCATATTACAGAGGGATTTGGAGAAGCTAGAGGCTTGGGCGGAGAAATGGCAAATGAAGTTTAATGTGGATAAATGTAAGGTTATGCATTTGGGCCATAGAAATAATAAGTACAGTTATGTGCCAAATAATAAAACACTGGGTAAAACTACTTCCGAAAAGGACCTGGGGGTATTGGTGGACAGTAAACTCAACTTTAGTGATCAGTGCCAGGCAGCAGCTGCCAAGGCTAATAAAATAATGGGATGCATCAAAAGAGGCATAGATGCTAAAGATGAGAACATAGTTTTGCCTCTTTATAAATCACTAGTCAGACCACATATGGAATACTGTGTACAGTTTTGGGCACCGGTATATAAGAAGGACATAGGTGAACTGGAGTGGGTGCAGAGGAGGGCAACAAAGGTCATTAAGGGAATGGGTGGGTTACAGTACCAAGACAGGTTATCAAGCTTGGGGTTATTTACGCTAGAAAAAAGACGTCTTAGGGGCGATCTGATCACAATGTACAAATATATGAATGGACAGTACAGAGATCTTTGTAGTGGTCTTTTTACTCCTAGGTCTGTAACAATGACAAGGGGGCATCCTCTACGTCTAGAGGAAAGAAGATTTCATCATCAGCATCGACGCGGGTTCTTTACTGTACGAGCGGTAAGACTGTGGAACTCTCTGCCACATGAGGTTGTCATGGCCGATTCATTAAATAAGTTCAAGGGAGGCCTTGATACTTTTCTTGAACAATATAATATTACAAGTTACGGGCATTAGATTTCTGGTGATACGTTGATCCGGGGATTGTTCTGGTTGCCATTGCAGTCGGGGGGGGGGGGGGGGAGTTTCTCCCTGTGGTGGGGCGGTTGTCTTCTGCCCCATAGGGGTTTTTCGCCTTCCTGTGTCAACACAGTAGGATTCTCCTAGGTTGAACCTGATGGACTCTTGTCTTCTTTCAACCTAATTTACTATGTTACTATGTTACTATGTAAGCCATTTTGTGACAATAACATCATCAAGAGGGAGGCGAGTCTAAGCCCTGTTGAGCCAGCCTCCCTTTGTCAGATGACTCAAGTTGCACAGCTCTGATTGGCTGATGTCAGTTAGACATCTCAGGAGACAAAGTGCATCATGGGAAAGCCCAAACCAGGAAGTAAAGAAAAAATGAAGCCACCAACTGGAGCTTCAGGGACCTGCAAACAGTGGGAAATTGGAACGAGACAGACTCAGGAGGGATGGTAAGTGTAAAAACTATGTTTGATTGATTAATTTCGTTCTTTTTTTTTTTTATCAGCGCCGCAGTACCCCTTTAATCTTTTACAATAACATTTATTCACATACACTGGTAACATAAAGCAGTGGCCATGAGTTCATCTTGTTGCACAGCCCCTGTATTCTTCGTTTCAGCATTGGAAGACAATTGGATACTTAAAAGGATATTAGAAAAATGTTTACTCTTAAATTGGTGTCAGAAAGTTATATAGATGTGTAATTTACTTCTATTCAAAGCGAATGTGCCACGTGCTAAATCAACGGACTCAGTCCTTTTTCTGATTGGTCGCCCCCTTTTGCATTATTTTCGTCTATATACTAACATGCAAATGAGGGTAGCTAAGCACAGGAGGTAATGTCTGGGAAGCACAGTTTAAAGTCCCCTCCCCCCCCCCAGAAGACACCCATCTCCTCCTCTCATCAGTCCTGCCTCCTGTATCCTCTGCGGCCAGCCTGTCCTGTCAGTGCAGCCGCAACGCTTACTGAGGAGAGGAGGTGACACGTATTATCTGAAGGGAGGAAAGAACTTTGAAGTGTGCTTCCCTGGCATTACCTCCTTTGCTCAGCTACCCTCTTTGCATATCAGTATACAGACGAAAATAATGGCTGATTCAGCGCGGCTGTGCAGATCTTGGGGCATGTAAGACTTAATATAGCCTGCAAAGTGGTACATTCACTTTAAACATCTCAAGTCTTTCAGTACTTACCAGCTGCTGTATGTCCTGCAGGATGTGGCATATTCTTTCCTGTTTGACACAGTGCTCTCTGCTGCCACTTCTGTCCGTGACAGGAACTTCCCAATGCAGAAGCGAATCCCCATAGTAAACCTTTCCTGCTTTAGACAGTTCCTGTCATGGACAAAGGTGGCAGTAGAGAGCACCATGTCAAACTGGAAATAAAACACTCCTTCCTGCAGGACTTACAGCAGCTTATAAGTACTTGAAGATGAGATTTTTAAATAGAAATAAATTACAAAATGTTTAACATTTTCTGACACCAGTTGATCTGAAAGATTTTTTTCGCCGGAGTACACCTTTAAGGCTTTGTTCCCACAGCTTAAGAATGGCCAGTCTCTGAAAAGATCATCCTGGCCGGTACTGCATTACCAGCCGGATGATCTTTCGTGCCGCAGAGTTCTGATGCGGGCGCACCTGTGCGCGCCCGCATCAGAACACCCCACTGCATGCTATGGAGCGAGCGGCCGGATCCGCTCGCTCCAAAGTGTGAACTGACATGAGTTTCTGCGGCCGCTATTCACTGAATGGCAGCCTCAGAAAACTGACCTGTCAGTTGTTTGCGGTGCCGCGAGAGATTCCGGCTGGAGCGTATACTGTGTATATATGCTCTGTCTGGGATCCCATAGAAGAATAGGCAATGTATCTTTTCGCAAAAAGTACAGCCGTTGTTGCCGATTTCAACAACGGCCGTACTTTGACGAAAAGATGCGCTGTGTGAACATAGGCTAAAGGTGTGTTCACATGTTTAAGTTTTAAATTGCAGCCAGGAATGTATTTAAAAAGAGCAGAAGCCTTTCCCTTATATGTGTCCTCTATTTATCATCTGGTCCCGTTTTAAATTCAATAATTGCAAGTAAAAAACTGAACATGTAAACACACCCTAAGTATCATAATAGGATATATTTCGGCTGATGTTGCCAGCTAGTGCTGAGCATAGATGGATATTAATATTAATAAAAAGGAAATGTCCAACAAATCATTAAACCCATGATTTTACATCTATCTATAATGGCATATGCTGTACACTCCATTGAGGTTGGTTTATGGTGGGGGCTACCTCTCCACTTTCTTGACACCTCTAAAACTACTGTCAATGCAATGACTGTACCAGGCCAATATTGGAATAGTTCATCCTATGAATATTAGCCTCTTTTGCACTGAAGTCAATGGCCCGTTTACTTCTATTACAAGTAGAAAATGGAAAATCATTAGGGATCTCATCATGGCTCCCCCCATAAGACATTTCTTATACACTGGCGGAGCAGAAACAAAATGATGATATATCAGACGTTAAGGCCATCTTCTTGGCTGCTGTCAAGTTTGGAAATCAAACACTTCATATTTACAATTTAATGTTTTTAGCTCCTAACAGCTAGTAACATGTCACTTTTATGTTGGCTATAAAAACAGAGGCTAACCAGATGAAAAAACAAGTTCACTTACATCTGGCAACATCGTTTAGACAGCAGTGTGGAAGCTTATACTTGCGCCTGAGGATTCAGGGAGAAAAATGTTTAACTTTATGAACCCTACAAGTATAAGTATAAGTATATCTATAACTACCGTATTTTCTGACATATAAGACGACTTTTTAAGCCTGAAAAAATCTTCTTAGAAGTCGGGGGTCATCTTATACACCCTGTATAGTCGCCCCATACAGTGGGGGAGCACAAAAATGGCCGCACCCCACCGCATGGGGCGACCACTTTAAAAAAAACAAACAAACATTTCTACTCACATGTGAGCCATTCCCAGCTGCCGCCCATTTCCTGTCCCGTTTCGGAGCAGGCAGTGTGATGTACACTGCCTGCGCTGGAGGTCCCCGAAGCTGGACCGGAACTTCCGGAGCCTCTGTCATTCTCCCAAAGCTCTTTCGATAGTAGAGCGTCTCAAAGCTTCTCTGATCAGACGCTCAGCTGCCCGGCAGAGCTTCATGGACCTCCGGCACAGGCAGTGTATGTTGGAACAGGACAGGAGACGCGCGGCTGCCGGGAACAGGTTTATTGTTTTTTCTTTAGCTGCAGTTAAGCCCTGCCTGACGTATAAGACGACTTTTTAAGCCTGAAAAAATCTTCTTAGAAGTCGGGGGTCGTCTTATACACCCGGTATAGTCGCCCCATACAGTGGGGGAGTACAAAAATGGCCGCACCCCACCGCATGGGGCGACCACTTTAAAAAAACAAACATTTCTACTCACATGTGAGCCTTCCCAGCAGCCGCCAATTTCCTGTCCCGTTTCGGCGCAGGCAGTGTGATGTACACTGCCTGCGCTGGAGGTCCCCGAAGCTGAACCAGAACTTCCGGAGCCTCTGTCATTCTCCCAAAGCTCTTTCGGTAGTAGAGCGTCTCAGAGCTTCCCCGATCAGACGCTCAGCTGCCCGGCAGAGCTTCAGGGACCTGCGGCACAGGCAGTGTATGTCGGAACAGGACAGGAGACACGCGGCTGCTGGGAACAGGTTTATTGTTTTTTCTTTAGCTGCAGTTAAGCCCTGCCTGACTGCAGCAGGGTTCCAGCTAGTAAACCCTGCTGCGGTCGCCAGGGGTTAATATTTTCTGCCGTATAGAGCTAACCCCTGACAATCTTCTTAAAAGTCAGGGGTCGTCTTTTATTCTGGAAAATACAGTATGTTAGTCGGACTGGGAATATCCATTTTAATAGAACACAGGGTATCAGGGAAATGGTACTAAGTGTAATGGTCAGAAAACTACCTTCTTCATTCGCATCTTCTGCCCTTTAAGAATATAACAGCAGGTTAGATTCTTCTAACTTGCTGTTAGTTCCCCTTCAAAACTACCATAGTTGACAGGTCTTCTTGGTCAATGGTTTCCAAGGTACAACATGTAGCTATCTGAAGGCAGATAGGGGTCCTAAACAATCGCCTGGATTCTTTGAAAACTCAGCGACAACTTGCAATGAGGTTGCAGACACCAATGGGGTGACATAGGGAGACCTCGTCTGTTAACTATGGCATTTAAGAGGTTAAAGAGCCAGGACTGGATTTATCTCTTATCCCAACCATTGCAGCAGGATGCTGATTATATAATACAGCTGAGCCTGACTGCTGAGTGAGAGGGCACAGCTCCTGAGCTTGCACCATCACTCTGCTGTACAAGTATGGCATTTGATGTTAATGGTTAATGTGGTGAAACTCAATAGTTCTTAGCAACACTTCAAAAATGGGCCAACCACAGAGCCTGGGTGGATGTATTTCAAATTAATAGGGTCAAAAGCCCTTCACACTACCTGATTGGCTATAACTATTAAAAAGCAATTTTTATTGGCCTTTACTTAAAAATCACATGTGTAAATACCCTCATAGTGATCAGCGGACATCAGTGAGGAAATAAGAAGCAAGTTTTTAATTTCTCTGCAGCACTGGCACAGGAGAAATGGAATCAATGGGCTGTCTATGTAATGCACAGGCATGTTATCATCTCCACTGACAGAGACTGAATTATTGATGGCCCAAACAGGCAAGGCCCCAGGCCACGATGGGCTCCCTCAGCCGTATTACAAACAATTTGTACCTATCCTTCAACAACAATTCATCAGAGCAGTTGGGATCCCTATAGGTTACACAATCTAATGCTAACTGTCTCTCTGTTGGTGATATAGGGGCTGACAAAGGCATATTGCTAAAAATCTTCTGGGAATGTCCAATGTTGGCTACCGTATGGACAGAAATTAGACGTTATTAACAGACACTCTTACATTGTACCTGATTTTTAAAAGTGGCTGAGGCTCATTGATAAATCTGGCTCATTTCATGGTATTAGTAGGGATCCCGGTAGTCATACCCCCAGCAATCATCTTATTATCCCTTATAATATGGAGCGGGGACAACAAGCTGGTATGGGACCACCCCTTTAGTTAATATGGCTTAAATGCTGTGTGGCCTCTTCCTCCTCCACCACCATGTGATATCGCATAGGTTCTGTTAGTTATACATGCATAAAACAGAGGACTAAAACCTTGATACATTTTTCTTTAGAAGATCTGATGGGCTGATGTCTCTGCAGTCATGGCTGTTTGTAATTGTTTATTTGGTAAGAGCTAACATTACAGAGCAAAAACTCCAAATTCTAGACAAACCATCTGCTTAACAATGCTGTGTGCACCCATTTACTGCCAACTTCTGTAAATGTTTCCTTATCATTTAATCCAATGTCACACTGTGTCTTCCATTTACCTATTTACAATCTGCTTTTTAAAGATACATGTCTAGATTACGCACAATTATTTGTTTCTTCTTTGCCCTAATGTCTGTAGATTGTTATCATCAACAAAGAATCTTTTTTGTCCATCAAAGTGAATGTCTTTTCCTTTTTATCTAAATAGGGCCAAATGTCTAGACATAATCAGTTCTTAATATATCTTTATAGCAGACAGATTTGTTTCTGATAAAGTGCTCCAAAACCGCTCAATAAATAATATTCTGGCTACCTGTAACCACCACTAGAGGGAGGGGTGGAGCTTACTGGATACTCTTGGTTCATTGAACTCAATGATAAATCAGGATGCAATAAGCTGTCAGGCTACCGCATGTGTGTGCATGTTTGTCTCTGGCTTGGTCACTTTCCGTAGAGGAGATTTTACTTAGGTTCAAACAGCCTATAATAAATCATATCAACCAGCAAAAATGTGATTTCAGCTCTTGGTTAAAACAGAGACCCAGTAGTGTAATGTATTTCGAATACCTCTGGCTGGGTCACCCTGAACAGAAGAACTTTACAACTGTGGCACTATATATAGGGACATTTCATAGCTGAATCACATGGTTTGGCTATCCTTGTTGACCTTTAGTGTATTTTTTTAAGTATTTGTTTGGTTAGGGGAGCAGGATGATTTGCTCTCTCTGCCTAGGGTGACAGAGTACCATGTCTCACCTTTGTGATTAACATGCACTTATTAGTGTCCAGACATGTAGATGCCACATTTATGCATTCAATGATTATCAGAAGAGAGACAAAGGATGAAATATTGCTTAGATTAATGCTGCCTTTGGGAAATTACTTTGTTAATATATTGTAAGAATTTTCTTATACCCAGGGCCGCATCTGCTATGATGCCAAGTGAAGACACAGCTGACACGAGGCACATAGCAAGGAACGATTAGCTCTCTGCTCTGTTCCATTTACTTCTAGATTGCAGGCTGTGTTAGGCCTGCAATCTAGAAGTGATCTGTAGCGGCCAGTAATGTCTTCCTGGTCAGGCTGCCTGACAGTATGCAGCCTGAGCCAGGAAGCCTCCAGAGAGACACGGCAGCTTGGGAGCCACTGGAGAGGTGAGTAGTGTTGTTGTTCTTTTACTTTGCTGAGAAAGTTATGACTAATCGGGACACATTATCGGGGATTATGACTACAAGAGGAGACAGGAGGGCGGGATTATGAGAGCGTGATTTTGACCAGTGCTTCTCAAACTGTGAGGCAGGCCTCACCAGTGGGGTGCCCCCTAGTTGTTGATGAGGCCCAGCTGAGGAGCCAGTTTTTTTTTACAAAAGTAACTATGATCTGCACAGTCCTTTTGCTGTTTGCAAAAAACATTATTAATTTATTTTGTACTTGCTTTATTAGCATATAGAGCTTGGAACATGGATGAAAGGTAGCCCTAGCATTATTATCAGCTTTTAAATAGACTTTACCACAGATAGTGAGGCCCAGGCACCCTCTTGGTCAGTCTAGTGAGGCCCAGGCATTGCCTTGGTCTGTTAGATGAGGCTCCATTAGAAAATTTGAGAAGCACTGATTAAGAGCATGGAGGAACATTACTGTGTGGGTGTCAGATAGGGGAAGATATTAATGCCTAGGGCACTATGGATGAGATATTGTATAGGGGTGATGAGGGTGCTGGAAAAGAGTGGAGCCTAAAATGTTTGTCTGATAGATGCTGTGGGATAAGTCATGACTAACAGAAGTCTTCATGATAGTCTGGACCGAATAGAGAAGAAAAGAGAACGTGAACAACTCTTATGAGAGAAGATGTCACCTGTGAGTCACTGGATGTAATTGCACCCTGATCACTATACTGTCACTGTGTGTGGGTAATGCTGGACTCTGTACAGTGGTTTTTATTCAGTAACAGTACTAGAGGTATTAGGTATTGATCAGTCATTAAGCAGGGATAGTGTGTTCAGGATGTGGTGGTATTTTCCCCTTGTGTGGTGGTAATATTGGTGACTGATAATATTTAGTCAGTATAGGGTGGTGATATTTGGTCATTGGCTGTATTATTTGGTGCTTATAAGATATTTATCTCAGTATTGTGGGCTTTGTTCAGAAGCAGTATGATGGTAATATGCTCCTGCATGTAATATTTTCTGCATGTAAAACTTCCTTACTTTTGATTTTTGGAGGGGGGGGGGGGGGGGGGCGCGCTATTCCAGTTCTTGCCTCAGGCAGCAGAGAAACAAGAAACTGCTTGTACCTGAGTTTCAGATTGTATCAAAGTCCAAAGATAGATTACTAATTCTGCAGAGCTGAATTGTCCCAGAATTCACTGCTTGTTCAAAGACTTCACATAGTTTGCTATTGTGATTTGCATTCTAGACAGGCACCTATGGCTTGTCTGTTCGGCAAGCTTGTTAAGTGTTTCTATTATCAACCAGCAAAGATGTGAATTTAGTTTTGGGTTTAAACATAGACTCAAAAATGTTATGCATTTAAAAAGGTAGTTGACTCTTTTGTTAATTTTCACTTTCAATCTGGGAACTTTTCTATAGACTACATTGTTATACAGTTGTTCTCTAATGTTTCCCAATGTTTTTACAGAGCTGTATTCCATGAGAACATCTACGGTTCTAGTCTCATCTACAGTGTGAATAATACAGGAGTAGCCTTCCTATATTTGCTTTCTTCTTTTCGCACTGCTGCTGAACATGGAGATAACATTTAACATTTACAACATTTGTAAATGATTTAAGGGCTTTATGTAGATTCACTAACCTTTATTTTCCTAAATTTAACACCCCCAGATGTCCCCCAGAGACCACACTTTTAATGGGGACTGGTGGAGCCTGCCAGCATTTGATATTTAGTTATGTAATTAAATACACATTCCTACTGGATAAACAATAAACTGATTGGGAATAGTGGAAAGTGAACATAGAATTAATAAACACTTCTTTAAAGTAAAGAGTTGGGCTGTGTTCACACAATGTCAAAAATAGAGATAAGGCATCTGCTTTTGCCATTTAAAAAAACGTCTGTTATTGCCGCAATTTAACTGACTGCAATGCAATGCATTAAAGTCAAAGGAAAGACAGAAGTCCAATGCACACAGTGTATTGAATAACGGACGATAACGGATGTCAAAATAAAGGGGAGGCCAGCCAGCTAAATGACGTTCATTATTTTAGACTCAAAATGACGGAAGTCATTTTAAATGGACAAACACGACATGGAAAGAGAGGAGCGGCCGCACATCCCACATATGGCTGACACTAGTGCCACTAGGCCTATTTTAAAAACCGTCAGGGTGTCGGTATATAATTTGATCAAACCATAATAGCCCCGTGTACCACATGCAGGTCCCCTGGTTCACACGGGTACCTACACTAACTCCACACCGTGTCGGTCAGTGATCGCCATACCCGCAAAGCGTGCACGTGCAGGGAAGGGAGGCCATGGAATGGCCCTGCAACCCCAATGTCACAGGACCAAACCCAAAGTGCCCCCCCCGAAACCCGGCCAGCACCACCGGCGGGGAAGGCTGCCCCCAAACAACACAAGTATGAATGTTGTATTGCACTCACCAATGCTGCTGCAAAAAGAATAGGAAAGACATAAGGTACTGACATGTGAGCAAAGGCATATCTTGCCAATTTGGGTCATGTGGGTCTTAAGAGGGATTGACAGCTGCTCAGAAAAGGGGGAACTGTAAAACACGACATGGAGAGAGAGGAGCGGCCGCACATCCCACATATGGCTGACACTAGTGCCACTAGGCCTATTTTAAAAACAGTCAGGGTGTCGGTATATAATTTGATCAAACCATAATAGCCACGTGTACCATGTGCAGGTCCCCTGGTTCACATGGGTCCCTATGCTTACTTCACACCCTGTCAGTAAGTGACCACCGTCCCCGCAAAGCGGGCACGTGCAGGGAAGGGAGGCCATGGAATGGCCCTGCAACCCCTAATGTCACCGGACCAGACCCAAAGTGCCCCCCCGAAACCCGGCCAGCACCACCGGCTGACCGACATGGTGTGGGGTTAGTGTAGGGACCCGTGTGAACCAGGGGACCTGCATGTGGTACACGGGGCTATTATGGTTTGGTCAATTTATATACCGACACCCTGACGGTTTTTAAAATAGACCTAGCGGCACTAGTGTCAGCCATATGTGGGATGTGCGGCCGATCCTCTCTCTCCATGTCGTGTTTTACAGTTCCCCCTTTTCTGAGCAGCTGGCACTCCCCCTTAAGACCCACATGACCAAAATTAGCAGGATATGCCTGTGCTCACATGTCAGTACCTTATGCCTTTCCCATTCTGTGTGCAGCAGCAGTGGTGAGTGCAATACCACATTCATACTTGTGTTGTTTGGGGGCAGCCTTCCCCGCTGGTGGTGCTGGCCGGGTTTTGGTGGGGCATTTTGGGTTTGGTCCTGTGACATTTGGGTTGCAGGGTCATTCCATGGCCTCACTTACCTGCATGTGTGCGCTTTGTGGGGATGGCGGTCGCTAACCGACACGGTGTGGTGTTAGTGTGGGGACCCGTGTAAACCAGGGGACCTGAACATGGTACACGGGGCAATTATGGTTTGATCAAATTATATACCGACACCCTGACGGTTTTTAAAATAGGTCATTTTAAACAGAGCTGAACATAGCCAAATAGTGCGTTTACACAGATAGATTTATAAGACAGATTTTTTAAGCCAAAGCCAGAAAGAGAATATAAGCAGAGAACAGGTCATAGAGGAAAGACTGAGATTTCTCCTTTTTTCAAATCCATTCCTGGCTTTGGCTTCCAAAATCTGTCAGATAATCGGTCTGTGTAAACGCACCATAAGAAGGAGATCTTAAAATTAGAATAGTGTTAAGGCCCTACTGCATGGAGTGATTTTTGATAAAAAAATTCACTATAACAATAAGCGATTATCTATCCGTGTAATAACACTCGACGATCAAATGACGAACGAAAAAGCATTCATTTTTGTCTTTCAACATGTTGAAAAATAATTGTTGGTAGTTCGCCAATCGTTAGCATATCTGTTTGTTTAGTACTATAAGTCGTTCGCCGTTAAAACTTGTTGTATGGGTCGTCCTGGGGAATGATTAGCGACCATATAACGATGTAAAACCGATCATTTATAACAGTAATCAGTAAATGTAATAACCTCAGAATTGTTTGCTACAAAATCACTAGTTTTCACTAGGGATTGTTTGTTACAGCGATAATTACTACATGTAATAGGGCCTTACATATACAAAACACATGACTTACATTTAGTTTCCAGCCCAAAATGGATGAAATATCAATTCCTTATCTTGGAAGTCTCATTATTGCTCCCCCCTCTAAGGCTGAGGGTTTGGAGAAGGTTTGATATGTACAACTTTTCTTTTGCGACTGGGGGTAGGATCTGATAGGTCTGATCTGATTTCTGTGGTTGTTCTTGAAAAGGCTTTAAGGCAGAAATAGACTGAGGATGCTGATCAATGAAAAAAGGCCCCTTTTGATGATTATCATGATTCTATGGTGTATGATTATTACACCACATTTTCTTTTCTGTAAATAAATAGATAAGCTCTTAAAAGTCTCTCTCTTGTGTAGATGGGATGGTTGAGAATGGAGGGACACGTGCTTACGGAAATTTATCTTAGGGATTTTGCAAACTTGTATAGAAAAAAAGGGCTCAAACAGTGCAACAGTGAACCAGATAAAATATGAATAACAAAAAAAGGTCACCATAGGTAATAAATATACCTATTTGTGTCAGGCTACAGCACCAAGCTAGGTGTTAAAGGGGTAATTCAACATCAGATAAAAATAAACATCTTGCTAATGCATATAGCATGGCATACTTGTCTTTCTCAGTTCTGAAAACACACATAGGGGGACATATATTAAAAGGCGCAAATGCCTTTTTTAGGCACAGATCGGCCCAATCGGCGGAAAAATATTCGCAAAAGGTCTTTTTCGAATATGTTATTCGCTTGGGCCGATCTGCACCACCTTCGCCAGTGGGGCAGAGAAGGGGTGTTACGGGGGGTGCGGCAGCTGGCATAGGTTTCAGATTATTCGCATAGATGGGCAGTGCGCCTCTACATAAATCCCCTGAGCTCTGGAGCGGCGGGGACATTTGTAAGCCCGACTTCATAAATACCCCCCCTAGTATTTCCGTCAGTCTTTTTTCAATCTTAACCAGGAGCGGGTTGAAAACACAGAAAATTTGCAAATCTTTCCATCATAGTTTTGCCCTGTCAGTTCCAATCTTGATTTTGGTTAAAAAAAAATGACCAATAGACTATGAGGGACATTTACTAAGGAGTCTAATGTGTGCAACTATTCTAATGGGGATTAGTGTGTATTTTGTTCCAATATCTCGTAAATGATTTATTAACATGTAGCACTGCCATAGTAAATGTATCTAAGTAAAAAGTTGCAAAAAAGTCCCACAAAAAGACGCAAAAATGCAAAAATTGCGCAAGCATATTCACCTGGTAAAGAAGAACAAACTGGATTCCTTCAGCTCACGTAAAATCATTCAATTTTTATTTCAGTAATTCATTAAAACGACAGCCGACGCGATTCTATGCAGTGCCACCTGCGCTTCCCCTGTTGTCTTGGTCCCATAGAGACTCCCTGTTTCTTGGGGACTTTCTAAATATGGTAGAGACTATCCTCCCTTCCCAGTGATTGCACAGACCAAAGATGCCATGATTAAGGGCCAGGTTAGGCCCGAAACGCGTCGGCTGTCGTTTTAATGAATTACTGAAATAAAAATTGAATGATTTTACGTGAGCTGAAGGAATCCAGTTTGTTCTTCTTCACTGTATATACCCCAGTATCAAGGGGATACACCTTCGTGCTCTGTCACTCCTATTCAAAGAAGCACCATCCATTCTGCTGGGCGTTGACCACCATTTCTACGTTTTGTATTCACCTGGTACTGTCCAGACATAGGCCTGCACCTGTTTGTGCGAATTTTTAAAAAGTCGCAAATGATAAATTGGGCGCTAATCCTGGATTATGCGAACTCTTGGGTCAATACTTAAAACAGGCAGATTAAAAAAAAGTTGCATCTAAAAAATATTCGCCTGTCGTATACTGGTTCATAAATAGAACTTAGACCAAAACTGTCTTAGTTGCCCCTAGCAACCAATCAGATTCCACTTTTCATTCCTCACAGATTCTTTGAAAAATGAAAGGTGGAATCTGATAGGTTGCTAGACAACTAAGACAATTCTACTTTACACCAGTTTGATAAATCTCCCCCATATTGTTTCTGTTAGTCTATACAGTATGTCAGTCGTTTCCACCAAAACCAGGAGTGGGCTGAAAATACAGAAGCTGTGCAGATCTTTCCAGTATAATTCTGCCCTGTTGGTTCTACTCCTGATTTTGGTTGGAAAAAGACTGAGGTAAATACTATTTGTAATCATAACCTAAGAATGCATAACTTTCCCTTAGCTCTTCATCAAACTTCTCCCACCCTGGCTACTCCCCTCCCCAGCACGCCTGCCAGTTCACCCCCAACGGTTTTGCAGAACATCTCATTTTACTACTGTGAGGTCGAAGCACCTGTCTGTTTTTTTTTTTTAATCATTCATTACACGGCAGCATGCTGTAAACACACACTCTCCCTTAGATATATATGTATCTGTGTATATGAAAGAAAATTTCCAACATGATCCAGCATGACTTTGAATAAAATCTTTCTTTTTTTATCCACTTAAAAAAATCCATTATTCATGACTAAGGCTATGTTCACACAGCGTAAAAGTACAGCCATTGTTGCCATAGACAACAACGGCAGTACCTTACGGTGTGGAACACTGCATTGCCTTCTATAGGATCCCGGCCGGAGCGTATACACATAGTACACGCTCCTGCCGGGATCCCATGCGGCACCGCAAAGAACTGACATGTCAGTTTTCTGCGGCCGCAATTCAGTGAATTGCGGCAGTAAAAAGCCCTATCTGTTCACACAATGAAGCGAGCGGCTCCGGCTGCTTGCTTCATTGTGTGATATGAGGAGTTCTGATGAGGGCGCGCGCTGATGCGCCCGCATCAGAACACTGCGGCCGGAAAGATCATCCGGCCGGTACTTCAGGCTATGTTCCCACAAAGTATTTTGGTCAGTATTTGCAAACAAAACCAGGAGTGGATTGAAAACACAGAAAGGCTATGTACATACACTATTAAAATTTAGTGGATGGCTGCCATATAATTACGAATAATTACAGTTATTTTAAAACAATGGCCATTGTTTTGAAATAAAGGACGTCATTTGCCATTAAATGGCAAGGACACTGGTGGAGCGCAGACAGGAGAATACATTTTTTTTACTAACTAATTTAGCAAAAATATGCTTTATCAACTAAGCAAATTTTTGCTGGATTCGCTTCACTCATGTCTAATTATTTTTAATGTAACATTTCACATTTACCTTACAGTATGAAAAACTCCATGCCGACTGCTATTTTTCCATGTAATATTCATATTTACCTATTAGGCTAGGTTCACATACAGTAAAATAAAGGTTAAATAGTATGATATATATATTTATCATATCATATCATATATTTTATGATATATAGTACAAAAAAAAGTCAGCAATCCTTGTGTTTTTGTTTCCTCTTTTCCTTCACGGTGTTTCCTGTACAGGAACAATATTGTTATAGTTTAACATTAGCCATACAGCTATATACATTCCTGCTGCACACTCCCTGTGCAACAGGAACAGACAGTATTCCGCGCTGCGGAATCTGTTGGCGCTATACAAATAAATATTATTATTATTATTATTATTATATAAACATTCCTAGCTGTGAAGGGGTTTTAAGTGTACAGGGCTTTTTCAATGCAATCAGCCCTGAGCACATTACTGTCCCCAGACCCAGGAATAACAGGCAGCCGCGGTCCCACAGCTGCCTATCTTTAAGCCCCTTAAATGCCACGATGCACAGCGATCGCAGCATTTTAGTCAGTGACAGGACAAGGACCTGTCACTGACTGATCGGTACCCAATCACTTGTACCGGCAGGTGGGGGTAAGCCACTTACTTCCGTCCTGACGGATTGGCGATCTGTAGGTAGAGTTTGCTCTCAGACAGACTCTATGTACAGATAGCCGAAAATACTGATGAATGCCATGCTATGAAAATACTCATGAATGCTATGCTAAGGGCCTTATATATGCAGTACAAAATATGTAAAAAAAAGTTTTAAAACATATAAAAAAACTAATAAAAATTATATTATATTTATTTTAAAACTTTTTCTTTAGACTCAATAAGTCCCCCTAGAGGACTTATATGTGCAGTCAATAGATTACATATACTGATAAATGCTATGCTATTGCATAGCACTGATCAATATTATTAGGACTCTGCAGTGTCTGCCTGAGGGCAGATTCTATAAGAAGATCACTGATATTTCAGGATGGAGGTAAGTATTGCTGCTCCTCCTGTCAGGAAAAGTGATCAGAATACCTGAAGTCACGCTGCGGGGGTCCAGATGAGTCAGTGACACCCACTTCTTCTGTCAGTAATTCCCTTAAATGCTGTGATTGTTATAGATTGTGGCATTTAAGGGGTTAATAGTAGGCAGCTGTGAGATCGAGGCTGCCTGTCATTATCCCTGGCTCCATTGACACTATTGTGTGTGGGCCTGCTAACGCTGAAGCCACCTTAAACAGATTCAAACCTATTCAGGCCAGGGACATTGATACACGTTTCTACTGTACGGGGCATCGACAGCCACATGGCTGATGTGAAGGAGTAAAAAAAGGCTGCATTTTGCAAAAGCAAGTCCTTAATAATGGGTATGTTGATTATTCAGATAGTTGTAATAATTTGCAGCCATTATTCCATACAGTGCTCACACTGCCGTCCATTTTCTCATTGACTTCAATAGAATGCATTATTACATTGAAAATATGGCCGTATTTTAACCTCAGAATTACAAATGTAGTTTTCTTTTATTTTACGGTGTGAGAACATAGTCTTAACCTTCCATGTTTAGGTCAATCCATGAGTCTCCCCTAAGGCCTGAGACCGCAAGGCTTAATTCTAACCTTTAGACATACAATACTTCTGTAATATTTTAGACCAAGTGGTGGATTGCTTAACCTTAGCTTTAAACACGGGCCAATTATCGGCCAGGAGCATTGCTAGAAATGTTCCTGCAGCTGATAACTGGCCCGTGTAAAAGTGACAGTAATCTGCTGAAGAGCC
Organism: Dendropsophus ebraccatus; assembly: GCF_027789765.1. Lineage (NCBI taxonomy): Eukaryota > Metazoa > Chordata > Amphibia > Anura > Hylidae > Dendropsophus > Dendropsophus ebraccatus. The sequence goes on from NC_091457.1 coordinate 81,313,982, forward strand.
AGTCAAACGCCCAATCCTCGTCTGATTTTTAAAGTCTGCTTTAAAATTTTTCGTCATCGTCCGCACATCTTCCTGTATAAACAAAGTTATGTGTGGCCCATAACAATGAAGGAAAACTGACAGCACAGATAAGTATATATCTGTTGTGTCAGTTTCCAGATCACAAGCAACAGTATATACTTACCATCCATGTCGCTTGTGAACCAATTTCTGGCTCTCCAGTCTCTGCCTGTATCTTTGGGTCTTACCTCCTTCAGAATGATTGACAGATGGAGGGGGCGGGGCCTGATTATATAGCCCCAAAACCGTCAAATCTTTTGGTCTAAAAAGGACCTTTTAGTTTCCTGCTTGCTCTATCTGGTGCATAGCATCCTTTACAACAGGTCATATTGCAGTTTCTATACCGGAAGCAGGGGTATTTAGTTTCCCTTGAAATGTTATTTTTGTATCTGTAATCTCTAGCAGCTCACTTTTATTAATAGGTTTATGTTGTGCTAATGTAATCATACCACAGAGAACATTTTTTGAGTAATGTTAAATAACTTTATTGTGCTATCTGTACATCCATTTATCTATTTATTGATGTACTAAAGATACAATGAAAATTAATTGTTTTTCATTTTGTAGCCCAGTATGATCAATATGTATTTTATTGTTTGTAATCAAGCTTTGTATTGTGACGCCCAGGAGTGTCTGAGTCTGTCTGGATCTAGGTCATTCAAAGTTGTTTGCATTTGCAGTTTCAGGCCTGAAAAGAAATTTGATAAATTTTGAAACACATTAAGGAACATTTACTAGGCAGTCTAATTTGTGTGACTCTTCTAATGAGAATTTGTGTATATTTTGTTCCAATATCTTGTGACTGATTTATGAAAATATAACACTACCATAGTGAATGTATCTAAGTAAAAAGTCACCGAAAAAGTTGCAAAAATTGTGCAAGCATATTTACCTGGTAATGGAAAAAGTTGCAAATGATAAATTGGGCACTAATCCTGGATTATGCAAACTTTTGGATTTGAAAAAAGTTACATAAAAAAACGAATACTGCTTCATGAATAGAATTTAGACTACAAATGGGTGAAAATGCAATTATTCACCTAAAAATAGGCGCAAATCCCTCGATAAATTTCCCCCATTATCTGCTTATAAAGTTCCCTGAGTCTGCTGTTGAATATCAGCTTTTGTGGATTCTGTCCTCTACCCCATTATTAAGTCAAACATATAGAATTATTTTCCCCACTGAGGGTACAAACACACACAGCAGATATGCAGCAGATACGCAGCAGATACGGTGGTGCAGATTTGATGCTGTGTTCAGTTATTTAGATCTAATCTGCTGCGTATCTCCTGCGTATCTGCTGCGTATTTGCTGTGTATAGTGTGTGCGTGTTTGTACCCTTAGGGTAGAAACACACACACCGTATACACAGCGTATTTTCTGCTGCGATACGCAGCAGATACACAGCAGATTAGATCTAAATAACTTAACACAGCATCAAATCTGCACCATCAAATCTGCTGCAGATCTGCTGCGTATACGGTGTGTGTGTGTTTGTACCCTAAGGCTGGGTTCACACTACGTATATTTCAGTCAGTATTGTGGTCCTCATATTGCAACCAAAACCAGGAGTGGATTGAAAACACAGAAAGGTTCTGTTCACACAATGTTGAAATTGAGTGGATGGCTGCCATTTAATGGCAAATATTTGCTGTTATTTTAAAACAACGGCTGTTATATTGAAATAATGGCCGTTATTTACTGTTATATGGCGGCCATCCACTCAATTTCAACATTGTGTGAACAGATCCTTTCTGTGTTTTTAATCCACTCCTGGTTTTGGTTGCAATATGAGGACCACAATACTGATTGAAATATACGTAGTGTGAACGCAGCCCCAAAGTATACCTGTCACAATCGGCTCTTCAGGATCAGCGCTAAGATCCTCTGCTAATCCATAAAGTTGGGTCTCCATGGATACAGAGATGCAAACAGACGATAATGCATTATCGTCTGACTGCGTTTCCGTATCCACAGAGACCCGAACTTCTGGATTAGCAGAGGATGGTTGAGCGGCAATACTGAAGACTGATAAAAGTGTGGTATCAGAGTGGTAAGTATCATTTCCCTGCTCCTTTCCCCACCAACAAAGCTCTGTCTTGCCCCCAGGGGTTAACGTAACCGCCTAGGGGCTAGACTGTCACTTCAGATTAACTAGGACATCTGGTCAAATACACCATTGTTTTCAATAGGGCTAAATTGAGTCGAGCACTCAAGTACTGAAAGATACTCAACTTAGAGTAACAAGTATTCAAGCATTTTGATGCACTGCATTTGGTGCACTGGGGATGGGACTACCACCCTCAATGTGCCGATCCACCCTGGAAGGTCTGCCCCTTCTAATAAATATCAGCAGTGCGGGCCATTAGGATCGTATTGGTGCACTGGAGGCGGTAGTCCCAAAATGACTAATTAGGGAATAAACTTCTTATGTCACAAAAATGGCACAGAGAATGAGGGTAAGAAACTAACTGTCATCCTCATTGCCCTGTGTGTTATAGTGACATATCAGCAGGTTAGATTTTTCTTATTGGGAAATAATTTCCCTTTAAAGGGATACTGCGGGTGGGAGGTATTTTTTAACTATGGACCGGAGGTGGTGGACATAGACAATGACATCCACTTACTTCCCGGCTCCAGCACCGAGGCCAACGTGCAACTGCTCTGGTCCCTGGCTGCTTCATGGTCTGAGACTGGATTTGAGATGTGATTTTTCAGGCCAGTCAGTGATGTTTCAGAATCAGTCAGTCAGCTGTAAAAGTGGGACCCTGGAAGATCGGGGACAGGAGCATCTGAATGTTGGTGTCAGTGCTGGAGCCGGGAAGGTAAGTGCAAGTCATTGTTTATATACACCCCCTCTCCGGTCATAGTTAAAAAATGTCTCCCACCCGGAGTACCCCCTTAAATCAAGAAATGCTGTTTGTGATCATGTTCAAATACATTAAGACATACAATAACAATAGCATACAATAACGCAAGTGTTAGGTTCTATCTGACAACCACAACATAGCATGGATAACATGCAGTGGGGCACTGCATGTACTTATCTTTTACTGGCCCTGAGTTATGCCTTATATTATAGATAGGAACTGTGTTTACAGTTTGGAAGTCTTCTTCCCTGCTTGTTCAGTGTCTTTATTTGCTTTTTTACATATGATCCCTACTGTTTGTAAAACTAGAGGCTTCACTATAAGCATCCTATGAAACATTTATAATAAAAAGAAAAATAATGAGCTCCATCTTCTGTGATGTTTTCCAATTGCCTGTTGCTGGGAGGTGAGGAGTTAAGCAGTATTTGAGTTGCTGTAATCCCTATCTATAAGTAGATACATTTGGGATAGAACAGAACTGCTATAAACACATTTTCACCACAGCAGAGGCCAAATTGTTTGTGCTTCTGATCATGAATCTCCAAAGACAGTTTGCCAAGTAGCAGAATACTGCATGCCTAGATTTCTCTGGAAGCTGAGGGGATTAACATGTCTTATGTCAGTGCCTCATGTCTATTCCAGAGATATAAAGCCCTGTAAATGACAGTATCTCATATGTATGCAGGGAGCCCACGCTGCTTTCTAGCAGGAGTCACTTACAATAACTTGTCAATTGCATTTAACCACTGCTGGGGCAGAAGCAATTTGCAGGGCAGAGCAGGGCATGGTGAATCTCTGGAGATGCCTGTTAAATACCCAACTCATCTTATTTAAATGGTCAAGACATATTGGTTTACAATGTGAAGTGAATGACAATTTACCATGTCACTTCCCTAGAGATCATGCATCTTGTGTCAAAGTATGCTTTAGACTGTGTTGATAACTGGAATCGACAGACGCGTTTAAAGTAGCCTGATGAGGATGCACAGATCAAAGAACACAATTAAACAAGGTTGCAGACTGTTACAGTTCTTGTACTAGCTGGTAGAGATGAGCAAAGTGAACAAAGCAAAATTCACTAGCAGTCACTCTTCCAATTCGCTTAATTGTGCAAAGCGAATTCAGAGGTATTCGCTTGCAAATTCGCTCAACATGGTGGCAGCACAAGTTAGTTTAAGGAACTGTCACTTGACGGGAGCAAGGGATTATCCATAATCCCTTGCGCCCGACCAATCACCTGCAAGCCCCACTGTGATGTCAGCCACCCCCCCATATAGGCTGATTCGCTTCAGCAAGGCGGGCAGTCGGCTGTGTGTGTAGTAGAGAGCAGGATTGCAGCAGGCATTTAGAGCAGAGCAGGGAGAACAATAGCGAGATATAGAGACAGAGGAGAGGAGGGTGGACTGCAGGTAGATTGTGGGTGGTTTTCTGTGTGTGCTGTGAAACCAGTGTCCAGCATGGGTTCTGGTTCTGCATTATACCAAGTCACTGGGTGCTGAGTGTGCATTTTACCAAGTTGCTGGGTGCTGGTTGTGCATTACACCAAGTCATTGGGGGCTGAGTGTGCATCGTACCAAATAACTGGGTTCTGGTTGTGCATGATACCAAATCACTGGGTAGTGAGTGTGCATTATACCAAGTAACTGGGACCAGTGAACACAGTGTACAGTGTGCATTAAACAAATTCACTGGGATGAATGACAGTGTCCATTCTAACATGTCACTGGGAGCAGTTAACACAATGTGCATTAAATGACATCTCAAAGTTGCTGACCCCTTGGAATTTACAGGTGGCCACCATAGTGGCAGACAATGGTGCAACATGGTGTCGACACTGCAGCGAGGGGGAGGCTCACGTACGTGCATGGCTCACGTGTTGAACCTGATCATGCATAGGTTCCTTTGCTCCTTCCCAGGACTGAAGGATCTGCTGAAGATGGTGAGGAAACTATGTACCCACTTCAGCCACTCGTACATGGCATGGAACCCTCTGCAAGATACAGCGGCAACATGGACTGCAACAACCCACATGTTGGATCGGCTGTACCAACAGAGATCAGCAATCTCTGACTTCTTCGTCATGTGTTCTGGCAGCTTCATGCAGAACTGCAATTTCCAGGTCACGGATTAGCAGATGATGTGTGATGTCTGTCGATTGCTGGTACTGTTCGAGGAAGCCACTCTGTTGGTCAGCCACAATGACTATGGTGTGAATAGCCTCACCCCCCTGCTTAATGTCATGGAGGCTGCACTAAGTAACATCATCGCAGAGGGGTCTAACCATCTAGGATGTCAATCTGAGAATTGGAATTACACCATGAAATGACAATGAAGACATGGGTGAGGAAAGGCTTTCAGTAAAGCTCTTTCATAGGGCCATGTGCTTACTATAGTGCTTGGGCTCAGATGGCTGGTCACCCTGGTTTACCCTTGTTTCTGTTCGAAAATGCCAGATTTTTTTACACTGTTGAACAGGGACGCCAAAGTCAAACTAAGCCTAAGAGGAACAACACCATCCTGCACCACCAACAAGTCATGAGGACCTTGGCCACTCTACAACAATAACTAGTAGTGGAGGTGTGAGGTGCAGCAGTAGCCACAGTAGAAAATTGAGCGACTTCCTGAAGCCACCAGAGAAAGAAACCCGGCAGCCCCACACTAAAGTGTTTATCAGGCAGCACCTGAAGTTCCAGGTCAAATCTTACTTGGAATCCCAATGGCCACTGAATATTTCAGACCTGGTGCAATTCTGGAAAAAAAAAGCTGGACATCTGGCCTCAGAGTTCGCTCTCACCTTGCTGTCATGCCCAGCCAGCAGCATTGCATTGTTGCATCGGTGAGGGTGTTCAGCGAGGCAGCGGACATTGTGACCCCCAGGAGGACCGGGCTGTCTTGCCTTAGGGTACTATTACATGGAACGATAATCAGCCCGTTTCGGCTGATTATCGCTCCGTGTAATAAATACAATGATCAGCCAATGACAACAATCATCGGCTGATCGTTGATATAGGTTAGAACCCATAATTGTCTGGCGCTGACCGTGCATCACTACGTGTAATAGCGGTGCACGGGCGGCGGCTGGCGATATACATTACCTGTCCAGGCTGCAGGGCTCCTCTTGCGCTCTTCTCCCCGGGTCCCGCGCGCTCCAGCTTCAGAACGACCTGTCTCAGCTGACAGGCCGCTCAGCCAATCACTGGCCGGGACCGCCGCAGCCAGTGGTTGGCTGAGTGGCCTATCATATGAGACAGGCCACTCTGAAACTGGCGCGTGGGACCCGGGGAGAAGACCATAAGAGGAGCCCTGCAGCCTGGACAGGTAATGTATAAAGTTAAGCAAGGGCTGCAAGGACATCGGTAACGATGTCCCTGCAGCCCTTGTTAAACAATTATCGGGCCGTGTAATAGGCCCAGTAAACGAGCATCGACCTAGCAGATCGGCGCTTGTTTACAGTTATTATCAGGCCTTCATCGGCCCATGTAATACTACCCTTAGTGTGGAGAGGCTTACATTCCTCAAAATGAATCAAGCCTGGATAGGATTCGATTTCACCCGTCCCCATGTCTGACGATTGAAACATCAGCCGGCAGTCAGCACTCTGGCACATGCCAGTCTCCGATCTTTTGCCACATACAAAAAAGTCCCCAATAAAATATTCACCCACCCTAATATTTTTTATTTTTTAAAATAACAAATAATTTTACTCATTAAAATTTATAGTATAATCTTGTAGCCAGTATCCATACTCAATTCATATATATATATATATATATATATATATATATATATATATATATATAAAAAGGTAAATTTAGTGCCCAAGCGGAAACATTTCCATCATAGCATATATTATCCACATCAGCTTAATGCCTTGCCAAAGTGCAATGTGCAAACCATGCCTAAAGAACAGGATAATCCAGACACACATCACCATGATGCACAGGTCTGGAGAACAAGAACATGGCTGTACATCTTACCCATGTTTGATACTAAAGCTTCTCAGCTACATTAAATACCAATCAGAAGTTAGTATATATTTTGAGCAAAAAATATTGCCTCATGTACAACGTGCAGTCCCTACTCTAGCAATGGCGCAGTGTTGGTTGGTGACCTTAGGACTGCACAACCCCACAGACACAGCAAGCAGAGGCGACAGCTGCCAACCAACACCAGTGTGAACAGGTCTAGAAGCTCAGTACCATGTGCTTCCAGCTAGACTGGGAGAAAGAGGAGGTACTTACCATGTAGACAGCCTCCTGCTAATTGGTAACATATGGGTCTGGCAACATATGAATCTCTACTAGCTGCACCTGTAGAGATGGATATGTACATTATCTCAGCTGTATTGCCCTTTGCTACTTCATCATGAATTCAGCCTGACTTTTCACCCAGAGCATTGAAGGGGTATTTCCATCATTTGTAGGGGCAGTCAAGAGAATAAACGTTACATTTAAAAGTGCCCAGGATGGCATCATAACATTAAAAAAGCACATACTAACCTGCTGCTTATCCCCTGCTAGTGCCATTCCAATGCTGCAGGTCACACTGCAGAGCACTTCCTGTTTCCCAACCCAATACATAGGAAATGCCTGCTGAGCCAATCACTGGCCCCATCACCTTAGCCAGTGACCATATAAAAGAAGGCATGTTTCCACAGAACTAGGGTTACTTGACTGCAGAGATGTGTTGATTGTAGTGTCCCCATACGGATGGTCTACTAAGTTTTATATCACCTAGGTAAAGTATCTCTGTCAGGTATTTATATGTATTTTGATGTTGAACACCAAAGTTGCACTACCACTTTTCTACCACTAGGACCTATGTGATGTCTTGTATTTTCTATACACAGCTGAAGGAAAAGGGTTAACTTGTGTGTATTCTGTGTTCTGTTCTGACCAATCACAGGTGCAGGAACCAGACACCTTTCCCTTATCACACACTTCCTTCCTTTCCCTACTAGCACTTCTTCCACCAATGAGAGTTAGTCCAAGTTTTCCCTATAAAAGGGTGCTTAGGTCCTGATGGGAGGTCTTTCTAATTAGCTGCAGTGAGGAGACACAAGGAGACAGAGTTGCTTCGGCAGAGTTTCCAGCTAGGCCTTGTTTAGGCCAGGGCCCTGGAACCTTTTGTTGTATAATCTTTGAAGGAGTTGGAGTGAGACTGGGACTATATCTGCTTCTTCTATCAGAGACTGCCAAGATGCACTGCAAAACCCTTGGGACAGGTAAACATCCTCTAAAATACATGCCAAGGATCCCTTTCCTTCATTCTAAGGACAGTTACCACAGCAAGGAACTGATCCCCAGTAAGACAAAGAGCAGATCAGCTGAAGTATCTTAGTAAAAAACGCACAGCTCTCCTGGGAGGTCTTGGGAAGTCTTCTACGCCCAGTAGTAAAGACTTCGGCCTTGTACTACCTGACAACACGGTCTCCAATATTGTGTAGGCAGAAGGCAATCAGATAGCAAGTATCTTAAAGTGAGTACGAGAATTCTTCTATACTCTTCTACACAACCCAATCCCAGCAGAGTACAATACTAATTGGACAAGGCCCCCCAAACAGTCCTTACACCTGCAATAAGCTACCTCTACCTTTCTACCTTCTCTTCACTCCTGTCACCTGGACTTGCTGAAATTGTTACTGTCACTCTGTATTGCACTGATGTTTTCAAGTAAAAGTAACTCTGATTAAGTTCTGGTCACATTTTTGTGTTGCCACACCTGCACCTACTCCTTACACATGGGCTACCCTTTTTTCAAGAGCAGTGCCCGTGTGCTGGAATGGGTACTAACACCACTCCTGGCCACCATGACAAGTGCCCCACTGTACTGAAGCCCACCTTGCTGTACCACCACCACTACACAGCAACCCGGGTCACGGCATGATGGGCGGTTTACTAAGTATAGAGGAGAGGGCCCTACCCTGACAGTGAGAGTGAGCTGCAGAGAGAGAGACAGCTACAGGCTGACAGAGTAAAGAGTTCCTATACCAGGAGAGAGGGAGTCACAAGGGCGCCATTCATATTAGATGGATGCATGGTCCAACTGACCAGTAGGTTTGGCTAACTCTGTACCCACAATCTGACACCCCCCAAACCGCTTGTACCGTCAGATAGCTGCTTTTAATCCAAGATCTGTCCTGTAGTCCATTCGGCAGGTGATGCAGTTATTGTCCTAAAAAAACAACTTTTAAACTGGCAGCCCCGTGTCCAACGGGCGTGGCCTAGATTGTGTATGCATTAGGCTGGCATAACCTCACTGTCCCTCCTCCTCCTCATCTTTAGGAATGCTCCAGGCAGATTGCCTCCTATGATACTTCAATAAGAGATAGTCAAGGCACTCACCAATTATTAGCAAAACAAATATCTTCTTTATTTAATACTCCAACAGGGTACATGGTACAAGATAAACGAGCAACAGCTGTTTCACACGTATTGTGCTTTATCAGGGCAGTGATAAAGCACAATACGTGTGAAACAGCTGTAGCCCGTTTATCTTGTCTGCACCATGTAACCTGTTGGAGTATTAAATAAAGAAGATATTTGTTTTGCTAACAATTGGTGAGTGCCATGACTATCTCTTATTGGAGTATAATTACACTGGACTGTTTTACCTGATACGTTGAGCACCACCTGGTTAGCACTGGTTTGCTCTGACTGTGTCTACCACCAGTATGCACATTGATTAGCCAGCAGGTTGGGAGTGCCAAGGAACCATTACGTGCATTGAGATTGCCTCCTATTCTCCACCTGTGTCAGCCCGGCACATGGGCTGAATCGTTAAGCAGCTGTGCAATGTTCAGACAGGAATGTTTCAGTGGCATTCCTAATGATGAAGAGGGTGTAGAGGAGGGACGGAGGGGTGGTGCAAAGTTAGGGCACAGATACTCCCTTTGGGCACTGGGCTGCAAATTTTAAAGTTGTTTTTTAGGACAATAACTGCATCACCTGTCGAACGGACCACAGGACAGATCTTGGATTAAAAGCAGCTAACTGAAGGTACATGTGGTTGGGGGGGGGCAGATTATGGGTACAGAGTCGCTTTAATGAGTCAGGTTTAGGGGTGTACAAGAAGGTAAAAATGTCAGTATACTTCAGATTAGTGACACAATGTAAATGACAAGAGAAGGGCAAGCAGCCTCCTCTTAGATTTTTCCGTTCACATAAAGTGCAATTTTGAAATACAGCGATGAAATATACAGTTTTATCTTGGGAAAAACAATACGCTCAATTTACAAATGTCAGAATATTCAAAGAATTACTTAATGCATGCATTTCCGAGCTAAGAGGATTTCTTTAATTAAACAGAAAGAGATTATCAGGCTTTGTTTTGAGCTGATAAAATCCGAGCGCAAGATAAAATAAGCTTATATAGCTTGGGCTAAGCTGTAAAAAAAATAAAAAAATATACATATATTTTTGGGTATTCTGGGTACTAATAGCTTTGCTAGAGCAGACGTCATCTCGGTTATAAGCAAAAGCTGAAAAGCTAAGCAATTTTTTAAAGGTTATTTTCAAGGTTAATTGATCTCTCTCTTGATAAATGAGGTTATAATATGAGGACTATATACATTCTGAGCCTCATGCTCAAAATTTTTTTAGGGCTCTGAATAAGCTCTGAGATGTATGGAGGCACCAACAGTTTATAATGGAGGCATTATAATGCACCAACAGTTTATGGGGTTTTACCATATTCTTAAATGCCTTCAATTTTATAGGCAGGAATACAATGTTTTTTATATCAAATTTAATAGATATACATAGAAGACTTAAAGGATCCATACCCCTGAATAGCATTGCATCTGGCCTGCATCTACCAAGGTTGCAGGTGTAATTATCAGTATAGGCTGTGAATCTGGGAATAGGGTGACATGTAAGGGATTTTTCTCATGGGCAAAAATCATGTGGCTTTCTGAAAACTGTGTGGTTCTACCTGTAACTATCTTCCATTGATTTTAGTGGAAAATGTTTAAAGAAAGAAAAAGCGTGATTTAAAAAACATACAACACATTTAATACAGAATAAAGAAGTGATGTCAAGTTTCAGAGGGGTTCCACATGGGAGGATAGATTTAAATAAATGGGAACTTTAAAAGTCAGCTGGAAAAATTACATCAGAAATCTGTACCAAACAGCAGATCTTGCGTTAAAGGGGTTGTCCAGTGTAAAACTTTTTTTTTTTAAATCAACTGGTGTCAGAAAGTTATATACATTTGTAATTTACTTCTATTAAAAAAAATCTAAAGTCTTCCCATACTTATTAGCTACTATACATCATGCAGGAAATGTTTTATTTTCGGTCTGACACAGTGCTCTCTGCTGACATCTCTGACAAAGACAGGAACTGTCCAGAGCAGGAGAGGGTTTCTATGGGGATTCATAGAAAACCAAGACAGAGTTCCTGTGTCGGCCAGAGATGTCAGCAGAGAGCACTGTGTCAGACTGAAAATAAAACTTCCTGATCGTCCTTGGCAGCACACAAATGGGTTAATGGATTCCCGTTGACCCGGAACAGAAGGGTTAATCTAGCAATACAAACACAAATAGATTAATTTGCGGCACCTGGTAACCCCCTATATCCCAGTAAGGAACACACAGAACCTTGTATTTTTTTCTCTTCTCGGTCCAGAAGGAATGAAGTAAAAAGAAAGAAGGAAGAAGTGGTGTCATTTGCCTCTATACCGAGAGTATCCCGGTCCCTGGGGCTGTAAGGGTTTTCCAGCTGTATATCATGGGTTATCCTGGTCCCTCGGCTGAAGTCCATGCTCTGGCTATGACACCCATTACTTTATTAAGCCATCATGGAAAGAGAGCGTGGTTCGCTCTCCATATTTAGGTGAGTTTGTTATTATATAATGATCACCAATATGTCCCCTCCTGTAAAAAGTGTTACCCTTACTGTAATGGTCTCAGCCTGTCCACACTGTAGTGACAGAGTCTGGGTCCTGTAGGCATGTCTATGGCGGTCGCGGCATCAGCAGGTAGCTCCTCCCTCCTCAGGAAGCCGGGCTGCATTGCATGAATGCCAGGATCCAAGATGGCCGACCGGAAGGTGGACGCGGTCTGCGCATGCGCCCCGCGGCGTCAGGAAGTGCGCACGGCGCACGCGCCGGCGCCCCGGCGTTCGCGGGCTTTTTTTGGCTTAAATAGCAGCCAGACCAGTCAGGGGCTGCGCTCTCCCTAGGCAGCGGATCCCTGATGCCAAAGAGGTAGTAAAGTTCCCCTCTGGGGTCTTATGTCTTTTACCTTGCACATTATCTTACACTCTGTCTATGTGTGTTACAGAATGTCTGAATCTGGAGGAAAGAGAAGGAGGAAGACCAGACATAATATTTGTGTCAAGTGTAATCAGCCTATGCCTGATTCCTGGGAGCATTCATCCTGCTCTGCCTGCAAGTCTGCTTCTCAGAATACCTCTCAGCTGCAGCCTAATGAATTCCTAAAATGGTTCAAAGACCAGCTGACAGACACATTCCAGGAAGTGAAAACTACATTTACTTCCAAATCTACTAAAAAACATAAAGCTCATAAGCGTTCTCATAAGCCATCCTCCTCCTCCTCTGACTCCGACATAAAACTCGTATCTCGTGCAACCTCTGAAGCCTCTGATATCTCTGACCTTGATGCCAATGAAAATGTATATTTATTACAAAAAGATGCTGTTTCTAAGCTGATCTGTGCTGTCAAGCAGACACTTGAGTCTACAAAGGATGTCACCCATAAGGCAAAGAAAGACCAGCTATATTATTTCTCACCTAATAAAAATAAAGTTTTTCCTTCACATCCTCTCATTAAAGACTGGTTTGAAAAAGCTTGGTCCAAACCTGAGAGATCCGAATCTGGATCAAAGTTTAAATCCACCTATAGACTTGATGCAGAATCCACAAGCCAGTGGACAGCGCCCCTAAAGGTGGATGTGGCAGCTGCACAGTTGTCTAAAAAAGCTTTCTATCCCTCAGAGGATTCTGCGTTGCTTACCGATCCAATGGAACGCAAGGCAGACTCCTTATGTAAAAAAGCTTACTCAGCTATAGCTGCGTCCTCAAAAATCGCTATGACAACGGTTCCTGTAGCCAGAGCACTACGCTTATGGCTGCGTCAGTTGCACGCAGATATAGAAAAAGGAGTGCGAAGAGAGGATTTATTGGAAAATATATCGGTAATGAAATCAGCAACTGACTTTCTATGTGACAGTCCACTTGACAGCTTAAAATATACATCTAAAGCTATGGCTCTGTCTACATCTGCCAGGCGTGCGCTGTGGATGAGACAATGGGAAGGAGATATTTTATCTAAAAATAATTTTGGGTCATTACCTTTTCATCCATCTTCTTTATTCGGGCCTCAGCTGGAAGGTATCCTGGAGAAGTTCAATGTGAACAAGAGACGAGTATTTCCCCAGAAAAGAAAATCCTTTAAGCTGTACAAAGGTCGAGATCAGAGGTCACCAAAAAGACGGTCTAATTTTTGTGCCACAAGAGGAAAAGGTCAGTTCAGAGGAGGCAGGCAGCAGTCTGGATCTACCACCAGAAAGAAGCCTGATATCACCAAAGAAGAGCGTATGTGACGCCAGGTCCCAGCCCCCTCCGGTAGGAGGAAGACTCCAGTTTTTTTCAGATCGTTGGTTAAAGACATCCTTGGATGCTTGGGTCTCAACTACAGTAACCAGAGGCTACTCACTAGACATTCAACAGCGTCCACCAGACAGATTCGTTCTGAACAGGCATCACAATCAAGTGATTCATCAACTTCTTCTCGAGTTTATCCAAAAGAACGCCTTAGAAGAAGTACCCCAAGAAGACAGGGGAAAAGGAGTCTACTCCCCAATTTTTCCAGTAGCCAAAGCCGGAGGAGGCTGGAGACTAGTAATAGACTTGACATATCTCAACCAATTTTTTGTCAAAAAGAAATTCAAAATGGAGACTATTCAGTCGGCAGTCTTAAATATCCAGAAAGGAGATTATATGGCAACAATCGACCTCCAGGACGCTTACCTACATGTGCCCATTCTGAAAAATCACAGAAGATTTCTCAGGATAGCGGTTCTCCATCATGGTCAAGTGAAACATCTTTAGTTCACGTGTCTGCCATTCGGCATTACATCAGCCCCACGAGTCTTCACCAAAATAGCGGTCGTACTGACAGCACATCTCAGAACTCAGGGGATATGTGTAACTCCATATCTGGACGACTGGTTAGTCTCTGCGCCTACGAAAGATCTTCTTCTTCAACATCTGAATATGACTCTGTAAACCCTAAAAGTTTCCTTATAAACCTCAGAAAATCCAGCCTTGTACCCACCAGAAGAATCACCTACCTGGGCTTCATTATAGACTCTCAGCTAATGCGCCTCTTCCTCACGAAAGAGAGAATAATGAAGATCACCAAGACACTCAGCTCTCTATTGACACAACATCAAACCACAGTTCACTTTGCAATGAGGGTACTCGGTATGCTGACATCTACCATAGAGGCGGTGCAGTGGGCAAAGTCACATATCAGAGTTCTTCAGGATCACATTCTGAAGCATTGGAAGAGACATCAGAAGATCTGGATACAGTAATACCTGTTACACACAGGGTCAAACAGGACCTGAAATGGTGGCTCACACATTCTCGTCTCCAAGTTGGACGAGCTCTGACGATACCAACTCCAATAGTCCTCACCTCGGATGCCTCAGGCTCCGGCTGGGGTGCCCATGTGGAATCACATTGGATCCAAAAAAAGGGGTCACAAAGAGAACAACGCCTCTCCTCGAATATGAAGGAACTCAGGGCCATCAGGTTAGCCCTTCAACACTTCAGTTACCTTCTCCATTCAAGAGTGGTCCAGATACAATCGGACAACCTAACATCAGTGTACTACATCAACAAACAAGGGGGTACACGATGTCCAGCATTACAAAAAGAATGCAGTCACTTGATGAGATGGGCAGAAGAGAATGTGATGTCAATTTCAGCAGTTCACATCAAGGGGTCACTGAATACTACAGCGGACTGGCTCAGCAGGAAAACAGTCCATCCAGGGGAGTGGGAGCTGAAGTCCTCAATATTTAAACAGCTAGTGGACAGATGGGGTCAACCAGACGTGGATGTTATGGCCTCCAGCAGCAACACCAAGATCCGGAAATTCTGCTCCCTCTCCAGAGTGGGTCATCCTCTAGCGATAGACGGCCTCTCGATCTCCTGGCAAGGGATGTTCGTTTATGCCTTTCCGCCAATACCTCTCATTCTGAGAGTCCTGAAGAAAATTCAGCAGGAGAAAGTACGAGCCATAGTAATCCTACCCTACTGGCCCAGGCGGGCGTGGTTTCCACTCGCGTGGAACTTATCGAAAGGCGCATTTTGGAAACTACCACTACACAGAGACCTTCTACAACAGGGGGACCTATATCATCCCAACCTGAAGAATCTTCACTTAACAGCATGGAGTATGAACGAGTAAACTTGAGAAGCAAAGGCTTATCAGAGGAGGTGATACAGACTTTGTTAGCATCAAGAAAACCCAGCACACTAAAAGTCTACTCGAGAGTCTGGAAATTATACACCTCATGGTGTAAGAATAATCAGAAAGAACTCAAAGAGGTTCCATCCGTTCTTCAATTTCTCCAAGAGGGTTTTCAAAAGGGTTTAAAACTCAACACCTTGAAAGTCCACCTTACGGCTATCAATTCTCACCTAGATGATATTTTTACTAGAGTCCCAATGGTGTCAAGATTCTTTAGGGCAGTGGCGAAGCTCAGACCAAACTTCCCATCCGGTTCCCTCATGGGATCTATCTATTGTACTAAAAGTTTTAACCCAACAACCTTTTGAGCCTCTGGAAGAGTCATCTTTGAAATGGTTGTCCTGGAAAACACTATTCCTCATCGCTATTACATCTGCGAAAAGGGTAAGCGAACTCCATGCCTTATCCTGCAAGGAACCTTATCTAAGAATCTTGACTGACAGGGTTGTTTTAAGAACAATGCCGGGATTTCTCCCTAAAGTTTCTACCACGGCAAATATAAACCAAGAAATTGTACTTCCTGTTGTTAGTGAAGATCAAGATCATAACCTTCAATTACTAGACATCAAAAGAGCGATTTCTACTTACCTGCAGAAAACGGAAGCCTTCAGACAGTCCGAAAGCCTTTTTATTCAATGTCAAGGGGAAAATAAGGGCAAAAAAGCCAGCAAAGCCACCTTAGCCCGATGGATAAAGGACTTAATCCGTTATTGTTACACTTCAGAAAACCTTCAGTCACCTCTATCTATAAAAGCTCATTCTACAAGATCAACTGCAACATCTTGGGCAGAGAGGTATTATGTACCTCTAGATCAGATCTGCAAAGCGGCAACCTGGTCGTCTGCGTCTACCTTTGTCAAACATTACCGTCTTGACATCTCGGCATCAGAAGGATCAGCCTTTGGCTTGAGCGTTCTGCAAGGCGCAGTGGTGTTATAATTCCCACCCTTATAGGCATTGCTTAGTATGTCCCATTTGTGTGCTGCCAAGGACGATCAGGAAGTATAAAATTTACCTCTGAAATTTTTATTTCCTGGAGTCCGTAGGCAGCACAATATACCCCCCCAATAAAATCATTGCTGCATACAATACAAGGTTCTGTGTGTTCCTTACTGGGATATAGGGGGTTACCAGGTGCCGCAAATTAATCTATTTGTGTTTGTATTGCTAGATTAACCCTTCTGTTCCGGGTCAACGGGAATCCATTAACCCATTTGTGTGCTGCCTACGGACTCCAGGAAATAAAAATTTCAGAGGTAAATTTTATACATTTCCTGCATGACATACCGCAGCTAATAAGTATGGAAAGATTCTAGATTTTTTATAGAAGTAAATTACAGATCTATATAAAATATCTTTCTGATATCAGTTGATCTGAAAGAAAAAGATTTTCGCTGGATAACCCCTTTAAGATGTAGCCATTTTTTTTCAGAACATGTTTTGCCCATGTGTGTTTTTCTTTCTGTCTGCCACTCTCTTTCCAGCTATCCCTCCCCCAGACAGACTTGAGTAATTTTTTAGGGTGAATGTTAAGCTTTTTTGGGGGAATAATAATCTGATAGCTACAAAAAGAGGCATTTTTTTCTAACAAAATATATTTAAATTTTTCTTTTTTTGCTTTTCACAGCACAGCATTTCTTTAAAAATTGTGGATCCAGTAGGATTGAGATGTATAATTCCTTCCCTTGCATTTTCCACTCCTTCAAGTAGAAAATACTTTTGGCTTTGGCTTTCAATTTATTATTTTTTGCATTTATTAATAACCCCTTAACACCTTAGTGACATTTGCAATACATGTACAGCAAAAACACACTTAGGCTATATTCACACAATATATGTTTTATGACAGCGTTGTTTTCAATTTATACAATTTGACTTGAAGTCAATGCCAACAATGGTCATTGTTCACACACTCTATTGCTACGTCACGTCAATTATTTATGGCCTTTGTCCATAGACTTTAATGCATTTTGCATTTAAAACAACGGCCTTATTTGATACTTAAAACAACACCACAATCGCACGGTTGTCCGCCGTTAAAGGGGTAGTGCGGCGTTTAACTTTTATTCACTAAATAACACACATTACAAAGTTATACAACTTTGTTATGCTCAGTCAATCGTGGATGAGCAGCTGATGACGCGGTAGAGGGGGGCCGGCATGAGGGAGGGCTGGAACGGTCCGGCCGGCCTCCCAAAGATAAAGTCGTTGACCCAAGATGGCGGCCAGGGTCGACAGCGAATACGTAAGTATAATGCACCACACTTCCGGGGTGGGGGGAACATGGGGAAGGGGGCCATTCACTTAAATAACACACACTACAAAGTTGTATAACTCTGTAATGTGTGTTATTTAGTGAATAAAAGTGAAGTCACTCATGGGCTCGCAGAGCAGCCAGGTGAGTATGGATTTGTTTTTTATTACACAAGGGGGAGGGAAAGGGGATGACTAATAGGAGAGATGCCTAGCATGGGGGATGCTGTAGCATCTTGTACTCAATATGATAGTGGTCACCCAGCTTTCCCAGCATTTTTTACTCGTATGATGAGTATCATCCACTTTCCCAACACAGATGGCAGGACACTACCCCGCAACCCCCCCCCCCCACACACACACACAATAGGCCATAACCCTTGATGCCAAAGCCCAAGTGCCCCCCCCCCCACTCAGGAGAGTTTTATAGTGATGTCACACTACAGTGCTCTATTTTCCTGAGCAGAATTCTATTGTGAAGTCACAATATTGACTCCCCCCAGCACGGTTGTATCTTTATATCACAATGCACTCACAATGCACTTTCTGCCTTCAGAACTCCATTGTGATGTCACAATGCCAGGTTTTTCCCCTTGGCAGAGATATATTGTGATGTTACAATTACAGTACATCTTTTTCCTTCTTACTGTTTTAATGTGATGAAACAAAGTTCTACAGTGTTTTCCCAAAAAAAAGAAAGATGTGCTTCCAAAGATGCGCTATGTCTTATTTTTCCATGAAAAAGAATTCACACTTATTGTTGTACAAGAAAAAATGAACTATATATATATATATATATATATATATATATATATATATATATTTGGTTGTCATCACAGACCAGCATAACCAGACAACTCACTGCCTCCCTCCACCCCCCTCTCCTTAGCTGCATGGTGGCGGAGGGTGTTGGCGGGGGTCTTACTTTCGGGGGATGCCCTATTTTAAGCTATCCTGCAAATCCTCCACTATGCCTCCACTATTTTCTGAGTTTTTCTTGTTTTTAGGGAAACAGGGTATTGTTATTTCACAATACTATGGGGGTGGGAGGATTTTTCAATCCCTTACACCTGCAGTTAAGCTTGAAAAAGTTTGTGTAAACGTTTGTGACTTTTTGATGTTTTACACCAGCCATATCAAAGTTAAGAAAGTGGATGCGGCTACTGTAAAAGGGTGTGTGGCCTAAGGGCAGGGAGATTTATTACAATATTTGTTAAAAAGTCCACTACTAAACCAAAAAGGTCTGCACCACCTAGGTAGGTGGGTGCTTCACGTCATACCAATTAGTCACAAACAACACAAACAGAAGAAAAAAGGGGGTATGTTAAATTATAAAGCACACCAAAACCACAATATATTCAGAAAAAGAGATACAACTTTTTATTACAAAAATACAGGAAAGGCACATAAATTGAAACATAATGGAGTTCTGAATTCCTCCACCCATATTAAAAACACTTAAAAAATACCCATCAGGGAAACGTGAGAATCTAAAGGTTCCCATGGACCCTTAGACACAATAAATGCTTACTCCTGTAACACCTCAGACAATAGATATAGGGAAAAATAAGACATAATGAAAACCTGTGAACCTAAATAAAGTCTTATAGTGCTATACTAAACTACAAACAATAAAGTGTCGTGAATGAGTGCCAAATATATACAGTGACAACACTTAAAGCACCAAGAAAATTGTATAAACAAAATGCAGCCAAGATATCACTAAGTCTACTTAGAGGTGTACGGAGTGAGAAAATGAGGGTCCAAGCACATCCCGCACATTACGTTACATTCACAGAAACGTAACGCGTGGTAGTCACAAGAGCGAGCATATATTGTACCTGAGGGTCCAAGGGAACCTTTACATTCTCAGGCTCCCCTGATGGGTATTTTGTAAGAGTTTTTAATATGGGTGGAGGGATTCAGAACTCTATTGTATTTTTAGTCTTTAAAGTGGTCTATTGTAATGTCATAATTCCACGTTGTATCCAATGCCACAGATTTAGCACACCAGTGACACATAAATCAAGTTCAGTCAGTCAGTAAATCAAGTTCAGTCATAAGACCACTTCTTGGTTCAAGAACACTTTAAAAAACTAATACCTTTTCAACTAACTTCTTTTGCTTTAAAAATAGTTTTATTTCACACCAGTGGTTTATTCCTAGCTTATGCTGCTTAGCATTTCCCTATAATGTCCTTAATAATGCTGTTGCTGCTTCTAAGGGTATGCTACATAGATTTATTTGAGCATATTCACCCCTTCTGGGTGTACTGTGTATAGGAAACATCATAGCAGCTATTATTTGCCCAGTAGCTCTGGGAAAACAAATCTAGTATAAAACACAATATGAAAGTTATATAATGGCTATATATATTGCTAAGTCTCATGTACATACACATGGCAGCTTATCTTAAAAAGTTATCTAAAAGTCCCTATACACATTTTAAAGCATTTTCCAAAACATCTATCCTTCCAGCCCACATGCAGAATCTGACAGCTAAGATCTTCACTGCTTGTCTTCTCAGTAAATGGAACATACATTTTTTATATATGAGATTATCCAAGGAAGTGTGTAATCCCCTGTGTGATACAATATTGTTACCTTTTTCTCTTTATATATTTCAATGTCTGATCAGACATGGATAAGCTTTCTTTAGATTTTTCCTAAGGGAAAAAGAAAAAAAAAAGTTCAAAACAGTATTTTACCATTATAATTTTAGATAAGAGCACTCAACTTGTATTATAACTAGAAAGTTTGTGATTGTATGTTTTTTTTTATTTTTTATTTCTACATAATTTTGACCAAAAATCTGATCAAATCATAGAATGTAGACAGTTTCTAGATAGATTTAGATTCTAGATAGATAGATAGATTTATAGTTAAAAGTAGATCAGAAAAGTATTTGAACCTACAGGCTACAGGATTACCATGTAGAAGCAGTGTTTTTCAACTCCAGTACTCAAGTACCCCCAACCGGTCATGTTTTGAGGATCTCCTTAGTATGTTACAGGCAAAATTATTATAGTCAGTGCCTCAGGTATAAGAACAGATGTTCTTTCTACGTCTATAAAGTCAGCAGAATTCCACCGGCTGTACGCGCTCACAGACGCACACCTTTCCGCCGGCCCCGCAGACACCATTCTATGGGCTAGCTGATTCCGCATTCTGCCAATTCTTTTGGCGAAATGCGTAATCAGCCGGCCCATAAAATGGTGTCTATGGAGCCGGCGGAAAGGGGCGCATCCGTGAGTGCGTACAGCCGGCGGAATTCCGTGGAGTTTATCTACACGAATTCCTCAGTATGAACCCACCCTATCTCCTGCAGACAAAAAGTATTGGTAAAAACCTACATTCCCAGTTTTTCTTTCTTCATCTATTGTTTATTGTCAGAAAAGAGTCAAGATATCACACACACACACTTGTTTTCACCACAGGTTTGGGGATGCATGCTATGTCTTTATCAAAGTAGACATCTGACGATCTCAGAAAAAGAGTTTATCAAGCTCATGGAGCAAGGATATCAAAAGCTTTGAGTTACACCAATCCAATATCAAGCAGATAATGTACACCGTAGTCTGCCCAGGTATTGTCATTTGTCAATTGCTCAACAGTGAAAAGAAAGAGATCAAATAGCAAGGGAGATCCCTATCCTTTCCTTCACAGCAGTTTTTTTTCTCAATGACAGTCAACTTTATACCATATAATATATTGCAAAAAAAAAAAGTGGAGTAAAATTTGTGAAAAATGTGAAAATGATCCAATTGTTATGAGCCTGCATTAGAATTTTTGGAGGAATGCTGTCTCATGCCTCCATGATGCGGTGCTGAAGGTAGCATTTGTTGCAGATTATCTCAGCATACACAATTGGGCACATTTAATAATTTATGCATTGTAGCGCTGGGCTTAAAGCGAATGTACCATCAGGAGCTGAGTCACAGAGGGGAGGGCAGATTGTCGCACTTGGGGCAGGCGGGCCCATCTTAAGTGCCTCAGGCCGGGCCGGTGCCCGGGAACAGACCAGCGCTTTTTACAGCCGTCAAATATGACTATGGTCAGACAGCCACCTTTCCCTGATATCTTTCTAAAGTGGGAATATAACCTTAAAGTGATATTGTGGGCAAAATGTGCCGTGTTTGGCATCAGTTGCCCTCTGTATTAGGTTGCTTTGGTTGTTCTGGGAGTAGTGGTGCCAGGAAGTTAACGCTCAATGAACTGCAGGAGGGTATGTAGGAAGAATAAAATCCTTTCACATATCCTCTTACAGCTCATTGAGAGTTAACTCACTGGCACCACTACTCTCAGAACAACCAAAGCAACCTGATACAGAGGACCACTGATACTAAATTGCAAACTTGTAGCTTGGTGGAGGTGAAGGGATTCCACAGACCTGTATCAATGAGTAAGTGTGTTTTTACACAGAGATATTTATCTGACAGATTTTTGAAGCCAAAGCCAGGAACATACTATAAACAGAGAACAGGTCATAAAAGGAAAGACTGAAATTTTTCATCTTTTTAAATCCATTACAAAAGATGTTATGGTAGTGGCAGCGGCTGCAGGAGTTGGCGAATGACTGTCCTGCAGCCACTGCGGAGATCTGATGGCAGCTGCTGTTTAGAGGCTGTCAGTTTTCCCATGTGTGCAGAGAGCTCTCTCTTCGCTTGTCGACCAGTAGTGCCTGATGCTCAGCTCAAGAATAGTGTTGATCGAACTGTTCGAGAAAAGTTAGGTTCGAGTCGAACATCTCGATTGTCAGGAAAGTGCAGTAGCCTGGTGTATGACACACCCGCTTGCTTCTCAGCTTACAGCAATGCAAGAGTTACACTGAACTCTGCCAGCCTTGATTTCCGCAGCTAAGCAAGTCTGATTGAACGTTTTTCCCTGTCTGTCTGGAACCTGGAGGATAAGAGCACCAGTCCAATGGGGATCCAGACCGGGCTCTTGATCCTCATAAAAGAAAGCTGAGCCGGTCTCTCAGCAATGGCTAATAAGGTTCATACCCTGATCCCAGCTCCCCCTGTCTATTCCTGCGATCCCTTTACCTAATCCCTCTGCTAGATTTACCTGTTTTCTGACCTCCCGCCTGTCCTTTGACTATCCGACTGTTTACTCGAACTGGAACTGAACTCCCTACTGTTCGTTCGAGTTAGTGTTGGAGCGCCTTTCTGCCAGTCAATCAGTGCAGAGGCCATAGAAGTGTCAGAAACGTCATTGCTGAGGTGTAGGGGTCTCATTGGCTGCTAAAATCACATGACCATCTCATATATATCTCATGGTGATGTGTTCTGGATGCCATTTTCTGCTCACTCACTGTGCTGTACAGACTGCTCTCTGTCTGCTTGCATACACTATTTAGCTTAGTTAGTTAGTTAGTTAGTTAGTTAGTTGGGTGTTTTGTAAGCTTAGGGACTTAGGGACAAGCTTAGAGCATTTTTCTCTCCATAGACAGCTCAATTATATACTACACTCTGATGTTTTATTATTCATGTTTTTAGTTTTTTAATAAAATAAGTTCTATCTAGTTCCTAATTCTTTCAATGTATATTCTAGGGAATCATGTGAAATCTGGCAATAACAATGTTGTGTCAAATACCATAATATGGTATTGCCTTTCCAAGAGAATACCTTTATAATGGGGTGTGGTATAGATGTTACTTAAAGATTGACTTTATGGCAGCATATGGCAGTGGTGGTCAATGATTCCTACTCCGAATGGTCCCCAGTAATAAGTGGTGTACCCCAAGGGTCAGTACTGGGCCCTCTTCTGTTTAACTTGTTTATTAATGATATTGAGAATGGAATTAACAGCAATGTTTCTATCTTTGCAGATGACACCAAGCTTTGTAGTACAGTACAGTCTATGGAGGATGTGCAGATGTTACAGGATGACTTAGACACGCTGAGTGTTTGGGCGTCCACTTGGCAAATGAGGTTCAATGTGGATAAATGTAAAGTTATGCACCTGGGTACTAATAACCCGCATGCATCATATGTCCTAGGGGGAGTTACTCTGGGAGAGTCGCTGATGGAGAAGGATCTGGGTGTACTTGTAGATAATAGACTACAGAACAGCACACAATGTCAGTCAGCTGCTTCTAAGGCCAGCAGGATATTGTCATGCATTAAAACAGGCATGGACTCTCGGGACAGGGATATAATATTACCGCTTTATAAAGCTTTGGTGCGGCCTCATCTGGAGTATGCTGTCCAGTTTTGGAACCCGATTCATAAAAAGGATGTTCTAGAGCTGGAGAGGGTACAAAGACGGGCAACTAAACTAATAAGGGGAATGGAGCATCTTAGTTATGAGGAGAGATTAAAAGAATTACATTTGTTTAGTCTGGAGAAGAGATGTTTAAGGGGAGATATGATTAACTTATTTAAATATATAAATGGCCCCTACAAGAAATATGGGGAAAAGATGTTCCAGGTAAAACCCCTTCAAAGGACAAGAGGACATTGCCTCCGCCTGGAGAAAAAAAGGTTCAATCTCCGGAGGCGACAAGCCTTCTTTACCATGAGAACTGTGAATCTGTGGAACAGTCTACCCCAGGATCTGGTCACAGCAAAAACAGTAGTGGGCTTCAAAACAGGGCTAGACAAGTTCTTAGACCAAAATAATATAAATGCATATGTATAGAACCTATCACCCCTCCCCCTTCCATGTATCCATCCCCCTCCTTGGTTGAACTTGATGGACATGTGTCTTTTTTCAACCGTATTAACTATGTAACTATATATATAAACCACATTTGACATATGCACATAACTCAATGTTAAGATTTGTTAAGAGCTGAATTATGGTGCTAAAAATTCCATATCAGCTTGAAATGTAATTCAGTTGTGACTGGCTTCCATTAGAAAGAAACACACAAGACTCTGAGCACTCACTATCCAATGCATCATTTGCCATCATGATGCATGAGGGGAATATTCAGGCAAGGCACCTTTATTTGGTATATGCTAAAAAAAAGGAATAAAAAGTCTACAGTTCACATTTTATTTCCATTTACCCTTCTCTTTTTGCATGGATGGTTTCAAAGAGACCAACATATGCTATCTGGAGAGCACACAAGACACATGTCTTCCAAGTCTTCTGTTGGCAATCTCTCTGGGAACATGCATTGTTGGCTAAGTCCCCAAGTGCTATCACACAAAATCGTATCTGAAAGTGCCGACAATATTCACTTCACTGTTTCCCTATTAAATAAATGGTAACTATCACTTAAAAAACCTTTGACACTTCATACAAGGACCCGCCTTATGTAAAATGGTACCCTAAGCAATAAATTCTATTGGCATTCCTTTATTGTATGCTGTTACAGTATATAGTAAAGAAATAACCATATAAAACTTTGGCATAAAATAAAGTAACAAAACACAATTATCACTGAACTCAAGGAGAACAGCGAAAAAAATTCCAATGAAGTACTCAATCAAGAGTCTCCACTGATGCCCCCCAAAATTTAAATATGCAGAAGAGGAGTCCGTGGAGCCTCGGTTGCGAGTCTCAAAACACGGGATAGCCAGATATCTCTAGCCTGTTGCCACGGGGTGCCTCCATGATAGGGAGAGCACCACACCACCCTGATAAATAGCCCCTTAAGTCCCACTCGGTTGCGAGTATTGGAACATAAATAGGGAAACACCAGGGTACCCAAATACCCAAACACCAGAGTGCAAATACCAGCATACAGTAACCAAATATCATCTATATACATAAAGTAAACTGACGATTGTGTTGTATAGTGCTTACATAATAGTGATATACATACAGTATACATTCTGGTGGTGCCAAGCTCCAGGGCAAGCCATCTGAGAAATCTTTTATTACGCCAGGGGCATAGCTAAAAATTCCTGGGCCACGCTGCAAACGCTTAAGCCCCCCCCCCTTCCCCATCTATTGCCTCACATGTTACATAGTAACATAGTAAATAAGGTCGAAAGAAGACAATTGCCCCATCACAGGGAGAAAACTACCTCCCGACTCCAATGGCAACCAGAACAATCCCTGGATCAACGTATCACCGGAAATCTAATGCCCATAACTTGTAATATTATATTGTTCAAGAAAAGCATCCAGGCCTCCCTTAAACTTATTTAATGAATCGGCCATGACAACATCATGTGGCAGAGAGTTCCACAGTCTTACCGCTCGTATAGTAAAGAACCCGCGTTGATGCTGATGATGAAATCTTCTTTCCTCTAGACAAAGAGGATGCCCTCTTGTCATGGTTACAGACCTAGGAGTAAAAAGACCACTAGAAAGATTCCTGTACTGTCCTTTCATATATTTTTCATTGTGATCAGATCGCTCCTAAGACGTCTTTTTTTCTAGCGTAAATAACCCCAAGCTTGATAATCTGTCCTGGTACTGTAACCCACCCATTCCCTTAATGACCTTTGTTGCCCTCCTCTGCACCCACTCCAATTCAGCTGTGTCCTTCTTATATACCGGTGCCCAAAACTGTACACAGTATTCCATGTGTGGTCTGACCAGTGATTTATAAAGAGGCAAAACTATGTTCTCATCTTTAGCATCTATGCCTCTTTTGATGCATCCCATTATTTTATTAGCCTTGGCAGCTGCTGCCTGGCACTGATCACTAAAGTTGAGTTTACTGTCCACCAATACCCCCAGGTCCTTTTCGGAAGTAGTTTTACCCATTGTTTTATTATTTAGCACATAACTGTACTTATTATTTCTACGGCCCAAGTGCATAACCTTACATTTATCCACATTAAACTTCATTTGCCATTTCACTGCTCAAGCCTCTAGCTTCTCCACATCCCTCTGTAATATGATATTAAACTCTGTGCTGATTACTCTACCCAGTTTAGTATCATCTGCAAAAATGGAGATTCTACTCTGTAGCCCCTCTACAAGGTCATTAATACAAATATTAAAAAGAAGTGGACCCAACACTGACCCCTGTAGTACCCCACTAGTAACTAAAACCCAATCTGAATATGTTCCATCAATGACCACCCTCTGTTTTCTATCACACAACCAGTTACTTACCCATTTGCATACGTTTTCCCTAAGTCCCAGCATCCTCATTTTGTAGACCAACCTTTCATGTGGCACAGTATCAAATTCTGACAAGACCGATCCCTCATAAATCCATGCTGGTGCTGCGTCATAAGATTATTTTCATTAAGATACTCCTGTTTAGATTGGCCTTTTCCTCTTCTCCCTCCACCATTACACCCAGATTATTTTTGAGGGGACCAACATTTTCGGTTTTAAGTCTTTTGTTGTTTATATAGGTGAAGAACATTTTGGGATTCGTTTTACTTTCTGTGGCTATCTTTCTTTCTGTTGCTATTTTTGCTTCTTTTATTTGTTTACCCATTTTATTCTTCTGTCTATAGTTGCTCAATGCTTCCCCACTACCTTCTTGTTTTAGTAGTCTGAATGCTTGTTTCTTATCATTTATAGCACCCCTTACAGCTGAAGTTAACCACATTGGATTTCTCATATTTCTACTACTTTCATTCCCATATTCCCTCCCCCCTCTTGTTGGTTCCTGTACTAGTTGGGAAAGGTAATTATCTTTTACTATTTCCAAAAACACGCTTCCCTTCCTGGAGCTGCAGGTTTCTACTTTTCAGTTTATATTTGGGTAGTTAAAAGTCCCCCATAATAATGACGTCACCCTGCTTCGCTGCCGTATCTATTTGTCTTATAAGGAGATTTTCTGATTCTTCCACTACACTTGGAGATTTATAACTCATTCCTATAATAATTTTATTATTCTTCGTCCCTTCCCTTATTTCTACCCAAAGAGATTCCACATTATCATCATTTATATCCTTCCGCAAAATGGGCTTAAGGCAGAATTTAACATATAGACAGACCCCTCCCCCTTTCTTATTATCGCCAAAAAAAAAAAAGAAAAAAAAGAAATGGGATCTAATTATGGGCCCTTGCAGACTTTTGTACCTGTGTGGTCCCCTTTTCTATATTAAAACAGTAAATCAATTCGAATTTTATGACAGGATAACGGGGCCTGAAACTGGAGGTCAAGGACCTGTAATGTTAATCTGGTCCTGGTCATAGCTTTGGAGCTGAGTTTTAGCAGGTCAGGCACAAGCAGTTGTCGCTTCTCAACAGTTGGAGACCATTACTATATATTACAAAGAAGGTTGTTTGTAGTTGGATTACAGTAAGGCATCCAGAATGATTTGTAGTGGACAGATTGCAGCCAATGGTTTGGATCTGTCCATAAACTGCTAATTTGCCAGATGCAGATTAGCAAAATTCAGGGGAACAATTTAGCCTCAGATCCATTCAGGTAGGAAAAACATGACTGTTTGCTCTGTGTTCAGTCCAATGGAGAGGGAACAGTTGTCCAGAGCACATAAACAGCATTTCACAAGACCCATTAATGTATTTTTTGACATGATGCCACACTGAACTGTCCTGCTCAATAACAGAATATCTGAATCAGTGATGAACTGGTTTTCTCAATGTCCGTATTCAAGTAAATCAGACTGAGTTGTAATGCCAAGAAAAAGACCAAAGACTATGGTGTCACTGCTTAGATTACCTTCATTTTTTTTTTGTCCAATAATTTTATGCTTATTTTTGCTAGGCCTCCGGTGAAGCAAAACCCCAGTTTCACAACTCATGAGAAAAAAGTGTGGATAATAAGGATTTACATGATGGCACAAACACGGTTACTTTTTCCAAGAAGGCAGTCAATCCTCTCTGCAGGTTTTGTGTGGTATTGCGGCTCAACCTTATTAATTTCAATAGAACTGAGCTGCAACTTCAGAGAATACCCATGGGCATTTTCCCCCTAACCCTGTCAACCCATTCAAGATGGGTTCAAGTTCTTTCGATAACACTAGCAGCCTTAACTGCAGTTTTCAGCCCTGTTCACACTACGGAATTCTGCCTTTTATCAGTTTGAATGGGAGGGCTTGTGCGCGACATGTCAATTCTGGGCAGATCGGCGTGGAGAGCGGTTGTGGCTGGCTGGTGATGGGAATGGCTGGTGAAGAAAGAGAAAGAGGAGAGAAGCCAGGTAGTCAGCATTATCAGAGGAGAGGAGACCCCCACCTGTGCTGGCCAGTGCTGTATCTATAGCAGAGGTCATCAAAGCAGGGGTGTAACTACCACTGTAGCAGCCATAGCAGTTGCTATGGGGCCCGTTGCATCAGGGGCCCCATTGCCCACTCCTGCAATACACTGGGTCTCCTGAGCTGTCATCATATGCAGAACCAGGTGGCCGAAAGAGCCTCCCGGGAGCTGCAAATTTCTCTTTAATTGCAAGCACTCCTGACCAGCTCTTGCAGTTATGACTACACTTGACGGCCTAGATGTCAGTCAGAAAGGGGGGCAATCAAAAGTTTTCTATGTGGCCCAGCTATTTCTAGTTACGCCCCTGCGTCAAAGAGAGGGACTTGGTAGCTCTGACAGGAAGAGCTGAGTTCAGACATAACTATCTCCTGTGTGTCCAGTCAAGAGTATCCTGCCTCTCTCTCCCTCTATGAAATCCTTTCTAAATGCTGTTGCTCCAATTTGGAAACCTGGTGTGTAGGTCAGCAGCAAAAGTGTGAGTAATCCTTTATTTCCTGGCTGGTAAAGCTGTGGTTGGACAGTGACAAATAGCTCACAGCTTAGATCTCTGTTGGAATCTGTTTTGTTCACAAGAGTTGTTACCTCATGGATTATTCAGTCTGCAAGTTTTTTTCTGATCAAAGATTTATGAAGCGCGCCAACATCTGAGGCAACTGGGCCCCAACGTATAGACATTTATCTAACTTTATGGCTGCAGCCTCATCTATTGCTTACTGCATATATTTACAGTGTGCATGCATGTGCCAAGGGGTTGAGTGTGCAGTGACTGCATGTGATGAAAGCCACCTCCAAGAATCTAAATTATAAATGTTAGGGTTGCTCACACCAGTCACCATTCCAAAGGTCACTACCAGGAAGTAGGGCTGGGCAATTAATTGAATTGTGCTGTTCTCCCATAGTAATAATGCCTCCTGTGCTGTGTCCCCATAGTAATAAGCCCCCTGTGTTTCCATAGTACCAATGCCCCCATGCTGTGTCCCTATAGTAATAATATCCCCTGTGCTGTGTCCCATAGTAATAATACCCCCTGTGCTTTGCCCCCATAGTAATAATGCCCCCCGTGCTGTGTCCCCATAATAACAATTCCACCTGTGCTGTGTCCTCATAGTAATAATGCCCCCCCCCCCCCTGCATTGCCACAACACAAAAAAACAAGAAGAACAATGTTATACTCACCTAATCCGGGCAGGGAGCTGGTCTTCTCTCTTCTGGCCTCCAGCCTGAGCCGCGGAGATGGATCCTCCAGCAGGCACGATGATCTCACATCACTGCGCCTGCTGAATGGAGGGTTCACGTCCCATCCCTGGCCTCTGAATCACTCCTGGGTTACTCAGGTAGGCAGGTTGGCAGGCTGATAGGTGAGGGGAGATGAGGGAAGGGCAGTGGCGCGGAACGAGGCCTGGGGGTGTGAGTGAGGTGGTAAGTGGCAAGGGACAATGAGGTGACAAGGGGGGCCTAGTCCGACCACTATAGCTACGCCACTGACTCCACACAATCCAGTTTTCACTGGACCACAAAGGTTGGCATAGTCTCGGAAACTGTATTAGAGTGCGTTCTCGCATACAGGATCTAAAGTAGATTTGATGGTACAGATTTGAAGCTGCAACATCAAATCTGCTGCAGATCCTGTACGTGTGAACACACAAAATTTTAAAAATCACCTACTGTACAGCTAGAGACATCTGCCATGCAGGAGCATGGGAAAACTGACTGACAACTTGTATGGGAACACTACGGTGGTTGTATTGGTCGTTGCCTAGC
This sequence comes from Dendropsophus ebraccatus, assembly GCF_027789765.1. Lineage (NCBI taxonomy): Eukaryota > Metazoa > Chordata > Amphibia > Anura > Hylidae > Dendropsophus > Dendropsophus ebraccatus. Next base: position 81,344,524 of record NC_091457.1, read on the forward strand.
AACAACTTGACAGGAAAATGGCTTATTCTTAATAGGGATATTTGTGTTATTATGTTGTATGAAATGTTGTATTTACTTTGTGTTACTTTGTGCATTTTCTTAAGTAATCAATAACTGAATTTTCTGACAGTCATGTATTCATAATCTGCATTCACTACATTAGTGTATTATGGAGAGACAGACACCCAATCAGTTCACATTATTTATATGCAGTCACTATGAAAAGCCTCTTCAAGGTCTTTCTGCAGCAGATAAATTGCCTGTTATTGGTGTCATTAGTAGCTGAAAAGTTAGACACATAGCCATGTTGGATAAATAGGGAAAATTCTATGAAAATGAAAATGGCAGCCATCAAAGATTTAAATAAACTTATAGATATGCATCAGGCATAATACACCGAGTGATCGGGGGTTGGCGCCCCTCCAACTCAAGAAGCCTAGACGCTACCCCCCCCCCCCCTTAAATTTTGCTATCGATTATCCCAGTTACAAAGTAAATCTAGTCCTGTCACGTCTGTGATCCAACCCCCCTTTCCCTTGACTCAAGTGCAGGAGCATTGACATTGTTTATCCTGGTAGCCAGGGACCTTCTGAAGACATCTATATTTATTATAATGTTACTTCTATTAGTGCTAGAAATTATTATTAACCCCTTGCCTCCGCAGCCTGTTTTGGTCTTAATGCCCAGGGCCTATTTTTCAAATCTGACCTGTCTCTCTCTATGTAGTGATAACTCTGTGATGCTTTTAATTATCGCGGTTATTCTGAGAATGTTTTTTCATGACATGTTCCTCTTTATGTTTGTGGTATACTTTGGTTGATACACTCAGTAGTTTTTTGTAAAAAAAAAACTACAACATTTGCGCAAAAATTAGAAAAATTTACAATCCTTTATATTCTCAAAATTCTCTTTTTCTGAGAAAAGTAGTTATGTCACATAAAATAATTATTACTGCAACATCTACAACATGTCTACTTTATGGTGACGTCATTTGGTGAATGTCCTTTTACTTGTTAGGATGTTAGAGGGCTTCAAAATTTTGCAGCAATTTTTCAAATTTTCTGTCAAATTCTGATTTTATTAGGGACCAGTTCAATTCTGAAATGGATTTGTGTGGCCTGTATGTTAGTTACCCCCATAAATCCCTCCACTGTAAAAAAAAAAAAAACCCTGCACCCCTCAAAGTATTCAAAGTAACATTTCATAAGCGTATGAACCCTTTAGGTGTTTCGTTGGAGGGGAAATTAAAAATTTAAATTTTTTCGGCAGATATTCCATTTTAATCCATTTTTTCCTCTAACACAGTAAATATTAACTGAGAAATACATGTTTCAATGTTTCTAGAAATCCCCTATATGTGGCCGCAGTTTGTCAACTGACTCAACCACAGGCCTCACACATGACAGAAGCCTTGTGTATTTTTGGGGTCTTTTTTTTATTTCAGGTTTTTTATAGCTGTTATATCATGCCATGGAGGCCTTGGGGTGCCAAAATATTTTAGCAAGACAAGTTGACGTTTCCATCGGTACCATACTGGGGGACATGTGACACCATGATCTTTATTTATTTAAATTTTGTTATGAGGATGTACGTACATGTACGTACATGTTATCCCTATTCGTCAGGGCGGTACGATTACAGTGATATCCATTTTATATAGCTTTTGTTATAATTTATGGCATTTATACTCTAAAAACTTTTTGTGTCTTGCATATTGTAAGACCTGTAGTATTTACATTTTTTTGCCAATGGAGTTAGTGGTTTTTAGTGGTACACCTTTTGGGTACATGTGACGCTTTTTTCTAAATTTTTTGGGGGACGGGATTAACAAAAAAAGTTTTTAATTTTTTTATGGCATTAATCGGGCGATATTAATGTAACAGGTTTATAGGTAATTGGTACTAGTCATTGTGTGAGGAAGCAACAAAAACTAAGTCTTTGCTGAAGTTAAGCCAGGGTCTAGTTTAGGTCGGGTCCCATGACAGGGACACCAGCAAGCAAGCTACTGATTCTTTTTATGAAAGCCAAAGCAACTATGCAGTGCTAGAAAGTACAAAGAGAGAGAGCAGCCACAGAAGGATTACCTTTTCCACGCCAGGGACCTCTCTAAAACGTACAGGGCAGTAACCTAGCTGTCACAGGACCTAACCCCAGTGGAACAAAGTTACTTAAAGTCTAGGTATTTTACTGCGCATCGCAAGAAGACTGGGAAGTCTTGGGAGTCTGCTGAGCCAAGATTACTAGGCCTGGGGCTTGTACTACCTTGCCGAATGAGTAGCTCACTGCTGTACAAATGTTCTCTTTATCTTTTTCTTTAGCTCAAACTGTTCCAAGCAGAGTACACATCTATTTGGACAAAGCCCTTCAGGTACCCCCTCTCTCTCCTCTCACATTATCTCTGCCTCAGCCTCTGCCTCTTGTGCCGCACCTATGCACACCTACACTTAAACCTTCCTCTACAGACGGGGCCCCAAAGTATCCGGGGTGGTTCCTATACGACTCCAGGCTACCGTGACAAGTACCCAAATGTCCCTAGACCCACTCAGCTACTATACCATTGTACCAGCTGACCCGACAGTGAACCAAAACCTTAAAAGTTTTGTGGTAAACATTTTTTGCGTTTAGTTTTTTAAATTCTTCATTTTACTCCATGTATTATAAAATAATCCTGAAATCTTGCAGTTTCCATTCTCATCATTAGGTCTAAGCTGAGAGATCCAGTTCAGTACAGATCACTTTCTAGCAGTGTCTTCTTTATCATAAATAGATGTAAAGTGAAAGGTGACATGAGTATATAGATATCAGAACATTTAGCACCGTTCACAGTCTCCTCCCCATATTGAATGACTTTTGCATAGGCAACAAATCATGCCTATAAAATTCTCCAAATACTCTGAATAGACCAGTCTAATGTGCCTATGTCCATGGGGCTTGCTATAAAGCATATATGTAAATGCTGATAAAAAAGCTCAGGCAGGATGACTGTCCCAAAAATAAAATAGAAATGAAATAATGATAAAAAAATTACAATCAGAAAATAGAAGCAAATTATTAAAAATGACCTATTTTCACTAGTAAATGATGTATAGTACTACAATAGTATTCTTATGTGTTAGGCCCCCTTCACACGTCCGGAAAAACCACCCGGACTGATTTCCGGACGCATAAACATTCGTATGACACGGACACCCTTCCGGAATTTTCCGGAAGGGTGTCCGTTCCGGAAAATAGGACCGGATTTTTTAGAACCGGTCCTATTTTCGTCCGGAAATCCAGCCCGGACGCCCCCATAGAAGTCTATGGCCATCCAGGTTGCAGAAGTACAACTCCCACCATGCCCCTGCTGACAAGCTATGATGGGAGTTGTACTTCTGCAGCCTGTGGTCATCCAGGTTGCAGAAGTACAACTCCCACCATGCCCCTACTGACAGGCCATGATGGGAGTTGTACTCCTGCAGCCTGTGGTCATCCAGGTTGCAGAAGTACAAGTCCTGCAGCCTGTGGCCATCCAGGTTGCAGAAGTACAACTCCCATCATGCCCCTGCTGACAGGCCATGATGGGAGTTGTACTTCTGCAGCCTGTGGTTATCCAGGTTTTAGAAGTACAACTCCCACCATGCCCCTCCTGACAGGCCATGATAAAAGTTGTACTCCTGCAGCCTGTGGTCATCCAGGTTGCAGAAGTACAACTCCTATCATGCCCCTGATGACAAGCTATGATGGGAGTTGTACTTCTGCAGCCTGTGGTCATCCAGGTTTCAGAAGTACAACTCCCACCATGCCCCTCCTGACAGGCCATGATGGGAGTTGTACTCCTGCAGCCTGTGGTCATCCAGGTTGCAGAAGTACAACTCCTGCAGCCTGTGGCCATCCAGGTTGCAGAAGTACAACTCCCATCATGCCCCTGCTGACAGGCCATGATGGGAGTTGTACTTCTGCAGCCTGTGGTCATCCAGGTTGCAGAAGTACAACTCCCATCATGTCCTGCAACCTGGGTGACCACAGACTGCAGAAGTACAACTTCCATCATGACCTGTCATCCGGGCATGATGGAAGTTGTACTTCTGCAAGCTATGACCATCCAGTTTGCAGAAATACATCTCTGACCGTGTCCTATTTTTCTTCTGATCAGGAAATCCTGAAGGTTTTTCCTGATGGTTTCCTGATGGTTTCCTGAAGGTAAAAACGGATTACTGTCAGGAAATCCTGATACTTTCCTGATGACATTTAAGGCCTCCTGATCAGGATTTCCTGACAGTAAAAACTGACACGGACGTGTGAATGGGGCCTTAGTGAGTACTTTAAACTGCAACTACAGGTTGCAATAATGTTCATAAACCCTAGCTCTGTATCTACATACCCTGGCAAAATGAAAGCTATCCTGGTGACTATTTTGCTTGTCACCAAGTTTTTAAAGAAGCAGCTGGAAAGCATTTACAGTAGATGATGATTCAAGGACTTACATGTATTTGGAGGATTGTAAGGGGGCAATGCTCTAAAATGTTTAGTTACTCTATCCAGGAATGATAGGGAAACCAATTTGATCTTCATGACTTGTTAATGAGAACAATACACCTTGTAATTTAGAGGACAATGGATTTATAATCAATACCTAGGTCTGTTTCCCTACATTTCTCCCTGTGCCAGGAATCTGGTAAAAGCACATTATAATTTCATGGGCTTTAAATCCTCAGAGGTGCCATGTGGAGAAGGGGGCAGGGATGAACCTATCAAATATTGTCTTAAAATTAGGATGGACTTTCCCTAATGCCTTTCAGCTGCAAGCACTTGTCGCCAGGAAGACTCATTAAAAACGGGTTTACCGATAAACACAAACTACAGTAGGAAAAACACAACAAAAATCTACAAAGCTTGTAATAGATAAGTGATATTACAAGAGGCTTGTAAGTCTTTAAAGGGCTGCTAAAAGCATTTCATACTGAGTTCTAAGTGAATCTTAAATAAATGCTTTCTACATATGAATGTTATAACAACATCTGGTGAAGAGGCTACTCCAGGTAAAAGACCTGTTTTTCTTCCCCCTATTTCTTTGCCTAAAGAAAATGGATTTTCTGCCATACTTGTGCAATTGAATTATCCTCCAAACATGGCACAGATTCAATTCTAATCCATGCACTTGTGTAGGATGACCAGCCATCATAGCCATGGAGAGGGAGGACAGAAGTGGGCTGCTTTCACTACAATTAATAGAGAATAGAAAAAGGCAATCCAAAAGTCTACACTGTGCGGCTGTTCTACTGTATCACTGTGTGATACAGTTTTGCACATAGATAGAATAGTGGTGGGAAAGCAGTGCCACTGCCCTTTTTTTAACCACGGCCAGATTCCCGTGGTTCCATTAGAATCAATGGAGCCACATCATAGAGGGGTGGGATTCTCCTCCCATTGGGGCCGGGCCGGCCCACCTCCAGTGCACACCCTCGTCCGGTACCTGGGAATAGAACGGTGCTGTACACAGGAATCGGGCTGCGGTTCAGAAAAAGGACCGCAGCACTAGCTTTCCCACTCCGGCACCGTTCTATGTACAAGGCTTAAAGTGAATGAACTGATGGTACATTCGCTTTATCCTCTGTGGCAGCTTTTACCTTAGGAAGTGAGAGTTGCTAACACTTGGCCTGTGACTGAATATTAATTTATTATTTCAGTGACTCCCTTATTCCCCTCACTCCAGTGTGCTAAAATTTGCGGAATTGTAATAATATTTTAAGGGTTTCATCATTAATTTTATGTTAGATTAAAAAACACCATTACAAAGTACACCTATTTCTAAAAAAACTAAACAAAACAAGCCATCATGGCCCTGTAGATGTAAAAATAAAAGAGTTATAGCGCTTAGGCTACATTCACACATAGCAAAAGTGGCGGAATTCCGCGGCAGACTGTCATTATGACAGGGAGGTTGGTGGCAATCCCGGGCAGAGAATTCCACTGGAGAATTTTGCCACATTTGCTACGTGTGAACGTAGCCTTACAAGGTGAGGAGGAAAAACGGAAAGGGATATTCCAATCAACATCCAGCATGTTGACGTCACCCATAACAACAATGTTCCCTTTACTGACATTTTGTAAATTTCATCAATCAACATTTTACCATGGTCTCCTCAGTTTTCCCCGGAGGCCTATAGATAACACGCAAACCCAGAGAATCTCTATATGTATGTTATTGCACACTCAGTGCTCCGGTTGCAGCATCTCCGGTGTCCCCCACTGACTGCAGCCATCGCCACTCCTGAGATGAACTCACCTCAGGAGTGGCAGCCCACTCATTAAAGGAGCCTGTTACGCGGTGTGCCGGGGCAGAGCCCGCTCGACACCCCCTCCCCCCATGGAGCCCTGGATACTTACTTTTTCATGGAAGTCCCACTCCTGGACCCAGTCCCGGGACAGATATATCGCCGTCAGAAGCTGAGCAGAACACTGACTGAGATAGGACAGCGGAGCTTCCAGTGATTGGCTGAGTGGGCTCTAACCCCCAAGAAAAGTTTGTCTCAGAAATGGCGGTAGATGCAGTCAGTGGGGACTCCGGAAATACTGCAACAGGACACTGGGGAGTGCAGAGAGGTAATCATAACATGCTTAATATGTTTTCCAACAGGGCAGCATTATCTAAAAAAGGTGTGGAAGATGTGGAGAGGGGCAGTTTCCAATCATTTACTTTAACCCAACTATTCATCTTTACCCTGTGTAATTGATCATATAGGACCAATATGAACAACTATAACAGGCAATATGGACTAAAATATGTGCATCAGCAAACAATTAGACAAGTGTTTATTTGGTGGTTCAAAAACTAAATGTGTCTGTCATTACTCTGAAATTTTCTTCCACTAGACTGTCCATCTCTGACAGGCATCTTTCAGCCCACTGGCCAGCCGCCACCTGTTTGATCTGCTTTGCCTCTCAGAGCTGGAGTCTCTACACAACATGCACTTTATTGGCCCAGATTTACCAAGCTGCCTGACACCACACTGTCCAGTTTTCCCCACAGCTTAGGTTTAATAACTTATCAAGCTTTGGTATAGTGAAACCTGATCTGTGGTTGGTTGCTGTAGGAAAAACCAAACAGCGGGAGTTTTGGGTAGCTTGGTAGATCTGGGCCATTGTGTACAAGCTCCTTTAATACCAAATGGTGTGTTTAATAGACATACCTCAATCCCCACTTACTGGCAGTGTTGCACAGCACGTCAGCACTGCAACATCTACTCTTACATCAGCATGACATAAGGCTGTCAGTGGAACAACCCCCGCTTACTGACACCCTTTCCTCTTGGTAGCTGGTATTGAGGAAATCTTACAGTACCTACCTCTCATGGCTAAAATGATTGCATGGACACGGTGGTATGCATAATCACACAGTATAAACATTCATTAACGCAAGAACAGTAATAAACATGTTCTTACAGGTAATGCATGGGGAAAAGCTATGGTTAACTGTGGTTCGACCCCTTATAGGTAAATCTCAATGTCACAACACTGCAGTGAGCATCTTTAGGGTTAATGCTGGAATATGGAAAGGCTTGAAGAGAAATCCGTTCATGCTCATCACAAACATGGCACAGACCTCTCCCTAGCGACATGCTAATTGCCAGTTAAAGTCATGTCAGATGATTTCTCCAGAAAAGCTTTCCACACTTGGAAAGGATGGCTAGTATCGGGGAGTCAGGCAGTAGGCATGGAAACCGAGGATGATGAATTTCTAGTTCAACATATTTGTCAATTGTATCTTCTTGTCTGAACAAAAGATGAAACACTTTATTTACTAAAGGAGAGTAAATGTTCTGCTTGGATGAGACAATGGAATTATTGGAAGTGTTCATGTTGAAAGAAGTCCTTTAGCTGTCCACAAACCTTGATTGTTCGTTAAGTTTACCCTCTCTTACTGCACTTGTGGTAACTCAAAGTGGTATAAGTCCCCCTTGGTCTCAACACAAGCCTGTAAATAGGTACAGGTGTATTTGACGGTGTCTTTTGTAGTGTGTAATGGTGCAGTTGAATAAACCCAGAGGGATATTTATAAAGGCTGGGGACGGGGCATATACTAGGGAGAAGGCAAGAATTCACCCCTTTTCCATGGCGTATGCCAGCTGTATCCTCCTGCCCGGCCGATGGGAGGGGGGGGAAGAAATCTGTCAGGTGTAAATGATTGCAGAAATTCAAGCCTTCTCAGAAGCATGTGTAGATTTCTGAAACCACCGTAGGGCGCCTCCAGCGGGGCAATTGGGGCGGGGGCTAGTTTAAGATCAGCATATGAATATGTCGGTCTTCATTATTGTCTCCCACAGAGTCCTGAGTACTTCATCAGATGAACACATTTACTGGCACATTTTTTTTTTTTAAAGGAACAGTACAGTACATTTTGAATAACAAATTCACATTCAGTATTTTGAGCTTGAGAGAAGATTGCCGGCAGTTGATTTTTAGACTGGTGATCTTGCTTTTTAACAGATTTAGATTTTTGGAAGGTAATACTTGTGTTAAAAAGTCTCTTAACTAGTTGTATAGAAGACTTATAAAGGAGGCTTGTATAACTCTGTTGGGGTGACTCTTACAACTTTGGCTTGGATGGGTGACTTGTAGATAAGAAGATACCTGTACACACAGTGCAATAAATATCCTCTTAATGCTGGAAGAGATCACAGAGTGCCAGGTCCAGGAATACGAGTCGCAGGAAGGTACATCCAAGTTGAGCTAATCCATCAGGATTAGTCAAGAAGATTGAGCAGGAGTCAGTGGGGCACAGCAGAATAAGTAACTTCTGCAACCACTGTGGGTAGTCCTTGGTCAACAGAAGGGACTCTTTAAGGAAAGTAGAGCAAAACAGTCTCACCCGACATAGACAGGTTGAATCCCCTCTTTAGTGATAGTTGCCCCTGTAGGTGTTAAACAGGCCATAATCATGCTAGCAGAAACTTGTAGAGTCAGGATACATTTTTCCTTGTTTAGCTACAAGGCTACAAAGTGGGCAACCAGTAACTAGCTAGTGATATACAAGAGCTGGGGCTAGTGCCTTATTGGGGGAGAGCAGCCTGAGGTACCTTGGCATGTGATAAGTTAGAACCTTCTGGAAAAAAAAGCCTCTGATAGGCTGAGGGAGTCGGAAGTTACTGGCAATCATTTAGACACATCTAACTCCTCATATGTCCATATGGCACACGGGGCAAGTTTCTTATCTTTATCCTCAACATTGTTTTTGTGCAGTTTGTATGTAAATTCTTATGCTAATAATTCACTCCTTCCTGTATGCCGGGGGCAGATTTGTTGCACTGGTGGTGGTTGTCCTGCCCCCCCCCCCCCCCCCCCCCCCCCCCCCCCCCCCCAGTGGACCAAACGTCTTTATTAGCATAGGGATTTAACTACAAATTGCACTAAAATGGCTCTGAGGATAAAGGTAAAAAGCTGATATATACGGAAAGGCCATTATTGTTTAAAGGGATACTATCAGCAGGTTAGACTAATCTATCCTGTTGATATCTCTCTATAGAGTATGAGGTGCTGAGGATAAAGGTTAGAAACTTACCTTTATTCTCAGTGCCCTGTGCGCTACAGGAACATCTCTAACCTTCCTTCAAACAATAAGGGACTTTCACTATATTTTATTAATAAGACACAAGTAGAAAGAAATGAAGAGCTGCACTCAGCGCTTGCTTTTTGTTTCTTTATTTCTTCAAAAATACATTGATATAGGTATGGACATATACAGGGCAGACACCAGGTAGGTAATGGTAACAGCCTGTTTTGCACTGTTGGGCTTCAACGAATCACCTACTTTCTCCACGTCATCCACGTCATTTCGTCCACGTCTGACTGGTAGATAATGGCAACCTGACCATATGATGTGGATTATGAAAACAATAGCAGCACGAGATGAGAAGAATTATGAATTTGTTACCAACGAATTATCGCAGGCTAAAACTGAACTCAGAATGAGACTCAGCATTTTGTTAAAGATGGCAGGGAAAAGTGAAGAATGTGTTCAGTTTGTTGCAGAAGCTCTATGCTTGATTTTGTCTAACAATAGACAATTTGAATTTGATAGAGACTGTTTCCTGCTGGTGTCCGGAGTAGCCATGGGCACTCCAGACACCTGCAGTGTAGCCAATCTCTTCTTGGCTTATTTTCAGGTGCGCTACGTCTACTCCACTAGTAACCCATATGCTAAGTTTATTCAGTATTACGTCCGCTTTATGGACAACATTTTTGTTATTTAGACGGGTACAAGGAGTGAATTTGGGAATTTGTGGCCCACCTCAATATTACAAATACTATGAATATGATGTTCACACATACAATGGATTCTGAAAAATTAGAATTCCTGGATGTCATGGTGATTAAGGATAATGGTGGTATTCCCACAATGGGGTTGAGAAAGCCCATAGCGTCATTTACTTTATTGAACCATACCAGCTATCACACTGATACTACTAAAAAAGCGGTCTCTTTGGCCAAAAATAAGCCTTTTGTGACATTTAGATGTAGCGCAAGTTTAGGACATATTCTGGTACACAATAATTTTTTGTCAAAAAACAAGGAGAAAAAACAATGGTTGAAAAGTGAAAATTAGAGGAAACCACAAATGTGGTAATTGTCATTAATGTACACCTCTCTATGAATGTTCATATCTAGTTATGATACAGATTAGGGACTTTATCTGTTGCAAAACGAACTACGTTGTTAACACAATGTTCTGTCCTTATGAACGTTTCTATGTATGAGGCTTAAATGTACGTACAAGGAAACATTTTTATTTGATCAGATTAGGGACAGGAGAAAATAGATTTATTCAACATGTGCAGGAGGTGCACAACAGTGTCATCTTGGTAATAAAAGTTGCTGGCATTGAAAGGGTGAAAAGTTTAAAGGGACAGGATAGACATCATATGCCCCTTAGAGTTGAAACTAAATGGATAATGCACACTGAAGCAGAGGCCCAAGGAGGACAAAATGAAAGAGTGGATCGTAGCTTATGAGGTTGGATTGGGCTGCTAGTTTTTGTTTTTATTTCAAATCTAATGTTTTATTACATTTTTTCAAAAGTATTACAAAACATTTGTTAACATATGCAGGAGTAAGCAGAGTTTACACAGGCATGTACTTATAGTAGAGTAGGACTCGGACACACACACACACACACACATTTAGATTTTAAGTTATTACAGTAGAAGAATAACAATAAAGTAAATGAAAAGAATGGGTGTTACCCCAACTATTAACAAGCAAGTATACAAGCATGTATAACAACATTCTCATATTTAATCTGTGAGTAAAATCTGCAACTTATAAGAGATTGTACAAAAGAACTAGTTTCTGTTTTTAACTTGTTTTTAGATACTATTTGTATTCACATGTTCAGTACGCCATCATTTACCAGTCAGGTATAACTTGATGACGTGGAGAAAATATGTGGTCTGTTGAAGCGTAACAGCGTGAAACAGGCTGTTACCATTACCTATCTGGCATCTGCCCTGAATAAGTCCACACCTATGTCCACCTATGTCCATGTATGCACAGCAGGAGCAGAGGTAGCCTAACCTGGATCAACTTAAAAATAACAATATGTTGATGTAGAGATGACAGTTGGTAGACTTGGACAGCAAGCTCATAGTCATCCACAAGAAAGATACAGGGCCACTTCACCTTCAAATCCCTTCATGGTGGTGTGGATTTAAAGTGATACTGTCATCCCGCCTTAGTGACACTGTCCACTGATAACAAAGTAATTTTAGAGCACAAAGAAGACACAGACAAGTTTTTTTACAGGTATACATCGAAATCTGCGCCTTCTCCTTGGCGTACACCCCTGCCGTACTGAAGTCTGTAGGAAATTATTTGTGAGCAGTAATAAACAAAGGGTCAAATCAGTAGAGCCAGAAGTCATAGCAAGCTAGGGGTTAAAGCCATCAGGAAAAAGTTTTCAGCTTCACAGAGAGATCAGAATACAGTGCCAATAAAAGTCTATGTACAGCAGAGGGGGTGGATGGTGGATGGTTGAGGTGCATATTTGCAGGGGAAAAAACAGAGATGCTGCAGGTTTACTCTAGTACTGCTCTGTAATTTTTCTGTCACGCAGGCTAGTCCTCATCCACTCTGGAGCTGAGCTCAGGAAAAGCTGACACTCAAAGGAGAAGTCTGTCGAACATTTTTATTAAAGTAATGTATTGCCCCCCCAAAAGTTATACAAATCACCAATATACACTTATTACGGGAAATGCTCTATGTGCATTTCCCGTAATAAGTGTATATTGGTGATTTGTATAACTTTTGGGGGGCTATACAATACTTTAATAAAAGTTTTTGCTGGACTCAGTTATAGAATATATAATGGTCAGAAATAGTGTTAGTTTTCATGCATGCACACATTACATCTTATACTAAAAAGTTACCTGAAATGTCAATTGCACATTAAATGAGAACATTCATACTGAAATATCACAGTGGAAATTAGATATTAGTAATGCTGTCCTAGAGACAAGTACATTAAAAAATATTAAGGACTTTGTTATGTTCAAAATAACAAGAAAGATAGCAATGGCAATTATCTGCTATTTCAATCACACCGACATCACAACAAAAACCTCCCAGCAGAATATATTACATACCTATCTACGACAGATGCTAGTACAGTGTTCCACTCACTGTGGGGTATTTGTGTTGCCTAGTGAATGTTGGATGTGGTGTCCCAATTAGTGATGAGCGAATAGTGAAATATTCGAATATTCGATATTCGTACGAATATCTCCCGAATATTAGAATATTTGATCGAATATTCGATCCCATTAAAGTCTATGGGAACAAGTATTCGATTATTGAAAAACATCTATTCGACCACTTGAAGGTAAAAACCGGAAGCTGGGGGATTTGAACGCTTATCGAATATTTATCAAATATTTGGCGAACTATTCGATAATATTCGATAGATCGAATACCTTACTATTCGATCGAATATCTATTCGATCGAACAGTATTCGCTTATCACTAGTCCCAATGTTAATCTCTCTATTTATTGAGGGTTTTTCTTCCACCTAATGGCTGCACTGTGGTAAGAATGTAAGCAGGGAGCATTGCATGTATATTATCCTATGAGCTTGCACTGGGAGATGTAAAGTGGGATCTCTGATAAAATGGGATCTCCCTTGCTCAACCACACCTTCTCTAAAGCCTGAGTGAGGAAATCCTGTTAGAACCAGTCAGTGGTTGTCTAGCGTTAGCTGCGCGGTCCGTAAATATGGATAATATGCTACTGGACAGAGTATGGAGCTCCCGCATTCATCATTCATGATGCTGGGAACTCTGAAGCGGTTTAAATCTTTGCACTACTGTAGTGACACTGTTTTGAATTCCGCTCCGTAACACATCGTCCGTGCACATACCATATTAGAGATAAAGTGTCACTGTCAAATAGACATTTTAATAGACATTTTTGTTTAGACCACCAAGCACAGTATCCCATACAAATTTACAAAAACTAAAATTTAAATCAATGTGCTTGTCTCTGCATGAGTAATTTGTTGAACAAAAACGTCTATGACAAAGCACTGCGGTGTCATCCTCTTACAAAATTAACAATATCAGAATATTTGTTCTATTTTTTTAGTGATTTGATGTGAATAGATGCTCTGGGTTACAGTACGGTATATTAATTGTCTGAATAACAATTCCCTTACATGTTATATAATATGACTACATTACTGTATATCTACATCTTCAGCTGAGTTGCCTAGGGGTACTTCAGACTGTCTGTATATCTACTTCTGAATATACTAAGGCTGGGTTCACACAAGGCCGTGTTGCAGAACAGCCGCTGTCAGCGATGTTCATCCTAGCCGGTACCGGCTGGATGAATTTAATTTCTTTTGAATTGGAAAACAGACACATACGGGTGTGTCCACGTGGCAATTCACCATAGCAGACAATGTAAAGTGCGCCCGGAGCTGCACTTTACATTGTCTGCACCGTCAATTTTGTGCAGCCGCTATTCAGTGAATAGTCATGTCAGTTTTTTGTGCAGCCACAAGGAATCCTGGCTGGAGTATATACTCCGGGCCGGGATTCCATTTTTTTTTTCTTAATAACGGACGGTGTTGCGATCTGTTTACCTATTACGTGACACAGTAATTGTGCGTTCAGGGCTGTACCTACAGATCGTTCGTGCAAGCCCTTTGCTTTAATTGCCCAGTCACCAGACAGGGTGATTTGCAGATGACAGTCAATTTAAAGGAGAAGTCCGGGCAAAATAATTTTTTTATATGTTATTACTTATGGAAAGTTTTACAATTTTCTAATGTACATTAATTATGGGAAATGCTCATATACTGCTATTTCCCTTAATTTAGTGTATCAGGAAGTGTTAGAATTATCTCTGAAGCAGTGACGTCACGACGAAAGGTGTAATTCCTATGGAGTGTCCAGCAGGGGGCGCTCTCTATATAGAAGTCAATGAGTACCATTGACTTCTATATATAGTGCGCCCCTGCTGGACACTCCATAGGAATTATAGTGTATGTAATGTAATGTTATGCACTGTACTTTTGTGACTTTATGAATACATTTATGGAATACTTTGGGGAGCAAGTGTCCTTACTCCCCAAAGTATCCCATAAATGTATTCAATGAATACATTTGCTGGGCACCAAGCAGGGAGGGAGAGAGGTGCCATCTACCTCCCCCCTCCCTCCCTGCTCGTTGCTAAGAACATATATAAAGTACTACTCCCCCATTATCTGCAGATAATGGGGGAGTAGTACCTTTTGCTATCCCTATCACCGCCCGCTCCGCCGCCGCCGCTTACACAGGGGCTGCTTTTCATGCCCCCTGCCGCTCCCCCTCCTCCTCCCGGCTTCAAACTTACTATGGCGCCGCTGATTCTCCGCCGCCCGCGCCGCTCCTCACTATCCGGCCGGCCGCTATCCGGCCCGCCCGTCCGCACGCCCCGTTCCTCACACTATCTGGCCGCCGCTCTCTGCTCCACCAGTAAGCAGAGGCACCAGGCACCAGGAAGCGCCGTGCTCCCGGCCGGGGTGGGGGCGGGCTGACGCGGCCGGCATGCAAGAGCAGAGAGTGGCGGCCAGATAGTGTGAGGAACGGGGCGTGCAGCGTGGAATCAGCGGCGCGATAGTAAGTTTGAAGCCAGGAGGAGGAGGGGGAGCGGCGGGGGGCATGAAAAGCAGCCCCTGTGTGAGCGGCGGCGGCGGAGCGGGCGGTGATAGGGATAGCACAGGTACTACTCCCCCATTATCTGCAGATAATGGGGGAGTAGTACTTTGTATATGTTCCCAGCACCGAGCAGGGAGGGAGGGAGGGGGGAGGTAGATAACACTTCTCTCCCTCCCTGCTCGGTGCCCAGCAAATGTATTCATTGAATACATTTATGGGATACTTTGAGGAGCAAGGACACTTGCTCCCCAAAGTATTCCATAAATGTATTCATGAAGTCACAAAAGTACAGTGCATAACATTACATTACATACACTGTAATTCCTATGGAGTGTCCAGCAGGGGCACACTGTATATAGAAGTCAATGGTACTCATTGACTTCTATATAGAGAGCGCCCCCTGCTGGACACTCCATAGGAATTACACCTTTCATCGTGATGTCACTGCTTCAGAGATAATTCTAACACTTCCTGATACACTAAATTAAGGGAAATAGCAGTATATGAGCATTTCCCATAATTAATGTACATTAGAAAATTGTATAACTTTCCATAAGTAATAACATATAAAAAAATAATTTTGGCCGGACTTCTCCTTTAAACATGGCAGAATTCAACGATCAACCAATGATCACTCATATATTTGCTTGTTCCTAAGACAATTGCTGGTGCTGTTACTCAGTGATGTTGGCCTGCTTTGATCGATAATTGTCCTGTGTAATAGGGCATTTAGAAATTTGATATTCTCTGACATGTTGGGCCTTCAGGCTTCATACTTTATTTTTCATTGTCTCATTTTAAGAACCGTTACTTTTTTTTAATATTCTCTTTAATATAGTTGCATGAGGGCTTTTTTTTTTTGCTGGATTGTATTTTTCAATGTAGCGGTTAAGATTAATGATTGACTTATGTTACCTTTTTTGTGGAAGGATGTGATTTAACTGTACAGGATTCACAAGAAAAACTTGTTTTCTTTATTCTTTTTCACCTTAAATGATCTTTTTGTGATTTCTGCACTTTACGGTGACACATTTTGAGGCAGTAGGAGTTTTCTCAGGTTAAAGTTTCCATTAATGGATTGAAGGCAGCGGCACTGTCTGAGTAAAGCGTGGGTGGGAACGGACAGAGGTTATCACTGGTGGTCAGTCAGGGAGCTGATGTAGCATCAGTCGGTGGAAGCAAATGTGTTATCTAGATTATCCAGTCAGACATAGTGATATACATTCCAGGTGAAGTAACCAACTGGCAAGGCACTAAGGGCCCTATTACACAGAACGATGTTATCGTGTGAAAAATCGTTATATCGTTCTGTGTGAATGCAAAAATCATTTGTGTTTCGTTTTGTGTAATATGGTGAACGATTTCAGGTAACTCTTGTTTGTTATCATTTATTGTTAATTGTTAAAAACTGCTTTGTCTTATAGAATCCTTACAACAATATAGGAAAAAAGCTTTGAAGAGTTCAAGAAGCCAATAACCATAAAAGTGGTGACTTGAAGAAGGATCAATAAATGCTCAGAAAGTACAGGAGTAAACATTGTGGCTGTGTTACATAAACTGTCTAAAAGAAAAAGGAGTGAAAGCTGTAGTGTGATTGGTTAATCTGTGATTTTTGGATGTTAGGGGGAAAAACAACAGTTTCTTCTACTTTCAAACATCTCCCTTGGTGTGGCACATCAACAGTTCACATAACATAGAAAGAAGGAACTATCTTTTACTGTCATCATTGATTTCTTAGCAAGGCCCTTCCCCCCAATTACTTAATTTTGTGGGGGTGGTCAGCTCCAGGATAAGTCCTGGTTATTCCAAACATTTTATTTTTCTCTGTGCCTTTGCACATTCCTGTCTCTGAACTCTACAGTTAGTTCTTTCCTCCTCATGGCTTGGTTATTGCTCTAGTATGCATTGCCAGCTGTGAGACCTTTTCATATTATATCTGTAATTACCTGGGGTAGTGAGTCCACTGCACAAACACTGGTATGAGCCGCACCAGGGCTGCTGGTTTTCACCAGAGGCCGCTGCAAGGTGGAATGGACTGGCTGTGGCAGGAGATCCCCAGGTTGCTACCCTTGGCCCAACTTGCTAGGGGAGACAGCCGAGGTGAAGTGTAGAATAGGAACATGAGACAAGTTTGTAGTAAGGGACAGGTAGACAGATCAGGTCAGAGGGCAGGCAAAGCGTAGTCAGGAAACTTGGCAAAGGGACTGGTACACTAAACGGCAAATAACAGGCAAAGGAACATTTTCTCTATAGGTAAGAGGCACTAAATGCAGTGTCCCAGAGCAGGTCCACTGACTTTTTCTAACATGTAGAGAGGACGATCCTCACAGGACTGAGGGACCAGACGAACCCCACTATAAGATCAGGTGTATAGGTAAGTAGTCCGTGTTGAAGTATTGCAATTATGATGTGAAGTGATCAGGATGATCTGAGAAGTTGATCTGCCACCTTCTCATCACCTGCACCTGCAATTTCAGCAAAGCCAGGGGGAAACAACAGCAGGCTGTTCTCAAACTCATGTTTTTGAAACAACCCACACACCTCAATAGAGTCACAGACTGGTATCAAACAACAGACAGATGAGTGCTTGCTGTCGCTCAAGGCTGGCAAGGTGATGTTCGATAATGGTTGAAATCTCTTAGCAGCTCTTGGCTGAGCCAGTTTGATGTTCATCCCTTGCTTGGCGCATATGATGAAACTGGTGGTGCAGAGCTTCCTGGGACATTTCTCTGGCATGGCACAGCTGCTGCATGAAGTGCCTGCCATGTGTACACATTTTAGACATTATCACCCTGCTGCTTGCTTGTGCCGTGTTGTGCTGCTTTTAAAATGCAAACAATTTGGTCAGCACTGAAAACACTGAAGATGTGATGGTGACTACAGGTCTTAGGGCCTTATTGTAAATAGCTACATGTTTTCATCAATTTTTTAGTATGTACTCCCTACTCCTGTGTTCCAAGTCTACAAAGAACATAGAAGGGCTTTCTAAAAAACTAAGAGGCTGATGTGCCCCAAATGTGTAAAGAGAACAAATATGTTAAAAGTTTGTGCCACTCCCAAGCCGCCGATTTCATGTTCCCCATGGTAAATCAACAGTACAGTACTGTGTCCTGAGTAGTCGTCTAGCGGCAACTTATGTCCCATGATCAACATGTACGACAAATTCTTTCTCCTAACATTGTGAGATTGTCTGGAGGCCCCATATTTGATAGTTGACCAATTCCGACAACCACCCCCTCCCTCCTCAAGTCTGAGGTTTTTAAATATAAAAAGAAAGTAAACTCTGTCTCTTTTAAAACAATTTCAACATTCTTATTGATCAAGAGATGCACATGTAATAAAAGTACAATTCTACCCTTGGAAGCTGTCAGAAATCTTGAAAGTATAGCAAGACATTATTATTAGACACCATTTGGTTTTGTAATCTCATTTGTCTTGCGAGAAGCATGAACAAGAACTCATTAATCCTTTTTCTTATTCTGCGTTGTCTTCGTCTTTGGAGAAGAGGTCGTGAAAGGACATTGTAGAGGACGAGGGTTCTGTAGAAGCAGGCAGCACTTGGGTGTATGTTTAAGATGGATGCTAAGTAAAAATCTACATCCTGACAGTAGTTAAGAGCCACTTGGCCCATTTCCATTATGTGATGTTCTTTACAGTTTTCAGTAGTGTAATGTTACCATCCTCCCACAATTTTCAATTTTTCTTTTTTTTTTTTTTATAAAAACTATCTATCGACACTATATAGAGATTGGGAAACACATTACACCTAAAGGAGCTTTTAGGGCACCCTATTGAAAATCTATAGATATTAATTAGGAATAGAGATGAGCGAACCTTGAGCATGCTCGAGTCCATCCGAACCCGAACGTTCGCCATTTGATTAGCAGTGGCTGCTGTAGTTGGATAAAGCCCTAAGGCTATGTGGAAAACATGGATATAGTCATTGGCTGTATCCATGTTTTCTAGACAACCTTAGAACTTTATCCAAGTTCAGCAGCCCCTGTTAATCAAATGCAGAACGTTCATGTAAAGTTTTTCCTTTACATGTACCTTCAGCAGCTAGCTAAAGCGAGAAGACATACTGTATGTGGGGAGAATAGTCAAACTGGTGTAAAGTAGAATTGTCTCAGTTGCCCCTAGCAACCAATCAGATTCCACCTTTCATTCCTCAGTCCTTGGAAAATGAAAGGTGGAATCTGATTGGTTGCTAGGGGCAACTGAGACAATTCTACTTTACACAAGTTTGATAAACAAAAACACAAAAAAATTATATACACAAAAAAGTGGCAAGTAATTACTCACCTTGTGCTCAATTTGTATGATCCTAGGTAGCTTCCACTACTCATTTATGAACAACCCACCCCCCTTCACACACACACACACACACACACACACACTTTCTAATTTCCTTTGGGTACATTCTGTCTGATCCACAGTTTTATCATTTGTAGTTGTCATCAAAAGCACCAATAGCAATTCATCTCTGAGGTTTTTACACCTTTGAACAAAAAGATAGGAGGCATTCTGGTATGATCCCAGAGCTCTGGTCATCAACATGTTATGCCTATTAGAATGCACAATTTGTTCAATGTTGGGCTATGCTCAAACTTAAAAATGAACCTTGTCTCACTGTTTCTCAACTATGTGTTGACACATCAAGTGTTGAGTGGAAAGGCCAAACTTTTTGTGTTTGGCAGCATTCTCTGAACCCTGAATGATATGCGTTTGACTACCAGCAGTTGCAACAGTCCAACCACTGCAGCCATGGGAAGTCAACTGCGTTTGGGTTCGGAGAATGATGCTGAACCCAACAGTTCAGCCCCTACGCTCAACGCTAATCCCATCCTATGTTAGTCCTTACTGTTTTCTGAAAATGAAAATAAAATAAAAATCACTGTGTTGGAAGGAGTTGTGTAATGTGCCAACCATAACAATGGCAATTGCCTTAAGCTGATGACCCCAAAAATTGCTACAGTATACAATAGATGATAATAATATAACTAGAAAAAGGAAATTGATAGTTGTCATAGCCCATATTGCCAATGTCCTATTCATAGAGGTGCAACGGTACCAGGGACTGATTCCTGAAGGGGTCTATTGGTGCTTTATCACGTAAGAAGACTCTAGGATTCTAAATGCTACATGGTAGCATTAGGTCCCATGTTTAAAGTCACACCTATGTGGAGTGTAATGTAAAGCCGTGTATGACATCGCCCCAGGGCCCTGATGGTATAATATCACATAATATAGTCTAAACATATAATTGCTGTGTAGAGCGATACATTAATAATGTGCTGAGTGCATTTCATTTTAAACATAGGATCTAATTAACATTTCATTAATTGTAACTGCAGCCGCAGCAGGGATTCTGGCGAGCTGGAGTGTAATTGACACCTTAGATGATGAAAATAACACCAGAGATATGTGTGTGTATATTTATGTCGTAGAATTTCTTTTTTTTTTAAATTTGATGTTTTGTCTGCTGAACATATAATTTGTCAAGCGAATGTCAATGTTAATTTGTCAGGTTCTCTCAGGGGAAAAGGGAGAGTTATAAATAGAACTCAGCAATGGGAGATCTATGGGGTAAGGCGAAGAGGAGCTAGGCGATTGGGGATAGGGCAATGAAAAGTAAGAGCTGTAGGGACTTACTGTTAGTAGTGTTTGTGGTCCCTGCTCATTCCTGTTGTGAACAGGACCAGCTCTGGGCTGGTGTATATTTTACTGCCATTTTTCCACTGAAAAAATGTTAAATGCAGTGCATGCGGAAGCTGTGCCCCCTTTGCATGCGGCTGCACCCCTGATCCACCCCACTACCCTGGCACAAGTGCCGCAGAGGGCCGAGATGTGAATAAAATATTTGCTAGACAAGCCGTTGTGAATAGATTGGCATCTGCACCTCATCATAAATGTTCCCCATGGTGCTGCTTAGTGGTACCTTATGGTGCCCATATATTGGCTGACAGTTTAAGGTGTATGGGGGGGCCTCCAGACTCCCAGATTTTCTGATTATGATTTTTACGCTCGATCCTTTTTTTCTCAGAGGAATAATCTGGCACCAGGCACTCAAGCTGCGATTTACCCCTCCTCCTCTCATGCTGAACGTACAAGTGTATAGGGAGGCCGGTAGAGATGGTTTGGCTTACAGTTTTTGTAGGTGTATAGGGACCTTTATCCTTAATCTACCTAAAAAGTGTGCTGTGAGAGAAAGAATTGCAGCAAAGAAAGTCCAGGGTGTGCTCAGTTTATGGTGCTTTTTCTCACATAGTGTGAGAAAGTACCTTTAAAAAAAAAAAAAAGGATTTATTTGTATTTTCAAAAACAAACAATAGGATTAACCCATCACTTAAACAGAAAGCAGTCACATAGGCAAAAAGTCACAAAAAGCATATTAGACTTTACATCTCAGATGCAATACTGTGGCTCATCCAAAATTTGGGATAAGTGACAAACCAACGGTCAACCAACTATACATACACTATACTATACTATACACTATACATTCATTCATTCATTCATTCAAAAACCATAGAAAGAACCATGATTTATTTTTTGTCACCCACGTCTTAACACAACCCCTTTTGGGTCAGAAAAACAGAATTTTTAAGTTTGAAGACTTTCTGAATGCATTGTATATGTTTAAAGGCAACCAATTAGCATGATTATGCTGATATGGTTCCCTGCTGCACAGTATAGCTCTGCTGTGCAGTTCCACAAGGCCATCAGCCGCATCTGTTTACAGAGGGGAAAAAAGTTTTAATCCGCTGCGCAAGGCAAAAGAGGGACGGAACTGATCATCTAGATGGGAGCTGTATGTGTCTAGTCATGGCTCTCTGCCGTTAGTGGTCTCTCTGCCTGACAATCATTCCCACAATGCATGATGAGAGGCAGAGAGCTGTGACTAGTCACAGACGGCTTTCTTTCCAGATGACTAGTTGCTGTCCCTCTTCCGGCCTCCTGTGACAGAATAAAACTACTTTTTCCCCGCTGTAACATAGATGTGGCTAGTACCTTTGGGGAGCTGCCCAGCAGAGCTATACTGTGCAGCAGGGAACCATATTAGCATAATGATGCTGATTGGTTCCCTTTAATGTTACATTTCCTATGAACTACAATGCCCTAATCATGTAATTATTCAAGCTTATTTACATACTGGGCAATAAGGTTTTTTGGGGGTTGTCCAGGTCTCTGTATATGAAAATAAACTCTTCTTTGGGAAACATCTGATTACAAGGTGAATGGGGAAGTCTGATAACAGTGGGGCATTCCCTTGGCACTATTTAATTGGAGGGGGAATTTTTTGTAGGTCATAACCAAAGTTTCCAGTTCTCAAAACAATGTGGGAACACAGGGAATTGGTAAGATCATATCTCTCAAATGCTTGTACTGTATATCTAAAATATGTTTAATTTCACATAATGTATGCGTTTAGAGGTAGTTTTCCTTATGTTACAAACCCTTTAAGTCTCCTTAACCCCTAGACGACCCTGGACGTAGGGTTACGTCATGGAAGTCTGTCCCCAGACGACCCATGACGTAACCTTACGTCATGGGTGGTATTCCCGCTATGAAGCGCGCTCCGGAGCGGAGCGCGCTTCATAGGAGGTGGGGGCCGGCTGCAGTGAGCAGCCGGGACCTCACCGGTAATGACACGCTGCAGCGATCGCGCTGCCGCGTGTCATTAACCCCTTAAACGCCGCGATCGCGGCGCGACCGCAGCGTTTAAGTGTAAGTGACAGGGGGAGTCCCCTGTCACTTACCGATCGGGACCCCCGCAGTGTGACTGCGGGGGTCCCGATCGTTGAAACGGGCCGCCGGAGGTCTCTCACCTGCCTCCATGCGGTCCGATCGGCGATCTGCTGCACTAAGCCTGCACAGGCAGGCTCAATGAGCAGAGCGCCGATAACACTGATCAATGCTATGCCTATGGCATAGCATTCATCAGTGTATAAATCAAACTAATGTATGTACAAGTCCCCCAAAGGGACTTCAAATGTGTAAAAAAAAAAAGTTCAAAACACTAACACACTACCCCAAAACCACTCCCCCAATAAAAGTCTAAATCACCCCCCTTTCCCATTATATAAATAAAACATATAAAAATAAATAAATAGATAAACATATAATATACCGTAGCGTGCGTAATTGTCCGATCTATTAAAATATAACAAGCGTCATTGCGAACGGTGAACGGCGTACACGAAAAGAGGGAAAAAAGTGCGCAGATTACCGATTTTATGTTACATTATATATTAAAAAAAATCAATAAAAAGTGATCAAAACGTCCGATCTTCACAAATATGGTATTAATAAAAACTAGAGATCATGGCGGAAAAAATGACACCCCATACAGCCCCGTAGGTGAAAAAATAAAACCGTTATAAGCGTCACAATAGGCCCATTTTATTAATATTTAATTGCCAAAAAAAAGGATTTCATAAAAAAAAATATATATAACATTAGAGAATCTGTGTAACCTGCATATGGTTGTGTTCGGACTGACCTATAGCATAATGGTATCATGTCGCTTTTACCATATAGTGCATTACATAGACACAGGAACCCCCCAAACGTTACCATATTGCATTCTTTCTTACGATTTCACCTATTTATATCTTCATAAATAATATATTTGGAATTCCATCATACATGTTATGGTAAAATGAATGACGCCATTACACAGTACAACTATTCCTGTAAAAAACAAGCACTTACATGGCTTGTAGATAGAAAACTGAGAGTGCTAGAGCTCTTAGAAGGGGAGGAGGGAAAAACGAAAGCACTAAGATCAAAATTTGCGCGGTCCACTGGGTCATTTTGGGCCTGGTCCTCAAAGGGTTAAAAAACATTTTTAAAAACAAATATCAATAAGAATTTAGTTTCATCATTCTTTTTGTCATTACTGTAAAAACAGCTTAATCTTCCCTTCATACATATTATTAGGCTACGTTCACGCTCCATTGGGTGCAGAGGGAAATTTGTGCGTGCCCGTATCCGAATTCAGCATTCGTCTGGTACTGTAGTGATGATCTTCTCTGACACCAGCCATTCCGTGACTCGGATGGATCACGGAATGGCCGGTGTCTCACGCTGTCGGAACATGGCCTTAGGCTATGTTGACATACATTAAAATAATGTTGAAAAAAAATGGCTGTATTTTGCACAACTGTATAGACAAACGTCCGTAATTGATTATAGCTTTCAAAATAATAAAACTTTTTCATAAATTTACAGTCTGCTTTTGCATATATTTATAGTTTTTTATTTGCATATAATTGTAGTTTTTTTTCCACCTGATCATACATATTAGTATTATTTTACTGTTTGTAAATATATATAGCGGATTTGATGCTGTGTTTATTTATTTAATCAAGTCTGCTGCAGATAATCCACTGCGATATGGTGTGTGTGAAGCTATTCTAATTCTATCTTCCCACACAGTTTTTTTGCTCAGTATTTAGCAACCAAAACCAGAAGTTGATTGAAATGCACAGAAAGACTATGTTCATACACTGTTGAAATTGAGTGGATGGCTGGCATTTAATGGCAAATAACAGACGTTGTTTCAAAACAACGGCCATTGTTTTAAAATAACTGCAATTATTTGCAATTAAATGGCGGCCATCCACTCAATATCAGCAGTGTGTGAACATAGTGTGTTTTCAATCCAACTCCTGGTTTGGGTTGCAAAATACTGAGAAAAAGTACTGTATAGCAACATACAGCGCAACACACAGGAGTTTCTTGTCCATATCCTGTATAGCCTAGAAGGCTAAACACTTGGTGACAACTTGTGGAGATTGTAATTTTGGCTATATTGGTCATCAACAATTTTTAAGCGATACATTCAAATAAAGAAACAGTTAAATAGAATTTTAACGTGCTGTTCATTTACACTGTATGTGTTAACACTGCGTAAATTTCTATTGAGAACAATTGTTGTTTTGCTCCAAGCAGCCTAACACCTGGCATCATAATGCTTTAAAATGGTGTTACAATTCACCACAATGGAAAGCTGGCATTTGTATGCTGCACAGTAACTTGGCTGTACTTGTGTTGCTGAGCATGACTAAGCGTTAGTACTAAATTACCTACAAAGAAACCATTAGCATATCTAACATCCACAGCTCTAAAAATACCAGGGCACGACACAAGGTGCTAGACGCTGCACACTGCTGTCCTTTCATTATCCATCCCGTCTTCAAGTCTTTTGCTTGTAAGGGTTATGTATGCAGGCTGTGGTACACTGCATGCTTTGTATATTATCCAGACTCTTGGAAGGTGGCCACGTGCTAATATTTTAAAGAAAAAAAAAATCAAAATAATAATTGTGGATTTGCGTTCCGCAGCTTATCTGGCACCTGTATGGCATAAGTATTATTTCCAGATTAAACACACTAAACCATTATATAATGTGTCAGGCACTCATGGTTACCTGCCATATCAGCATACTTGGCAAATTTTTAGAAGGGGCATCAAGATTTTTCCTATGATCCGCCCAGTTATATAGTCCTTTACTGCTGTGACTTCTGACCAGGACCAGGTATCTAGGGTATGGAGCCTATCAGGACCCCTTAACTAACACAAGCTCTGGGCCACTATATAGTTACTGTGAGAGTAGCATACTAAGGGAGTAGCATACAACAGTCCTAATTTTCTGAGCATATGCATACATACAGTACCGACCTATACTTGCTAGAAAGGAGCAGTAGACACTCTCTCCGGGACACTCTTACCAATTCTACCTTCAAGTGCTCTGCAAGATCTACCCACCGCAGGCTGCCATTAAAAGAACTAAAACAAAACAAAAAGCCCACACCTAGACACCAATACAGGCAAAATATGCTGCATCAAGTGCAGGAGGGCTGAAGCTAGGGGTTAAAGGTAAAAAGCAATCATTGCAGAAATCTCCTTGTAATAATGACAGTAAAGCGTCTCCTATGTGATTTTACTCATTGTGACATTATCCCCTCTTTTACTAAAGAATAACGGCACATTTCCCTGCCTCAGGGTTCAAAGGATTTCAGACAGTCACTTATTGTTAGTAATATATGCCGCGTGTCAGTAGTAGTGGCAGGAAACTTGCAAAACAAACAGCGTATTCTTGTTATATTTCCATAATCATTACTCTGCTCTGAAATTTCGAGCTGAACTGGATACGTGGACTCCACTCGGAATCCCGTTTGTCTTGCTGTCTTATGCACCTCTGCTCTCCGCTCAAAGAATTGACATGGAGAATTGAGTGGAGGCCCACAAGACATCACATTGAGACAGTGAGGCAGGTGGGATTCCTATTGGAGGCCGCGTCACGAGATCCGTTCTGAATTTCTACCTGTTTTGCTAAGTGTGAATGGGTCCTAAGGGTGGGTCCACACATAGCGGAATCGCAGTTTGCAGCAAAATCTGCTGTGATTTCCAGTACTGTCAGTTTGTATTAGTTGAAATACTTGCAGCTGCAATTATACAAACCCATACAAACTGACAGTACCGGGAATCGCTGCGATTCCATTATGTGCGAACCCACCCTAAGGGTACGTTCACACATAACAAGTTTGCTTCGAATTTCACTTGATCCGCTGCAATACTCATTACCATTAGAATCTATGGCCCTGCATTCTCGCAGGTTTTAATTCTGCTGTCAGAATGTGGCAGCTTTTTTTAACTACTTCTATGCCGTGCCAGAAAAATAATAAAGACACCATGCCTACCCTCTCCCATTTTCCCATTTCAGAGTCTGCTTCTTGGGGTCCCGGGTCACTGACAGTGGCTATGTTCACACACTGTTGAAATTGAGTGGATGGCCACCATTTAATGGCAAATAATTGCTGTTATTTTAAACAATGTTTGTGTGTGAATATAACCTCTCCGTTTTTAATCCACTCCTGGTTTTGGTTGCAAAATACTGAGCAAAATACTGTGTGTTAACATAAATAACAATAAAGACCTATATTATACCATTTCCAGACATAAACTGCCTAAACAGGAGTGATCTGCAATCAGAGACACTGGCTTAGGCGAGCAGGAGGCCGGCCAGCATTGTTCATGAAGAAGAGGGGGAAGGGAGGAGGAAGGAGTGGTGAGGTGGCCAGAGTGTGGCACAAACAACTCCTCTTTGACACTTCGTTACAGTAGGAGACCTGAGATACATAATCCACTGCATGGAAAATTATCAAAAGATAAAATGCTCACTAGGGGACTGCCAGCTACAGCACACTGTCAGCACCTTAGGTAGGGCCCAGGAGCTGACAGATTCCATTTAAGTTCTGGACTCTGTGCTCAATACTCACACCTGCACCCACCCATTGTGCTACCCTTACAAAGCCCAGTGCCCGTGTGTCCGAGGATGGTTAGCACCACTCCTGGCCGCTGTGAGAAGTGCACATTTAAAACACCAACTAGCCCACTGCTGTTACCACCTAGCAACCCTGGGCCACGACAGTGGTGTATATACACTACCGTTCAAAAGTTTGGGGTTACCCAAACAATTTTGTGTTTTTCTTGAAAAGTCACACTTACGTTGTGAAATTAATAGAAAATAGAGTCAAGACATTGACAAGGTTAGAAATAAGGATTTGTATTTGAAATAACATTTCATCAAACATGTTTTTTCATCAAACTTTTCTTTCGTCAAAGAATCCACCTTTTGCAGCAATTACAGCATTGCACACCTTTGGCATTCTAGTTATTAATCTGTTGAGATAAGCTGGAGAAATTGCACCCCACGCTTCTAGAAGCAGCTCCCACAAGTTGGATTGGTTGGATGGGCACTTCTGGCATACCATACAGTCAAGCAGCTCCCACAACAGCTCAATGGGGTCCAGATCTGGTGACTGCTCTGGCCACTCCATTACCGATAGAATACCAGCTGCCTGCTTCTGCTGTAAATAGTTCTTGCACAATTTGGAGGTGTGTTTAGGGTCATTGTCCTGTTGTAGGATGAAATTGGCTCCAATCAAACGCTGTCCACTGGGTATGGCATGGCGTTGCAAAATTGAGTGATAGCCTTCCTTATTCAGAATCCCTTTTACCCTGTACAAATCTCCCACCTTACCAGCACCAAAGAAACCCCAGACCATCACATTACCTCCACCATGCTTAACAGATGGCGTCAGGCATTCTTCCAGCATCTTTTCATTTGTTCTGCGTCTCACAAACGTTCTTCTTTGTGATCCAAACACCTCAAACTTGTATTAATCCGTCCACATTTCTTTTTTCCAGTCTTTCTCTGTCCAATGTCTGTGTTCTTTTGCCCATCTTAATCTTTTTTCTTTTATTGGCCAGTCTCAGATATGGATTTTTCTTTGCCACTCTGCCCTGAAGCCCAAAATCCCGCAGCCGCCTCTTCACTGTAGATGTTGACACTGGTGTTTTGCGGGTACTATTTAATGAAGATGCCAGTTGGGGACTTGTGAGGCGTCTGTTTCTCAAACTAGAGACTCTAATGTGCTTATCTTCTTGCTTAGTTGTGCATTGCGGCCTCCCACTTCTTTTTCTACTCTAGTTAGAGCCTGTTTGTGTTGTCCTCTGAAGGGAGTAGTACACACTGTTGTAGGAAATCTTCAATTTCTTAGCAATTTCTTGCATGGAATAGCCTTCATTTCTAAGAACAAGAATAGACTGTCGAGTTTCAGATGAAAGTTCTCTTTTTCTGGCCATTTTGAGCGTTTAATTGACCCCACAAATGTGATGCTCCAGAAACACAATCTGCTCAAAGGAAGGTCAGTTTTGTAGCTTCTGTAACAAGCTAGACTGTTTTCAGATGTGTGAACATGATTGCACAAGGGTTTTCTAATAATCAATTAGCCTTCTAAGCCAATGAGCAAACACATTGTACCATTAGAACACTGGAGTGATAGTTGCTGGAAATGGGCCTCTATACACCTATGTAGATATTGCACCAAAAAACAGACATTTGGAGCTAGAATAGTCATTTACCACATTAGCAATGTATAGAGTGTATTTGTTTAAAGTTAGGACTAGTTTAAAGTTATCTTCATTGAAAAGTACAGTGCTTTTCCTTCAAAAATAAGGACATTTCAATGTGACCCCAAACTTTTGAACGGTAGTGTATTATTTTTACCTGCATGGCATAACAGTAGTTGAGGAAAGCTGTTGATACATTCTTGCAGCAGAATTAAAATTCACTGCAAGAATGCAGGGCTATAGACTCTAATGATAATATACGTACCGTGAAATCCACTGTGAACTTGTTACGTGTGAATGTACCCTAATTTATAAGATTGCCAAAAATAGAAATCCTGCGTTATTTTATTCTGTTTACATTCCAATGCCATGTTCACATGGCGTAAGACACCGTCCGGTTCTTTGTGTGAACTGAAATGTTCTCTGCTGTAGAAAACTGACATGTCAGTTTTTTGCAGGGCCGCTAGTGATCCCGGCCGGAGTGTATAATTTGTGTATATGTGGTCTCCCACCATGGGTGTTGCTTATGGTTACACCGTTTGCAAAAGTCTGTACTCTAAGTAAACCGTGGTGATGAAGGAGTACCTAAGTTTTGCCACAAGATTGTATACATCACTATTGAATTTAACTCTACTTATGTTTTGTTCAGCTGCAGATAACGAAGGGATATTGTTTATTGTGATCTGTACACAAATGAGGACCTTCCCTTTCTCTCTACCAATCTCTGAGCTCCTTTCTTGTATGCTTTTCTTCTCCACCACTCACAGGGATTGTTACTGTAGGAAGTCCTCACATGGGGAGAGGAAGCATACACCCACATCTAGTCAGTTTCAGCCACATTTCTGAGCAGAGAGGAAGCAAGACAAGTTGGTCCCTATCGTGATCCATCTGGGCCTTGGCTTTGCCAGGTCCCCACATCAGAGCTACACTCTGCAGTCTTAGTCTAGTTGTTGGGCAGAACAGACGGGAGACTTAGACACCCTTTTCTTGAATGCAGCACTTCCACACACTATACAGTGTTAAGCTACTCAAAAGAGAGGACAAGTGGGAGAAAACCCCAACCCCACGCCAAGAACCAGTCTAAAAGTGCAGAACAGTATCCTGAAAACAAGAGGAACTGATCAGGATAGAGCAAAGCTGCTAGAAGCCTATGTACTCTATCTCGCAGTGCAGGTGTCACCAAAGAACCTTGGCCACTTTGCTCAACCTAGGTAAAAAGGTCTGGGGCTTGTGTCACCCTCTAGGATGGGTCACCCGAGGTGGGCAAAAGTTGGTGTAAAGACAAGAAGTCTTCTTCTTCTAATGTTCCGGCAAAGCACACTTCTACCTTGGGTTTGGACTCCTAAGACATCCTCCTCTACTACTCTGAACCTGCAGTACAAACCTCTCTCCGCTGTTCTAAACTCTCTGCACAAACTCCTCTCAACTAATCACAGCTTTCCTATACGAAATGTCCTTAGTGCAGTTCTTGTCTTGTCAGATTTACAGTCTACTATCAACTATTGTACAAAGTATTCATGTAGTAAAGAAGATCTATTTATGCTAACAGGACTCCAGCACTCCAGCACCTACAAAGTAAACACTATGGGGGAGATTTAATAAAGGGTGTAAAATTTAGACTGGTGCAAACTGGGCACAGCAACCAATCACAGCTCCTCTTTCCTTTCACCAGAGCTGGAAGCTGAGCTGTGATTGGTTGTTGTGGGCAGTTTGCACCAGTCTAAATTTTACACCCTTTGATAAATTTCCCACTATATCCTTGGGTCATCTCCCCTTTCTGTGGGTGGCAGTACCGATAGTCCAGGTGGGTCACAACTCCACCCTGAACCACCCTGATAAGTACTCAAGGGACCCCCTCACAGCCCGGCAGGTCACAGGGGAAAGAGTATAGCTAGCCTCCCTAATCTAAAAGCAGGTGTGCCACCATACCTGTGTGCCCAACCGGCACTGGCGTCACTACAGTATACCATCTGGGTAAGCTACATTCCGACCACCACAGAAGTGGCGTCACGCGTTACCATCTAGCAAGTGACCGGTCGAGCACATGCCACATATACACTCCGTACGGGATTTCCTCTAGCTGCAGCACAATGTAAGTGAAGTT
Organism: Dendropsophus ebraccatus; assembly: GCF_027789765.1. Lineage (NCBI taxonomy): Eukaryota > Metazoa > Chordata > Amphibia > Anura > Hylidae > Dendropsophus > Dendropsophus ebraccatus. The sequence goes on from NC_091457.1 coordinate 81,375,722, forward strand.
TTAATCACGGCTGTGTTGCAAATCAGCAACAATGGCTGTAATTAATATATTATTCTTGTTGTGTGAACATGGCCTAAGGGTATATGGTCATGGAGTAATTCTGTCGGAAAACTTTGTGCGAAATACGTCTCTCGTCCCTGCGCTTCCACAGACTCCATTCTATGGTCGGGCGGAATCCGTCATCCGCCCAAAGAATTGACATGTCAATTCTTTGGGCGGACAGCAGAATCTGACCGAGCACATAATGGAGTCTATGGATCCTGCGGAGAGGGAAGTGGGAGCGTGGGGACAAGTGGCGGAGTATTCTGCCACAATTACTCTGTGTGCATATATCCTTAAAATTTTTTTCCATCTGTTACTTTCCTTTTCCCTTCCAGGAAATGGCTTTCATAGCTCCATAGGTGTGTGGCTATTTAAACAGAACCCCTACAAAACCTCACATTTGTGACATTGTTTTAAGGGTGGAATCATGTATGACAGTTTGTTTTTTTTTAACTGGCACTGCCCTTTTTGCACCAAAACCAGAAGAGGGTCCAACAGGAAAGAGAAGTAAGTACTAGTTCTCACTTTATATTTTCTATACCATTTTAATCCACTTTTGGCACAAAAACTGCAGTGGCAGGTTTCCAAAAAACTGCAGTGTATGATTCTAGCCTCATGGGATGTAATGTAAAAACAGCAATTGTGTTTTATAAGTCTGATTTTGACAGTTCCTTGCTTTAAAAGCCAGAACTTTCCGATGGTAGAAGAATCTGTGCATTGGTGTTTCAGTACTGACTAGAAGTGGTAGCACAGCCTGTGCCAGTTGCTACACAGTCAGAATACAGATTACTGTAAACTGCAGTTCTACCAATGATTGCAGAGGTGAATGGATTAAAATTTGTTTTTAATTGTTCATAGCCCTGTTTCCACTCCATTGCTAAGCCACAAGTATATTTAGCTGTGGTTTAAATGCTCTGAATCTTGCAGTTTAGGATTTGTATAATGGAAAGTTCTGCAGCTTTGCACATGAATTCTTCAGAAATTTCCAGAACTGCTTACTGTCTGTACATGGGAACTTTCTCATTTTCTCTTAGAGTCTAAAAAAACACTCCTGCTTATTATTATGGGGGAGAAAAAAAAATCCCTACAAAGGCTATTTGCAGAGTTGTGTATATATGGATGCCTCTGGTGTTTATGGAGGTAGGGAGCTGTAATATTTATGCACCATTCAAGCTTACTATAGGACTAATAGGGGAATGTGCAATGATTTGATTAAAAAGGATAAAAAAAAAACATAGCTGCTTTTTTCCAAAACCAGCACCATACCTGCCAGATTGTATGTGGTACTACAATTTGGCTCTATGCTCTTCAAAGGAAGTGAGCTGTAGTACCACACACAAACTGAGGACAGTGGTGGTGCTGGTTCTGGAACAAAAGGTGACAAAAACACCAGAAAACAAAAAAACAAACAAACAACAACAAGAAAAAAATGCCATACGCACAGCAATAGCGTTTTGGAGACAGCCAGAACAATCCCATTGACCCATTGAAATCTATGGTAGAAAAAATGCCCCAGTTTGCAAAAAAAAAAACGCCACACCCTCAGCATGCTGAATTTTGGAAAAACTGCAACAGAGCCCCAAAAATGCCAGAGAGGATGGAAAAACGTCACGCAAAAAAAAAAAAAAAAAAAACGCCATGTGTGTAAGGCATATCATAAACCTCCCTTGATTTCCAGCTAACACCTGCTGGCCACTGATAAGTAGCTTTATAACATTAAAGGGGTTATCCAGCGCTACAAAAACATGGCCACTTTTGCACCACTCTTGTTTCCAGTTCAGATGTGGTTTGCAATTAAGCTCCATTTACTTCAATGGAACTGAGTTTCAAACCTCACCCATCTAGAGACAAGAGAGGGGGGAAAAGTGGCCATGTTTTTGTAGCGCTGGATAACCCCTTTAAAGACTGCATTTAATTTCATTTAATGTTCCTGTATAGAGATGAGCGAAACTTGAGCATGCTCGGATTTGTCTGAACCTAAATGCTCTGCATTTTATTACCAGTGGCTTAAAGGGGTTATCCAGCGAAAATCTTTTTCTTTCAAAGCAACTGGTTTCAGAGAGTTATACAGATTTATTTACTTCTAATGAAAATCTCAAGTCTTCAGGTACTTATCAGCTGCTGTATCTCCTGCAGGAAGTGGTGTACTCCTCCCAGTCTGACACAGTGCTCTCTGCTGACATCTCTGTCTAAGACAGGAACTGCCCAGATCAGCAGCAAATCCTTATAGAAAACCTCTCCTGCTCTGGACAGTTCCTGCATAGACAGAGGTGGTAGCAAAGAGCACTGTGTATGACTGAAAAGAAAACAACATTTCCTGCATGACATACAGCAGTATTACTGGAAGACTTGAGATTCTTAAATAGAAGTAAATTACAAATCTATATAACTTTTTGAAACCTGTTGATTTAAAAGAAATTTTTTTTTTGCTGGTTTACCCCTTTAAGTTGGATGCAGCACTAGAGAGTCCTGGAAAAGGACTTTGCTGTCCAGTGATCCAGAATAAGGGTTGCCAGGCCCTGCCTCTCTCCTGTGTCCTGTGCTCATACAAGCTGATAACTAGTGATGAGCAAATCAGTTGAAAACATGTCCGATTTATTATATATATATTTTTTAATTCAATTTGTGATTGGCCAAGTGGCCAGGTGTATGCACCTCCTAAGTGTTGTGGACTTTGTTGTAAGAATACTCATCCCACTGTGGCCTTCTTTGCAGCCCATGAGCACCACAGAAGAAAACTCCATTCTGGACCTGGAGAGGGGAGCAGGTGAGTATTGTACTCTATCCTGCAGGTGGAGGAGCAAGAGCTTCTTCATGCATTGCTACTTACTCTTCTTACTAGGAGGTACATGGCTTGGCACCAGGCCCAGAATGTGTAGGAGTTAATGCTAATCCATGTTCAATCAAAAAAAAAAAGAAGAAAAATGCGTGGACTGATTTGCTTATCTTTAGGCTCCGTTCACACAGAGCAAGAGGGGCGGAATTCCGCTGCGGAATGCCGTGAGCCTCCGGGTCATAATGACACTCTATGGGAGGGTGCCTCTTGCTCTGTGTGAACGGGGCCTTACTGATACTACACACTACATTGTAACAAAACCCAGCTGTGTGAGCAGGACTATAGGAGGTTAGAATAGACTTTCAAGCCTCTGAATATTTCTCTTTCCTGGCAGCAAGCAAATGAGATCGTTCACATGAATAATTCGGAAATTTCTAGGCATTTCTTATTTACTATATACCGCTATAGACTTGATAAGCTTTTTAATTGTCTACTTTGCTGATTAGTCAGAGGATAATATAGACATCATCCAGTCTGTTCTGTCTCTCGTGCTTTCACCTTGTCAGCGGATGATACTGCAGCAGTAAATACACTGACAGTCTTCAGGAAGCGCAGATGTGTTAGATTGGATCATCCAATGTGTTCTATTACATTACAGAGCTTCGCACCATCCTCTGTAAAAGATCAGAGGTGGCTGAAACAATGTAGCTTTATGAGTGATCAGCAGCTCCAGAAGGCGGCTTATCTGAGTATGTTCTAACGCTTTGTCACCCATCGCACCAACATTGAATAATTGCATTCCACTAGAGATGATTATTTTTCTGTGCTATATCTGTGCACATAGTGTAAAAACATGTTTATAAGCACACTGGCTGCATAGCAAGAACTGGGTTGTTTAAAGCCATTTTAAAGCTGGCCTGTTCCATTGTGTGCCACACTTTCAGTCAGGGAATATATGGAAGAAAAAGAAACAAAAATTGCTGCATGGGAAGAAACATTCAAGGGGTTGTCCAGTGAAAAACTTTTTCTTTCAAATCAACTGGTGTCAGAAAGTTGTATAGATTTGTGATTTACTTCTATTAAAAAAAATCTCGTCTTCCCGTACTTATCAGCTGCTGTATGTCCTGCAGGAAATGTTTTTTTTTTCAGTCTGGCACAGTGCTCTCTGCTGACATCTTTGGCCAAGACAGGAACTGCCCAAAGCCGGAGAGGTTTTTTACAGGGATCCCCATAGAACACCTCTCCTGCTTAGTTCCTGTCTCGGCCAGAGATGTCAGCAGAGAGCACTGTGCCAGACTGAATACAACAGCTGATAAGTATGGGAAGACTTGAGATTTTTTTTAATAGAAGTAAATTACAAATTTATATAACTTTCTGACACCAGTTGATTTGAAAGAAAAAGATTTTTGCTGGACAACCCCTTTAATTCAGGCGAGCAAATGCATATATAACCTATACAATGCACACTCACTGTGACCAGTCGTAGAATAGGCATGACGTCTGATGAAGAAGGTACCAAACCTTCTAAACAAATTGCATCAATAAAGAATCGCTAAAATTCATCCAATGTTATCTGTGCCCAGTGTTTTCCTCTATTAAAGCCAGCGGTCTATCCACCAGGTCAGGCCCAAAGGGATTTAAGCCAGAGAACACCAGAGAAAATACCAAAAAGCATACACACTGCATTTCTGGCAGTTTTTCTCACCTTTAGAATTTTATATTTCTTGACAAAAAGACCATACCCTGAGCATGCTGAGATTTGAAAAATTCCAACCGAACCTATAAATTGCAGTAAAGTGTGTACAAAATGGTATTTTATATTTCTACTAACTCCAGCAATATGTGGCTGCAGAGGTTTTTTTTTTTTTTAGCAAAAACATTTTTAAAGGGGTACTCTGGAGAAAATCTTTGTCTTTCAGATCTGGTTTAAGAAAGTTATATAGATTTGTAATTAACGTCTATTTAACAATCTTCCAGGACTTATCAGCTGCTGTACGTCCTACAGGAAGTGATGTTTTCTTTTCATTCTGACACACTGCTCTCTACTACCACCTTTGTCCATGTCAGGAACTGTCCAGAGCAGGAGCAAATCCCCATAGAAAACTTTTCCTGCTCTAGACAGTTCCTGTCTCAGACAGAGATATCAGCATGGAGCACTGTGTCAGACTGGAAATAATACACCCCTTCCTGCAGGACATACAGCAACTGATAAATACTGAAAGACTTGAAATTTTTAAATAGAAGTAAATTACAAATCTGTATAATTTTCTGAAACCAGTTTATTTAACCCCTTAAGGACAGAGCCTGAAATGGCCTTAATGACAGAGACAAATTTTATGAATATGACCAGTGTCACTTTATTCATTAATAACTTCGGGATGCTTTTACCTATCCGGCTGATTCTGAGGTTGTTTTCTCGTGACATATTGTACTTTACATTTCTGGTAAATTGGAGTCGATACTCATAACAAATCTTTATGAAAAAAACCCAAATAATGTGAAAAAATGTGAAAAACTGCATTTTTCAACTTTGAAACTTTTTTGCGTATGCAGAAAGTGGTTATACCACATAAATTATATATTAAATAGCATTAGCAACATGTCTACTTTATGTTGGTGGCATTTATTAAACGATCTTTCATTTTTTTTAGACAATAGGAAGCTTAAAACATTAGCAGCAAATTTCCAAATTTTCAGTAAAATTTCAAAATCAGATATTTTTAGGGACCTGTTCAGGTTTAAAGTGTATTTGAGGGGCCTGTATGTTAGAAAGCCCCACAAAGCACCCCATTTCAGAAACTGCACCCCCACACTCTGCAAAAGCATATCCAGAAAGTGTTTTAACCCTTTAGGGGAGTCACAGAAATAAAAGCTAAGTGTGTAAGAAATTTGAAAATTTTAATTTTCTGTGCAGAGATTTTATTGTAATCCAATATTTTTCATAATTATAAACCTATTACCAGAGAAATGCACCCCAATAATTATTGCTCCGTTTCTGCAGTTTATAGAAATACCCCATATGTGGCCCTATTGTGCTATTTGACGCAACCACAAGCCTCAGATACAAAGGAGCGCCTAGTGAATTTCAACGCCTCCGTTATATTTGGTCATTTCTGACTGTACCACTTCAGGTTGGCAAAGGCTCTGGGGTGCCAAAACCTAAAAAACACCCCTAAAGGGACACCATTTAGAAAACTACACCCCTCAAGGAATGTAACAAGGGGTGCGGTGAGCATTTGGACCCCACAGGTGCTTCACAGATTTTCCGAACAATATGGCGTGAAAAAAGAAAATTTTTTTTTTTACACTAAAACGTTGTTCTAGCCTTCAATTTTTCATTTTCTTAAAGGGATAAGAGAAAAAAAAAGACACAAAATGTGTAGCGCAGTTTCCCCCGAGTACGGAAATACCCCACATGTGGCGATAAAGTGCCAAGGGGGCGCAGGACGAGCCTCCAAAGGGAAGGAGCGCCAATTGGCTTTTGGAAGCTGAATTTCACTGGAAAGGATTTCAAGGGCCATGTCGCATTTACAGAGCCCTCGTGCTGCCAAGACACTGGAAACCCCCCACAAGTGACCCCATTCTGGAAACTACACCCCTTCAAGGAATCTAACAAGGGGCACAGTGAGCATATGGACCCCACTGGGTCCTTGAGGGGTGCAGTTTCCAGAATGGGGTCACTTGTGGGGGGTTTCCAGTGTTTTTGCAGCACGAGGGCTCTGTAAATGCGACATGGCGTTCATCATCCATTCTAGCCAAATCCAACCTCCAAAATCCAAATGGCGCTCCTTCCCTTCGGAGGCTTGCCCTGTGCCCACATGACGCTTTATGTCCACATGTGGGGTATTTTCGGACTCGGGGGAAATTGCTCTACACATATTGTGTGTTTTTTTCTCTTTTAACCCCTTGTGAAAATGATAAATTCAAGGCTAAACCAACATTATAGTGTAAAAAATGTAATATTTTCATTTTCACGCCACATTGTTACACATTTGTGCCCGTCACCAGTGGGGTCCATATGCTCCCTACACCCCTTGTTACATTCCTTGAGGGGTGTAGTTTCCATAATGGGGTCACTTGTGGGGGGTTTCAACTGTCTTGGCAACACAGAGGCCTTTTGAATGCAACATGGCCCCTCGAAATCCATTCCATCCAAATCCAGCCTTCAAAAACGAAATGGCGCTCCTTCCCTTCGGAGGCTTACCCTGCACCCGCATGGCGCTTTATGTCCACATGTGGGGTATTTCCGTACTCAGGGGAAATTGCTCTACACATTTATTGTTTTTTTTTTATCTTTTAGCACCTTGTGAAAATGAAAAAATCATGACAAGATTAATGATTTAGAGTAAAAAGTTTACAAAAATTACACTAAATGTTGGTCTAGCCCTGAGTACGAAAATACCCCACATGTGGGCATAATGTGCCATATGGGCACAGGGCAAGCCACCAAAGGGACAGAGCGCCATTTAGAGGCTGGAATGGAGGATGGAGGCCATGTCGCAATTACAAAGCTCCTGTGCTGCCAGGTCAGTAGAAACCCCCAACAAGTGACCCTATTCTGGAAACTTCACCCCATAAGGAATCTAACAAGGGGTGCAGTGAGGATATAGACCCCACTGGTGACAGTCACTTACGTAGAACATGTGCCGAGAAAATAAAAAATACCATTTTTTTCATTTTCACGTCCCAAATGTGGCCGTCACCAGGGGGCCATATCCCCGCTGCCCCCCTTGTTAGATTCCTTATGGGGTGTAGTTTCCAGAATGGGGTCACTTGTGGGGGGTTTCTACTGTCCTGGCCGCACAGAGGCTTTGTAATTGCATCATGGCATCCTCTAATGGGAATGGCGGCCATACCTACTTAGCTGGGGAAAAGGAACAATTCTAATTTATTTGGAGGTATTAGGCCAAATATTGGTTTATAAGGTTGAAAATGACAGGTGTCCATCAAATTCAATCTGTGTTGATCCAGAGGAAGGCAAAAAACCCTCGTGAGGCAGACGACAGTAGCCTCATCACAGGGGAAAAATTCCTTCCCGACTCCATAATGGCGATCAGAATAATCCCTGGATCAACGTGACCCCTGAAATAGGAATAAGGGACAGAATTTAGATAATGTAGAACCCCAATGACGTGTGGTGCGCCTTGAAGCGATCCAGTATGCAGAGGCCGGGGGGATCAGGACAGGTGTCACACTGGAAAATGGTGTCTTTCCTCATCCCCCTGTTACGCCACACTCTGCACTTCTTCTGGGGTCTCCCTTTCTCCAGTGTGGGGGACGTCACCTGGAAAATGTTGTCCTGGTGCGATACGGGGTCCTTCATATCCAGAAGCGCTGGGGCCGCTCCATGGCTGCTAAATATTAGGGCTCTATTACTGCTTCTGATATTTTCGGATCGTGCCGCAAGCTACAGTAGCTCAGGCAGCGAGAGACCAGAGGAGGGGGTGCTGGTATAAAAGTTATCCCCGTACAGGTGGTAACCTTTATCCAGCAGTGGGAAGATCAGTTCCCGGACGATCTTTCCACTTGTTCCGAGGATGGGGGGTGAGGGGGCATCTGGGGGCTGGATTCGGGTGTCCCTTCCTACATACACTCTAAGGGTACGTGCACACTGCAGAATCGCGACAGATAACCCTTTGTGCATTCCGCAGTTGGCACCCGCCGGCTGACTGATGCAGGCGCACGTCTCCGTCCGTGTCATAGACTCCATTCTATGCACCGGCGGATTCCGCTCTCCGTCCAACGTATTCATTCTTTGGATGGACGACGGAATCCGCCCGTGCATAGAATGGAGTTTATGACACGGGTAGAGACATGCGCCCGCATCAGTCCGCCGGCGGGTGCCAGCTGCGGAATGCACGAAGGGTTATCCTTCGCCATTCCGCAGTGTGCACGTACCCTAAATCTGTAAGAGTACCCTGAGGTACGCTCACAGAGTTTGGAGAATTTCACACCATACCGTGATCTCTTATTGGGACGGTACTGGCGGAAAAGACGTGTCTGGGGGGCAGCGTACACTACGCTACCCCCCAGACATGTCACTGGATGATGAGGATGATGAGGATAAATGGAGGAAAGAAGGATCCCCCCCATTCATCCTCACTGGCTGTTTCGGTGTCGGAGGCAATAATAACGTATCCCTCTGACGCCGAAAACACCCTGGGGGCCATCTTTATATGGGAATTGGTATATAGGGTATGTAGTGGTGTAGTGTCAAACTTTATTCAATGTAGTGTGGTGTAATGTAGTGTTTTTTACGTGTTTTTTTTACAGTAAGTATAAAAAAAAAAACCTACGCCAACAAAGGAGTTGCTGATAAATGCCGCACTTATGTGCGGCACTTATCAGCAGACCGTGGCAGTAGAATATAGAAAAGGGGCAGCAGAATATAGAGAGGGCAGCAGAGCGCAAAATCCGGAAAATGACGAGGCTGGAGCCGAAAATAGCCGAAAGAAGATGACCGGGACCGCCGGAAAGATCCGAAGACGCGCCGGAAAGACGGAGGACGCCGCGAACCCGGAAGACGCCGATCAGGACCCCGGGACAGGTGAGTAATGTACAAATACCTGCTCTGGACCCCTCAGCTACCTAGCTGAGGGGTCCAGGGCAGGTATTTTTTATTTTGTGGGACTCTGATCGCCGTGCCACCGGCCCGATTGCCGTGAACGGCCGGCCAGCCGTTCACGGCGATCGGGCTGGTGGCACGGTGACCACCATTACTTTTTACAGTAATGGCGGTCGGTGCCGTCCTCGGACAGCACCGACCGACATTTTTTTTCTGAATTGATCAGCCTATAGCGGCGATCGTAAGCACGGGGGGTATAGTCAATAGGGAAACCCTGACACCCAGTGTAGCCAGTAGGCCCCAGTGCAAAACCTGTCACAGGACCCCCCCCCCCCTTTTTCTATGCAAAAACGCCAGTGGACAGATGTTAGCTTGGGGTCAATGCAAGTTTATGATATGCCTTACAGTTTTTTTTGGTGTGACGTTTTTCCCTCTGTTTTTTAGGCTCTTTGGTAGATTTTCCAAAACACAACATGCTGAGAGTGTGGCTTTTTTGGGGGTAAACTGTGGTGTTTTTTTTCTACTATAGACATCAATCGGATTGTTCTGGTTGCCTCAAGAACACCATTTTTGTGCATATGGTATTTTTTTGTTCCTGACGTTTTTGTCACCTTTTGTGGTCCAGCAGCTAGGTCATGTGATGGCAAAGGAAGAAAAAGTTCAGCACACAAAAACGCTTAAACCACAAAAAAGATCATTCACACATAAGGTAAATAAAAGCCAGAAAAAAATGCCAGAAACATAAATGCATGAAAAAAATTAAAAACACATTGAAAACATCCTGCTGCGAGTATGTCGGGAGACCGCCCGTTAATCCTCCACCGGCCGGAGCATATACATAACCTACTCCATGATCTGGCTTGCTTCGGGGGTTCCCAGCTACACTTCCCGGTCAGCCAATCAGTGTGCTGCGGCGAGTATGTCAATCCTGCTGCGAGTATGTCTGCTCATAAAGATTACAGGGCAGGGATCCGCAGCCGATCTCGCTGTGAATTCGCAGTGAGAAATCTGCTGCGGTTCAGTCGTGTGTGTTTGTACCCTAAAATTTTGTGCTGGTTTACTGACAAAGCAGCTGTGTCAGTACAATTACACAAACTTTTAAACTGTTTAGGAGATCCTTACATCATAATTAATCATTCTGGACTTTGTAAATCTTTGCCTACTGTAAGGAGTGGCAGATATAGTTTCACTTGTGTAACTTTTATTACAACTTTCAAGTTTCAGAGCACTGTCGCAACTGCTGTGCATACCTAAGTGCTAAAGCTTGTCTGAATATGCCACACGCATTATTACAAAACATGAAAGGACATCTCTAAAACCTACTTTTTTATACTAATGTCAGTGTTTTTACTGTCAGAATGTACCATATAATGATAATGTGGCAGGGAGCTGACATTTATTATGTCCCCTTCAACAACTTTCATGTATGCAAGATATTCAACTTAAAGGGGTAAACCCATCTCATAAAGTGATGGCATATCACTAAGGTATGATATCACTTTATAATCAGTGGAGGTCTAACCTCTGGTATACCTGTGAATCATAGAAAAAAGGACAGTTTTACAAGTGAAGCATGCTGCAAACAGTTGAGTGATAAGGAGTACAGAAGTGCAAGGAAAAACTCAAAAGAGGACACATTACTACACCCATTCATTCCTCCAAATCTGAGTGATGACATATGTTAGCAATATTCTAACACTTTATGAAATGGGAAAACACCTTTAAGAAAAAGAATTGCATTTTTCTCCATACATATACAGTATATTCTACAGAAAGAGAAACAAGCTGTTACAGCAAAACACACACGTATACATGCACAAATACTCTCCCAATACTAAAATATATACAGAATGTCAGATGTACACATGGTATGCTATATAAATACATATACACACACTTTATAGATAGATCAACTCATGACCTTTGGAAATAGGATTGGACCCTCACTTTCCCTTAACTGCATAAAGGAGAAGTCCTGTGAAATGAAAAACTAGGAGGAAGGCAAGAGGGTGCGGGAAAACAATAAAGTTAATTCACCCCTCCCCGTACCTCCATATTGCCTCTCCCTGACCACGCTGATGGCGGCCGGATTTCATCCTCTGCTAGAATATAGGTACGTCATGTACCCAGATTTTCCTGCTGCAACTTCAAGGCGGGGCTGAGCGATTGCTCACTCAGCCAGTTAGTGACTGGGACAGTGTCTCACTCCAGTCATTGATTGGTTAAGTAGGCATTCCATCAGTCAGGTACATGACACTGCTGCTGGAAGAGCTGCAGATGCCCAGCAGCTGTCAACGGGACCAAGGAGTGGCGCTATGGGGCAAGAGGACAGGTAAGAATACTTTATTATTTTCCCACCGCCGCCTTCCTGTTTTTCAATTTAACAGGACTTCTCCCTTAATGATTAAACCAATTTTAATTTAATTCTTTTTTTTCCTTTTCGTGTTCAAAAACCCATAGTGCCGTAATTTTTTCATCTACAGTACCATATGAGGTCTTTTTTTTGGCATAACCAATTGTACTTTGTACTGGCACTCTATTTTTCCTTTAAGTAAGCTACAAAACCCGAAATAAATAATTTGTGACATGAAATAAAAAAAAAAAAAGCAATTGTTTACATTTCGGGTGGGTTTTGTTTTTACAGCATTCATCCTGTGGTAAAACTGACATGTTTTCTAGTCAGTTCAATTACAACGGTACCCAATTTATATAGTTTTTTTTCTTACTACTTTTAAAAAGTTAAAGGACAGGTGCCATGAAAAACTTTTTCCCAGTAACTGAAGCACATTGAAGCAAAGTTATATAACTCTGTAATGTGCTTCAATCACCTATCTGCCTCCCTTCCCTGTCTTTTCCCCCCTCCACCCCCCACCATGAAGTGTCCTAACTCACACAGACCTAATGACTGTCATCACCGTCACCAGGCAGCTCCTTCTTGTGAGGATGAGTCATTAGCAGGAGGGCTGGTCTAGGTCCTGTTACACCAGCCTCCCCTTCCTTGTCAGGTGACTCAGCTTGCTTAGCTCCGATTGTCATTTGCTTATCTTCTCTAGTGACATGATTCACTCACTTAGTCCACGGCAGCAGGAGAGAGGGTATGAGGTGGGGGGGCTGCCTATGTGCCGGAGTCAGTCGGAGGGAAGATAAACAAGTGACATGTGACAAGTGATGGCTTGCAGTTGTTCAGTCAATAGGAGCTGAGCAAGCTGAGTCACCTGACAAGGCAGGGGAGGGGGGAGGCTAGTGTAACAGGAGAAGGAGCTGAGAGAAGAGGTTGGTGACAGTGACGACAGTCATTAGGTCTGTGTGAGTTAGGACACTTCCTGGTGGGGGGTGGAGGGGGGAAAAGACAGGGAAGGGAGGCAGATAGGTGATTGAAGCATATTACAGAGTTAAATAACTTTGTAATGTGCTTCAATTACTGGGAAAAAAGTTTTTCATGGCACTTGTCCTCTAAAGGAGAAGTCCGGCGAAATTTTTTATTAAGGTGTTGTATTTCCCCTAAAAGTTATACAAATCACCTATATACACTTATTACGGGAAATCCTTATAAAGTGCTTTTTTTCCCTGCACTTACCACTGCATCAAGGTTTTACTACCTGGATAAAATGATGATGTCACGACCCGCATCCCAGAGCTGTGTGGGCTGTGGCTGCTGGAGAGGATGATGGCAGAGGGATGCTCAGTGTCCCTCCAGTGCCCTTTGTCCCTTTAGTGTCCCCCTGCCATCATCCTCTCCAGCAGCAACAGCCCGCACAGCTCTGGGAGTCCAGTCGTGACATCAGCATTTTATCCAGGAAGTAAAGTGTTAAGTGCAGGGAAAAAAAGCACTTTATAAGCATTTTCCGTAATAAGTGTATATTGGGGAAATGTATAACTTTTGGGGGGCAATACAATACTTTTTGGTGGACTTCTCCTTTGAAACTTAAAAATTGCTTGAAATTGCTTTATTCTGACCCTTATAACTCTTTTATTTATTGGTCTATGAGGTTTTAGGCCCTAATATCATTATCTTTTTATAGTCCTGACAATTCCACAAATGGCGATACTAAATATGTTTATTTTCTTTTTAGTTTACATTTTCCTGTACAAGCACATTTCCCATAGCTGGCACAGAAGACCTCCAACTGCCATAGTAATTGATCGGCGTCACTCGATCGTGGCGCACCTGTCAATTCCCTATCTACATGCTGTGATCACTATTGATTTTGGCATGTAGAGGATTGCAGGCAGGTGTCAGCTGTGAGCTCCTGAGCAGGCTCTGTATGCAATGACCGCCAAGCTACCGTAAAAATGCGTAAAGGCATTCATTAAAGGGAAACCAAGAGCAGGTTAGAAGAATCTCACCTGCTGTTATTTTCCCCTGGAGCAGGGGATGCTGAGAAGGAAGGTAATTTAGTACCTTCATCGGCAGTATGGTTGTCCTTAAATCTTTCCTTTTATTAGTAGGCCAGTCTAGTGCACTGGGGGAGACATTACAGCCCTCAATGCAATGATGCACATACCTACCCCTTTTCATAAATATACATCTGGGGCTCTGCAGTGATTACAGGCTGGAGTGACGTCACTAGAGTGGTGCCTAAATATGGTGGGCAGATCGATGGGTGAGCAGATCGGTGCACTGAGGGCTTCTGATTAGCACATTAGGTAATAAAACTATCTTCTTCCTCAGCTTCCCCTGCCCATTGGAAATATAACAGCAGATTAGATTCTTTCTAAGCTGATTGGTATTAATATGGAGTTTGCACCTTTGTAGTTAAAACAGATTCCGCTTTCCTATGTAGACTTTCTACAAGATTATGGTTTGCATGGGACTTATTTTTGTCCATTCATCCCAGGAAACATTTGTGAAGTCAGACACTGATGTAACCCAATAGGGCCTGGCTTGCAATTTATGTTTTTTTTTTTTTTATAAATAAATTCTTTATTTAAACTTATTTTCAACAGGTGGGAAACAGGTGGCGAGGACACCCCCCTCAACAATGTACAGTATATAAATGTGTACATATACAAGAGTGTATAATAAACAGATATCAATTTCAATAAGTAACTGTATCATGTATAAAGTAAAGAGGTGGGCCCCCCACACGCTCCTCTTCACTTTTCTTCAACTACTCAAAACAAGAAACAAAATAGAAAACAAACAATGGGCATAGCCCAGCAAATGGGTGAAAAACCACCTGCAAAAAGGAAAAGAACAAGGGCACCCTCAGAAGGTGAGGGGTCGAAGGAGTAGAGAAAGAAAGTCATATAATTAGGTAAAGAGCTGGCTAAGGGCCAGTTCACACATGGTAAAAGTGACGGAATTCTTTGGTGGAACTCTCTGCCATGGAATCCTACCAGACTCTGTGTCATACAGTCTAAGGGAGGGCTTGCATGCCTCCTCTCCATGTGTCTTTGCTCAGAAGAATTGACATGTCAATTCTTCCACACGGAGAGAGAAGGCACCAGTCCTCCTATAGACTGCCTGTATGACACGGAGGCCAACGGGATTCAGCGGCGTAGAGTTCCACCCCAGAATTCTGCCATTTTTACTCTGTGTGAACTGGCCCTAAGAAAAAGGGGAAAGGAGAAGAGAGAAAAAAAAAATTCAAGGTCTGTTCTGGTTCAACTTAAAGGTGTTTGACGAGGCTGATGTCAGGGATCTGTGTAGGCCACTCAGGTTCTCGCACACCAAACTCAGCCAACTGTGCCTATATGGTCATTGCCTTGTGTAATGGTACAGTCTTACTAGAACAGAAAAGGGCCCGACCTAAACTGTTCCCATAAAGTTAGAAGCATAGGATTGACCAAAATAGCTTGGTATTCTTAAGCATTAAAGCGGTATGCCAACACTTTTTATTTGTAATGCTGTCTTTTTCTACAACATAATAAACATCCTATTCTTACTTAACCATGCTCCCCTGGTATCTTCCTACTCTGTATTTGAATAAAAGAAGCGTATTCCAGCAGTCCAAGAGCAGTTAATTCTGTATTCTCTGTATTACTCTGTATTTGGGCCCCCTCGGATTGCTGCCACTTATAGGACAAAATTGTCTTGGCAGTGACAGCTGGATTAGCCAATCACTGACTTTGATGGTACAGCCCAGTATGAAGCACCAAACCCTCCAAAAACACCCAGCTGAAATGTCAATGCAGCTCTGGGCTATAATACATACAATAACTATTAGTATTTCAAACTCCAAATTGAAGATTTGTTGCAAGTAATGGCTGAATATTTTTCCTAGTTGTTAGAGACATGTGGAGCATTCTGTGGTATATAATCAATAAGTTGCGACATATTGAGGTATGTCCTCTACACTTGTGTATGACAGATGCTCGCAGTGATCTCCTTGCACAGGATTTGTAAAAGATTTGGTTACTCATCTCATCTACAGAATGAGCATTTTACTTTAATGTTTTTATAAAAGCTTTTGATCAGAAACTCAAGAGATTGCAATAATCACTACAACCTACCTTATATCTCACACTACATGTCAATGACGTTTAACTCCATATGGATGTCGTTTCCTAGTCTTTCATTTGTATCTTGAGAGCCCTGCTGCTCTCAGATAACTATTTAAATTCTTAGAGAAATTCGATAAATTCCACTTTCCTTAAAATGAACACATTTATGGCCGATCATGGGCAAACCCTGCAGTCATTGCTATTCCCTGGAGCCACTGTCATGACTGAGGAGTGATCACCATTTAAGAAAAGAGTGTCAGGAGCTGAAATTAAGAGGTGTCCTGCAGACAGTAAACATGTGGCAGATCCTCCCAGCTTGGAACTTATACCTTAGATGTGAATTTGAGAAACAGTAATTGCATTCTTGGTTCATTCTCAACTAGAACCTAAATCAGGAGCCCCATTTCCACAGACGCTATGCAATGAATTAAATGGGAAGGGAAGATCATTAGGAGGCACAGTGGGTAACACTATGCAAATCAACAATGCTGATGATTAAATCTTCCTCCTCCTCTCAAGCTGGAAGACTCGTATCTAGAGGCCTCCAATGTATATGGGTTGTAATTTTACATTAATGAGTTTACAAAGAGTATAATGCAATTTATTGTCTAGATTCTAGTAAATAACGTCTAACAAACATACTGTAGCCAAAACACGTTGCGTTTGCATACTGTATATAAACAAACAATGGGGTCTGTATCCAAGAGAGATGTCCATGTATGTGCATGGACAGAGAAAGCAGGCTGTGAACTCTTTTATCCTATAGGCCGTGATGTAACTTAAAGCAATATCTGTATAAGCAGGCTTGGTGGGCATATAAGGTGTGTGATAGCCTTTCTGCACACATACGTGGGTACCATATAAAAGCTTAATCACCATTGAAAATAAACCTCGCCCGACAATAAGCTTGTGCCTGTGCCATCTCAACTTCTCAACTTCAATTAATAGTAGTTATAAGAATATAAGAATTGTAAACATCTGATATTTGCACAATTATATAACAAGTTACCGAGCTTTCATATAGTACCAAATTCACTTCTACTTCAATTCTAACTGGAAGGGGGCAAAGCCAGAACTTCTCAGCCTTTTTTTCTCATTGTAAAATGGAAAATGAGTAAAAGGGACAGTTGTAGTAATATTTCTAAAACTGTGCTGTTTGTGAATGGTTCATGTACTGCTATGTGTATCATAAATAAGCTGCACCTTTGCGAAAAAGCGAGCGAAAGTGAGTGGTCAGTTTCAGTTAAGAGGGTGCACAAGTGTAGCTTAATACCGAAATGAACCAGTAGGGTACAAGAAATGTGTAATGTGTTAATGTGTTGAAAACAACAGTTCAACAAACCATACTGATTATGGGGTTATCAAGCAGACGCATGGTCACTGCTCCCCTTAAAACTAATTTGCAATGATATAGAAGGTTTCAAGTTTCATATTAGCATTGGCGTTGGCTAATTGGCAAAGGATTGCCTTCTCTGATAAATCATGCTTTCTGCTTCATCTACTAAACTGACTTAGACTTATCAGGTGAGAAATAAGAAAGAAAAATTGCCCTGCAACCATTGCTGGAAGAATATAAAATGGTGGTGGCAGGTGGTTTCAAAAGTTCGTTCCGTCTGGACTTTCGGATTTTTTTTAAAAGTTCGGTTCGACCGAATTTTGTATTTCTTCAGATTTCATAGTTTAAAGCATCTATAGGATATGGGGGTAGTGTATTTGGTTGAATTTAGGGCTCTACATGTCAGTAACATCATTATTTTTCAATATCTCAAAGTCAATTTTTTTTTTTAGAATTCAATATTCACCATTACAGGGTCTATGCAGAAAATTCACCATTACAGGCTCTATGCAGAAAAAAGGGTCCAACTATAGTACTTGTATATCTGTATAGCACTTTTTTTAGAGTTTTATTCTACACACATGCACGAGGTATATTTGTGCCTCAGGATAACACCTATGTCATATACACTCTCGCAAGGGTGACAGTATAGTACTTATATATCTGTATAGCACGTTTTTCTTCTGTGCACCCTTTGCTCTCCTATGCCTAATCTATCTATCTTTCGCCCTCTTTTTTTTTTTCTCTCTCAATCACTATATGTTTCTCCTCTCCGCTTTCCTAATAATCTTTTGGTCTTTGCTTTTCTACAATATCTTCTCAGTAGTCAGTAGAGCAGCGTACAGCAGCGGCAGCATTTTGTCACTGACGAGCTCTGCGCACTGCTAACAGTCTCCTTCCTCTCTCTCTGCAGACTGCGTTGTGCGGTCATGTGATTGGTCATTGCTCTTAAAGCAATACTGATGTCACACAGGGGGTGGGCTAGTGCAAGATCCCTGCTGATTGGATGTGTTCCGGGCATAATGGGAAAGCGCTTTTCCCGCCCGAAACACTTCCTGCTTTCTAAAATGGCGGCTGCCATTTTAGAAAGCAAGGAAAAAAATTTGGAGCGGACTTCAAAAAATCTGAATCCGACCGGACTCAGACTTTTGGAAAAATCCAAACCGGATCCAATACCAGCCGAACCGGTTCGCTCATCTCTAGTGGCAGCATTATGGTCTGGGAAATATTTTTGTGGCATTATCTGGACCCTTTTATCTATGTAGAAGGCAATCACAACCGATTTTGGATATCAATTCATCCTTGTACTATTGATTTCTGCAATAAAAATTTTAATGACAGTTACACTTTAAGTTAAACAGGGAGAGAAACCTACAATACTCACAATATTCAGTCAGAATTGCAAGTCAGAACTGATCTGTGTATGGTGGTATGAAAGATTGTTATTCAGAGTTGGAAAAACTGCATTCTTTCCGAAGCACAGCTACCTGTACATGGGTTATGTCTGGTATTTCAGCTCAGCTCCATTTCGATAAACAACAGACAGCTGCAATACCACATGCAACCTGTGGACAGATGTGGCACTGTTTTAGTTGAAAACAGTCATGCTCTTCTGAGCCAGAAAGACATGTGCTTTCCGATACATTTGACCTCCACTGTGCACATCCTGCTTCCTATCTGCATTAGTCACGATTTTACCTCTACCTATTTTTTCTCTGTCTTAGTCAGCTCTCTCCATCTGCATTCACACTTGCAGCAGCTCCCTGTATGTTTATCCCATTATACCTTGTGCTTGGATTTTCCCTGAGCTGTAATTTACTGTCAGAAGTAGATCTGCATTTAATCTCATTTATTTCTTGCTCTCTTAATGCTCTATTTAATTTTCTCTCTACCGGCAGTACATCTAATCTGCTTCATGTACTGTAACTGGAGATGCTATCTCCCTCTTCACCCGCGCACACCGTTCAATACTGAATTCCTACCTGTTGAAATTATTTCTAGAAGTAGCTGCAAAATGGAATGAAAGGTGGGACCTGGAGAATAGGGCATTGGGGAGTGGAGAGGGAGTCTAGAGATGCCAATACCATAAAATATATTCTAGGGACGCAGGTGGTGAATGAATGTAATTCTATGAAGCATGAGATTATGTCAGAGAATACTTGCTGAATTTTATGAAATATTAATATTAAAGTATGCAGAATACTTAAAGGAACACTTCAGGAAAGACTAATATACTATGCTGTGCCTAGGAAAAAGCCAAAAGGTTGAAACATGATGAATTCAGTATTTGCCATTATTTCATTCAGGCACAGCACTAGGCATTAGGGTACGTTCACACTGAGGAATAGGTGAGGATTTGAAGAGGACAGTTTTCTGCTTGAAATTCCTCTATTCAGCTCTGGAAGGATAGGAGCAGAATTTGAGCAGAATTGACACAGAAGCCCCCATTGACTTCTATAACATTCTTCAAGCAGAATTAGTCCAAAGAATTGACATGTCAATTCTTTGGATGGAAAGTGGATCTGCGGCAGAAAATTCTGCTAGGAAATTTTGCAGTGTGATTAACAGAGCGTAAATCCAAATTATACACAATGGGACATTGCTCTGTTTATATTTTACGGGAGGAATTTTAAGCAGAAATTAAGAGCAGATTCCTCTTCAATTCCTCACCTTTTCCTCAGTGTGAACATACCCTTAAACATTGTATTAGGGCTTTTTTCCTAATCAGGACCCCTTTCTATGTGACAGATAGCCCTAGCTTGGATGCCCTAAACCTTCTGTGAATTATATAATTGGTATCCAGGGAAAATGTACATCCAGACACAATTACCAAAGCTGGACAGTGTGGTGATCAACTGATCACTGGACCATCATCATTTAAGTGGTTCTTTTGAGGAGACAGCCCTATAAATAACACATACCAATGACATTATTGTAAACCTGTGATTTGGCCAAAAGAAGGTAGGAACAGAAAGAAAAATGTATTTTATTTAGTAGGATCTTGCCACAAAAACATGTCCTCTTTCTTCCAGAAACAGCACCACTCTTGTCTCCAGTTTGGCTGTGGGTTTGCAGTTAAAGGGGTATTCCAGGTTATTTTGATATTAACTCTACTAATTTATTTTGTAATATAATTAATATATCTCATTGGTTTCTCTTAAAAATTATGTCTCTTTCTCTCAATTTTTACATTAGTCACATGGTTCTGTGATGTCACCGGCCCGGAAGTGTGGTGATTTCCCTGACTCAGCCGGCCTCTAGCTATTTATGTGCTTAGAAAGCTATCAGAGCCTTACAAACAGCCCTCCCTGCACACGGGGTGTCACATGACGCCCTGTTCCTGTCTTTTCCCATTCTGTCTGCAGCAGCTATGGTGAGCGCAATACCTCATCCAGACTTGTGCTGTTTGGGGGCGATCTTCTCCGCCGGCGGTGCTGGCCGGGTTCTGGTGTGGTGTTTTTGGGTCTGGTCCTGTGGCATGGGGGTCGCAGGGCCGTCCCATGGCCCCCAATCCCTAGCTATGCGCGCATGCGGGGTTGGTGGCCACTGACTGGCACGGTGTGGACTTAGTGTAGGGACCCATGTGTATCAGATACCTGCACGATGGTACATGGGGCAGTATGGCTTGATCAATTCATACACAAAATTCTGATGTGTTTTTTATTTAGCCTAGGGGCACCAGTATCAGCCATAGGTGTGAGGTGCAGCGCTCCTTTTCTTCCCTGAACCGCATTTTGATTCTCTCTTTTCTCCGTGTTTTGCACTCCTCCTGGTGAGACCCACATGACCGCAATTAGTAGGAGACACCTGAGTGCACATGGTTTTAATCCCTCCTGTCTTTTCCCATTCTGCCTGCAGCAGCTATGGTGAGCGCAATACCTCATCAAGACTTGTGCTGTTTGGGGGCGACCTTCTCCGCCGGCGGTGCTGGCCGGGTTCTGGTGTGGTGTTTTTGGGTCTGGTCCTGTGGCATGGGGGTCGCAGGGCCATCCCATGGCCCCCGTTCCCTGGCTGTGCACGCCTGCGTGGTTGGTGGCCACTGACTGGCACGGTGTGGACTTAGTGTAGGGACCCATGTGTATCAGATACCGGCACGAGGTACATGGGGCAGTATGGCTTGATCAATTCATACACAAAATTCTGATGTGTTTTATTTAGCTTAGGGGCACCAGTATCAGCCATAGGTGTGAGGTGCAGCGCTCCTTTTCTTCCCTGAACCGTGGTTTGCAATTAAGCCCCATTTACTTCAATGGAACTGAGTTTCAAAACCCCACCCAAACTGGAGACAATAGTAGGGGGAAAGTGGCCATGTTTTTGTAGCGCTGGATAACCCCTTTAAGGAAGACACATTGATGATTATATGATGTATATAATTAAGCTATTTTGAAGGCTCCAAATGTTCTGCCCTATTGCCTATGTTGCTACATGTATCGTAGGGAGGCCTAAACATGTACTCTGAGCATACAACCCAAAACCAAATGACTGAAGAACCTTATAAAGAGATGGCACATTGCTAGATTATGCCATCGCTATCCAATTGTTTTCTTTGGAACCCACAGTGTAATGGTGCGTTTACAAAGACAGATTTATCTGACAGATAAGCCAGGAATGGAATTGAAAAGAGGAAAAATCTCAGTCTTTCCTTTATGACCTGTTCTCTGTTTATAGTCTGTTCCTGGCTTTGGCTTTAAAATCTGTCAGATAAATCTCTGTGTGTAAACGCACCATTAGAGGAGAGTCATCAGATCAGGTGCTCATTTAGTGTGAGATGAAACAGATTAACAATATTCATCTCATACTAACAAGATTAACAGATAGAACTAACTAGCATTTGTTTCTCTACCATTTAGTGCTTCTTTCCTATAGAAATGTTACCCCTATATGGTATGAAATCAATAAACTATTCTATTACCATTTAATAATCCAGAATATCTAGTAATCTGACATTTATCAAATTCAAATTATGTTGGATTAAAAGAATTATATGGAATTTGGAAATGCTAATGCTTTGTACCACCCAGTGTCCACTGACATTTACAGAGTACTGCATCTTACTTCATTGTTATTTAGTCAAACTTAATGCAAATATTTAAGAAAATAACAAAAACAACATGTAATAACAGAAACAGTGGTTGCCGCTAAAATAGCAGATGGCGGGAGACAGAATCATACAGACTATAATAAGATAAATTGTGCACATGGAAACGAATGGTGCGGCAGCGCACAGTGCCGCTGATAGGGCGAGTAGTTAAAGGTGAGATACCCTTTTATTGCTTAGCAACCTTTTCCTTCTGCTTTCTGGCACATTATTTGCATTTATGGTTGCAGAGGATTTTTACTGTGTTGAATGTAAGGGTCTGAAAACAAATATTTTCTCTACTACAAAATTTTAGTTCTAAATATAACAATTACAATATATGATCTGTACTGCCTTGTAGTCCCCACTTTGTCTCAGATTGTAGCTTAAAGCAGAGATCCATTCTACTTGTCTTGCTGGAAACTGTTCTAGGGATTGCAGGAAGCCTTCTTGAATCCTAGTCAAGGACTATGAGGTCCTTGTGCATCTTACGCTAACATACCAACAATTTTTTTCTACCTTCTAAGAGGTAGACAATTGTGTTCTTGATCTTACAGTAAGCCAAAAGTGGATGGAATGGAGCAGTCATTCTATACTAGCCTAAGCTGAACTCTCATTCTCTAGAGAGCCTAACTTAAAGGAGAAGTCTGGTAAATGAAAAATAATTAGAACAGGCAGGGGGTGGGGGAAATATAATAAATAACAATAAATAACCTATACTTACTGGTCCCAGTGCCTTTGCAATGCCGCATCCTGTTCCTGGACCTCTGCAAGGATTCTCTATGTCTCCCCCTGCTACGCCATAACTCTGCTGATAGATGCCCCGATCGGCCAGTCAGTCCCACAGAGTGACGTACCAAGAAATGGAGAGAGGATGACATGTGAAGGGGGCCGGGAACCCTGTAATCCAGTGCTGAGCACAAGGTATAGGTTCTTTATTATGTTCCCACCACCCCCTGCCCATATTGTAATTATACATTTTTCTGGACTTCTCCTTTAAGCTTTACAGATCCCTGTGGCACACTACACATTCCTCTAGAAGCTACTTTTATTGTGCTCATGCCCTACTTTGAATGCAGCAAAGTGTATGGTCATGTCATGAACAGAACAATAATGCAAGTTGTTTAAGTATGCGTTGCCTGATTTAAGAACATAAAGACTAAAAACAACACGGAAGAAAAAAAAAGCTGACCTATGGATCTCAGAACAAAACAGTATAGAGTGGCCATGTTTTGTTATTTCACCCAGTTGCCCAAAGCTTTTACTTACTGCAGTTAAGGGGTTAGATTTCTTTACGGCACAATACGAATTTAAGTAGAGAATAAACCCACCCAGCATCTATGCATAAGAATGAAATACAAAACTAAGGGACCTATTAGATTGTTGGAATTTAAGCGATAAAGGTTTCATATGAATACAGGCAACCATCAAAAAATCTGTTGTGTGTCGCTGATGGCTGTTTGCTGTAATTCCAAATTTATTTGCTAATTGTTCACTAATTGTTAAGTGTAATGCTGGGTTTACACGTAGCGATAATTCGCCCGATCGTACGATTAACGTTTTCGACGTGACCATTTTTATTTATAGCAATCAGCGTTTAGACGGAACGATATATCGTACGGAAAAATCGTTTTGTGATTGTTTTGCAATCGCTTAAGTCTATCTTGCAAATACTGTAGGTGAACGACCGTTTACACTGAACGATCTGCAAATTTTTTGCGAACGACCAACGATGATTTGAGAACATGTTCAAAAATCTAAATAAACGATTTCTTGCTCGTTGCTTGATCGTTTGCTGCGTTTACACGTATGATTATCGTTCAAATTTGATCGTTATCGTTCAAATTCGCAGGATAATTGTTCAGTGTAAACGCAGCATAATTCCACATTGTTCATTCATTTTCTGGGATCAAATGGAGTAAACTATTGTAGTAATGATTTAACTAACAACTATCATTATGTGTAATATTATGATCAATTTCAGGTAGCTCTCATATGTGATCGTTTAACGTTAATTGTTAAAAATTGCTTAGCCTAATAGGACCCTACGGCAGAGGCAACGTCCCCGACACCTGTGGGAGAGCCACTAAATGGGACTCCTGGGGAGGAGGCTAAAAAGGGTCTGAGGAACTGTAAACACCCTTGGGGGGTGGGGAATGAAGTACATTAAGTACCTAGAATGATTGTTCTATGAAAGTGACAAAAAGTTTCCCAAAACAACACAAGTGAAAAAAATCTAGTTCTTTCTCTTGTTCTGCTGCTTCCCTATCACACTGCGTGAATTTATTTTTGCATCTATTTGTATTGTTTTCTTAAAGTAACTGTGTAAAGAAAACATTTTACATCCGGACCATAAGTGCATTAATTAAACATAAACAGCAGGAAAATAAAAATAACTTCACCATATGTAGGAAAGCCGAGCTCCTGCTTACAGAGCTGTTTGTATGTTCATTCCTTGAAGGAGTGTTCAGTGCTACTTAGCAATAGATGTGACATATGGCCAAAAAACTGCAGTATGTGAACCTAAGAAGAAAAGTCAGGATGCTAAAATAGAGGTTTAGGCTTTCCTCACATAACAGTAGTACCACATTTTTCGGGGCAGAAAAATACCACAAAATTGGCGGAAAAAAAAAAATGGCTGTTCCTGCTTTTTTGTGTTTATTTTTCTGACAGGTTTTTTTTTTTTTTTTTTTGCCTTTTTTTTTTTGTTTTAGAGTTAAATACTATAGGCATTTTTTCCCCTGCTGTTTTAGCCTTACTTTTTTTTTCAGGACAAGTCATGTGATTCTTTATCATGTAAAATTCCCTGTTTTCTGTTGAAGAATTGGGGTGCCCATAAAAAGTGTACCATCGTTAATGCCCCTTAACAGTATATCAGCCACAAATGCCCTTACAACACTTTCAATGGGTGCTCTCACAGTTGTAGAGACAGTGACCAAGACATACTCCAAATGTAACTCTATGTCAAAAGTCTGTTGAAGTCAAAAGTACACTTTATGAATGACCAATGTCCTTATAAGTTCCAGCCCAAGGGTACTGTGTAACAGTCAGAGGCGTAACTAGAAATAGCTGGCCCCATAGCAAACTTTTGATTGCCCCCCCCTTCCCAACTGACCACTAAGCCGTCAAGTGTAGTCATAACTGCATGCGCTGCTCAGGAGTGCTTGCAGTTAAAGAGAAATTTGCAGATCCTGGGAGGCTCGTTCGGCCACCTTGTTCTGCAAATAATGACAGCTCAGGGGGTCTAGTGTATTGCAGGAGCGGGCAATGGGGCCCCCTAATGCAGCGGGCCCCATAGCAACTGCTTTGGCTGCTACAGTGGTAGTTACGCCCCTGGTAACAGTGTATTATCCATCAGTGTTGGAGGCTATAAGTTGCCTCCATCCTGCAATATCTACACAATCGATTATATCACCCCTACCATCGTTATTACCACTCATTACGGAATCACAATTAGTACTTTAAACAATATGATTAAGATCCATTACATTAGGGGGTTTGTCTGATATTTGACTATTAGCTCAAAATATGCCAAGGGATAGCGATGCTACGAAATAGATTATTCCAAGTAATTATGGTGCAATGTAATTACTACAAAAATTGAGGTCAGGAGATGGCATTTTGCATTTCAGACTTAAGAGATTCCTGACCAGATTTATCTTGCCGTCTGGCTCCTCAGCCAATTATTAAAAGCTAACATTTTGTATAACAAGTAAAAAAGTGTTTCCTTCAGGGCCTGAGCTTTGATGGATATCTCAATGTTTTGCGCCTATTCGAATCATGTCCAAGCACTAGGGAGAATTAAATAGTTATTTGTTGTGTATTTTAAAGGGGATTCACAAAAAAACATGCCTGCTTTCTTCTGATCACAGCACATAACTCTTTTGGTTAAGGGTGCCTTCACACCTACCGACTCGCAGCATTAATAACGCTGCGAGTCGGCTAGGTCCTGGCAGATCCCTGTCATTACATACACGCAGCGGTCTGAACGACCGCTGCGTGTATGTAAATCTGCCGGCCGCTTAACCCCTTCTGATGCCGCCTGCCTCCCGCTCTGTATACATACTGTACCTCCTCGCTCCACGGGGTCCCGGCGTCCTGCTCTTGCCCCGGCCAATCAGTGTGTTGCCCAGCCGCAGCCACTGATTGGCCGGGCGGGAGAGCAGGGCGCCAGGACCCCGTGGAGCGAGGACAGGTAATGTATACAGAGCGGAGCGGGAGGCGGCCGGCATCAGAAGGGGTTAAGCGCCCGGCAGATTTACATACACGCAGAAGTCGTTCAGACCGCTGCGTGTATGTACTGACAGTGATTTGCCAGGACCTAGCCGACTTGCAGCGTTATTAACGCTGCGAGTCGGTAGGTGTGAAGGCACCCTAAGTGTGTTATTGCAACTCAGTCTTATTAACTTTTATAGAGACCAACAGCAATAACAGGCACAATCCCTGGGCAGGTATGGTAATTTTTTTTTTCTAGAAGAATGTGGCAGAATGTTTCTAATCTTGTAGGATCCTTCTAAAGAGCTGCTTCAGGAGACATTAACCAGCACCTCTGTTTATCCTGAGTTTCCTGGTTCATTAGCAGAATTCTAGAATTATAATACATACTGACAGTAAGGAGTGGTGGAGGTGAAGTGCATAATACTGCATTGTTATATGTTGCTAATGCTTAGTGGTAAGTTAGTTGACAACACTAAGGGTATCATAATAGTGACAATTACTGGTCGATATTCAACATCTCTAGCAAATCACTTATACATATAGTAAGGACAGGTCAGGGCACACAAAGCCAAGGTCAGGTATAACAGGGGTTTAGATCTAGCAGGAATAAGGAGCGAGAAATAAGTACAGCAAGTGTAATGCTATAGCAGGCATCAGGCATAGGGAATGACAGAGTTTTATGAGATACAAAGTCTTGGTCCCAATGGAGCAGACTAGAAACCAGACAAGAGGACCAGGCTGTCAATCATTGTGCAAGGCATATACATCCTGGAGTAAATCTTCCCAGAGAATGAATGGGAGTAATGCTGCGTTTACACGTAACGATTATTGTGCGAATTTGCGCGATAACGATCGAATTCGAATGATAATCGTACGTGTAAACGCAGCGAACGATCAAACGATGAGTGAGAAATCGTTCATTTTGATCTTTGAACATGTTCTCAAATCGTCGTTGATCGTTCGCAAAAAAATCGCAGATCGTTCCGTGTGAACAGCCGTTCGCCAATTTAACCAATGTGTGAGATAGGCTTAAGCGATCGCAAAACGATCGCAAAACGAATTTTCTGTACGATATATCGTACCGTCTAATCTAATCGTTAATCGTAAGATCGGGCCAATTATCGTTTCGTGTAAACGCAGCATAACCTGAATCAATTAGCCAGAGCAGAATCAAACTATGTTCACACTAGTAAAATGTAGATCTTAGAATAACTAGCAGGCATGTAAATTTTGCCCCAACGGTTATAGCCAGTGGCCAGAGCTCAAAACCAAGGGTTTATTAGGTACAATCATGACACATATATTAATTATTAATAATTGTTGGCTTTTATGGTCAAAGTATGAAGTGCCCTCTGTACAATAAGATTTCATATTTAATTGTATTTAAATTTAATCGCAACAAAGGAATATTCCCATCTCAACTGACATAGTTATACTTGTAGGACTTGTCAAGTAAAATTTTTATATATTTTTTTATTTTAAATCTTTATTTTCTTTGTTTCCACTTAAACATTTTAAAACAGAGAATACAAAAGGTTTTACAAAATTATATGAAAGTACATAGATTAATTTATACAGTGCGTTGATAATTCCTTCAAAGAAGACAAAATTGTTCTGTCATACAACTCGTATACACAAAACCATTTATAGCTTATTACAATACGAAATTCCATAAAAATGTCCTCCAACCCCTTTTATTTTCCCTTTTTTAAGGCAACACCCACTCGTTTTTGAAGGGAAAGGAGGGGCGGGGGTCAGAGAGAGAGAAGAAGAAAAAAATAAATTAATAAAAAGAGGTATCAATGTTAATGATATTTTAAAGCGACTCTGTACCCACAATCTGTCCACGCCCCCCCCCCCCCAACCACTTGTACCTTCGGATAGCTGCTTTTAATCCAAGATCTGTCCTGGGGTCCGTTCAGCAGGTGATGCAGTAATTGTTCTAAAAAAAAAAACATTTAAACTTGCAGCCGTGGCTTAGAGTATCTGTGGCTAAACTTTGCACTACCCCTCGGTCCCTCCTCCCCACCCTCCTCCTCATTAGGGATGTCACTGGCAGGATGTTTCCTATTCCTCTGCAGTGAAAACTGCACAGGTGCTTTAACAATCCAGCCGTGCTGTGCCGTCCTCACACAGCTGATGAATAGGAGAATACCTGCCTGGGGCATTCCTAATGATGAAGAGGGCGGGGAGGAGGGACAGAGAGATTATGCCAGCCTAATGCATAGTCACTCTAGGCCACGTCAGATTGGCAAAGGGCTGCAAGTTTACAAGTTGTTTTTTTTTAGGACAAAAGCTGCATCACCTGCTGAACGGACCGCAGGACAGATCTTGGATTAAAATCAGCTATCCAAAGTTACAAGCGGTTTGTGGTGGGCAGATTGTGGGTACAGAGTCACTTTAAAAAGCCTCACCTCGCCATAACTTCCATAGTCTGATATGTTGGTTTTTACTCTTTATATATCTGAAGAAGTAGATTTAAAAAAAAAAAAAAAATTGTTTCCTGGATGCCAGTTTTAAGCATTCTATTAACAAAAGTAATGTAATTTTAAACCGATGCCTTATCCCCACACGGGTCAGGATTAGCCACTTGGAGATAATTTTCTCATGTTCTGCCATGTCCCTTGTACAACCCAAAATGATACACTTTGGATCAAAAGATATCCTACATCCTAATTTACCTTTTATACAACTGACCACCGACCTCCAAAATAAGGTACATGTTTTTGCAAGTACATTTATTTAGCAAATTGACTCCAAATATGCTGTTCTTTCCCTCCCATCATTGGCAGCTAATTGTCTAGGCCAGTGCTTCTCAATTTCAGTCCCCAGGCCTCACCAACAGGTCATGTTTTGAGGATCTCCTATACAGAGATCACCTGTGATAATACCTGATGCACTGTCTATAATTATATCACCTGTTAAATGCTAAGGAAATCCTCAAAACATGACCTGTTAGTGAGGCCTGAGGACTGGAATTGAGAAGCACTGGTCTAGGTTAATTATCACCTCTCTGCTCTGAAAGCAGTGACCTGGCTGATGTACATATGTATATACACATATGTGGTATTCTATGGCAACAGCCTTCTAAAAAAAAAAAAAAAAAAGGCCACTGCTAGGTATATGGTTTATTGAAAATCCATCAATGTGGTGGTCTTTTAGAGAGGTTTCAATGTATTGGCTAGCAGTTTAGTAATCCGGATCTTTACATAGCATCTACAGTACCCTAATCCCTGCCCATACAGTAGCCACACTTATTTACGGAAATATAACATGGGTGGATTACCTGCCTTATAGGGATTCTCCTGGCAAATACCTAGTACGTCCCACATATTTGGGCCTGCTACCACCTGTAGTGTTTTCCCATAGGTAGCCCTTTAACCTCAACAATATGTTTGCTCTAACAGCGAGTGACAAGAGACACCTTTATCCCTACAGAGAAGAGGTATGTGTGAATTTATAGCATGGAGAATAAATTGTGAGCTCTTTGGAGATAAACTGAACTATTTTCCTACCAAAATTGTGTGTAGAGAGGTGGAACTTGAATCATAATCTTAAAGCTATCCATCCTATTGCGGCAATTATAATGTAATTGCTGGGAGTGTGAAATCCTCCCATGCATAAAAATACATTGTTATTTCCATCTTTTAAAGTTATTTTAACACCGCCTCACAATGAACAGCCGTTTTGGAATAAAAAAAACAGATAAAGCTAATTTCCGGGTTCTTACATGTGTTGATGTTTAATGGCTGCCATCTAAATGGGTTTTGTTCATAAACAGATCTGTCCCCATCTCTATCAACGTGCTACATTTTGGAAATTTTATACCAGGTATAATGTGACTATTACGTGCACAATCTAATTTGAACGCATGGTAATAAAAAATTGCAGCCAAAAAGCATAAACAAAATATTTTTTTTACAGCTTTATATGTGCATTCCTTAAATTCTATTTATCTATGCAATTTAATTTTACGTCCGCCCATTTGGCTCGTTCAGAGAAGTGGTAGAATCTGTGTATAATACAGACATGTGTATATCTAGATGTGCCAACTTTGGTGGATTTATTGGATTCATAAAATGAATGCAAACATTAAAAATATAAAATTTTTTGTTCTTTGTAGTTTAGAGAACAAAAAATCTTGGTGATAACTGGAGGGGGCGTGTCCTGCTGCGGATGGAGTAGGAAGCAAGAGAGAGGAGCTCCCGCTTACCACAGCCCAAAACCTGCTAAAAGCAACCGTTCAGAGCGCTGATTCTCAGGCTAAAGCGTCACTGTCTGATGCCTGAACCTGTGAAGCACCCGAGGAACCAACTTGCGATGGGGAAACATAAGCGCAAGAACCCGCAGAAGCTCACCAAGTTCTTCACAGTGCCGGAGCGCGGGCAAGATGACGCCGACGGCCGGCAGCATGAGGTGAGCCGGGCCGCCCGATTAGATGCTGGCGAGGATTACCCAGCCCTGCCATCACCACAGCGGTCTGAGATTAGTGGCGGAATGTCACTGAGTGGTCCACTACTGTCCTTGCCCTCATCGGAGAGCAGCTGTACCTCAGACGATTCGGAGTCTGCAGCCAACATGGCGGCCGGAGGTAATGTCGCAGCTGAGCACCATACCCTGCTAGATACACTAGTAGACTTTGATATCCCATCGCTTCCACCTACACCCCTCTCATGGAAAGGGACTCCCATGCGAAATAAAACTGGGCGCCCTATTCCAGCTATTGCTATTGGCAGCACCATGCATGATGGAGAAGCCCCTATCACGGTTTCCATAATGAAGTCCCTCATTGAGGACTTGAAAAGCTCACTACAGTCTGATATGAAAGAAATGTGTGCCAACATGCAGAAAGAAATGAACTCCCTAGGAGACAGAACATCACATATAGAGAACAAAATGGGAGAATATGCTAATGCACATAATGAAGTGGTGAACATTACTAATGATTTAGAGGATGAGGTGGAACAGCTAAAGATGAAATTGGCTGATATAGAGGACAGATCTCGCAGGAATAATCTGAGGCTGAGGGGCGTACCTGAAACTGTTAAACAGGACGTTCTCCTGGATTTTGTGGTTGATTACTTTTCATGCCTCTTGCCTCATGCATCCAACACAGATCTTATAATTGATAGGGTGCACCGCTTGCCCAAACCTAAGAACCTAGCCAGAGAC
The DNA here is from genome assembly GCF_027789765.1 of Dendropsophus ebraccatus. Lineage (NCBI taxonomy): Eukaryota > Metazoa > Chordata > Amphibia > Anura > Hylidae > Dendropsophus > Dendropsophus ebraccatus. The sequence continues at coordinate 81,407,355 of NC_091457.1, forward strand.
ATTCCGAGGGATGTCATTTTGAGAATCCACTTTTTCCATGTTAAAGAGCAAATTATGATGGCCTCTAGAAAGGAGCCGGCACTCCCAGACAAGTACAAATCTATTTCTATCTTTGCAGATCTCTCTGGGGCCACCTTGGCTAAACGCAGGCAATTCACTCAGAGCACCAGGATTCTCCGGGACAATTCCATCTCCTATAAATGGGGGTTCCCGGTTAAGCTCCTCATCACATACAAGGGGTCCATAAGGGTGGCCCCAACACCTGAAGCGGCCATGAAACTTTGCAAGGAATGGGACTTAGTCTCAGCCGCAACTACTGACCCTTCGTCATCTCCTGCTTCCTCTTCATCCTCAATGATACAGGAGAAGAGATCTCGCCCGACATTGACCCAGGAGTGGATCACGGTACCTGCAAGAAAGAAAAAACCCTAACTGCATATACTCTGAGGCCTGTCCCTTTACATACTAGACGCATGTCTAGACCTATATTTGTTGACAGCCTCTTAGAATCCTTGAACCCCTGAATCACTAAAGGTTGATTATATATCTACCCATATGTTACTCAGAGTTCCTATTACTTACCGTTCTGACAGTATTTTCAGTATTGTTACTGTTTTTTCTACATTTACAGGCTGTGAGGGACACGTAGCCTAGCTGTTATTGGTTATGATGACCTTTCCCCCACTGGACAGACATATAGTCTATATCACGAACTGTTTTTTCTTTTCTGGTTTTGTTTCTTATGCTTTTCTTGTTTGGTTATTTATTTGCAGCCTTGCACTAATAGACGAGTGTCCTCCCTACCTGTCCAGGGTTCAAGTGGCTACCCACGTGACAGACCTCAAGTTTCCCGGCCGCTGCACTGAGCACATCCACCATCTTCTAAAATGGGTATTAAACTATTATCCTTAAACACTAAGGGATTGAACTCCCCTTTTAAGAGATCCATGCTGTGGAGGGAGGCCAGATCTCAAAATGCGGATGTCTTGTTTATACAAGAAACGCACCTGGATAAGGCTGACACCCATCGCTTGAAACATAATCACTTCCCCCACATATACTCTGCTGCAGCCTCCGGGAAAAAAGGGGGAGTTACTATTGCCATTAGAGATACGGTAGCGGTGACAGTTACACATAGTGTGTTAGACCCTAACGGACGTTATGTTATGTTAGTTTGTTCACTCAATAATATAATATATACGCTCTCAGCAATTTATGCCCCGAATAAGCGACAACACAGGTTTTTATTGAACACATTAGCGGTTATGAATAAGATTAAAAAAGGATATGTAATTATGGGGGGAGACTACAATAAAACTATGTGGCCATCGATGGACTCTACGTCCTCGGCTGTCCCCAAGGAGCCTACGATATTTGCCCAAACCTTACATAAAAATAGCCTGTATGACATCTGGCGGTTACAAAACCCTTCTACTAATAACTATACCTTTTTCTCTCACCCGAGGAAAACATATTCCCGCATAGATTATTTTTTAGTTGACCATTTGCTCATACCCAATATAGTTGCCTCCCATATCGGAGATATATCGTGGTCAGACCACGCTCCAATAAGCATAGAAATCTCTGAACAATTTTGGGCCCCTAAAAGTAAGGTATGGAGGCTCAATACTTTTATTTTAAACCATCCACAATACTGCGAAGATATAAAACAATCCCTAGAGGAATATTTTACCATCAATGACAATGGGGAGGTGAGTGATCTATCTGTCTGGTGTGCTCACAAGGCAACCATTCGAGGCCAATTTGAATAGGTATAGAACCCCTTGCCCAACGTATTAGAGATGAAAAAGGAATATCTGGGATAGTAGTAGGCAAACAGGATCACCGAATCGGCCTTTTCGCCGACGACATTATCCTGGCCCTTTCTTCCCCGGCATCGTCATTACAAGTAGTTTCCAATATATTAAACCACTTTGGAGAAGTAAGCTTCTATAAAGTCAACCCCTCTAAATCACTCATCCTTAACATGGGCTTGAAGGACTCCTTAAAATCCCACTTGCAACAAATATATCCTTATATATGGTCAGAGGGAAAGATCCCTTATTTGGGGATCACTCTGACGTACCCCATTAGTAACCTATCTACGGTTAACTCCAATCTCCTTCTAGAGACTTTACATAAAGATATCAATAAATATTTAAAACTACCCGTTTCCTGGATAGGCAGAGTGTCGGCTGCAAAAATGATGCTCCTCCCTAAAGTGCTGTATCTCTTCCGAAATCTCCCAATCCCTATAACAATGACTGTACTACACAGGATACAAAAAATTATTAATAAATTTGTTTGGGGAGGGCAGAAGGCGAGAGTGTCAGAGAAGGTGCTATGTCAGTCTATTGACCAAGGGGGGTTGGGATGCCCTAATATAGTTTTATACTATTATGCCTCCATTTTGGATTAGCTGCGATATTGGTTCGCAGGCGATACTACCAAACTATGGGTGGGAATAGAATCGGCCCTCCTGAATAGCACAGATCTGGGCGTAACATTATGGGCTTCTAGGTTAACATCGAACCTACCTATGAGAGTCCCACCTACAATATTAGCAGGACTAAAGGTGTGGAACAAGGAATTAGTTAAAGTGGAACTGCTCCCTCTGCACCCACTTACCCTCCCACTAAAGATCCTAGAGCATCTCATCCCACACTCTAATTTTCAGTCCTGGATAGATAAAGGTCTTACATCACTGGGAGAACTATATGAGGTTGGGAATCTGGTTCCCTATGAGCATTTAGTTGTAAAGTATAATATCCCTACTAAGGATTTTTATAAATACCTGCAGGTACGTCATTGTGTGCGGGATATTGATATCAGTAATCAGTACGAAAAAAGAAAAGTTCAGACCAGCTTACCTCACATGTGTGAACAAAATGAATCCCAATGGTTCGGGTGGGGGTTGGGTGCACGGATCCTGCAGCAGCAGCCAGGCTTGTGTTCACTACGGGACGATCATAGAGGTATGAGATCCGGCACTCCCATACCGGATCTCATACCTCTATGATCGTCCCGTGATATCAGTAATGTCTCTAGAAAAACTCGTTAGGAAAGCCTTTTTTTTAACCAGACACTTCTCCCTAAAGGGATATCATTAGTGTATAAGGCTTTACAACCTAGACTTGACACCTTACCATTTATAGCTAAATGGGAACGAGACCTAAACATTTCACCTGACGAGGAGAGTTGGTACCGCATGTTTAACATAGTCTCCAGGGTCTCACACTGTGTAGGCCATTTAGAGGCCTCTAGGAAATTGGTGTACCGCTGGTATCTAACACCTTACCGCCTATCAAAAATTTACCCTGACTCCTCACCTACATGTTGGCGATGCAATAGGGAAGTTGGGAACTTACTCCATATCTGGTGGGAGTGCCCGATTTTAACTCCCTTCTGGAGTAAAATCCAAACATTTATAAATAAGGTACTCATGTTCCCAGTGAATTGGTCCCCAGGCTTAGCCCTTTTATCTTTGACTGCTGACGACCTTCTACTCTCAGACATGACGATAATGGTACACATCCTAATGGCCTCCAGAACAGCTGTTGCTAGACGGTGGAAGTCTGTGGAGGTCCCCAACATTACAGAGATAGAGGCCGCTGTGAACTTCAACTACAATATGGAACTTGCCATAGCAATGCGAACTGATAGACACATAGTGGTAAGGGAAATATGGGGCAAGTGGACGGACCATATGCACCCCTTACGGGTTAACACGAACAATATTAACATAAATGTTTAATATAAATAATATATAACCTGGATGTTAGAGGACGTCGTTAGGATTTCTGTATACATTTATAAGTGTTTTATAGTATCTTATTAGGCAACTGCTGCAAAGTTGTTTATTTGTTTGTTTACCTTGGTTCAGTTTATTTTTTACTCTGCTCTCTGTTCTGTGAGCTATGTGAGACCTTGTGGTCTCTCCTTTGCTAACTCTGTTGACTTTGCTGTCTTTGTTAACCTTGCAATTTCATTAAAAAAAAAAAAAAAAAAATCTTGGTGATAACTGGATGAAAATATTAGCACCAGTCTGCAAAATGTTTGTCACTGAATATGTAGTAAATGGGACTAAGGAGGGTGATGTAGGCATGTTGGGCTTCAGGTCCACCACTTAGGTCCACCACTCAGGCCATCTTTTTTTGTCAGTTTGAAGGCCGTCATTTCATGCCCAATTTTTTTTTTCAAAATACAGTGGTTGTTTATGAATAATGACCACTACTTCAGTGTGAAATGAAGGACTTCCAATAAAACATCCATCAAATGGCCAAAAAAAGACTGGGTGGTCGTGGCCTGAGACTGACTTTTGTTACAAACTGACTAGGGGTTGCAACAGGTGGTGTAGCTCAGGGCTAGCAGTGGAGGAGTCTACAGTGAAGGTATTATATAAATATACACAAGCCAAAAAGACAGAAATGGCAGCACATCGCACCCATGGCTGACACGAAAGCTTATTCAGCTATATTTAAAACCAACATCAGAAGTTAGTATATAATTTGGCCAAACCATATTGCCTCATGTACCACGTGCAGGTCTTCTGATACACATGAGTCCCTAACCAAAAAACATCACTGTGACGGTCAGTGACCACAATCCCCGCAAAACATGCGCAAGCAGAGAAGAGGGGCCACGGAATGGCACTGCAACCCCATTGTCACAGGACCAGACCCTAAAGGGCCCCCCAGATCCCGCAGGCGCCACCGGCGGAAAAAGTGGACGCCAAGCAACACAAGTGTGAACAAGCTCTTACCTCTTTCTCCATTCCTCTGCAGGTAGAATGGGAGAATACTAGGAGATCCTCCCCTTATGTACACAGGTACTTCCTGCTAATTTGGATCACATGGGTCTTACAAAGCACGAGTGCTAGCCACAATGAAAAAAGGGACAGAATACATATCCATACTTGTGTTGTTTGGGGGCAGCCTTCCTCGCCGGTGGTGCTGGCTGGGACTTTTTGGGGGGCATTTTGGGTCTGGTCATGTGACATGGGGGTTGCAGGGCCACTCCATGGCCTCCCTTCCCTGCATGTGCACGCTTTGCGGGGTTGGCGGTCACTGACCGACTCGATGTGGAGTTAGTGTAGGGACCCATGTGAACCAGGAGACCTGAACGTTGGTACACGGGGCCATATGGCTTGATCAATTCATATTCCAACATCCTGAAGTTGTATTTTTAATATAGGCTTAGCAGCATTAGTATCAGCCATAGGTGTGATGTGCAGCCGCTCCTCTATCTCCATATCGGATTTGATATTATATAAATATAACTGACACATTGGGATTATTTATGTAGTTTTCAATAAAATTATAACAATTAGCCAACGCCTTAAATAAAATGGCTCTCTTGTACGTAATATGTGCCGTACACTTAAAATGTGCTAACATTTTTTTTTGTTTCAGGGTGCACGTGGTTGATTTGTAATTGAGTAAAATACTGGGAGAAATATTGGCCAAAATACTATGTGTGAACATAGCTTATGACTCCTGTTATCAGGGGCGGATTAACTTTACCATAGGCCCCGGGCTGTTCACCAAGCTTGGGCCCCCCCACCCCAGTGTAACTATGCGTGAGACAGTGCCATGTGATCCTATGTGGCAAGGCTGGAGACTGGTGCTATGGAGATGGAGCAGAAAGTGCCATTTCCTTATGCACAGCTAACCAAACCAAAGTAATTAAAACCAGTTTGCCCTCTAGGTCACAGAAGTAGTAGGTAAGAATTAATACTTCACACCAAAACACCATTAACACCATTGTAATTACTGAACTGTATTAATATATTAAAATAAAAATAAAAATACAGAAATTAAAAACAATATATATAAAAGTACAGAATGAATTAGCAAGAGAGCAAAGATCACCCTTTAGCAGCATTGGAGTACAACTCCTATCATGGAAGTTGCTGGCAGCAAATGATGGGGAAGTAGTCCAGAATTAACAGTCCGATGTGCTGTTTGTTTGTTATAAACTTCACGAAACAAACAGCACATCGCACTGTTTTAATTCTGTGCGCTGATACTACTGTGCACAGTCCATCCTGAATTAGCTGATTCTGGACTACTTCCCCATCATTTGCTGACAGCAACTTCCATGATAGGATTTGTACTCCAATGCTGTATTTCAAAGGGTGATCTTTGCTCTCTTGTTAATTCATATATATTGTTTTTAATTTCTGTATTGTTTTGATTTTAATACAGAAATACGTTTTTAAGTAATTACAATGGTGTTAATGGTACTTTGGTTTTAAGTTCCCCTCCTGCCTGCAATTACCTGCCCCCCGCCCCCCCCCCACACACACACTTCCCCACCTGACCCTCATCCCCCCACAAACACACAACCTCACCAGACCCCCTCCATACAAGCATACTACACCACCTGACCCCCCCACCTCCACACACCTCCCACCCGGGCCCCATCTTAACCCCCCCCCCCCCAAACACACACACACGTTTCCTCACTTGAGCATGATTGCCCTGAGGTGATGAAGCGCGGCAGGGCAGGAGCTTTCAGGGAGACTTCCAGGAGCGAGGTTGGGCTGGGCAGGAGCTTGGCGCTGCGGCGGACGGCTGCGGTGCACGCGTACAAGGCATGGGTGATGTCACTGACCCTGCGCCCTCAGGTACCGCTCACTTAAGGCAGCCAATGTATGTTGTGGGTCAGGCCAGGGGTCAGAGGCCGCAGCTGCTGCCAATCCAGCACTGGCGGGTGGCGGCCGCAAATTACTTACGGGGCTAGACATAATCATTCGGGGCTTAGGCCACCGATCACCAGGACTGGGCCCCGAAAGTGATGTGCTGCTGTGTAACCTCATGCACAGTAATAATGTGGGATGCATGGCCCCCCATAGAGCCTCAGGCATCAGGCCCCGGGCGGCCACCCAAACCGCCCACATTATAATTTGCCACTGGCTGTTATACAATGCAGTTTTTGGAACAACTTTGAAACCAAAGCCAGGTATAGATGACAATGAATTAGATAATATAAAGAATGGGTCAAAGGGGTAGTGACTCTCCTTAAGGAGAGCCTGTCATAAAGACTAGAGATGAGCCAATAGTGAAATCTTCGATTCGATTGGATTTTATTTGAATAGCTCCCGATATTCGACTATTCTATCGAATATCGAATCCCATAATAGTCTATGGGTGAAAAATCCTTGAGACTTGGAAATCAAGATTCGACCACTAGGAGGTCACCAAGTGCCCAATGAAACCTTAGGATGCCATCACCTCTGGAATGCATATGGGACAGCAGGGGAAGCATGCCAAGGTACATAAACGTAAAGTAGAAGTGTACTTTTTGGTCTAGCAGTACTTGTGTACATATTAGGTGGTGTGTAATATTAGCGTATGTTTGTTTTTTGTTTATTCAGTACACTTGGGAAATACAATTGTTTGCAGAGTTATATATTGCGCAGCCAGTGATGTAAATTACACACATGTATATATTTCATATATATATATATATATATATATATATATATATATATATATATATATATACTGTATATATATATATATATATCCACTTTCAGTAATACGCCACTATTACAGACTATATATCAACAGATATATCAACTATAGACTCCAAACACAATATAACCAACAGTTGTGCACTCCGCCCCCTGCACAACTGCCCTATAAACCAGGGATGGTACATGCGTGCAATACTGGACGTCCCTCTGAAGCACGCGCTGTATCCCCAATCACTTGACCGCGGCTTGAAACCCCAGCAGCATTTCCGTGTCACTGTCCGTTTAACTTTTTTCAATACAGTTTAGCTGTACCAGATAGTGTTTAATTTATCCCATACACTGTATACAGCCGTATACCAGATATAGAATTGTTTTTACAACAATAGAAATAAAGGGCTGGTCAACGCCTTCTCTGGACACACACTGCGCAAATCAGTAGAGGCGAGATAACAGCTATATTATCCCACACACTCTATACAGCCGTATACTGGATATAGAATTGTTTTTACAATAGAAATAAAGAGCTGGTCAAAGCCTTCCCAGAACGCACACTGCACAACTCTGTAGAGGCGAGATAACAGCTATATTATCCCACACACACACTGTATACAGCTGTATCCACTGTGTATACACACTGCCTGTGTCACAACAGCTTGTAAATGTCTGTTTTTCTATAGTTTTTAGGGGTCCCTTCCTACCTAACTTCATCTAAAAGCTTTCTCTCGATGGTATACAGTCTGTCCCTCTCTAGCTCCAACCAGGAAGTGACAGGAATCTCAAATCACTATTCTTTGATTCAGGAGGTCACATGGTTTAGCTAGCCAATCACATTTAGAGTTTTTTTTGTAAAGTCCTGCCTACTCCTAGTGCCTTTCCCTACCCCCTGCATGTTTATTGGCTGAAAAAAATGCGCCAGTGGATGTGGGAGGGCGAATTGAATTTTTACTGCGTTTTAGCATGAATATGCGACAGCGGTCGAATACCTTGAATAGCATACTATTCGATTGAATACCTGTTCGATCAAATAGTATTCGCTCATCTCTAATAAAGACGTATGGAGACTTACAGACCATTGCTGCTCCACTGAGAATTCTGGGAAGAAAGGATATGCAAAATAACTCCCACACCTCTTGAGCAAAGAAATGTCCCTTCAAGTCAAGTCATTCCTCAACCAAGGAGCCTAAGAACATTGACTGGGGGTTTTATGCCAAGCCAAACAATCTCTCCTAAAGGAAATATGTCCCATTTGCAGTCCATTTAAAGAGTCTGAAAGACGATGTTTTAGTTACCACCATTAGACATTTTAATGAAGAACAATGCAAACAGATATGGAAAAACGTGAGCGCTAACTATGTTTTTAATTCACAGAAAGACCTGGCCTGGAGCTGCGCCCACGAGTGTCTTCCATGCCGGGCATTCCAGCATCGAAGAGGACTGACCAACTCGGCCATATGCCCCAGGAGGGGATGTGGAGGTGATGAAACGGCTTCTCACATTTTTTGGTTTTGTGTTTTTACCCAAATGATATGGACAAAGATGACTCCTCTGATTTTAAAGATAACCGGACTACAAAGACTAAGCCATGATGCGATTTCATTTGGATGTCTGGAATGCCCTACACGGACTCAAAAAGTAATGGCATGGAAGACCATAAATAGCGTCAAAGCAGCTCTGAGGGCAGCCAGGAATATTTTAGTGTTTAAATACGAGATTTTATCTATGAATGATGTTTTAAGCATGGCTTTTAATGAAATGTACAAATATTTTATGGTAGATAAAAAGAACTCTCCTTTTTTATGCAAAAAATGGTTTTTATCTGAATGGAGCTCTGTATTGTAATGCCACCAAGTGCCCTTTTATGTGATTAATATTATTGATGTATTTACTTGAGAATTTTATGTAATTTTATGTAATTTTTTCTTGTAAACATCTTTTATGTTCTTATAAGTAATTATAAGTTTTAATAAAGTTTACCCCAATGTGGGTATTAAAAAAAAAAAAAAAATTGCAGTCGCTTCTCGGCCTTTTGGCTAAGATCAAGTGTAGTATCTGTTCTTACTGAACTGCCTTGACTTGACGGCTCAGGTCCTGGGGTACCCCCTGCACTCGCCCTTTGGGCATCGGCGATTGGGTGTAGGATTGCAGCTATTGGGTGTAGGGCTATTCCCCAGGAACGAGAGTGAACCCTCCTCTCATCCTGCTGCTCGATTGTCCTGTGCCCAACGGTTTGACCGGAGAACCACTTTGATCCCACCTGAACGATCGACAAAGACGCCCCAGAACCCTGAGGAAGAAGACGCTGAACCCCGAAGAAGCCGGCGAGGAAGATCTGCATTTCCTCGCCCTCTTCGAGGAGGATCTGCATAGCTCCGCCCCCTTCGGGAAAGAGCTCCCTGCAAGAAGAAGACCAAGCCTGCTGGAAGACGCCATGGCCTCGACCAGCAAGAAGACTACTGCCAAGACGACTGCCCAGAAGGATGCGGGGAAGAGCCAGGAGGCCCGGACCAGGAACCATCTTCCTCTGCCACCACCTCTCAGCCGAAGACCAACCCGACTGCCGGTCCAGATGCCCCAGCCCTGAGGCCGTGGATGCGAACGACGGTCCCCATGAAGTTGAAGAAGGTGGAGGGAAAAGAGCCGGACATGTCGGAAGAAGTGTTCACCAAGAAGATGGTGCTTGATCAGGTATTCTCCATGGCTGAAATCCTCAGCATCTCATTCTTCACAGGGATCTTCTACATCACCTTTGCCTCCTACAACATCTGTAGAAGATACTGGGATGCGGTAAAAGCAGAGAGGCCAGAATCTCCCTTCTCGAACTTTGTAAGCAACTGCCTCATTCAGAGGGAAGAGAGGCGAGTGACTGTCTCAATACTGAACCTCTATATCCCAGGAAAGGACATCGCCACGTTTTTGAGGAGGCACTGCACCGTGGTGAAAGAGCCGACAAAGATCATGAGCAGGCTCGGTTTCTGGACCGGAAAGTGGTCCGTCATCATGAAGCTCAACAAGGACCAGAGTTCGGAGGATGGGTTCCAGTACCAGCAAAGCCTGCAGGGTCTGCCGTGTGACAGGACACGGAACAAAGGACTGCCTGAAAGCTAAGACCTGCAACCTCTGTGGGTTAGTGGGTCACAGCTACAAGGACTGCCCGAAGAGAGAGCGAACGTGGGCATCTGTCGCAGCAAAAGCTCCAGCCAGCGTACAGCCAGCCGCGGCCCAAGCAGCACAGTAGCCCAGGGAGAAGGAGAAGAAGAAGAAGGCGGGTAAGAGGACGACGGCCCCTAACCCTCCCCCTGTCTTCTTCTAGGTCCTACAACCATCTGGCCAGGCAGTGGTTCCACGGCCCCTCCTACTGGTCCGGCGGGGGCGACTGTAAGTCCCCAGGGGGTCGCCATTCTGATCAGGGGAGGCAACTTTACACTTGATTCTGTTCAGGAGCTTCTCTGTGGCAGATTACTAATTGCAGACGGCTCTTGGGCGAGGGAGCCCGTAAGGCTCATGAATGTGTATGCTTCTCCTAAGAAGGGTGCACGTCTGGAACTATTCCGGACCCTGCAGGCCCAGCTTGCAACCACCAGGGCTGTAGTGTTGGGCGGGGAATTCAACTGCCCTATAGAAGTGGACGAACGCAGTTCTGGGACATCTGCCAAGTTGGATGTCACATCCAAACTGCTCATCGAGATGGTAACCGAAGCATCCTTGCAGGACGTTGTTGGGTCCATCGGGAACGGCTCTGTTAATTATACATGGAGCCGCCCCGATGACTCACTCCGTTCTCGGATTGACTTTGTGTTTGCCTCTCGAGCAGTCAGGCAGACTAGGCACTCTATGGTTCCCTGCTTCTTCTCTGACCACAGGGCCATTCTGTTTCAGGGGGTTCTAGGCCATGGTTTCCCATCTGGCCCAGGCTCTTGGAAGCTGAATTGTGCTCTGCTGGCTCAGGAGGAGGTTCTGGACGAGCTTAGAGAGGCCTCCATCATATGGCGCAACGAGAAGTGTTTGTTTGATTGTGTTAGTGATTGGTGGGAATTTGTTAAGGTTGAATTCCGCAGTTTCTTTCAGGCCAAGAGTCGTCAATAGGCCTGTGGAAGAAAAAGGGACTTCAGGAGGCTGCAGCGCGAGCTGCGGTCACTGCAAGACCTTCTCCGGTACGGCTGGGACGTGAAGGAGGAGCTGGAGGAGACCAAAAAGAGCTTGCAAAGGCACTTTGAGGAGGAATCCAAGTGAATCGTCTTCCGTTCCAAGGTGGAGAACCTGGAGAAGGGTGAGAAATGTAACTCGGTTTTTTTCAGGAAACTGCACGCCGGCCACACGCCCCTCACTGAGCTGCGGGATGAAACCGGAAGTTTGCGGAGGGGCAAAGAGGACGTGATGGGGGTTGTCACCGACTCCTACCGCAGCCTCTACGCCCCGAAGACCACCGACTCTGAAGCGGCCGACGAGTTCCTGTCAGGCATCACTAACGTTGTTGATCCCGCAGGTGCGTCGGCCATGGACGCCCCCTTGACGGTGGGGGAGCTGCTCTCTGCCGCTAAATCCTTTAGGCCTGGCAGGACCCCGGGCAGTGATGGCCTCCCAGCGGAGCTCTATGTAGCGCTGGGGGATCTCATTTGCCCGGACCTGTTGGAGCTGTATGAGGAGATGGTGGTGGAAGGCAGAATGCCTCCGTCGTTGAGGGAGGGCATGATAACGATCTTGTATAAGCGGAAGGGGGAGAGATGTGACTTGAAAAATGGGCTTCCCATCTCTCTCTTGAACGTGGACTACAAGATCCTCGACAAGGTGCTGACCAACCGGCTGAAGAAGGTCATCGCTCAGGTCATCCATCTGGACCAGACCTGTGGCATTCCCGGCCGCAGGATCACAGACAGCCGCGCCCTAGTGAGGGACACGGTCCATTACATCCAAAGCCGCCGTGCACACGCGGCCCTGGTCAGACTTGATCAGGAGAAGGCTTTCGACCGGGTCTCTCATGAGTTCATGGGCAGGGCACTGCGTAGGTTAGGACTTGGTGATATGTTTTGCCGTTTTGTTAATGTTATGTATTTCGATATTTTCAGCAGGGTACTGGTGAACGGCTGGAAGACTGACCCCTTTCCTGTTCTTTTGGGGGTCAGACAAGGCTGCCCTCTTTTAGCTCTCCTTTTTGTTTGTGTTATAGAATTCTTTGCGGAGGCTATACGGCAGAATGGAGAGATCAGAGGGATCACCGTACCCGGACCCGATCGACGCGAGGTCAAGTGCTCGCTGTACTTGGAAGACGTGACCGTCTTCTGCGCTGACCAGCGTTCGGTGACAGCACTCGTCCAGACCTGCAAGAAGTTCAGAAAGGCTTCAGGGGCAAAGGTCAACTGTGGGAAGTTGGAGGCTATGCTCTTCGGGGAGTGGCACCTGGCTTCCTCCGCCCGTTTACCATCAAACTGGACTTCATCAAGATCCTTGGAGTCTGGTTCGGAAAGGAAGGCGCGGCCCTCAAGTCCTGGGAAGATCTATTGGCTAAGGTCAACATGAAGATCGGGCTGTGGAGCCTCAGACACCTCACCATTGAGGGTAAAACACTGGTCCTGAGGAACGAAGTTCTACCTGTGCTCCAATACACCGCACAGGCCTGGCCCCCTCTTGCCACCGTCTGCAGGGCCATCACCAGGACCGTGTTTTGTTTCATCTGGGGCTCCAAAATGGACAGAGTGAAGCGCTTCGTTATGTACAAGGAACCCCGCAAGGGCGGAAAAGGTGTTCCAGATATCTCTACCTTGCTGCGGGCAGCCTTTGTATGTGACTGCGTGCGGAGGACTCTGCAACAGAAGAAAGGCTCTGCGGGCAGGTCCATGTCTCGCCTGTTCCTCCTCCCCCTCTGGAGGGGTCTGAGCTGGGACAAGTGGGACAGCTCCATCCCTTACAACTGGCACACTCCCTGGTTCTACGGAGATGTCGTCAGGTTTGTGAGGGAACACCAGCTGGAGGGACTTAAGCCCGACTTGTGGAAGCCAAAAACTGTCCACAAGCTCATCAGAGCACAGAACACTATGGAACTCATTCCAGGGCTCACTGTGGCCACCGCAGAGACTGTTTGGACTAATGTGGCTTCGGCGAAGTTGACCAACGGGCAAAAGGATGGCCATTCAGGGGGGACTGCCTTTGAGGTCATTCATGCATGCTCGCAACTTGTGCAACACGTGGTACTGCCCCCGGTGCCCCTTCGTGGAGGAAACATCTTTGCACCTCTTTTGGCAGTGTCTGTTTGCTCAGGGCCTGTTGGACGCCCTGGAACTTGAACTCAGTGATAGTGTGCCCAGGATTAGGCTAACGCACTGCGCGGTGCTGTACGGCCTGTTCCCTGGGAATTTTGGCAATAAGGCAACCCGGGAGGCCTGGCGCCTTATGAACTGTTTTAAGGACGCTATATGGCTTGCCAGGAAACGCCTCATTTTGAAGAAGGAGAGGATGTCCTTTCTGGACTGCCGCAGGCTGGTCCACAGCTTGCTCAGAGACTATTCCATCATGGACAGATCGGACCAGGAAGAAGAGGATTGATACCTCTCTCCTTCCCCCTCTTCAATTGTGTTGTGTTGTCCTTCAATAAAGCTTCAGGCCTGTGATTTCCCCTCCCTACCCCCCTCACCCCATCACCCCATCACCCCATCACTAGTCTGTATTGTTTTATTGTTTGTTGTTATAAGACTGTTAAGGTATGCGGGAATGTTAGTGTAGCGGGTGGTATGATGTATAGCGTAGGGAGCCTGTGCTGTATGTTGTATCATTGCGCTGAGTATGTATTGTCTTATTTATTGGGCTGCGCTGCGTCGCAGTTTATGTATGCTTGACGACGACTGATTGTAATAAAGATATTTTCAATCAAAATTTGCAGACATCTGTAGGGGAGAGTCACTACCCCTTTGACTCACGTTGATAGACCTCTCACTAGCCAGACGATACCCTGCTCTGCGCACTGATGAGGGTCAAAAACCCAGAAACAGCTGTCTGCAGATGGGAAATCTGTCCTTTTGGAGAGATTGTTTGGCTTGACATAAATCCCCAGTCAATGTTCTAAGGTTCCTTGATTGAGCGAGATTTGACTAGATGGGACATCTCTTTGCTCAAGAGGTGTGAGAGCTATTTTGCATATCTTTTCTTCCCAGAATTCTCAGTGGAGCAGCAATGGTCTGTAAGTATGCACATGTCTTTATGATGGGCTCTCCTTAAGAAGAGTCACTACCCCTTTGACCCATACCGATAGACCAAAGAACAAAGGTTTCTACTTCCATACCAGTAGTGTAAGTATAATTAGCAATAGTTTATTATATTATCTAATTCTTTATGACCTACACTTAGATTTTGCTTCAAAGATGCTGCAAAAACTGCAACTAAAACTTAGCAAAATTTCCTTGTGTAAGCACAGACTCAAAATCACTCCTGGGGTCAACATTATAACTCTTGTTATAGAACCAGCTGGATAGCCAAAAGCAGTGCAGGTAGTAGCCGAAAAGTAAGTGTAATCAAAGACAAATTATATACCATAAACAGTATACAAGTAATGACTGGTTAAGAGGTCCCTTAGATAGTACTGGTCCCAATGGTTACAATTATTAGTAGGTTACAAGTGAGTCAACCAAGTCAAAAATTTTTATTAAAGTATTGTATTGCCCCCCCCCCCCCCCCCAAAAAAAAAAAAGTTATACAAATCACCAATATACACTTATTATGGGAAATCCACATAAAGTGCTTTTTTTTTTAACCTGCACTTACTACTGCATTAAGGCTTCACTTCCTGGATAAAATGGTAATGTCATGACCTGACCCCTAGAGCTGTGTGGGCTGCTGGTGAGGATGATGGCAGGGGGATGCTCAGTGTCCCTCCAGTGCCATGTGTCCCTCAGTGTGCCCCTGCTCCTGGAGTTGGGGTAGAGGTCACAGCAACATTATTAAGTGACCTGGGGTTACACTTGGGAAACTGTACGAACCTCTGTAAGAACAGCAGGTGCAGCTGTAGTAGCTGTTGCAGGTTTCCGCTTGACAATCTTAATTGATGGTGGTGTAGCTCTGGGACCTGCAGAAGTGATCAAAAATACCTTCTCTTCCACAGCTTTCCGCCGGTGATATTGCTCCACGGTTTTGTTTCAGTCCTCTGATGCGGTCGGCTTAAATGGTTCTTGGATAAAGTGGTGAGGTCTTGTCACTACTCCAGGCCACTTCTCACGGTCCTTGGTGTACGGGGTATATTCAATGATCTCTCCTTCTTTGAGGCTGTGTTTGGTAGCAGGCAGGTATGCTCTCTTGACAGTTCGATGGCTGACGGGGACTTGCTCCCTCGTATAGGAGTCTTGGACTACCCCAAATCCTCTGTCCTTGTCAAAGGATATGACAGTGGCTCTCTGCCGCTCAAGGGGTGTCTCACCTGGATGGGGCCGGTCTAGACGTCTTATGACCTTGCGCTCGATCTCTGCTGTGGATACCCGCCGGGTAACTGGATCACTTGATTGTGGTGGAGCTGGCACCACCAGGGTGGTCTTCTGCTGGGCCTCACCTTCATCCACCCCTGGATGACGGAAAGGTGGCTGCTTAGCTGGAACAATGTCTTTCGATGCCTCTTGGACCAGCTGCGGCTTGTCTCCAAGGGCCCACTGTGGCAGCGAAGTGGGTGTAGGAGGTCCCGGCTCAGTATGATTGCGGCCTGGTTGTGCTGCTGGCATCGGAGACTTTGGCCTAGCAGGTGGCGCCGGGATAGCCACGTAGTCATCATCAAAGGCGGCCTTCGCCGCGTACTCTTCTTCATCAATGAACTAGAAGTCATAATAGATGTCACTATCCTAATTGGGGTCCCAGATCCTGAAGAAATCAGTCTTTCCTCTATGGGCCTCCACCCAGGGGCTCGGCTGGGTCGCCGGAGGTCGCAGCGGCATCACTAGACAAGGATTTGCAGGGACTGGGGCTGCTAGAGTAGCTGTCTGGTTTGACCAGTGGGGCTGGGCTCCCATGATTTCAGTAATTGCTGTGGATGCAGCATCCATGACTTGTTGCTCTCTGATTACCATCTTATTGCATCTGAGAGTGGAGTCATCACTTCCGGTGAAGTGCAGGGAACGTCCATGGGCTCCTGCCTCCTCCAAAATGGCCACCCCGTAAACGTAGACAGGAGTGTTGCTCACCATCAGTGGTCCTCCCGGAAACAGTTCCATGTCTTTCTGTTCCACTAGCGGCAATGCTGAGCTTTGGCAGGCTTTTGTGGGGTTTTCCCATGCTTGTGTGGGAGGGCTTTTTGTGGTGTAGTCAGAAAATATAGGTTACAATCCCGGGTTCAATAAAGATGGCTTTATATAATAAAGATTATATTCGGGGCACTTATTTTCTGGGCAGTACCAGCTTGGGTGGTTAGACTACTGTAATACGTCTTGGCGGGTGAGAATCCACAGTTCTTTAAAATGTACCAGAAATGAATGGATATGCACCTTACACAATACTTAAAAAATAGGCAACAACTAGGCTTGAATCCTGTTCTGTGGCGTGTGGTACTACCGGTCACGCACTGAGGTACAGCTTAGCCAGTGATGGAAATGTTGTTACGCCAGTGCTAGTTTAGCACACAGGTTAGGTGGTATACCTGCTTTGATGTTAGGGGTGGCTGTACTGTTCTCCAATAGTCGGTGACCTGCCTGGTTGTAATGGGTCCCTTGGTTTTTTGTCACAGTGGTCCAGAGTGGGGAGATGACCCACCCCGACTGCTACCCACAGAAAGGGGAAAATTACCCAAGGAGTATGTGCCTGATAGGTGTAGGTGCTGGTGCAATGATGACTGAGTCCCAGTAAAATAAATAAAATGGCTTTACTAACAGTCTCTTAGGATACAGGATAGCTTGTCAAAAGATAACTTCTTTGGTACAAATATGCAAAAGAACACTGCAGAGACACAATCATATGTCTCGACGTCAGTGAACTAGCCAGACCTTCCCTCTGGGAAGGAACAACCAAGCCGAAGGCGTTCTCCAGTTAAGGAAACCACCTCAGCAAGGTATCCATCCACAGACAGCTGTTTCGGGGTTTTTGCCCCTCATCAGTGTGGAGTAGGTTTCTGGCTAGTGGGAGCAATGACTAGTAAGTGCATGCAAAAGGACGCTGGTTGACCTCAGGGAGATCAACCAAAACACTGCAGAGACACCATCACGTGTCTCAACATCAGTGTATTCTAGAACATTGCCCCCTGGGAAATCAAATATGCAAAAGAACACTGCAGAGACACCATCACATGTCTCGACGTCAGTGAACTAGCCAGACCTTCCCTCCAAGAAGGAACAACCAAGCCAAAGGCGTTCTGCAGTCAAGGAAACCACCTCAGCAAGGTATCCATTCACAGACAGCTGTTTCGGGGTTTTTGCTCCTCATCAGTGTGGAGTAGGTTTCTGGCTAGTGGGAGCAATGACTAGTGAGTGCATGCAAAAGGACGCTGGTTGACCTCAGGGAGATCAACCAAAATACCGCAGAGACACCATCACGTGTCTCAACGTCAGTGTATTCTAGAACATTGCCCCCTGGGAAATCAAATGTGGATGGATACCTTGCTGAGGTGGTTTCCTTGACTGGAGAATGCCTTTGGCTTGGTTGTTCCTTCCCGGAGGGAAGGTCTGGCTAGTTCACTGACGTTGAGACATGTGATGGTGTCTCTGCAGTGTTCTTTTGTATATTTGATTTCCCAGGGGGCAATGTTCTAGAATACACTGACGTTGAGACACGTGATGGTGTCTCTGCGGTATTTTGGTTGATCTACCTGAGGTCAACCAGCGTCCTTTTGCATGCACTTACTAGTCATTGCTCCCACTAGCCAGAAACCTACTCCACACTGAGGAGGGGTAAAACCCCCCGAAACAGCTGTCTGTGGATGGATACGTTGCTGAGGTGGTTTCCTTGACTGGAGAATGCCTTTGGCTTGGTTGTTCCTTCCCGGAGGGAAGGTCTGGCTAGTTTACTGACGTCGAGACATGTGATGGTGTCTCTGCTGTGTTCTTTTGCATATTTGATTTACCAGGGGGCAATGTTCTAGAATACACTGACGTTGAGACACGTGATGGTGTCTCTGCAGTGTTTTGGTTGATCTCCCTGAGGTCAACCAGCGTCCTTTTGCATGCACTTACTAGTCATTGCTCCCACTAGCCGGAAACCTACTCCACACTGATGAGGGGCAAAAACCCAGAAACAGCTGTCTGTGGATGGATACCTTACTGAGGTGGTTTCCTTGACTGGAGAACGCCTTTGGCTTGGTTGTTCCTTCCCAGAGGGAAGGTCTGGCTAGTTCACTGACGTTGAGACATGTGATGGTGTCTCTGCAGTGTTCTTTTGCATATTTGATTTCCTAGGGGGCAATGTTCTAGAATACACTGACGTTGAGACACGTGATGGTGTCTCTGCGGTGTTTTGGTTGATCTCCCTGATGTCAACCAGCGTCCTTTTGCATGCACTTACTAGTCATTGCTCCCACTAGCCAGAAACCTACTCCACACTGATGAGGGGCAAAAATCCAAAACAGCTGTCTGTGGATGGATACCTTGCTGAGGTGGTTTCCTTGACTGGAGAACGCCTTTGGCTTGGTTGTTCCTTCCCAGAGGGAAGGTCTGGCTAGTTCACTGACGTTGAGACATGTGATGGTGTCTCTGCAGTGTTCTTTTGCATATTTGATTTCCCAGGGGGCAATGTTCTAGAATACACTGATGTTGAGACACATGATGGTGTCTCTGCGGTGTTTTGGTTGATCTCCCTGAGGTCAACCAGCGTACTTTTGCAACTTCTTTGGTACAGACTTGTGTTCACTTGGTCTGTGCTGGGAGATTCTTTAAGTGCGAAAGTAGGATAGTGGTTCTTGTGCAGCTTAGTTTTGAGCAGTGAAGAGAAAAAAAGAGGAGTTTGTCATGAGAATCCCCACCCAGGGTAGTAATGTGTTCTGCTGGAACTTGAGAGAGATACTTTAGAGAAGAATACTTGTGCCCGTGTTTCACTTAACCACCTTCTGCCCTGCAGTGTCGGGGTACCTGTGTTATCAGGATGACACAAGCCCCAGTCTTGGTTACCTGAGAGTAGCTAATTGCTTGAAATTATACAATGTCACCTGCGCTGCGAGCTAGAGTACGTAGACCATTGTTACGGTTGCTTTGCTCTATCAGGGTCAATTCCTCTGTCCTAGGATACCGCCCTGCACTGTTCAGAGAGGTTCACGGCGTGGGCTGGGATGATCTCCGACTTATGCTCCTTTTGGGGTCTAACACTGCATGGTGTATTTGGCTACACTGTTAAAAGTGAAAGTCTCTGGGTTCTTCATACACATGTTTTTACTCCACTAACACGGTGGATTGTCCCGGACAGTTATCCTGGCAGAGCCAGGCCCTGGCTAAGTGCAGTAGGGATGCCTGGGAAACTGAGGCTACAATTCCTCCCTCTAAGTGACTACTTCCTACAAGGTTATGTAAGAGCCCCTGTGAGTGATGGAGAAGAGAGTACGCAACGAGCATAGAAGCATAGAGATAGGTAGAAGTAAGAGAAGTATCTCAATTGGACCACAAGATCACAGAGCCCTGTGTTAACTACAACTGTGCAACATATATATATATATATATATATATATATATATATATATATATACTCGCATGCAAGATACTGACATCTGGTGGTGAAATCAATAAATAAATAAGAAAATAAATATCTTCATCACCACCTTACTTTTGAGTGAAAAGGCTTTTGAGACAGGTGCCATATAAGGAACACCTGTGGTGGCACACCACAAATACATTTTACCCATACAGTCTTTATTGTAGTTACTAGTTTAAGCTTTGCTCTAAACCTCAGTCAGGAAATGTGAAGACTTAATGCTTCTATGGGTTATTTTAGATCAATGAATGTATGGTACAGTCACCTACTTGACCTCTATATTTCTCTGCATTATCACCACTACGGCAGCAAGTATATTACATAACCCATGCTAAGGTTTTTATAACCTGCTCTATTGCTGGCTACAGGACAGGTTAGTTATAATGGTACCTCGGTACAAGGGTTAATTCATCCTATAATATCAGTTTATTTCATCCTGTGTGGATTGCCGGTCTCAGGGGATTGTGAAATCCTGCACACCATGCATATTAATGGCATTCACTCCACACACACACCATGCCACAACCTTATATATATACATAGAAGCAGACACAGAAGTTTCTGAAGAAATTACTCTGGACTGATACGTTAGTATATAAGAAAAATGCTTGTGAACCTAACCTTTAGGATGCAACTTATTCTTTACCTATTCCCATCATAAAGTGTTGCTTACTTCATCTGACTCCAGCACCACTGGGAAGTTTAAGTTGTTTGGGGATATGTATTTTTTTATTTTTATTTTTTTCATATGGCTGTGAGCACTAAAAAATATTTAAATAAGTGCTACTGGCATCCCCAGGGCCCTGCTTGCATCACTTCTTCTTGTGACATTTTGTCTCCATATGACCAGTACTCAACAAATACAGTATAACTAAGGTGAGACGCTGCCGAGGAGGAAAAAGTGGTAATGTGCAGGGAATAGGAGGCGACTGAATGGCAGCTGTGGGGAATCGAGAGACGTATCATCTCTAGAGATGAGCAAACCACAAGCATGCTCGAGTCCATCCAAACCCGAACGTTCGGCATTTGATTAGTGGTGGCTGCTGAAGTTGGATAAAGCCCTAAGACTGTGTGGAAAATATGGATATAGTCATTGGCTGTATCCATGTTTTTCAGACAACCTTAGAGCTTTATCCAAGTTCAGCAGCCCCGGCTAATCAAATACCAAACGTTCGGGTTCGGATGGACTCGACCCCGAACCCGGTTCGCTCATCTCTATTCATCTCTTTTTTCTTTTTTTTAATGGCACTCTTAGTTACCCTCTTAAGGCCTCGTTAACCCACTGTATGTTTTAGTGAAACAATAGCTGTTGTTAACTAACATTGACTGATGACATTAAAGTATATAGAACACCTGCCGTGGTGTATAGACTCTGTATATACTACAGTCTGTGTTCTATGCAGGCACACAAAAAACTGACATGTCTATTTTATGCGCCCGCTATTCAGTTAAGAGGGGCCCCACAAAAAAGGGTGTGCACACAATGTAAAGTATGGCTCCCGGCCGTACTTTACATTGTGTTCTATGGCTAATTGGAGTAGGGGCGCACACGAATGTACCCACATTCCAAATAAAATGAAAGGATGTTCACCAGGCCAATTGGCTGGGTAAACATCACAGACAGTGGTCGTTGTTTGACAGGGCCGTGTCAAGCAACAGTCGCTGTTTTGCCGCGTGTGAAGATGGCCTAAAAGTTAAAGCAATGGCTCAGTAAGATTATACTGCCTGCACCAATCTGGTTGATATATGTAAGATTCTATATTTGTTCTTTTTGCATGGATGCAGAACTAAAAGTTGCTTTGGGAAATTAGAAAAGTAAGGTCCCTCAGGGTGGACCTATATCTCTTTGCCTGTAAGCTTGTGAAACATTTTCCCTATTGTTGATGAATGAAGAGTATGGTGGCTAGGTGACTTGTGAATGCTGCAGGCCCACCCCAGTGACTAAGGGTAGACAATCCGCTTGTCACATATATCAATAAAAAGCTATGTGCACTTATGCAGTAATCACTGTATTCTCTTGAATTTTTAGACCCGTATAACAATAACTTCAGATTGCGAATCACTATTGTGCCCTGCTTGTTACCCTTGTCTAGGTTAACTGTGACACCCCATAGAAATGCAAAAGAGGGGTCAATGATGCTAATGATACCAATGATAGACTCTATATACCTCTTAATATCCCTCATAATGGATTGAAATTAACATTGGGTTTACATCTATGGCAATGCTCTCTATTTGTGCCAAGTTCTACTGGAGAAACACAAGCCCTTAATACTGATACATAAATCACTCTATGACAAGTTTATTAATGATCTCACTGAATATCAGTGACTTCTAAGGAAAAAAAAATCCTAATTTTCAGTGTCACGAGTGGAAAGCAGAGGTGCAGGCACTAACTGTACCCATCCATAGCCATGAATATAAATGCGCCTTTAAATTACATCTTGGCTTCACAATTATGGAATAACATTAATAGGATGCATATGTCACTTCCTTGAGTAGGAGGTGATGTACTGTATTAGAAGCAGCATAAATCAAGAGGCAAGGTTAATGGATTAATAATCTGCTGCCGATATATGGTAATAGCTGGAAATATAATTAGCTTTGAAGGTGTCGTGCCCCATGATATTGTTAGGGACGCATAGTCCTGGATGGCATAATTCATCTCAATGGACAAAAGGGAGAATGGACACAAAGCACATTATTAAGGAGCGTTCCTAAGGATGTGGGAATGTACGGAGGATGCAATGACATATGTCACTGATACAGCACATGACATAAATCCTCTAGATCAATAGTTTCAGCTCAAACATAAAAAAAATATCATAACGGTTAAAATTTTCCAGGTTCTCCTAGTAAGGGTATTATAATTAAAGGTCTTCAATGCATAAAAAATATCTGTAAGTTTCCAGTTACAGGGCAGAATTCATTTTGATTTCTCGACTGTTTTTGTATTTTACTCTGTATACAGATTTTTAAGTTCTGTCTGCTTCAATAAATGAAATATTCTTATGAATATTGTTGTATGGGATGTGCATATTATTGTCTTAGGCTTTTTTCTTATTTTGAGGACACATAGTAATCCTGTCCATGGTTTCTTGTCCGTAATTACAGACAGGGTTACTGATGTGTGAGGGGGACATAAGGATGCATTCACAGATGCAGATATCAATGTAACTAAATGCATCAATTGGCAACAGATCCTGTACATGTGTTTGTATCCTTGCATTAATAAGTATAGAAATACAAAATTTTTCTAGACTGAAAAACAAGTGGCCATCCAAAAGGTTGGGGAGTATGAGCCCACTATGTAACTATCCTCAGTGCCCTGTGCACAAAAGGGACAGATCAGAAGGTTAGATTTGTCTAGCCTGTGGATTGTAAGTCCATAATAATGTATGTAGTTCTTTAAAGGGAACCTGTCACCCACCGTGCCGGGGTGACAGGCTCCCGACCCCCCGTTAGAGCCCCCTATACTCACGTGATCCCGCCGGGTCCCACTTCTGGAGATGGTCGGGTCACGGAGATATTAGCCACTGCAGCCCGGCGCGCGCGCTCCTCAGATGAGTTCAACGCTCATAGAGAATGACGGAGCGCTGGACTCTCCTGTCATTCTCTATGAGTGTTGGACTCATCTGAGGAGCGTGCGCGCCGGGCTTCGGGCGCCGATATCTCCGTGACCCGACCATCTCCAGAAGCGGGACCCGGCGGGATCACGTGAGTATAGGGGGCTCTAACGGGGGGTCGGGAGCCTGTCACCCTGTCACCGGGGGTGACAGGTCCTCTTTAATGATCAACCTGTGTGAAAAAATTAGGAGTGTGGATAAGAAACACATCACAAAAAACAATCTCAGGGCCCCATTTCAATTAATGGATGTCTATTAGCTCCAAATAGATACTCGTACAGTTCAAGGCTATGTTCACATTACGTAAGTTTGGCAAAAATTAACAGTCGTATTTTCTACGGTACTTACATAATGCAGCAGGCTAAGGGAATCCCGGCCGGAGTGTATACACATAGGGGGAGATTTATAAAAGGGTATATAAATACACCTAGTGTAAACTGCCCGCAGCGACCAATCACAGATCCTCTTTCATTTAATCAGAGCTGAAAGCTGAGCTGTGATTGGTTGCTGTGGTAAATTTACACTAGGTGTATTAACACCCTTCAGTAAATAGCGGCCGCCGAAAACCCTGTCAGTTCACACAATGGAGTGAGCAGCTCTGGCCATACGCTCCATTGTGTGCTGTGGGGAGTTCTGATGCGGCGCGCACTGATGCACCCGCATCAAAACTCAGCGGCGCTAAAGATGATTTGGCCGGAACTGCAGTACCGGCTGAGATGATCTTTTCTGAGACCGTAATGGCCGGTCTCATACTACGCGTAAACATAGCCCAATAGTGTATGGTATGGAATAATTTAAGTACGCAGAACACAAATACTCACAGCATTAACAATGCCAATGCAGTTTATTTCTGTGGTACATGGTACGATAATACGCTCACATGGCTAAACATTTTTTAACGTCCAAACCAACTGTAGTCCAAGGCCCCTTGGACTACTGGTGGTTTGGATGTGGGAAAATGTTCAGCCGTGTGATTTTGTAACTGTTGCTGGTCAGTTTCTATTTGGATCATAGTGGAGTTTTTTCTATTATCATGTACAGTATCCTGTTAAACCCCACTTTTCCTAATCCCACACACTGATCTGCCAATCACTCCCAAATTTGTGCACGTCTCCCATGCTGCTCACCTTACATAATAAAAGTCACTGTTATAGGAGCCAGCAGGACCAATGTTTCACTATGAATGTATTAGCTACATTAATAGTTTACTTTTTTCAAGCACAATCTATTATACAACATAATAATGTTTTCATTAGCTAAATTAATACAGGATTAGTCTATGTACTTGTCCTCATTGATGCAATGTTCTCAGGGAATGCTCTATTGTTACCTGCCATGAACCTAGTGTTGGTTTAGTTCTGAACATCACTGAGTAGTTTACATAAGATATCATCCTCCTATAATGTTGTCAACCATCCACTTGGTGAATAATTGGCTTGCCTTGAGTTACTTATTAGCTTTTACTGAATCCCCATTTAATGATGTGTTATTGTGTTTATAATTATATTGATTTCTTATGAAATTTTTCAACAGCCTCTGCTGAGTGAGTGTCTGTACCTTGAATGCACTGGTGTCTTGTCTTGTGGACAGAACTGGTTTGAGGGTGTGCAATCTATGCAAACGGAAAGAGCACAACACTTTCCACATTGCCACATTACATATTAGTGAATATGAGCATTGGTTAGGGGGGTCCAACTAGCACACATAAATACAAGTAGCATGTCCTGGCAGGTTAGAGTGGACATATTGTAGGTCTAGATGGGTGAATAAGCTTACAGATAATGGCCATGACTGTCTTGACCATTAATGGTGCGTTTACACAGAGAGATTTATCTGACAGATCTTTGAAGCCAAAGCCAGGAACAGACTGTAAACAGAGAACAGGTAATAATGGAAAGACTTCGATTTATCCTCTTTTCAAATCCATTCCTTGCTTTGGCTTAAAAAATCTGTCAGATAAATCTGTCTGTGTAAATGTGCCATTAGCCATTCAACTTGAGGCTAGACCAGATTGTAGAAGATGTAATTTGTACAACTGAGGAATTTTTTATCATATTATCTGCTACACATCAATTTTTCTCATATGTGCAAAGGTTAAAAAAGGGTTTTCCAGGAAAAAAGTAGTGCAGTGCCAAATAGCTGATCGACGTGGGTTCTGGGTGTCGGCACCCTGCAAATCAGTTACTGATGAGCTGTCCTATGAATAACTCATCAGTACATTTTGCCAGGAAAACCCCTTTAAATACTTTTCTGTTCTGCCACCTATAGCGGATCACATATAAAAGATGCATGGAACCTTGGTCACATGACCTTCTCTTTCCTCAGAGGGTTAAATTATTTTAGATTAGCTCAGGTAAGTGAACAGACATATCTGTCTGTCACTTGTTAAGCCATATGAGGAGAGGAGGTTTAAGTCTAGTTTAGTCTAAATATTTCTGGGTCAGTCATGGTAATCACAGCACTATGTGGCTTTCAGGAGATTTTACCCAAGACTATCAAAGAAGTCTGGCCGTTTCAAAAATCTCACAGGTGGCAGGGGCAGGAGAGAACATAACAACCAATCGTTGCTTACATTTCCCGTGCCTACCATGTGCCGCATAACAAAAATTAAAAATTAGCTAATTAGCAAATTAGTCAATCTCTAGTTACAACAATGCAATGGGATAGCCACCCTCCCTGAGTTTAATATTTTGTTGGAATTGGCACATTTTATGGCTGCCTAATTAATGTATAATCCTCAGTATCTACAATGGCTTTGTGGTTCCATTGCCATTGGTTACTCACCGAACTTTCGAGTGGAGCTGTCCATTACTTCTGTGAAAATATTTATCTACTGAGAACACAGATGCAAAATGAAAAGCATGCATGGTGAAGAGGAAGAAAGAACAAAAGAAAAACAAATGCAGTCGCCTTGAGGAAAGAAAAAAACAAATATGAAATATGTGCTAATCTGCAGAAAGGCCACCACATTTTAATGTTTAATTATGAAAATTTTTCTCTTTTGACAAGTGAAATGAATTTAGGCAGCCATGCATGGGGAGAAAGTTGAAGTGCCTGTAAATTAAATCAAAATCAAAATGAAAAATATAACCGTGGGTTTCATTTCCAACATGAGAAGAGCCATTCCTTATATCTGACATTGTACTGCAATCCATCAGAAATGTGATTCTTCACATTTATAAATGACGTGTTTCATGGACAGCGGAGAGGATAATGGAAAGTATTTTGTTGTATTCAAGCAAATAAATCTGTAATCTGTAATCATTCAGAATTTGGGTTTGTGTTGGAATTGCTTAGGTTAAGGACAACTCCAGCGCATAACACAACAGCAAACACATTTTTTATACTTACCATCACTCCTGGGTCCATCTATGTTTGAATTTCCTGCTGATCGTGGGTCCCCGAATCTCCGGTCAGCATCTTCATTCCCTCCAAACTTCCAACTTTTTCTCCTGGCAACGTCAGATGACTGACAACTTGCTCAGCAAGTCGGAGCTGATTAAGCTATGAGTCATCTGCTGACGTCCCAGAGTGGCTGGAGGCTGAGCAAGTTGTAAGTCTCCTGACAACGTAGCAGAGGAGGGCTGGATATAAGATGGTGCTAGCCATGGTCGACAGGGATCAGGTACGTGTGTATTAGCAGAAGCATAATTAAAGCACATTACAAATAGAACTTTGTAATGTGTTTTAGTTGCCTGCTTCAGGGCTCCCGGTGTCTGCGGCGGGGTAGCGCACTGATTGGCTGAGCAGGACGTGCTGAAAACCTCCAAAGCAAGCCGGAGAGGGGACCAGGTGAAGTATAGGCTCCGGCAGCGGAGGGTTAACGCGGAGGGCTGCTGACAAACTCGCAGCGGGATGTGCATCCTGCTGTGAGTTTGTCTGCCCATAGAGTTTATTGGGCAAGGATCCACATCGTGTCTTGCTGCGAATACACAGCGAGAAATCCGCTGCGGATCCGGTACGTGTGAACGTACCCTTTGGCTATGTTCACACATGGTACGAACAATGGCCGATGTTTGACACTCAAAAATAAATGTCAATTATTTCCACGGCTGTATTGAATAATGGCCTTTGTTCAATAAACTGTGTGAATAATGGTTGTTATGTGCATTGACTTTAATGCAGCACATTTGTAACAAAAAATATGTTGCGTGAACTGAGCCTTAAAGGTCATCAGTTGGTAAATATGGCAGATTTTACATCCCAAGGACAGTAATCAAGTGATGTTCTCTCCAGTACATAGTACTCATATCAAACTGGTGGTAGTTTTTGTATCCCAGCATGCTCTCATTTGATCTCATGACTTCCAGAATTAAAGGCCGGGAAATGGATAAGGTGTCTGAATGAAACTTTATCAAAGCATCTAGTATGTACACGTGAAGTAGACAAGGCTATTATTTCCTGTCTTGTTGCAGATCATATGCCTGACCAAACCATTCCTCCCCTGCAGTAGGAAATTCTCAAATATGTGATCTGTGGCAATTTAATGCAACAGAGTTCAAGACTAAAATGTGAGAAAGAGCCATAGATACAGCAATTGCTTTCCAAGCTAGGTGATCTGGATAGAATACATAAGCAGACCTATAACCCAGAGATATTAGCCGAAATCACTGTGGTACACAACAAATTGAAAGACATCATTGCCAAAAACTCACAAAAGCTCTAAGAACACTTCTGTAGCTACTCATATGAACAGTCTAATGAAGTCCTCCTCTGGCTTTAGATTCACAATTAACTGCGGGGGAGATTGGCAAAGTAATTTCTTCTAACGTGAGCAAGAGTCCAGGGCTGGGCTTAGCCTCCTAGTATTAGAAAAAGGTTTAGATCCAACCTACTTTTTAATTGTGTTTCTTTGGCCTGTCCTTTTCCTAGACAGGCACTGGCTGAACATGAGGTGGTCTTGCCCAGTTGCATCCAACTTCTTCAGGCATTGGTAATCAAATGCCGCTATCCAAATCTCTGTTGATTAGAATTTGACCACTTGCAATCTTTCCTTGATGATTCTGATATCCTTTCCGTTGCAGTTCTGAGATGCCTTCCCCAACTATGTCAGCATTTATTAAATTGATATATTTCAAAAAGTGAACCCTTCCTTTGTACACTGACGAGAAAAAGGGTAACAGTGTTTTGAACTTTTGACTTTTAGACTACAATGATTTTATAGACAATCATCTTGCACATCTCATGCATAAATTTGAGTATTCAGCATATGCTTAGTTGTGCAGATTTGTGTCATGTAACTGTATTCTTACAGTTTTGCTTCTGGTGCTGGAACAACCTTCTTCTTGTATACTACAAATTACAACCTGTTCTCACATTTTCTAATAGCTTAGTATGTTAGTTGGTAGATTTGTGGTATGCCCCCGGTGTTATGGCAGACGTATGGCTGGTCACTTGCCAGATGGTGAAGTGTGACGCCAGTTTTAAGGTGGTTGGCCGAGATAAAGCAGGGCCCAGTGATGTTATGTCGTGACACCAGTCTCGGTTGGGCACACAGGTATGGTGGCACACCTGCTTTTAGTTTGAGGGCCGGTTATACCTAGTTTCCCTGTGGTCAGTGACCTGCTGGGCTGTTGCAGGGTCCCTTGGGTAGTAGTTACAGTGGTCCAGAGTGGAATGACGACCCACCCGGACTATTGGCACTGCCACCCACAGACAGGGGAGATGACCCAAGGAATGTTTGTGTACTGTGTTGGTGCGGGGTGAGAAATCACAGAATCTCTTTATCATAAATAAGGTCTGCTTTGGAGAATGCGTATGTACAATTGCGCTTTTTGAGTTCTGTGATGTTCAGGGTGTCTCTATAGAAGATGGATCTTTACCAACTGTTCACATTCCTGGCACATTTCTTTAACATTTACCCCCAAAAATCTGAAACTTTTTCTCTCCTTACTCTACACTGGACTATGATTTATTCACTATGAGCAGTAGCACAGTCTTGCTTGGACTGTTTTCACATATATCCTTTTGTTAGATAATGTAAAATTCTCCTCCACAGTTTGATATGGCAATTTGATGCCTAAGCCCTCTTGACCAATTAAGCAGGGTGAACACAGTGCCTGAGTAATTTTATAAAAAGCCAAAAAGCTAATGATAAAAGTGCTGCTGCTTGAAACATTTTAACACACTGGATTGAATAAGAAATCCTAGCGATGCTAAGTAGCCTATTTTATGCTAAAACTCCAGTCACTTGGAGTCCCGACAGCTTTATGAAATTCCTGGAACACAAGTGGCCAAAACTTGTGCTTGCTACAGTACCTCTTATAGTAATATGGCACCTTATTGAGGTACTGTTTCATACTCACACATCACTTTATCTGGTCCATTTAGATATGAACATCAGCTCACATGGCAAACACAGTGGGTACAGATGATGCTTATGGAGGATGCCCAATGCTGTGTATGTCACATGCTTCTCCATGCTCTGGCATCTTATTAATGTGACAGGGTTTGATAAATTTTAAAGGGGTACTCCAGCGGGGGGGCACTTTTTTGCTGGGACCGGGGAGGAGGTGGCCGAGGGAAAAGATGTCCACTCACCTCCCCGGTTCCAGCGGCGGGTCCTGCGGCGCTCCGGTGCCCGGTTCCCGGCCGCTTCCGGGTGTCTGACGCAGGCCTGAGATGTGATGTCTCAGGTCCGCTCAGCCACTCAGTAAAGGAGGCGGGATCTGAGCGGACTTGAAACGGATCCCGCCTCCTTCACTGATTGGCTCAGCGGACCTGAGACGTCACATCTCGGGCCCGCGTCAGACACCCGGAAGCGTCCGGGAAACAGGCACCGGAGCGCCTTGATGCGGGACCCGCCGCTGGAACCGGGGAGGTGAGTGTACATCTTTTCCCTTGGCCACCTCCTCCCCAATCCCAGCAAAAAAGTGCCCCTCCCCCCCGCTGGAGTACCCCTTTAAGAATGGGGTACAGCCATAGCAAATAGCTTTGTGTGCCAGATTAACCTTTCTGAGTAGTGACGAGGTGATTTTAGAGCCTTTACTGCTGTTATTGAGCCCCTGGAAGCCCCTTCCATGCTGCACAGCTATTTCTCATTCAACACAATTCAGGGGGCAAGACCAGGGCTGGGCTGTTTGCCAATAATACCCATACAGGTCATTCCTTTCCCTGACTTAGCATTACCATGACCCGGATCACAGGGACTTATATTAAACCGGCTGGTGGGCTCTGGTGTTTTGGGGACTACTTGTCACAGTGGCCAGGAATGGTAACACCAACCCCTGGACACACGGAAACCAGACCTTGGTTAGAACTACTGTGAGATGTAGAGTGTAGGTGCAGGTGCAGCGGCAGAGAAGGCACAGCTCCTAAATGGCGACATCCTGAATGGGTTAAGGAAAGTTTTATGCATGAAAACACTGGGAGTTTAGTCACCATTTCGCATCTAATATACTCTGCCTGAGCTGACATTCAGATAAGTTAAGTAACCGGGGACAGGTCACAAGGCTAATGCTTTCTTAAGCAGTCTCAAATGTGTTAGTAAGTAGGAGATTTAATGAGGGAGTTCATTGGTCAGTGAAGTTTTAGGGGATTAGGCGCTTGGTTTGTAGTGAACTGAGCTGGTTTGGAAGCCTAGGAAATCAAATAGCGATCATTTTCTAAAGCATCCCACAAAACGGCCACAAATCTGCAAGGCTGCCGTCATTACATTAGCCTTTCCACTCCAAAAGAGAAAACTTTCTATTCCAATATTGAGGTTAATCTCCAAAACAGTACAGCAAAGCGGCCACAAGCAGCACAGGCTTTGAATTAAGCAGTAGGAGGTTTTATATTCCCAGCTCTCATCCTTAACAAGAAGGAAATTTCTTTAGAAAACAAACTGCATCTGGTCATCTTCTCCTCGGATATCTATCTTCTGGGTTCATAGGAAGACACGTGTCTAGTCGGACTCCATTAGTTTTAACGGGATTGACTCTGCGCCATCTGCTTTCTGAATGAGTTCCTCTAAATCACAACACGGCCCCGAATTTTACCAGATGACTTTGGAAATTAGACTCATAATCACTAAAACATTTGAAAGGTCTGCTGAAATCAACACAGCCGGAGAAATTGGGCGGAAGTCTGATGGAACTGATGATGTTTTTATAGCCAAAGGGGAATGAAAGAGCCAAATGGCTGTAATGCATATGTCCAGTGCTTTGTTATTAAACACCTCATTTTGCATATTAGGAGCTATTAACTTAATTAAGAAAATGTGTAGGAACCTATTGTACCTATTTAGCAAGGAAACTTTACCTATTATATGGAGAAAACAAACATCTAAATGATTGGCACAGGTTATTATCATAGATGGCTGTTAGGGGCATTATCTGTCTCCTGATTAGGGCTTGATTATAAAGAACTTTCCTTGTCCTCCTGTGCCTAAATTGACAGTTATGTTATGAGGCTTCTTAAAGGAGCATTGACTTGAAGGTAAGCTGTATCCAAAGAGGGTGTACTTTGCATATCCTTTCTCTAGAATTCCCGATGCAGCAATGAATGGCCTATAGTTCCCCACATGTCTTTTGCTGCTCACTTTAAGAAGGAACAACACCTCTTTGGTCACACTGTTTTCATTACACAGTACAACTTGGGTTTGATTGGAATAGAATACTTAATTTCTCCTGTGCTTGCACTGCATAAAAAAGCGAACACTTGGGGGGGGGATTTCTATTAAGCCCCAACCCCTTTTTCACGGCAGGATTCACTAAGAAGCGTATGCCTTATGCAGGTGTAAATCATGATAAATGAGGTGTCTCCTCCCCGCCTCATCACGCCCCCGCAAGCTCCGCCAGCCCACCCATCGGGGGAGCAGGGTGCACAGGGGGCGTACGCCAGGGAGAAGGGGCGAATCTGTACCTTATCCCTGGTGTACGCCTCTGGAATAAGCTTCATAAATCCCCCCCTTACTGTCAGCTTTCACCACAAATTACAGTGATCAATGAGATCCCGGCATCTTTGTGGTCATCTTATTGTCAAGAGATTTAGACTTTTCTCTTTCTTTTGCAGTATACAATTTTCATTTTATTCCTCATATGCAGTGTTGGACTGGGGTAGCTTTGGTCCATCAGGGGATTTGATTCTAGGGGCCCACCCTACACACACCAGGTATAACCTGCACCAAACCTTTCATATTACTATAGTGACTTTGCACAGCGCTGCTAGTTCACTGCTAGTAACTTGTCAGTCACTCTATGCAAACAGCTTAGCATGCCACTTACATTTTTTGAAAGTAGAAGTCCCATGAAACTAACATATCTCAGGCAGGCAGGGTGGAACATAATAAAAAAATTATACTTACCAGTCCCCCGTAGGGCCTCCTTAACATTATCCTCCAGCTCCTCTAGCTGCAAGGTCACATACTCGGCTGATGGGTCGCCTGCTCAGCCAATCACTGACTGCTACAGGACACCAGTAAAGTCACTAACTGGCTGAGCGGGCAATCCATCAGCCGATCCATGACATTACAGCTGGAGGAGCCAGGCCCGTAACATACACACAACCTGCATGGGGACTGGTAAATATACTCCTCTGCTTGCCTGTCATTTGTTAGTTTCACAAGAATTCTCTGTCAGCTGTAATTCATGTTCCAAACTGCTGACACTGTTAGATGCTGTTAGGTCAAGAAGACACATAAGGGGAGATTTATCAAACATGGTGTCAAATGAAACTGGCCCAGTTGCCCTTAGCAACCAATCAGATTCCACCTTTCATTCCTCACAGACTCTTTGGAAAATGAAAGGCGGAATCTGATTGGTTGCTAGGGGCAACTGAGCCAGTTTCACTTTACACCATGTTTGATAAATCTCCCCTATAGTACCTTAAATATATTTGTCTGTGCTTCCCTAGCATAGAAATGTTTTTATTTCCTACAAAGTGTCAAGGAGACTTTTCCAAGCTCCTTAGCAGTTGCAAGCTGCAATGTCTCCTCTCTTCCCGCTTTCCTGCTTTATTGACACCTGGAAGCTGAGTCCCAACCAGGTTTAGGTATTAAAGACGGAGTTTGCACATAACGAGAGCGCACATACTGTGTATATACATATTACATACAAATATGCACAATACATACACACATCATAAACAGATATAAACAAATGCACATTACATATATGCAAAGATAATACATACTTACACCATAATCACATACATACATACATACTTCACATACACATACAGATTTACCTCTCATACAGGAAAGCACCAGATACATCTCACATTCTGTTAGATCTGCAGCTCCAGGAGCTGCTCCAAAGCCACACTGTGCAGGTTGCAGCCCCTCTCCCTCCTCCTGTTTCTCGACTGCCAGCAGCAGCACATAGAGCAGATGGAGGCAGCCTGAGAGGAGGAAGTAGGGGAGGGACCCAGAGGAGAGGGGCTGTGCTGATTCTGCACACTACATGCTGCTGCCTGTCACCCCAGTCACTACTTGCCTCTATATAATAAGATGAAACCCCAGGTTACTATATAGAGGCAGTGAGTGCAGCAGTGCTGTGGAATTATATGTCATCCTGCAGCTGCTAAACAGGGTGGTCCACTCCTGATCAGGGGTCCACAAAAGGGTAGGACCCACCGGGAGATTCCCCTGTAGGCCAGCCCAAGCCTGCTCATGTGCGTATTGCATGAC
Source organism: Dendropsophus ebraccatus (assembly GCF_027789765.1). NCBI lineage: Eukaryota > Metazoa > Chordata > Amphibia > Anura > Hylidae > Dendropsophus > Dendropsophus ebraccatus. Next base: position 81,441,700 of record NC_091457.1, read on the forward strand.
AGACACCATCATCAGACCGACAGTTCAGCTTGCACAGGCGCAGAGACAGCTGAAATACTGTACTGGAAGGAGGAAAGACTGTCTCAGGCCTTTTATTGCTTATGAAGTGTTTGATATATTGGGCTATATGGCAGTATTATTTTTATATATGAATTATTACTTGGCATTGCATGTTATTAGTGTTCATTAATATTCATTAGAAATTAATATACATTTTGCCCAATGACCTCTTCTTTCATGTCCAAGCTAAAGTTTTCGCTTGAGTTCCTTAGATTACTGCAACTTTTGTTCTATTAAATGGAACCTTAATCCAAATTGGAATTGCTGGTACCCGCCGTTCTACTGCTAGGGTGCTGCATTTACATTCTATTGTTTAGAATTATTATCTCTTCCTTTCTATGGTATCCTGGAGAGGGTCAGATGGAAGTCCTGAAAAATCGCTGGCCAAATTGACTTAAAAACATACAGTAGACTGATACAGTGACAGGGAGGTGGCTGCACTAAAGATGATGTTACTTGTAGTTCCCCTAGGTCAAAGTGCTTGCTGATGGTGTTTTGTGGTGCCTTTGATGGTTGACAGACATTCAGGTGAAATTTTATGTGTGTGTGTTAACCCTTTGATGCTTTAAGCTATGTCTGACACATACAAGCCATATAACATAAATAAAAAATATTGCAAATTAATGTACTATACCACAGACATCAGTAAGACCAGTGAGGGATCATAGTTTGGCGGATTGAGTGGATCACCATCATTTAATAGCAAATATTTGCTGTTATCTTAAAATAACGGCGGTTGTATTGAAATAATGGCAATTATTTACCGTTATATGGCAGCCATCCACTCAATTTCAACATTGTGTGAACATAGCCTTTCAGTGTTTTTAATCCATTCCTGGTTTGGTTGCTATGAGGACCTGACATGAGGACCAAATACTGCCTGAAATATGCTGTGTGTGAACCCAGCCTTAAGATGCACATGCAATTGGCACTCTATCAAGGTGGCTGCGACTTATGGCACAGGCAGCGTCTTTACACACTGCCTGTGCCAGAAGAGGAGAGCTACACTGGGAGAACTGCAGAAACCAGGGAGCGTGTGTGAGGTAAATTAGTTTTTTTGTTGTTGTCATGGGGGCCATCTACTATAGCATGACTACTCACAAGAGGGCATCTACTGTAGGGGGCAGCACAGGGGACCAGCTACTATAGGGCCATCTGCTTTATGGAGACTTCATGGGGGGGGGTTCCAGCAGTGGATTGTAAGAGGGGCGTTCCGGGCGGCAGCCCGGGGCCCTGAGCTCCTGGGGGGCCCATGACCACCCAAAAAGACTTATACTTTCAGTAGTGTACTGTCTCCTGGCTACACTTCCGCCATGATTTGCAAAAAATCCGTTTTTTTAATGGCAATTTTTCACAAATCAGGACATCATGACATTATACTGTACTATGAACGCCAGGCTAGTGCCGCCATAGTTACAGTGGGGTGGGGGGCCCAGGCTTGGTGAACAGCCCGGGGCCTATGGTAAAGTTAATCCGCCCCTGTGTTTACCTACTATATGGGGACTGCACAGAAGGGGCAATCTACTCTATGTTCGGTGCCATATACTATATGGGGGATGCACAGAGAGGGCCATATAGTATATGGGAAATCCACAGAGGGGTCATCTGCTATATATATATGAAGAATTCACAGAGAGGCTATCTACTATATATGGGATGCACAAAGGGGGACATCTACTATATGGTGGATGCAAAAAGGGGGTCATCTACTTTATGGGGAATGCACAAAGGGCGCCATATGCTATATAGGGGATGCACAGAGGGACCTAATACTATATGGAAGCTGCACAGAGAGGCCTAAAACTACATAGGGCCTGCACAGAGAGGCCTGTTATTATAGGGGAGTTGTACCGAGGGGCGTAATACTAAATCAGAACTGGGTTAATACTATAGAAGGGGTGCAAAGAGAGGCCTAATTCTACATAGGGGCATAAAGAGGGCCTAATATGATATGGGGCAACAAAGTTTGACCTACCCTCTATATGAGAACACAGAGGTCATTACAGATGGTGTGGAGTTTGTAAAGAGATGAGGATGGGGCGAAAGTGAGGAGTCTTAAATATTTAACAGAGTCTGTGGAGAGAAGCTGTGGCTGGGAGAAGTCCTCCAGGCTGGGTGGAGCGACTCTAATCTAAGGATCCCCTTGTGATTCACTCTGAGAAGACATGCCCTGTGAGTCATTCAGAAAAGATGTCCCTGTGAGTCACTGGATGTAACCGCACTATAGTCACTTATATGTTCAGAGCCTTTGTAGAGCTGGATCTACCTCTATATGATCACTGTGACACTGGTCTCTGTACAATATTTTTTTTTTTAGTAGCAGTGTGGTGGCATCAGTCAGTGTATAGTGGTATAAGTAATATTTTTCCTAGTAAACTGGCACTGTTGGTATTATTGGTCTTGGTATACTGGATTTGGTCATTAACAGTGTGGTGGTAATAGTAGTGGTCATGGTGTGGTGGTAATATTTCCCCCCTGTATACTGGTATTTTTGGTTATTTTAGTCTTAGTATGGTGGTAATATTTATGATGATAATTAGGGATGAGCGAACTTTTGAAAAGTTCGGTTTGGTTTGATCCGGCGAACTTTCCTGAAGTTCGGCTTCGTCCGAACCGAACCTAAAACGAACCTTGCAATAACGGCTGAATAATTGCAGCTACAATAGTGGGCGTGTGATAGGGTATAGTTTGGTTTAGTTGCAGTTGCTATTAAAATAAAAAAAGTGAAAAAAAAACAAAGTGCAAAAATAGTGGAAAAAAAAATTGTTTAATTATTAAAACAAATTTTCGTTCTAAAAAAAAAACATTTTCGTTGTTCAATAGCATAATTAAAAGGAATCCATGCTGTTGCAATTAAATATACTGTTAATAAAAAAAAATTAATATATAAATAAATGTGTGTATATATTTATATATATATTTATTTATTTACAGTATATTTAATTGAAAAAGCATTGATTCGTTTTAATTATGTTATTGTACAACAATAATAGCTTTCTTAGAACGAATATCTGCTTTATTAATTAAATATTAACTATTTAATGGAGCTATATTAATGCATGGGTCGGATGCAGTGCATGCGGTCCATGGAGTTTAAAGGGTTAAGTAGTGATGCAGTAACATCACTACTAACCCTCTGTGGCTGTACAGTAAGGAGGGGTGCATAGCGCACCCCTCCATACAGTACAGGAGCAGGGAATCCCTTAATTAAGTGGGGATTCCCTGCCCTACGGGGTTTCCCACCAAGAAGCAGAAAGCGGTCTGCTTCTCAGCGGGAAATTTAAAATCCTCTGCACAGAAGTTACAGTCTGGCTCCCAGGGGCTTAAGTCCTTGGGAGCCAGACTGTAACTCCCATGCCTATGCTGGAGGTCACCCAGCTTTCCCAGCATCCTGTTAGGTTAACCCTAACAGGATCCTGGGAAAGTTGGCTGACCTCCAGCATAGGCATGGGAGTTACAGTCTGGCTCCCAGGGACTTAACCCCCTGGGAACCAGACTGTTCTGGCACTGCACCTGCACCAGCAAGGAAGGGGGTTAAGTGCCCCCTCTCTTGCTGGGGCAGATGCAGTGCAATCTCCAAGGGGTGGTGAGGGGGGTGATGGCAGGGGCTTACCTGCTGCTTTGTCCATAGTTGGTAGCAGTCCCGGTATGTCCGGTAATGACTGCGGGGGCGGGGCTTATCAAGACATTCCGGGACTGCTAGCAACTATGGACAAAGCAGCAGGTAAGCCCCAGCCATCACCCCTCCCCCACCACCCCATGCAGTGGTAACATCAGGGTGGGTAGAGCCATTGGTTTAGGCCCTCCCCAGTCTAAATATTACCAGCCTGCTGCCGCCCCAGTACAGGAGCGCCAATTTTGACGCTCCGGGACCACTGGCACCCGGCTCTTCCCAGTACCCCTGGTGGCATTGGGTACTGGGGTAATAAAGGGGGGGTTAGTTTTAGCCATTTTACACCAGCTAACACTAGGCCCTGACTTAGTAATGGATTCCGTCTATTAGACGGCTTCCACTACTAAGTCTATATAGTAAAGAAATAAAGACAAGACACAAGTGAAAACATTTTTTTATTCAAATAAAAACACCCCCATACCCCTCATTGACCATTTTATTGCACAGTAAAGTCCGCCGGTCATCGACGTAGTCCAAACGAATCCGACGTAATCCTCTGCATGCCGTTATCTGAAAAATAAAAATAAAAAACAGAAGCAAAAACAGCATGTAAGGGGTTAAGTCCCTGGGAGCCAGACTATAACTCCCATGCTTATGCTGGAGGTCACCCAGCTTTCCCAGGGTCCTGTAAGGTTAACCCTTACAGGATGGTGGGAAAGCTGGGTGACCTCCAGCATAGGCATGGGAGTTACAGTCTGGCTCCCAGGGATTTAACCCCCTGGGAGCCAGACTGTTCTAGCACTGCACCTGCACCAGCAAGGAAGGGGGTTAAGTGTCCCCTCCCTTGCTGGGGCAGATGCAGTGCGATCTGCATGGGGTGGTGGGGGAGTGGTGATGGCTGGGGCTTACCTGCTGCTTTGTCCATAACTGCTAGCAGTCCCAGAGTGTCCCGATAAGCCCCGCCCCTTGACCTAAGCCCTGCCCCGCAATCGGGCGCATCCAATACAGGGGTGGGGCTTATCGTCACGGGGCGGGGCTTACCGGACATACCGGGACTGCTACCAACTATAGACAAAGCAGCAGGTAAGCCCCAGCCATCACCCCCCTCACCCCCCACCCCATGGGAATCCCCACTTAATTAAGGGATTCCCTGCTCCTGTACTGTAAGGAGGGGTGCGCTATGTACCCCTCCTTACTGTACAGCCACAGAGGGTTAGTAGTGATGCTACTGCATCGCTACTTAACCCCTTAAACTCCATGGACCGGGTAGTAATAGTTAATATTTAATTAATAAAGCAGATATTCGTTCTAAGAAAGTTATTTTCCTTGTACAATAACATAATTAAAACGAATTATGCTTTTTCAATTAAATATACTGTAAATAAATATATATATATATATATATATATATATATACACACACACATTTATTTATATATTTTTTTATTAAAAGTATATTTAATTGCAAAAGCATGAATTCCTTTTAAGTATGCTATTGAACAATGAAAATGTTTTTTTTAGAATGAAAATTTGTTTTATTAATTAAATATTAACCATTAGAGGGATTGGCATTATTGTCGGGGATCGCTAACCCCGGTAATGCAGATTCCTGTAAAACTGTTTCCCTGCTTTCCCAGATGCATTCCAGAGGTGTTTGCATCACTTTCTTAAGATTTTATTTGTTATTGTTATTTTAACCAGATTCGTTACGAACTTTCTCAAAGTTCGGTTTGGTGACGAACCGAACTTTTTGCAAAGTTCGTAACGAATCTGGTTCATTACAGTTCGGTTCGCTCATCCCTAATTATAATATTTCCTTCTTGTATTCTAGTATCATTGGTAATTTTGGTCTCAGTATGCAAGATTTAGTCAGTAACAGTATGGTGGTAATATGTATGGTAATAATATTTGCTCTTTATATGCTGGTGTGGTAGGGGATTTAATGCAGGTTGAGTGGACAACCTGGGGCCCAGGGTACATTTATTCTGCCACTAAGGCATATAAGATATGGCATTTTTACAGATGACCATAGTGGAACACTGTTCTTCTATTAGACTTAAAGACTTAAAATAGACTATTGAAACGAAGTGTAACTTTCCTTGATGATTTTTATTTTACTCCTACTAAGATCTATCTCTAACCTGCTCCTGACTCACATTATACGGTTGTCTCTCATTGCTACCTGACCAGATGCAGGTCCCTAGTGGAAAGTATAACAGCGTTTTAATGCATCCTTTGACAGAGGTCCTTCATCTAGGAAGAAATGGGAAGTCTGTGGGGTGTTCATTGCGCTCTGAAACAATGCAGATGGCTGGCAATTTGACAGACTCCAGCAGCGCTGAACTGTGAATATGAAAATGCAGAGGCAAATGGCATGAATATTATGGCTCTGTCACGCCACAACAGACAAATTATAGTGACCCAGTTTACACAATAGCACCTGGTAAGAATTCATTGCAGCAAACTGCTTGATTTCATTCTCCTAAATAAGCTGAACCAGCTGGACTTGCACATCTGACAAACAGATTCATTAGAGGGGAAATTTGGTTACAGGGTGTCACACATATTATAGGAGGCATAATAAAATAAGGAAAATAAAACTATCTCTTTCAGAAGGCATAAGTAGCAATTTTTACTTTAGTATTTTGACTAAATCCACTGTTCATACCCTCCTACTTTTCTATATGTTATATAGTAGGTGAACACCAGTAGCTGCTGACAAATAGTCTAGAACACCCCCTTCAGCATAGTCAAAGCAAAGTCAATCAGCTGCTTCCAAAGCAAGCAAAACTTTGTTGTGCGTTAACAACGCCTTCCTAACCTATGATTTACATGTACATGGGGAAGCACAGATCTGGCTGAGCTGTCTCCTTCATACATGACAGGGGTGATCACCATGAGCAGTAGATACTCAACGTCAGTGACTGGCATGAGAAAGCACACAACAGCAATCCAGGTGGGAAAGGTGCCCATCGTGTCACAGTACTGATTGTCACCCCTGCAGTACAATGGTGGAGCACTAATCCGTTGCAATTGCAGCAAGCTTTATAGTGGAGAAAAACAAGGCCACTTTCCTCCAGAGACAGCGCAACTCTTGTCTCAGTTTGTCTCAGTTTGGGTGGGGTTTGCTACTAAGTTTCATTTAAGTGAATGGAGCTTAATTGCAAACCACACCTGGACTGGAGACAAGAGTTTTGTTTCTGGAAGTAAGTGGCCATGTTTCTCTAACATTGGATAACCCCTTAAAACGTGGTGGAAATCTATTACAGATCTGAGCTCGCAGATTCGCTGGGTTTATTGAGGGGCGTGCATCCAGTGTGGATTAAATTAAATATGGTGTAATAACATGCTAGTCTTAATAAATCCCCCTATAGTCTATACACTTTTATGCTTCTGACTTTACAATGTGTGTAATTATTGATTAATATTGAATTTTTTTTCTAGTGCAATTGAACACAGCATAAAATCTTCAGTATACATTTTTAGATTCACACATAGAATATACAGTATATGCATGGAAATCTACATGTAAAATCAACAGCCTATGATCAAAACTGCATTTAGTGTTATTGGATGTTATTGTGCTTGCACACTGCTGCCATCTTCCAATCAGGGGATGGTGGATGAATAATGGAACGTCCCTACTTACAAGTTCTACCCTTACGTGTGTGTGTGTGTGTGTATGTGCGTGAGAGAGGGATTTTAAGACAATGTTTAGCTTGATGAAGGCTGTCTTCAGTTGAAACATTGCACATGTTTCTTGCACTGATTTTAATAGAGGAATAAATGTTAAATTTTATTTATTCCCTTGTGGGCTCTGTTGCTACTGCAAGGTCTGCTCTCAATGGTGACCTTAGCAGACCTAGGGTCCTATTCCACGAAGCAAAAATGGATCACTCCGTGGAATAGAGACAATGTGCAGCTGATGATTGTGTCATCGTCTGATGATGCAGGTCTTCTCCTGCGCTCCTTCTTTCTCCCAGTCCTGCGCGCAGAAACAGCTTTGGTGCGGCATGTCTGCCATGTTTAGGTAAAGTATGGTGTTTAAACAAGGGCTGCAAGGACATCGGTAAGGATGACCCTGCAGCCCTCGCTAAACGATTATTGGGCCGTGTAATAGGCCCAGTAAACGAGCGCCGATCTAGCAGATCGGCACTCGTTTACAATATTAATCGGGCTCCCATCGGCCCGTGGAATAGGACCCCTGCTCTCTGAAGAGAGGTCGGGCTAGATAAAGCTCCCCCTTTCTTACAGAAGGTTCCTCCTGTCAAACTCCCTCACCCCCCAGCTGTTTCAAAACTACAACTTCGATCATGCCTGGACAACCAAAGCATTAGCTATCTGTGTACTAGAGTGTTAAGCATGTGTCTTGGTTAACCCTCTCTGTGTAAAAAGTAGGGAAAAATCGTATGGTACCATGTTAGCCAGAAAAATCCATATGGTGGTCAATACATTCAATCAAAGTATTTTAGGAGTGTTAATTTTATTAGCCAACATAAATTGTTACAATAATGAGATTTTGGGATTCAATGAACCCTTTGTCTAATAAAGGTATCACTCCTAAAATATTTTGATCAAAAGCATTTACCAGTGTAAAAAGTACAATGGCACATTAAACTCATATCCACAAACTTTGTAGAAAACCATGCGTACCAAAACACTACATAGTGTTTTTTATTAAATGTTTCAAAGTGTTTCAAGACTGTACAAGCTCCCTCAACAGGTATAGTACAATTTTTGATTTATTCCATAGAGATCTTATTATCTACTTCTGTCGGAAAATTGCAACATTTTAAACTTGCTCTAAATAAAATTGTAACAATCTTTCCTTTTTTTCTGATCACAGAGTTATACATTGTGTATAGTCACTGACTAATTGTCATTTATGAAAGAAGAATAAGTTATATCTCATGGGGCAACCATTCCAGCAAGGTGCAAAAGCAATTACGAATGATTGTGCAAAACAATGTAATATAATTACAAACTCCCTTACTAAATGAATAATACTGTACCTAATAGCTGTACCTTAAGCTTCCATCAGGTACTACACGTTATCAGTCAGACCTCTATACATCAATGAATGAAATCAAACGAATGCTAATGGGCAACATGAATTTTCTTTATAGCTTATAGGATAAGTATTTTTCATTTCATTAAGTGTTATCTCTTACCCTTAGATGATGTAGGACCACTGCTCTATAAATTGTCTAGGGGCTTTCCAAATGTTGCAAAATGCAGGGCTCGGCAACATTCAGAAAGTCATGGTGACAGCCACCCTTACCATATGCTGATCTGCAGTTCTCCTAAATCGGCTGTGATAATGACAGCCCTGGGAGTTATAAGTTTTGCAGCCTGTGGCTATCCAGATTGCAGAACTACAGTCCCCACCTGACAGTTCAGGAGGGCATCAGGAGGAGGATGTTTAGGTAAGTAACATTTCAACATCATTGCAGCCCTGCCTTAAAAGGACAAGCTAACATCGATTCAGTGATTGCTCCATTAACACAGGTGTGGGTGTTTATGAGGACAGGGCTGGAGATCAATCTGTCATGATCTGTCAAGTAAGAATGACACCACTGGACACTTTAAAAGGAGGCTGGTGTTTGGCATCATTGTCTCTCTTCTGTTAACCATGGTTATCTCTAATGAAACACGTGCAGTCATCATTGCACTGCACAAAAATGGCCTAACAAGGAGGAGTATCGCAGCTAGAAAGATTGCACCTCAGTCAACAATCTATTGCATCATCAAGAACTTCAAGGATAGAGGTTCCATTGTTGCCAAAAAGGCTCCAGGGCGCCCAAGAAAGACCAGCAAGCGCCAGGACCATCTCTTAAAAGTGTTTCAGCTGCGGGATCGGGCTACCAGCAGTGCAGAGCTTGCTCAGGAATGGCAGCAGGCAGGTGGGAGTGCATCTGCACACACTGTGAGGCTGGCTCTTCTTGCCCCTTATAAGTACTGGGGCTGCCCCTCTGCAGTGGCTGTCACAGCAGAAGGGTGGCCTCAGTATTCATTAAGGCAAAATAATGTGGTGACAAGAGGTTCCTAGGTGGTGTAGAGCTGGGCCAGATGGTGGTGCTCCTGATCCACTTATCACGGTGGCCAGGAGGGCATATGCCCACCCCTGGATACACCAACAAAACACTTTTTTAATATGGGTGTAGATGTAAATTAAATTGCTAGAGTCATATTAAATTTCAACAAGAAAACAATTTTACTGTAATACCTTGAACGCAATACAACGTAGTAAGTCTTTTCATTCAACATAGGTGTAATATATAAAATCCAATCCCTTGAAGGGGGTATCTGTAGGCTTGTGAACACAGCTTCTGGCTGGAGGAATAATACTTAAGGTCTTTGAATACTGTATCTTGGCTGGCTTTGGAAGAGGGGAGAACTGAGGATTACTCTGGGCTTATCGGGGCCTACCTAGACCCTGAGGTACTCAACTGTGGGGACTTTAAGAGAAAATACCTACGCCCATAGGTATGAATCCTCCACCTTTCGCTGTCTATGGACATCTAGGAACATAGGTCCCACCTTGTGGGTATAGCTAGCAGTTGGGGGGACCCCTAAGGAACCTAGCAAGTTGCAGTGAAGTCTTTCAGCTTACTGCTTTTACCTATTCACTGTCTTGTAGTCCTGTTTAAGTTGTCAGGAGAGAAAATAGCCGCCCAGTGTAGGTAGAGTATCCCTTTAGTCCTTTTTCACCTCAGCCTCCTCTATAGGTTGTTAGCCAGACATGGATGTCTTTAAGCAGTTGTGGAAAATATAAATAAAAGAATCTCTGTCCTCATAGTGCTGGACAGGGCGACTGGCATACAGTAAGTCAGGACCTAAAAGAAAACCTTAGCAGAAGCTTTCTGTAGTGTAGTCCTTTCTCAGAGAAAATGCTTACTCATCTGATTTCTCTCAGGGAAACAATCTAATCCTGATTGGCCAGACACAGACTGGGAGGCCTTAACCCCTTCCCTCCTGGGCATATTTTCATTTTTGCGTTTTCGTTTTTTCCTCCTCTGGTTTAAAAGGCCATAGCACTTTGCAATAGCAGACTTAGTTTTTGCATAAAATATATTGCGGAACCAGAAAAAAATTATATGCACAGTGAAATTGAAAATAAAACGCAATATTTTTTATTTGGATTGGTTTTGTGTTTACACTATGGGCTATATGGTAAAACTGACTTGTTATGCATGTTCCTCAGGTTGTTACGATTACAACAATATGTAACATGTATAACTTTTATATTATTTGATGGCTTATAAAAAATCAAAACCTTTCAAAATAACTAAATGTTCTTTAAAATTGCTCCATTCCCATGCTTATAGCGCTTTTATCCTTTGGTCTATGGGGCTGTGTGAGGTGTCATTTTTTGCGTCATGATGTGTTCTTTCTATCGGTACCTTGATTTTGCATATGCAACTTTTTGATCTCTTTTTATTACAATTTTTCTGAATTTGATGCGACCAAAAATGTGCAATTTTGTACTTTGGAATTTTTTTGCGCTTACGCTGTTTACTGTGTGAGATCAGGAATGTGATAATGTAATATTTCGGGCAATTACGCACGCCGCGATGTCAAATATGTTTGTTAATTTATTTATTTATTTTTATTTATAAAATGGGAAAAGGGGGGTGATTTAAACTTTTATTAGGGGAGGGGGGTTTTATTAATAAAAACACTTTTTCTTTTTTTATTTTCATGTACAGCAATTAGAAGCCCCGTGGGGACTTCTATATAGACAGCACTGATCTCCCATTAAGATCAATGCTGTGTATATAATAGAGCACCGATCCATCAGATCGGTGCTCTATTATAATGGTCTGCAGCAGACCACATACATTGATTGCCGAGCCGGGATCAGCATCATTCCGACGCTGAGTCCCGGACGGCTCAGTACACCGGATCTCCCCTCCGCGATTGCATCGCGGGGGGGGGGATATCCGGCCACTAGACACCAGGGACAGGGGGATGCAGGACTGTTAGAGGCAGCTGTCATGTTTGACAGCTGCATCTAATTGGCCTAATTAGCAGGCGCAGCCGATCGGCGGCACCCGCTAATCTGCTAATAGCCGCGGTCCCGTGCTGCAGTAAGCAGCCGGGATTGCGGCTGTTCAGAGCGGGGCCACGGCGCGGCCCCTCTCTCTAAACCTGCCCCCCCTCGCAGGACGTGCTGGTACGTCCTGCGGAGGAAAGGGGTTAATACTCTTGGACAGTTGGACAGTTAACCCTTTCCTTCAACTGTGCATGCAATTTATACAACACAGTGACATCTAGTGGCATAAAATAAAAATAGCAGGCACAAGTATAAAACACAGCTACAAACTGGGAATATGTTCAGAGTGCAGATAATTTCAGGTGGGCAGAGGCCACACCCGCTCTGGGACACTGCAATAAGAGGAGTGGGTGGGCAGCAGTGTTAGTGCACCAAGTGGTAAAGTACCACCCAGTGCACCAAACTGCCCCATTTATTAATTAAAGTGCTTCTTTCATAAACATAGTGCACTGGAGCATCATATTAAAGGCAATATGGGAAAGATTTATTGGGCTGCTCATAGTAAGCATCGCCGTAACCCATCTTTGTAGCAAATAATCACAGCCCAGATGTTACTTCTCATATTTTTTACAATACAACCAAGCTGCCAACTGTGCCCTGACCGTCACAGGTATGTAACAAATAGCTAGGCACTGATATGTTACCCCAGACCGCTAAATTATCAGACCTAGTGCCGCTTCTGCCATGAGGCCCAATGAGTTTATTGCTCAGGCTGACTTCATTGACCCCATGACCTGCAAATGATAGCTGGGCACAAATACAGAATGAAAGGCAAACACTTTGCAGGTATTGTTAGATGCTTCAGACGTCACTACACTAGAAGTGATCATTGCCCCTTTAAATGGAGCACATTAAATGGTAGTATGAGCATGAATAAGAAACTTTGGAAACTTTTTCTGTCTAGTCCTCAGTAAGGATGAAAGACAGGGTTTGAACAGGGAGATTTATGGTGAAGCTGGATTGTGTGTGTACTTAGTTTTATAATCTGCACACACACCTTACTTACTTATGATTTTCAATGGTGGTGGTAGTGATTTCAGGTTTTGCCTAAGACAGCAGAAAACCTAGAATCTGCCCTGATCAGACCGCACACTAGATCCCAAAATTCATTCAGACCAAAGGTCATCAGACCCAGACCAACCCCAAAAATATCAAATCCCTAAATTACTATACTCTAAACCCCTAAATGATCAGACCCCTGGCCTCTAAATTATCAGAACCCAGAACCTACTGCTAAATTATTACAGCCATGATCCTATGCTATTAATACACATCAAGGTCTAGGGCACCGAGGGTTATTGTCTGCATCCTTGCAGCATTTAAAGTGTTTATGCCTTTTTTCTTGGTATTATAATTATTAGTACTCCATATTATATGAATTTTTAGGTGTATTTTTGCCCTGAAATTCTTACCATGGCATAAACGAAATCTCAGAAATCTTTCTCCGCCGCTTTGGCTGCATCTATCAGATTGTAGGGAGAAAAATTCATAAAAGCTAGAAAAATCATTACTAATCAATTCTGCTCGCAGCTTCTCCTAACACTCAACAATATTTCCTCAACTGACTTTCTCCTTCTAACCCGAATTTCCACAACAGCTCTGCTCTTCCAGGAGGATCGGATGAATTTGTTACATCTTTCAGTATAAGTAAATAACATCTTATTTAAATGAATGTAAAATGAGTAAAATGATCCAGTGGCCAGAGGGTAACATACTGTACAATGCATTTCCCTGTGGATGGGTTAACACTGCATTCTTGTTTACTTTTAATGTATATGTTTCATGTTCTTGAACTGCATAAAAGCGAATATGTTAAACTAATGATGAAAACAGATTCTACTAGATGCCATACCGCGGAATCTGTTTTCCATTGACCTAAATTACATTCTTTAAAAAATGCACAAACATATACTTTTTGTTAGATACAAAAGAGTAGTCAAATGTTCTAAAATAGAAGCAATAAAACAAAAGCACAAAACGCAATATGAACCCAGCTCATTATTATTATTAGGGATGGTCCGAACCGAGTTCGGTTCGGGTTCATACGAACCCGAACCCTCGGTAATGATTCCCGCTGTCTGTCGGATCCAGCGGGAGGACCGCCTGGAAAACTGGGATACAGCCACAGCCATAGGCTGTATCCCAGTCTTCCAGGCATTACTCCTGCTGTAGCCGCCCGCTCCACGGAGCGGGCAGACAGCGGGAATCATTACCGAGGGTTCGGGTTTATACGAACCCAAAGCTCGGCAGGTTCGGACCATCCCTAATTATTATTATTATTATTATTATTATTATTATTATTATTATTATGATGATTGTATCTTTGAAAGCTATGGACCCATGTTATTGAATTCCTCCTTTTTACTTAATGGTACTTAATGGAACAAAAACCTTTTCTCTATATGCCTTTAGGTCTCTTTTTATCTTTCTATTCTCTTTTCATTATCCTCTACAGCTTTATTATTCCATATACACTATACTATAGGCTGCAAAATGGTCTTCTCAGTTAAGTCCAATGGACTCCTGATGGTCGCCAGGAGAGAAGAGAGAATCCTACAAAGCAAAGCTGATTTGCGCTCATCTCCCTCAGGCTGCAGAGGGAGGACAGAGCCTGGGGACAGCCTGGAAAACATGGATACAGCCATAGCTGTTTCCATGTTTTCCAAGCATTTTCCAGGCAGCCCCTGGGCTCTCTCCTCCCTTTGCATGGAGCCAGCAGGCTGAGGGGAAGAATCACAGATCAGTTTTGCTTCAAACAAAGCAAAACAAATTTGTTCATCTCCAGTCTCCAGTCCCTCTCTCCTGAACAATCTTTCTAAGATGATTTAAGAACAGATCAAATATCAAGATTTGCACTCTGAGGGCCATATTACACCAACAGATTATCTGACAGATTTTTTTAAGCCAAAGTCAGGAATGGATTTGAAGAGAGGAGAAATCTCAGTCTTTCCTTTATGATCTGTTCTCTTATTATAGTCTATTCCTAGCTTTGGCTCAAAAAAATCTGTCAGATAATCTGTTGGTGTAATAGGACAGTATTACTGTCATATTCTCTCTCTCTCTCTCTCTCTCTCTTTCTCTATCTCTCTATCTCTCTCTCTCTCTCTAAACATTTATATTTTTTGTTAGCAATACTCTATACTTCCTTTCCTTGCCCAGAAAGGTGAATAGACAGACTTTTATAATATATTTTACATGACCGTTTTTTTTCTGTATGTAATTGTATTAAAAGCAGTTGTCAATTGCCGCTTGTTGGACATGAAGAGATGCTGGATAGATATTACTAAGGTGCTAACTGCTTGATCTCTAGTGTGCTAGGAGCAACCAGGAGCAGTAAACTGGAAGCAGAGGATTTCTAGAAGTTGGGGGACTCCCATTCTAGACACATGCTATTTAAGGCTATGTTCACACTACGTAACAGATCGGCTGTTCCGTGACCCCGGACGGGTCACGGAACGGCCGGTCTGTGCCCGGATCATCGCGGCCAGTACTTAAGTACCGGCTGGAGGATCCGTCCAGCCGCAGAGCTCTGATGCGGGAGCATCAGCGCGCGCCCGCATCAGAGCTTCCCATAGCCCACAGTGAAGCAAGCAGCCAGAGCCGCTCGCTTCACTGTGTGAACTGACAGGGCTTACTGCGGCCGGAATTCACTGAATTCCTGCCGCAGAAAACTGATATGTCAGTTTTTCCCGGCACCACATGGGATCCCGGCTGGAGCGTATACGATGTGTGTACGCTCCGGCCGGGATCCCATTGCACATAAAGCTATGTTCAACTCCACAAAACTATGGCCGTAGTTCTGCGGCGAGAACTACAGCCGTAGTTTTACGTAGTGTGAACATAGCCTAAGGATGTATCTTAATGGTTTATTCAGGATCCCTGTCAGTTAGCCTCTGTTGTCCTTGGTTCTACCTGTCCATTTATTGTATTTTTGTCCATTACATTCAAATTATTTTATTTTTATTCACTGATGAAATGCTGCATATAAATATGTTTTGTTGTCTAATGTTGCTGCTATAATTTTAAATGGATGTGTGAAAATGAGTGATTGTGGCAGAAACTGTGGTAATTGCCACTCTGTGCAATGAAACAACAAATAAAAGTTGATTTACATAACATACCTATATACACTAAGTGCAACGTGTGACTGAAATGAGGAGAGTTTACAAACAACAATGTTTATTCATACTCAGTAAAGTCCCTGAACCAGCTGTCCAATTGTCCACAAAGTCTGTCACTTGCCTGCAGAACTGCAAGATAATCTAAAATTTCACAAGACCAGAAGCAGATCAATGAGAAAGTAGATTTAAAAAAAAGTTTTATTTATTCAGGGATGACTATTTGGGCGTTCTTTTCTAAGTCTCATAGAAAAAGTCCAGCTCTAATTGGGGGCCATTGGCATGTCCACAATATATGGTCCATGCACAAACTGTATACTGTACACTGGATATAAATTCCTAGCATCATCATTCATTATTCTAGGGGAAAGAACCCTCCTCCTCCTACAGAAGTAGAATAATGTAGTTCTCAGGACACATGACTCTCCTCCTGCAGGAGTATGTGACACAGTGGTTATTGTGATTGTCTTTATTTTATTAATGTATACAGTGCCTAGAGGTAGTGCCAGTATAGAGATTGTCAAATATGTCTCTGTCTCCATTGGGGCTTACAACCTAAATGCCAAAGTAACCAATAAGTTTTGTTTTTTAGAGTGTGGGAAAAACAAGATTACAGTTAGGGATGGTCCGAACCGAGTTCGGTTCGGGTTCGTATAAACCCGAACTCTCAGTAATGATTCCTGCTGTCTGCCCGCTCCGTGCAGCGGGCGGATCCAGCGGGAGGACCACCTGGAAAACTGGGATACAGCCATAGCCATAGGCTGTATCCCAGTTTTCCAGGCGGTCCTCCCGCTGTATCCACCCGCTCCACGGAGCGGGCAGACAGCGGGAATCTGATGCCGAGCGTTCGGGTTCATACGAACCCGAACCTCGGAGGGTTCGGACCATCCCTAATTACAGTACTTCAGAGGAGACCTTGGTAAAGACAAGAAACCCATACAAACTCCAGATGTTGCTCTTGGTCCTGGTTCTAGTTCAGGACCCCAGAGCTGTAATGCAGCAGCACTTTCCACGAAGCCACCATGCTACCAATAAGGGTAAGATTTCTCCTGTGTAGAAGTAGAAAAGTGGGATCCTCAATGTCTCTTAACTATGAAAGCTGTTGTGATTGGTTGCTATGGGAAAATCACTCCTCTTTTTATCCTTGTCAGATTGATAAATCTGGGCCAATAACCTTTATATAAAGGATATTGACAGAACATAGGCTATTACAAATGGTAATTTATATTCCCACAGCTAACAGGATTGTTTCTTATAACTACATTTTATTAGGGGATTGCACTTAATGTGACTGTGTAATATATATGTAATGTGTTCCTAAATAGGAGCTTCACTTTAAGAAGCAAACACTGACATGTCTGAATATTTCATCGGCGGCTAATGCCACATTGAAGGATGCAGCATTGCTTCAGAGGGGAATCTAATCCCAGGCAGGTGGTTAGTACAGCAGACTCATTTACAATCTGAGGCATAACGTGAAGGAATAATTCTCCTGCAGAGTAAATTTAAAAGGTAGCACAGTATGATGAAGCATCATAAGAATGAGATATTGGGAGAGCAGTATTTAAAACACTGCTAAAATGGAGAATGCATGTCTACACCTGCTGCATCACAATTCTTCTTCTGCCCTTGGTGGGTTAATTCTGGCAAACACCTCAAAATCAGGGAGAAAATTTTAATTTAGTTAAATTTGTGTAGAATTCATGTCCCTCTGGTTTTGTGTCAAATGCTATGTTCAACCAAGCATATTAAAGGACATTAGTAAATTATGCCTGATAACAGAAAGCAGACTGTTCTTTGGAAATTGGCCTAGTTATGTTGTTAACACCATTGTTGTCACGGCTAGTTGTGTAAGATCCTTTGCAGTGTCCTGGAAAGCAGACACATTTTATAATGGGAAAAATTAAGGCTGCTTAAAGGGAATGTATCATCTAGATTTTTTTTATGGGCGACCAAGGTCATTAAAGAGTTGACCCCCAAAAGTTATACAAATCACCAATATACACTTAATGAACATAAAGTACTTTTTCCCTGCATGCACTACCGTATCGAGACTTCAGTTCCTTGATAATATGGTAATGTCACGACCCACTGGAACTACCAGTGGCTGCTGGAGAGGATGATGGCAGGATTGAGCAATGGACCCTGGACCCTAGAGTGTGTGACCAGGGCAACTGTGTGCCCAGCCGCTGATGCTGCCCCTGGCACAGTTGTAGTGCCGGTATCCCTTTCCCTGGGATATTACTATTACCCGTCTCTCGGCGGAGCAATGTTTCCTTCTGCCCCGGACGATGTTCAGTGTTCCTCAGTGTCCCTGCTATTGCCTCTATCTCCCTGCTATTGCCTCTATACCCCTGCTGCAGGAGGCTCCACCACCGCTCTCCCCCAGCTCGGGGACACCTCCCCCCAGCATGCCTGCTCCCAACCCCATCTGGTGGGACCTGCTCTGATGTCCCCCGGGCGGTGGAAAATTCAAACAAGCTGGCCCCCAGTGCCATGTTTATGCTCCCGCTGCTGTCTCTCCTGCATCCCTCTGCTGGTACTCTACTCCATCACTTCCAGCAACCGGATGTGAGGAGGGGAGTTCTGGTGGGGGAGAGAGAGAGACAGCAGCGGCAGCCATGTAAACACAGGAGACATCCAAGCAGGTCCCGCTAGGCGGGTGGAGAGCGGCCAAGGGTGGTGTCCCAAAGCTGGGGGAGAGCAGCGATGTAGCCCCCTGCAGCGGGGAGATAGAGGCAGTAGCAGGGAGATAGAGGCAGTAGCAGGGAGAAAGAGGCAGCATCTGGGACACTGAGGGACACTAAGCATCTCCTGGGGCAGAGGGAAACACTGCCCCACCATGAGATAGTAGGCAATAGTATTATCGCTGGGGACGGGGGATGAAAAGAATGATAATGTAGGTGAAGAGCCAAGTTTGGGGAAAAGCCTAATAAAACAAAAAGGAAAGCTCTTATCAGGTACCATAAATGTTTGTAAATAAATCAGGATAACCCTTAATGCTTTGATGTCTTCCCTCAACTCTGATATATTTTAAATTTACAGGATGACTAAAATTTATGGACTACAGGAGTATCACCCTGTGGAATTCTGTGGAATGACCCCATGAAATGTGCGATAGTTGAGCTGCCCAGTGATACAACTGGGACCTCCAGAAGGGCCAGACCTCCAGTTTGTCCAGTTTGTCAGTAGAGGGGTGAATTTGACCCTGACTCATTTGTTAATAGATAGCATGCTCAGGTTTATCCAAACCCGAATGTGCGGCATTTGATTACCAGTGGCCGAAGAAGTGGGGTGCAACCCTAGGGAGCCCTGGAAACTTGGATACAGGTTTTCCAGGCAGCTTTGGGGCTGCATTGAACTTCTTCAACCGCCGGTTTCGGAAGAACCTGAGCATGCCCAAGATTTGCTCATCTCGATTGTTAGCAAAAAAAAAAAGGACCCCATATCCCATCTTAAAAAAAACTAGAGGGTTTGTTAACAGGTGTTTGTGATAAAACACAAACACCACACTTTTCAGATAGACATACACATCACCAGCTCTGTCTAGAATAGGTGAATTGTCATGTACCTACAGCCCTCTAGTGGGGGACCCATTGTCATTAAACATGAACAAAACTCTGTCATGTACTGTATAACATGGTGCATGCTAACAAGAAAAAATGACTATAAACAGCATCAGTATCATTCCCTCTGACCAAATCCCTGCTCTGTTGCAGCCTGACATGAAGTACAATTTGCTGGAGACTAAACATTTATATAGTTCTATTGTTATTTTATAGGGCAGAGAGGAACTTTGAGTCCCCACAGGCATCAGGTCCATTGAGCCTCTGCAATCTCAGCTCCTATTACAGATACACCACTGACCTTGAATAACATAGTGTAAATAATAAATAATTAACACAGGACCCCTGATATTCATGTTGAGTCTTACATGACATCTTGTTTACTTCCTTGTTATATAGGGAAGCTGAAGGCGTGATGGTTATTACAATAAGATATAATTAATGCTCTACTTTTCATAATGACCATAAATTCACTCTACAGTGAAATAATCAGGGAGTAGGTGTGATCAGCATATACTGCAGACAAAACTTGGAGAAAACAGCTACAGGAAGAACAATGAGTATGGGTTTAGCAAACGTACTCAGCATGATGTTCAACCACAAGCCAAGACATTAATGAACCGAGCTGCAAATTTCCTGCAATTATAGGGCCATTAACAATTAAAGAGTGTACTGTGCTGCTGATCTGGGGATTAATATGAAGTATGGCGTGCCTAGATGTATGGATATGTCTATTATAGAGAGTAAAATGTTGCACTCTGTAAAAAGTTCAGCTGGGCATCTGGGATATTGTAGACAATTAAAAACGCTTAATAGAAGTGATGTTGTCAGCAGTTTATGAAATGGTCAGAAGGCGTGCTGAGCTTGAATGTATTGTTACTATGTGAAGTTTATGTCTAGAAATATACGGAATGCATTGAAAAGTTGCTTTTTAAAAAATAAAATAAAATTATTTATAGAAACAGAGCAACTCTTGTCCATGTGCTGTATCTGATATTACAGTTCAGACCCATTCCCATAAACACAGCTCAGCTGCAGTACCAGCACAACCCATTGATTGAAATGGTGCTGTTTTAGGAAAAATAAACAATATTTTTTTCTTATTCACAAGATGCCTTTAAGGCATCTATACATAAAAACATTAGACTATAGAGAGTGTTAGAGTTGGGGACTGAATGACACAAGACTGGTGCAGCCCTGACGCTGGCACACAACCCGCTGTCCCTGCCTACTTGCCACAACTGTCCTAGGCAGCAGTAGACAACTGAGCTGCAGTCCCTAACTTAAGTAAGGGAACACGGAACAAGATAAACAGACAAATAACACTATGGATGAGGGTCAGAAAGTTTAGGTCAAAACACACACTAGCAAGGCAGTCTAAAAACATGTCTAGAATCAAAGTCAGAAGTCAAAACCAGAAAGTCAAAATGCCAGGGAATAAATGAATAAATGCAGGGAAAATTGCTAGGTCAAGAGGAAACTCAGGTTCTGAGGCTCTATCGCAGGAAAGGAATGGACACAAGTGGTGGATACTTATGGGACCAGAAGTCCCAGCCCAGTCCCATCACATCAGAAAGGTGACTGGCAGTACCAGCCCTCAGTTAGCTACTTACAAATGGCTAACACCTAGTGCGGATCGGCTACATCAGAAGGACGCGCCGCTGCGCCCCTAGCAACTAGCCGGGCTAGCCTGGTTGTCAGGCATATTGTCGGCAGGGGGCTGATTGCATGCTCCGGCAGCAGCACGGGCCGAGCATAAGGATAGCTTTCTAACAGAGAGCTATTGCAGCTGGCAAAGTATGAACAATGGGACATGAGTAAAGATGAGTAGAGGGTTTGTCCTGAGCATGCGGCTTTGATTACCGCTGTCGAAAGAAGTTGGATGTAGCCTAGGGAATCCTGGAAAACATGAATACAGTTTATGACTGTATCAATATTTTCCAGGCAGCCTTAAAGTGTGTTCACACTGAGTAAATTAGGAGGAATAATCACTTCCTTGAGTGGAGAGCGGCGGAGGTGCGTGCGCTCTCCCATAGACGGGCAATGACACATTGAGACAGGTGGGATTCCGCTGCGGAATCCCACCTAGTTTACTCAGTGTGAACTTACCCTTAGGGCTGCTTCTAATTTCCTTAGCAACTGGTAATCAAATGCTGTGTGCTCGAATTTGGGCTAACCCAAGTATGATCATGGCTCACATCTCTAGTCTTGAGTGGCAGGGACCCCAACAAGTTACTTTGCTCAGGCCAAGATATTTAGATACTGAGTTAGGTCTGTGAATCTATATTTGCCTTAGATAAAGAAACACTGCCAATGAAATATGTCCCTACCTCCAACATTCAACTGGGTTACATGACATAAATCAGGCTTCAGACCTGTTTAGAAATGGTCAGAAATGTAGAGAAAGTGTCTATTGGCTGGCTGATTGGTTAAGTGAGCAACCATTTTGCGGCTAAAATTGTGCGCATCATTTTAGTTTTGACAGATCATCATCTGGAAGCCTGAAATTTAAGAAGACCTGTCCTGGAGGTTCTGGAATAAAACTTGGAGCAATGACTTTAATACAAAATTGGGCTAAAGAAAGTTTATGGTATTGAGACTTGTGCTCTGCGCCCATTAGTTTTAGAAATCTGTATAAGATCAGACAAGTTGGCATGAATAGAGCACTGGGCTGTATTTCTACATAGAAGTGCATCATATTTCAGGCATTTTGTGTGCACAAACACAATGATTAATGGTAGTACAGAGTTGAAATAAAATTCAATAAAAACAGAAGATTTGTACTACATCCATTTTACTGTTTAGTGGCATTAAAGCCATGAAATGCTACATCTACAATAAAAGTAACAGAGGCTACATCAGCAAGATTTATATGTGCTGGAGAAAAGAGAGCCAAGCATAAGAATATGAACAGATGAACTTTTTACTCCTCTGATTCGCCTTCGGACAGTTACTACATGGACTGAGATCTGGAAACCTCCCAAATTCGCTCAATAAAATGTGAGTTGATCCCTCACAAAATAATAGCAAAATCGTTTCAAAACTTTATATGGTGATATTCAGTATTTTTATGGTGGCTACTTCAATTATAAGAGCTGGAGAAACACTCCAGGTAATAATATTGGTTCCCTGTGCTATGTATAATGAAGAATCCGCAGGGGTGGAGTATGAAACAGAGAGTCAAAGGGCACCAAAGATGTCCTATGGCATGTAGGCTTTTTCTTTACTATTCCAACTGTGGTATGAAAAACTGGTCGTATTGAGATGCTGTCTAATAACTCTAGATTTTTAGCTTTGCTCCATTAGCTAACATAACAGCTGCCTTTTATAGAAAAACAATAACTACTGTAATCTAATAAAAAAATCTTGTGACAATATAATCGAAAAGCAAACACTAAACACATGAAACTTAAGAATGGCCAATGGTTTCCAGCCCTTGTAGTTATGGCTTACAAAATCTCTGAGTGGCTGCAAAGCGATGAATTGAACCTGAGAGCCAGCTGCAATATATGTTCTCAGTCCGATATAGTCTGAAAATATTAAAGGGGTATTCCAGGAAAAATCTACTTTTCCTCTATCCATAGGATAGATGAAAAGTAGGAAATCGTGGGGTGCCCGACCTCCGTACCTCCTGGCCGATCTCCATATCAGGCCCCAGCATTTGTATTATGAATAGAGCCACAGGTACGGCATGTGACCTGTGGCTCTATTCATTCCTATAGCACAACAAAAATAACCAAGTACTCTGGAAGAGCTCTGTACTGGACTCTTTCCTTCGGCTCCATATGAATAGAGCTGCGGGTCACAAGCTGAACCCGTGGCTCTATTCATTACACAGAAGCCAGGGCCCGATACAGAGATTGGCAGGGGGGTATGGAGGTCGGCCCCCGCAATTTCCTATTTTTCTACTATCCTGTGGTTAGGGAAAAAGTGGAATTACCCCTTTAAGGGAATACCCCTTTAAGGTTTTTAAGACTATGTCAGACTGAGAACATATAATGCTAATGCAGCTGGCTCACACTACTTTTCCCCTATCTACAGGAGTTTATTTTTCCTGGAATAACTCTTTAAGTCACATGTCAGACTCAGGCTATGTCTGTTAATATTAACAGCCACAAAAAATGATCATGATCAATAGACAGACGTCTCTCCCCTATATAGGATGGCCCATTCCTGTTGTAGGAACATAGCTTCAGGTCGCATCTCCTATAATTTTAATTGAGGCTATGTTCTATATCGGGGAAAGGAGGCTTTCTATAAATAATGATGGTCGCTAATGATCATGGTCATTATTTGCGGCCATCAATATTAATAGATGGGCGCTTTTTTCAGCTATGATCCTATAGTGGGAACATAGCCTTACACTGCAGATTTGCTACTTCAAACTGGCTGGATGGAGATGCCTATTACAAATATAAGCACAATACGAAAAACAGGTAACCACAACACATTTATAAATGAAAATATGTCTGAATGTGTGTGTTTTCATATGGGAATGGGGTCCAGTTGTTTTTCTTTATGTCCATTATGTATTCGATTAGTTCAAATGTTTCCTAAAGAACAAAAGAGAGATATGACTTTCATCATTGAGATTTGTTACAGTATAACTGTATGGGGTCTATGAGATGGGCACATGCCTATTTTCAGTGAGAAAAATGTGAGATCAAGGAGCTTCAAGTTATGCCTCTATGGAGGTCTCGAGAATAACAGGGAGGTATGTTGAATCTCCGAGTGATTCATTTGGAATTGTTTTGACTGATGATTTATCTTGTTTAGTGATCTGAAATCGAATGACTTTTCACAGTTTTGGTTGAGTTTTGAGATTAAACTGCTATTTCTGGAGCTCGATGGGAGACAGGTTGAGAGACATGAGCTTAAGCCTGAGACAATGCTGAGATTTCTATTATTCATATCATCAATTTCTGTCAACAGAGTGACCTATTCACGAGTGTTGCCCAATGCATCCTTTTGCATTTCTGTCTCTAAGAGACAGATACTCTTCAGGAAAGCAAAAATGTTTCATTTAAAATTTAGATGATTTTATTTTATTATTTCTATTGCTTTTGACTCACCTGATGTATGAGCACAATTTTCCTGCATGGAATATGAGTCACTTGCATATTACCAGGTTTTATGTACAATATCTTTATAGAGGAAATCTTTCCTATAAATAAAAGAACCCCCTTATGAAGATAAAACCCTTTTAATAACGATGAGAACAATTGTATAAAAAACGTCCTTTATATAAAGGGAACCATCATAAAAGGAGAAAAAGCTTTATATTGAGAGTAAAGGCTTCATATAGAGGGTAATATCAAGAATATAGAGCACATGTACAGACCTATCTTAGTATAATGTAAACAAAAACACTTTGTAAAAAGATTTTTTATTAAGAGAAAACCATTAATGTAAAGAGAAGAACAGTCCTATAAAAACAAGGTCCCTCATATAAAAAGAAATATCCTTATACAAAGAGAAGACCCTTCATATAAAGAGAAAAAAAAAAATTTACATTAAGAATATTGATTGAAAGAATCAATTTTTCTTTAAACCATAGAATACTAACTCACACTGCCAGTATTCCTGCAGTACAACAGAAGAAATTCCCGGCACTCACCAAACTACTGCAACGTGGTTTATTTACATAAGTGTAAAGTCCAATACAGACAGACAGATCAGGACGCGTTTCGGCACATGGCCTTTCTCAACAAGTCTAGCACAGTCCATGATATTGGCGCATTTTATACATATCAGTAAAGGGGCGCTTGTTCCAGACGTCATCTCAGCAAGCTTCAGACGCTCCCTCCTACGTCATCACTCTGGGCGTAGATTAGCGATCAGCTGAGCATCACGTGAGTCAGACGCACGTAGTCAAGGTAGCCATATACAACAACGCTATTGGACTGGACTATTATAGTACTAGGCTGGATTCACACGCTGTAACTGTGCGGCTGTATTTTTTATGCGGCTGTAAATGTGCGGGTGAAACTCCGGCCGTGGGAAAAAATAGACATGCGGCTCAAAACATACGGTCATTTACTTGGAAATCTGGTTCAACTAAAAATATCAAATAAAATGTTAAGAAAGTGATGGAAACACCTCTGGATGCATCTGGGAAAGCAGGGAACACAGTTTACATGAATCGCTATTACCGGGGTTTGCGATCCTCTGCACTATAGCCGATGTCTCTCATGGTTAATATATTGAATTAATAAAACACATTTTCTGTCTAATAAAGTCCCTTTTATTGTTCAATAATTAAATGTAAACGATTCCATCATTTTGCAATTAAATATACTGTTAAAATAAATATATATATAAATAAATGTATATTTATATATATATTTATTTTTTGACAGTATATTTAATTGCACAATGATGGATTCGTTAGAATTAAATTATTGACCAACGAAACTGAATTTATTTAAACGAAAATGTGTTTTCTTAATTAAATATTAATTAGTACAGGAAACTCCATAAGCCGGTAATTCATATGCCGGCAATAGAGCATTCTGTACTAATCATCACTTAACTTTAATGAAAACATCAAATGTTTCTTCTAATTATGTTATGACAATAGCATTATTAGAAGAAACATTTAGAATTATATGTGCGCTCAGCTGATTGGCTGATCGGCTCAGCGCACATATAATGAGCCGGTCCGCAGTACAGTGACTTCATTGTGCTGCGGACCAGCGAAGAGGACACATTGGGGTGAGTATAGAGCTCTCCCCACCCCCTCCCCAGCACTGCACCCCTCCCAGCAAGGAAGGGGGGGTCACTTAACCCCTTCCTTGCTGGGATGGGTGCAGTCTGACATCAGTCTGGCCCCCAGGGGGTTAAGGGGGATGCAATACATCCTCCCTTAACCCCTTGGGGGCCAGACTGTAAGCAGCGATCTGTAAAGATGCTGCATACTGTAAGGTGCACAACACCACTCACAATGATGGGTGTTGTGCTCCTGTTTGTGTGTTTTTGTGTGTTTCTCCCTTTTTGTTTTTCAGATATCGGTATCCTGGGGATTACGTCGGATTCCATGGACTACGTCGATGACCAGCGTTTTTTTAATGTTTTTTTTAATAAAATGGTCAATGAGGGGTGTGGGGGTGTTTTTATTTGAATAAAAAAATTTGTAAACTTGTGTCTTGTCTTTATTTCTTTACTTTATAGACTTAGTAGTGGAAGCCGTCTAATAGACGGAATCCATTACTAAGTCGGGGCCTAGTGTTAGCCGGTATAAAATGGCTAACACTAACCCCCTATTATTACCCCAGTACCCAATGCCACCAGGGGTACTGGGAAGAGCCGGGTGCCAGTGGTCCTGGAGCGTCAAAATTGGCGCTCCTGGACCGGGCGGCAGCAGGCTGGTAAGATTTAGGATGGGGAGGGCCTAAACCAATGGCTCTTCCCACCCTGGTGTTACCAGGCTGCTGTCGTTTGGTTTTTAACCCGGCTGGTTATAAAAATAGGGGGGACCCTATGCGTTTTTTTTTTTAAATAAATAAATAATTAAAAAAAAACGCATAGGGTCCCCCCTATTTTTATAACCAGCCGGGTTAAAAACCAAACGACAGCAGCCTGGTAACACCAGGGTGGGAAGAGCCATTGGTTTAGGCCCTCCCCAGCCTAAATCTTACCAGCCTGCTGCCGCCCGGTCCAGGAGCGCCAATTTTGACGCTCCAGGACCACTGGCACCCGGCTCTTCCCAGTACCCCTGGTGGCATTGGGTACTGGGGTAATAATAGGGGGTTAGTGTTAGCCATTTTATACCGGCTAACACTAGGCCCCGACTTAGTAATGGATTCCGTCTATTAGACGGCTTCCACTACTAAGTCTATAAAGTAAAGAAATAAAGACAAGACACAAGTTTACAAATTTTTTTATTCAAATAAAAACACCCCCACACCCCTCATTGACCATTTTATTAAAAAAAAACATTAAAAAAACGCTGGTCATCGACGTAGTCCATGGAATCCGACGTAATCCCCAGGATACCGATATCTGAAAAACAAAAAGGGAGAAACACACAAAAACACACAAACAGGAGCACAACACCCATCATTGTGAGCGGTGTTGTGCACCTTACAGTATGCAGCATCTTTACAGATCGCTGCTTACAGTCTGGCCCCCAAGGGGTTAAGGGAGGATGTATTGCATCCCCCTTAACCCCCTGGGGGCCAGACTGATGTCAGACTGCACCCATCCCAGCAAGGAAGGGGTTAAGTGACCCCCCTTCCTTGCTGGGAGGGGTGCAGTGCTGGGGAGGGGGTGGGGAGAGCTCTATACTCACCCCAATGTGTCCTCTTCGCTGGTCCGCAGCACAATAAAGTCACTATACTGCGGACCGGCTCATTATATGTGCGCTGAGCCGATCAGCCAATCAGCTGAGCGCACATATAATTCTAAATGTTTCTTCTAATAATGCTATTGTCATAACATAATTAGAAGAAACATTTGATGTTTTCATTAAAGTAAAGTGATGATTAGTACAGAATGCTCTATTGCCGGCATATGAATTACCGGCTTATAGAGCTTCCTGTACTAATTAATATTTAATGAATAAAACACATTTTCGTTGAAATAAATACAGTTTCGTTGGTCAATAATTTATTTCTAACGAATCCATCATTGTGCAATTCAATATACTGTCAAAAAATAAATATATAGATAAATATACATTTATTTATATATCTATTTTTTTTAACAGTATATTTAATTGCAAAATGATGGATTCGTTAGAAATAAATTATTGATCAACGAAAGTGTCTTGATTACAAAGAAAATGTGTTTGATTAATTTAATATATTAACTATTAGAGGCATCGGCATTCGGCATCATTGCCGGCTATTTTTGAAGTACTCCGTACGGACCGCCTGTCAATCCACGGCCGCATATTCAGCCGCAAACAATGGTCTTGTTCATTTTTTACGGGTCCGTTTACGATAGGGCCGTAGATTCATACATAGTGTGCACTGTGCAGCCGCATATCCTATACTTCCAAGCATATACACGAACCACCAAAAATACCGCCGCACAATTACAGCCGCAAATACAGCCGCACTCTTACAACGTGTGAATCGAGCCCTAGACTGTATAATGGCACAGCACTAGCCCTTCACAGACAACACAAAATACAAAATACATATATTATTAGTCACACAAAATGAAGAAGGTGGAGTTAGTATCACATGAAAAACCTACATTAACCTTCCACCGTATCGTTATTTTCAGTGAGACATATCTAGAAAAAATGGATAGATAAAAACAGTTAGCAAACTACATAAAATAATAACATTGCACAGTTGCGCTTTCAAGTGATAGAAAAAGTATTGGTCCCCAGAAGGGGTGGTAATGTAAAAAAAATTGCTACGCCGTAGAAAAGCATTCTGGATCCATGCGCTCCAAACAATAGAACCTATGGGTCTTAATAGAGATTATGATTTATCCACCCTCACTTAAGTTATTATTTTATGTAAATTGCTAACTGTTTTTATCTATCCATTTTTTCTAGATATGTCTCACTGAAAAAAACGATAAGGTGGAAGGTTAATGTAGGTTTTTCATGTGATACCAACTCCACCTTCTTCTTTTTGTGTGACTAATAATTAGGGATGGACCGAACCCTCCGAGGTTCGGGTTCGTATGAACCCGAACGCTCGGCATCAGATTTCCGCTGTCTACCCGCTCCGTGGAGCGGGTGGATACAGCGGGAGGACAGCCTGGAAAACTGGGATACAGCCTATGGCTATGGCTGTATCCCAGTTTTCCAGGCGGTCCTCCCGCTGGATCCGCCCGCTGCACGGAGCGGGCAGAAAGCGGGAATCATTACCGAGAGTTCGGGTTCGTACGAACCCACACCGAACTCGGTTCGGACCATCCCTACGAATAATAAATGTATTTTGTATTTTGTGTTGTCTGTGAAGGGCTAGTGCTGTGCCATTATACAGTCTAGTACTATAATAGTCCGATAGCGTTGTTGTATATGGTTATCTTGACTATGTGCGTCTGACTCACGTGATGCTCAGCTGATCGCTAATCTACGCCCAGAGTGATGACGTAGGAGGAAGCGCCACTTTACTGATATGTATAAAATGCGCCAATATCATGGACTGTACTAGACTTGTTGAGAAAGGCCATGTGCCGAAACGCGTCCTGATCTGTCTGTCTGTATTGGACTTTACACTTATGTAAATAAACCACGTTGCAGTAGTTTGGTGAGTGACGGGAATTTCCTCTGTTGTACTGTGCCTTGGCCCAGGCACCACCCTGTATCGGAGTGCCGACCACTACCCTATATACAAGTATTCCTGCAGTGTCATTTCTTTCATGCCAGCTCAGCTGCATCCACATTTTATTACTGCAGTTATGTCATGTAATCCCAAGGCTGATAACCATAAGGCTAGGTTCACACTACGTATATGTCCGGCCGCATATTTTTCGCGGCCGGACATATACGTATGAAACTCCGGCCGGGACTTTACGCAAGTTGCGGCCGGATACGTACGGACTTACGCCCATAGCGTACTTACGCTTCCCGAGCGCTCTTCGTAGCGATCTAACAGCGGTCTTTTACTTGGAAATCTTCGCCTAGCCCCGGACACCCCACAGAACCTTTTGGATCGGAACAAAAAGCTGGCAAAATGAAGAAATCACCACTACGTACGGGACCACATGTTACGCTACGGGCGTAAGTTACGGCATTTCCGTCCCGAAACAATGGTCTGGTTCATTTTTTACGGCGCCGCATACGATCCGGGCGTAAGTTCGTACGTATGTGTGAACTGTGTGCCCGTAGATCGTATACTTTCCATTGTACGCAAACTACGTAAGTTTCTGGCCGCTTATTCACGGAGCGCGCTACGGCCGGAAACTTACGTAGTGTGAACGTAGCCTAAAACTGCAAGCTTTAATGTGTAGACATCATGTCAGTCTTTTCTATGTGGCTGACTTTCTGCGTATCAAAGGATTAAACTTCATCTATCAGATATATCATGGCAGCTCCCCGCCCAGTAGCACCCTCCTTGTTCCTTGTTATGTTCCTGATGCAAATAAAAGGTGACACCAGTATATACTGTAGATAACAGAGGTCCATACAATATCTGTTGCTCACAACTCAGCCTCTCCCTCCTTGTAGAATGACCATAAAGATCCTTATATACTTATATGGGCCAAACATGCCACACTCGGCAGGTTAGGCCATATAAAGTGTATGGGGTCTCCTGAGACTCCACCAACAAATGATAATGGCAGAGACAGGGTCTGGCGTAGTATAATTTTACTGCCCAACCATACTGTTCCCCTTCCCATAGAGAACAGAGGAATTATTGGCCATACCTAATGCTCATGTGTATGGGGAGGCTGGAAGAGATGACGGTTGTGCGAACTGTCTACTGAAAGTAAAGAGCCACATTTACAAAAAAAGACTTTATCTTGTATGATACACTATGATGTGATTTTGATACAAAAGTTTTATGTCACTAATCTATCACTTGCTACACCTAGCTAGGACTCCAAAGAGCCAAAATGTAGGCTGCATTAGAAAACTATATCAGAGGGGGAATAGGAATCAAGAAAACTCATGCATACTACATCAAGT
Organism: Dendropsophus ebraccatus; assembly: GCF_027789765.1. Classification (NCBI taxonomy): domain Eukaryota; kingdom Metazoa; phylum Chordata; class Amphibia; order Anura; family Hylidae; genus Dendropsophus; species Dendropsophus ebraccatus. The sequence goes on from NC_091457.1 coordinate 81,472,709, forward strand.
AAGAAATGTCTAGAGAAGACATACACAAGAGCCTAGATATTATTCTTTAACAATGGCTATGCTGCACTAAGCAAACATCACTGGACTGCTTCTTTAGGAAAAAAATATATAAAAAGAAAATCCTTCATACGGAGATGAACCTTATAGTGGAACAGAATGAAATCTTTGTAATATAAAGAGAAGCATTTTCATATAGTGAGAAGAAGCAAATAACAAGCATCATCATGTAAATCACTTGTATAAAGAAAAGAGTTAATGAACAAACTCTTCATTTAAAGTTAAGAATATTTCAGTAATAAGCAGATCCTTCATATAAAAAACCCTTCATATAAAGTAAAGCGTATAATGTATTGGGCAATTAATGCAACCCCCCTTCCTTCATCTATCCCCAACTTGGTTGAACTTTATGGGCATGTGTGGTTTTTCAACAATACAAAGATACAAAAAAATTAGCTGATCCGCGGATGCCCTCATCTCCAGTGTTTAGCTGTGTGGGAACTGAGAAGTAAGTATTGGATGGCTCTGCAGCGCCACCACAGTTACAATGATTTCATGCACTGAAATGAAATCCTTGAGAGAAAAGGATAAGAGGTTCAAGGAGGGATAACTATTCTATGGTTATTGTCACACACAAGCATACACCATACACCTACTGAATGAACTCCTTGAAAACTTTTTTTTTTGTTCTTTCTCTGCACATATTGTATACAGATGCAGTAAAGATGGCTTTGCAGAACCAATACATATGTAGAGAGTTAAATGACAAACTCATCTCTTGCACATCTCTAGATAATCGTCCTTTACAGTTATATAAGTGTCTATAACGGCAGTAAACAGTTTCTTCTCTGTCAGGGATAACACATAGACAGAGGCTATCACTATGGCAGACTTGCCTGAGGCTCATATTAATGGTCTTGACTTGTCCGTCATTGTTGACATTCTTGTAATAGATGTGAGATTTCCTATTTCTGCCGCAGACCATAGGAGCTGCTCACCTGATGGGTGCAGGGTGCTGGCTTATGGTGATTGTCAGCAGCAAATTCCACGTGGAGCTGTCCATAGTGCTGAACTGTACAGAGAGTGCCTAATGATCCTTATAATATGCTGCAATGACATTTTAATCATGTGATTGATGAGCAGAGGTCATGTGACTGCAGCTGCCAGGAGCAATAAGAAGCATTGAAGTATCACCTGCCGTTTTTTGCACTTATAAGATTCATGATAAGACACAAGTTTTAATATAACACCCGACTTATCTAGAAGCACATTCTGTAATATTTGTGTTTTTCTCTGATCCCAAGGCTACAGCAAAGAAGGAGTGAGATTTCTACCTGGCAGTAATATTTCTGATAAAACTTGGTATAAAGACACATTGCACAGTGCAATTTCTCCTATTCCCTATTCCAAGGATTGTTACTTACTGCATGTAGCCTGCAGTATACAATTTTATCTCATATCATATTCATATGGTCTATTAAGCTGAAATCTAAAGAGCTTTTTAGTGGGGTCATCACACGATAGAGTTCCTACTGCTGCCTCCGTGCCTTCCTGTGACATGGAGAGCCCATAGAGGTTACAAGGACTTTTATCCATTACAAACAATGGCAGGTCTTTAAGCTTAAATACACAAAATAATTTTTTTATCCTATGTTTGTCAGGGTATAGGATCCTCACACTATGATATGAAAACACAGGGACAGCTATGGCAATTCTACAATAAAGCAGCACCTCATCATAGCTTTCTGGACCCCACTGCATGTCAGTTGATGGTGGATTGGGAAAAATTGGCACTTTTCTTTCTTTCTTTCTTTTTTTTTTTGGGGGGGGGGGGGGGGGTTGGGTGTATGGTATTTTCCCACCTTTTGACATCTATAAGAGGAAAACAACCCCTATTTCTTCCAAAGCTTACAATGATTTACATAAGCTGCCACTGAGCTTAAAAAACACCAATAAAGTATGAAAAAACACCATTAAGAAAAAAACTGTGGATATGGTATTTCAAGTGTCTCTATTGACTCCAGGCTAACAAAATAAATAAAAAAAATCTCATGCCACAATTATGTCGCATTTTTAATGCAGTTTTTTTTAATGCTAAATGTAAATCCAGTCTCAAGCCCCATTTTGTTCTCTTCCCCCACACAGCAATAACCAGTGAAGGAATAGTGATTGGATTAGGGTTGGTTCTGTTACTTGGTCTTAGGTGGTATGAAGGGTGGATAGCTGCATTGCCTTACCAGGGTTCTTGGACAGTACTATTACCATAAACGGTCATGCATTGTGTTATACGTTTTTTTCCCACTGTTTTTAGATGTTGTCTTGTGTATGTTATATTTACACCCAATAAAGTTATTGTACTTTGATTATATTGCTGGTGTGCCTTTTCTTTATCTGATTCTTCTTTCTTCTTTTTTGGTGTAATAGTCAGGTTCTGAGCACCTGCTAGACATTACGTCTGGGCTGTGCAGGATCCATGCATTTTTTTGTCTACAGGAATGGTGATCTTATACTGTAGTTTTGGAGTTCTTGGGGTTTGGGTTGTGTTTGTGGAATCCCTGTGAAAATAACTACAGTGTAGAAAAATAGTGCGTTGCTCAATGGGCTTACAGTCAATAGGTAAAATATGTTTGGAAACATAACATATATTTAGCAAATAAAATATTACAACATAAGTATTCTTCCCAAGTTCATACATATACAGTACTGTAGAAGGTCTGCCAGTACTTTGTGTTAAATATTGATTATTATGATGCCCTTGAGTGGTGTAAATGTTACATATAGTTCTAAAGTTCATAGATACAATGGCAGCACCTTTTCAATGTTCTAAAATAAATGCATAAATGGTGCTGGTCACCTCTCACCCTTTGAAGATCAATTTTGTTTGCTGTGCATCCTGTGTTTTGGCTTAAAGTACTCTCCAAATTGTAGGAAGGTAGCAGCTTTGCAATCTCCTTTAGACACCAATCTCTTAAGGGCAGGTTTCCAGTATCTTGATGGTGATAGGCAGGTTCCCAATTGCTTCAAAAATGAAAATCAGGCACCTAAAAAATCAGAGCTTTGCATGATCTTAGTGCACTGGCGGATCATGATTGCAAAGACTAGCGCTGACAAAAATGATTGAAAAAAAGATTGGAAAGCACCTAGATTTAATAATTTTTTACCAAACAATTAATACATCTAGATAGAAATATTGGAATTCTACAAAACTTACACGCAGTTATGTATCAGGGAGATATGTAAATGATTAGGTGTGGCCTGATCAAACACTGGGCCGCAAGAGAGTGTAACAGTGCTACTTCCCTATAACAAAGCCCTCAGAGCCTACTTTTCGATAGTGTACCTCTTGTTGAGAGACCATTGACAGCTAGACATGACTGCACAATGCACAGACTAGAGAAGCAGGATGGGTGTTTTGACAAACTGCCTGCTATTTAGGCCTTTTGACCAAGCTGTGAGTAAATTGATTATGCGAGGGAATGCAGACACAGCTAACAGGCTCAGACAGACCAACAATAAAGAGGACCTTTCTGTTTAACTAGTGTCCTCTGGTGAATCAATGTGCACCTGCTCACCTTTACCAATATAAACACAATGGTCCAGATGTATCAATCTGCCCGAGACAAAAATCTAACACATTTCGTCTCAGATAGCAACTAACCACAGGCCTTTCTGAGAAATGAAAGCTGAGCAGTTATTGGTTGCCATCTGTCTGGGACAAGTATTTCTTTAACTTATCAAAGGTCATGCATCCTGCTGGCTATGAGGCCCCACTTTCCAGACCTTGCTGGCAGTCCCATTCATCTTGGCAACTCTCTTTCTCTTTTTTGTTCTAAATCATTACACAGCTCCCCCAAACCAGGCTAGCCTTTCCTGCATCCTTACAACAGAATCACCATCATCGCCACACAGTTTTTTCCGCATTTGGATTGGTTTTTCATCAGTTTCTTTCTTTAAGGCTCAGAGATAGACTGACTTAAGCCTGACTATTGCTTGTTTTCAAGTTGTTCACTTTCAGGGGGCTCTCACATTCAGTCTCCCTCTACAGTCCACTTTCCACAGGTACCTGATGACAGACCTAATCGGGTCTAGTATCTGATTAGCTCCCTAAGAGGTTCTCTCAGCTCTAATGTCAGGACACTCACATTTAGTTATGCAAAATGAGAACAACTAACAAGAATATGTAATTAAATAATAAATATATTAAATAATAATTAAATAATAAAATATATAATTTAACAGTGTACATAAATGCATATAAGACAGAGAGCAGAGTATTCCACCACCCAGTGCACCCTATTACAATAAAATACCTTGGAAATCTGCAACTAAGCTCAAAGCAGATTTAATTTTTCAATCTTATTTGAATACTATTCTGTGGTTCTTTAAATACTAAGCAACTATGACATCCAGCATGGAACAATGAGCAGAAACTTCTGAGCAACTTGTTTGAAGGATGAGGGAAAAGATCATTTTGGGTCTTGTTAGAACAATGATCTCTTACTTGCTTCTCTTCTGCTGTTACACTAAAGCTCCCAGAATGACTGATGTTTTAAAGGTTTAATTTTTTTGTCTTAGGTCAGTACTTGGGCCTGCCGCTCTCCAGCTGTTGTAGTGCCACAATGCCCAGCAGGCCAGACGGTCTACAGCTATGACTAGAATAGCAGAGATTAGTGATGAGCGAATAGTGAGATATTCGAATATTCGATATTCGTACGAATATCCCGCGAATATTCGAATATTCGATCGAAAATTCGATCCCATTAAAGTCTATGGGAACAAGTATTCGATTAGTGAAAAACATCTATTTGACCATTTGGAGGGTAAAATCGGAAGCTGGGGGATTTGAACGCTTATCGAATATTTATTGAATATTCGCGGGATATTCGTACGAATATCGAATATTCGAATATCTCACTATTCGATCGAATTTCTATTCGATCGAACAGTATTCGCTCATCACTAGCAGAGATCTACCTGTGTCAGGTCCCTTAGGGTCCATTTACACAGAAAGATTATCTGACAGATTATCTGCCAAAGATTTGAAGCCAAAGCCAGGAATGGATTTGAAAAGAGGAGAAATCTCAGACTTTCCTTTATGACCTGATCTCTGTTTATAGTCTGTTTCTGGCTTTGGCTTCGAACCTTTGGCAGATAATCTGTCAGAAATTCTGTGTAAATGGACCCTTAGTTGTGTCTGTTGTACAACAAGTCCCAGCATGTGATTACAGCCATACTTGCAAGCAGAGATTATATATTACTTTAGAAGAGAGGTTTCTGTTGAGGTGGTCTGTCTATACTCCAACTTCCAGGATGGACCAGCTGGAACACTGCAGTCCACTGTTTTATGCAAACATTTGATATTCACTTTTGTACAATTTGCCACAAACATACTGGGAGTTGCAGTTCTACAACATCTGTGCAGATGCAGGTTGCAGACCAGTGAAGGACCTTGCAGAATAAATATTCTCTGTCTGCCGTTCTGATGATTTGTTAACATTTCGCTACAAAGGTTGCATGCATTCAGGACTTGGCATTTGAAGGGCAGACAGGCGACACCTGAACTGGTTTTGTTTAAGAGAACAGAAAAGATGCTACGTGGCACCTTGCTGCGGCATTAACACAACATGTTGACCTTTGGTTATGCCCCATGCTCCAGTCTAGAAGAGGATAGACTTGTTATTCAAGCGTGCAATCCTTTTAGTGTAGAAAACGCTTGAGTGATCCATCCCATCACCGGCTGTCACCGCTCAGCAACCATTGGAGGGCAGAGCAACATGAAATACACACAATAAGACAAAACAAATGTCCTCACATTCAGCTGTCTTGTAGGGATGAGGGAAATGTCCAGCTGGATACAAATGGATGGTTGGATATCTCTACCTAGCGCATGCATACCCAGTACATGTCTTGTTTGGTTTTAGCCTTGATATCACATACAGGTTTATGTAGATAAAATGTAAATGATCCCTTGCAACATTACAAGCAAATATAACAAGCATTGTAATCTCCACATGTCCAGCATCTTTTCATTTGCAGAGGTAGTGGTACACATGTTCTGGGACAGTACTATTTGCCTATAGCAGCCAATCACATCTCAGTTTCTATATCTCATTGAGCTCTGGTTAAACGAAACTGGAGCTGTGATTGTGGTTGTTAAGGGAAAAGTACACCAGTTTTTAGACACTTGGATAAATTGGGGCATAAGTGTGAAAATAAACCTATATAAATAGATTGTTGGAATGAGCAGAAGCAAATGTATTGAAAGTTGCACATCATATGATCAGCAAATAAAATCTCTAAAATCTAAAATCCCATAAATCACATAAATCACATAAAATCCACCAGGATTAAAACACACACACACACACTCACAAAACAAAAGTCGACGGCAGTAGGAGATTGGTGCCAGCTCCGTCAGCTTGTCAGAGCTTTAGTTGCTCAAGGAAAAAATAGCAGCAACATTTCAGACCACACAATGTTGACTTTTTTGGCTTGAAAAAAGATGAAAAATGTCCACATTGTGTTGTCTGAAATGTTACTCATTGCTATTTTTTCCTTCAGCAAATAAACCACTGACACAATTTGGGGAGTGCTGTTGCCTTTTTTGGTGGGGAAAAAACAAAAACAAAACCTATAATATAGCTATAATATATATAAACTTTGCCACCCTAAGATCATGCATTCGGGAGGTTCACATGTCTCATACTAATAGTGAAAATTATGCATCTTCACCCAGTCCTGCTTTTGTGGTTACCGAGAACTTTTGCAATTGTCTGCTGACTGTCCTTAAATCTGCATGGCTCCTGCTTATGATCATACTCCACCTGCCTCGACCCATGAATTGACAGAATATCCTACTGGCTTGGTTTCAGGGCCTTAGGGGTGTGTCACCTGTGCAACTGCACAGGGTGCATTACCCCGTCAATTAAAGGGGGGCGCCAGACAAGTGCCAGGGCCACCACTTAGTGCTGCACTGCCCCTTTTAACTATAAGCATGTCTAAATAAAAAATGATTATAGTTAAATAGGGTCCCCTGATTGACAGCACGAGAACCCCATGGCTCCTTAAGTATTCATTCACTCTTGTGGCCAAAGGCAGCATTATGTCTGTAGTCATGCTTGCCCTCTACCTCCAAGGGCATGTCATGCTGTCCGGAGCAGAAGAGAAGCATAGGTGAAGCAGGGGACATCTGGTGCAGGCAGCTGTGTATCAGGCTGCCTGCAGTGGAAGCTCTCTAAATAGCTGTTAGAACTGGAGCTCCAGAAGAAGAGTGACCCTATACTATATGTAGATACTGCACAGCAGGGGTCTATACTATGTGTGGACAATGCATAGTAGGACAGGAGGGTTACTATATAGGGATGCTATATATGGGAGCACAAGGGGCCTATAGTACATGTGAATGCTGCACAGGGGGCTTTTACTATGTGTGTATGTGCAGTGTACAGGAACAGATGTGCCACTGCTAAGAATCTGTATAATATAAGGTATTTTGAAGGGGATCCTATGCTCCTGTAGAATTCACTTTTGGTCACAAGATGCAGAGAGTATTTCTATGTTGTAAAGCCAGCACACTAAAAGTCTATTAAGGGTTAATGTATTTTATATGTATGGTATTTCTTTAGAAAAAGAAGAGCCCATGGAGCCTCATTGAAGAGTCTCAAAGCACAGGACTTGCCAGATATCCCTCCGGGAAGGACCCAGCCAGGGGGTGGCTCCTGTAAGGAAACAACTAAAACCACCATATTAGGTGGCCCTATAAGTCAATGTAATGAAAAGGGAAAAACCAAGGCCAGGTATCCATCCAGAGACAGCTGTTTCAGGGTGTTGCCCCTCATCAGTGTGGAGCAGGATTCTGGCTAGGGGGCAATGCACCTAGGATTTTACTGCATTGAGCGCTTTCACTAACAGCCGGCAGTGTTATCGTTTGGCTGGTGTCCCTGAGACCAGCAATCTGTTTCTCTTACGTATTTTTATAATGCCAGAGTTTGATTGCCAAGCACGTTTCCCTGCTTCTGGCCTATCACTTTACTGGAAATTTCCCACCAATGGGATGTTAAGCTGCCTCACCTACTGTATTCTCCACCAATAGGGGATTAGCACAGATTTATCCCTTAGGGAAGTATTTAGTTAGTTTGAGTTTTAGTCTGTTGGTTCCCGAATAGACAAGTCTGATGCACAAAAGTTTTCTTTAGTGCCTGGCTGCTGCGGCTCGGTGCCTGCTTCTGCTAGAGACTCTACCATCTTCTTTAGTTCTTGTCTACAAGATGATGGCCTGCTAAACCCCTTAAAAGGGGCAACTACCATTAAGGTGTTTCATAACCCACACATCTTTGGGGTGACCTTTTCTTCAAGTCTATTTCTCAGGAAGTTCTTCAGCTGACCAGAACTGTCTGTAGAGGTTGGAAAAGTAGCAACTCAAGCACTGATTGTTGCTTGATCGCTTTGGGTAATCTTGAGGGATTAGCCCTCCCTGGTTGTTTAAATCCGGGGCCTGTGTTCCTGGATTTGGCACTCTGTGATCTCTTCTGGCAAGAGGTAGTATTCTTCAAACTATGAATATGGGTATTCTTCTATCAAGACCTGTGGGAAGGGACCACTCTGGCTTGCAACCCACTAGAGGATTCCAGACTGAGTGGGCGACTGATGGCTGTAAGCGGGGCTTCCCATGGCCATGTGCAGCGCAGCTTAAAGGGAACACTGGTTCCACTTCCGCCATTGTTATAATGCTGGGATTCACACACTCAAATGTCAGCTTCAGGGTCTTCCTAGGTCCATAATTATATTGCTACCTCCCATAGAGTATGGCTGGGTATGGATGCAGTGTTGTGCCAACTGGCTTAACAGTCTACTTTACCATGGAATATAATGTGTTTGGCCAAGGTAGTACATAGTACATCACAGCACAACACAGTATGTACATACTTAGCAATTAAGGTGCAAAAGCATTATACATTTTTCTCTTAAAGTGGTATTCAGTTTTTACATAAGGGATAAGGGATATAAGGTTGTCCTCCTTATAAGCATGCAGTAAACCCAAACAGATGCACGATTTACAAACATCCTTTATAGCAATAGCCTATTATTCTAATTGTAATATGCAATTTACAGTTCTAATTTGTTTTGTAATTCAGTCAAAGCATTTGTTAAAAATAATTAGTATATGGTGGAGTCACAAGTAATCTTAAGAACCTGATGCCTGAATAAATAAGGGAAGCTTGTCGTACTATGTGATGCATCTAAATATCAGCAGGTGTATAGTAGCTTTACATAAGAGGGCCATTTCTAGTATGAACAGATATCTAGCCCCCTGTGACTCAGGAGTTCAGCTGGTTAAAGGCCTGGGTTGGGAGGCCATAATCAAACCTTGTTTGTAATAGGTTTCCTAAGTCTACTATAACACAGGGGTAGGTACCCAGCAGTTGGCTCTGTGGTGCAATGCATGATGGGAGATGAAGTTTCCCAGGCGGATGCCATGATGTAAAACTGGAATCATTAATAAAAGTTTAAATCTGGGGCTAGGAGCAGCACAGACAAGTAGGAAAGGTGTCGAACAATCAGTGTGTGTGTGCGTGTATGTGTGTGTGGTAGTGGTGGTGGGTTGGTGAAAGCACCTACAGTATGTATTTTTTTGCATTTTATTTTTTTATAAGATCACTGGAGTTCCCCTTTAAGGTTTGGACCTAGTCCACAGACAGTACATCTGACCAAAATCGAAATCTTCATCATTGAGTCATTCAGAGATCAATGTTGGCTATGCAAATGCCCTCTAGGGGGCTAAACTGTAATATGACTGTGTGAAAGGTCCTCAAAAGGTGGTGGTCAGACTTCATTCTGCACTAATGGATGGATCACATAGTCTGGTACTTCCGCAAAAATATATAGTAATGTACATAATAATTTAACTGGTGCAAGAAAGTTATACAAATTAGTACATTACTTCTATTTAAAAATCTCAAGTCTTTCAGTACTTATCAGCTGCTGTATGTCCTACAGGACGTAGGGTATTCCAGTCTGACACAGTGCTCTCTGCTGTCACCTATGTCTATGACAGGATCTGTCCAGAGCAATATCCAATTCCCATAGAAAACCTCTCCTGCTTTGCACAGTTCCTGTCACAGACAGAGGTGACAGCAGAGAGCACTGTTTAAGAGATGCGACAATACTCCACTTCTTGTAGGGCATTTAGAAGCTGAAAAGAAATTGAAGACTAGAGATTTCTTCAATAGAAGTAATTTACAAATCTGTATAATTTTCTGGCAACTGTCGGTTAAAAAAAAAAGATTAGCTGGAAGTTATTCAGCATTAGAAAAACATGGCCACTTTCTTTCAGAGACAGCACCACTTTTGTCTCCAGTTTAGGTGTGGTTTGCAATTAAGCTCTATTCACTTCAATGGAACTGCAAACCCCCATCCAAACTGAGGCTGTCTCTGGAACAAATTGGACTGTTTTTCCAACGATGGATAACCCCTTTAAGCTCGACACAACAATCATTTCCAAAAGATCATATCAGTGTTTAAAATGTATCCAAACAATACATTAGTAATATATATGCGAGCATATCAAAATGCAAAGTGGGCATAAGGGATTTGTTTCAATACTGCAGAAAGAAATGTTGCCATATAGTTTAATAGCAGTGTCATTTGAAGATCAGAGCTGAACTCTCAATGCCAGTCCGGCAACAATGGACTAATTACATATAACTAGGATCTCATGTACATTGTATCTACACTATTTGATTTTCATAAAGTCATTTCATAGAAAGCAGTCCAATTTATGGCTGAGAGCATATTATCCGAAAAAAGGGTTTCCAACCGTGTCATTATTGACGAAAGGAAGATAATTAGTCATAATGGAGATCTGGAAAGAAAAATAATGAGGTCTGGAGAATCCACCTCTGCCATGACAAACATCTCTGAAGAAGAAAAGCCTGCCATTTCCCATTGTGATTTAGATAGTTCTGCTCGACCCTCATTGATTATTTGTCGGAGAAGCATAAAACAGATATCTGGAAAGATAATACTTTACAACCATATGGAGAAAAACTTTCCCTGCCAAGGAGTCTGGGAACAAAGCTGTTCTGAAGGAGTGTAATGAGAGGAGAGGATGATTAATGGGAAAGGCTGAGATATAAGAAGACAGCTATACATGTAACTGTACAATTCATGTGACTACTATTCATGTGTCCTCCCTACTAGGCTGCCAAATGGCTCCTCTCTCTCTCTCCCTCTCTCCATATCCTTCAGTTAGAAACGAGTAAAATTCTGTCATTTTAAAGTGAATCTGTCACAACTTAATTGGTTTATGAAGAAATCACAGTTAGATGTGCAACACAATCCATGCATAAAGATCTGAGAACTGCGATTGATTCCGAACTTTGCATAAAAATGTAAATTATTAGTGAACCGAATTTTTCAAAAGTTCTCCCCGAAGTTCATCAAAAATGGTGGCCGAACATAGTACATTACATTACAGCAAAAACGTGAGTGCAAGGGGTTATCTATAATTGCCTTGCAGCTGGACAATGGGCTGCAGCTTTTTTTTTTTTTGTAGCGCTAGTGAGCATATCAACATTTGTTGTAATAAGAGCTAGTGAGCATATCAACACGGGGGGGGGATTTACGAACGGTATGCCAGAGGCGTATGCCAGGGAGAAGGTGCAGATTCTCCCCTTCTCCCTGGCGTACGCCTCTCGTGCGCCCCGCTCGCCGGTGGGCGGGCTGGCGGAGCTTGCGGGGGCAGGATGAGGCAGGGAGGAGGCGTGGCCTTCTCCCGAGCCTCATTTAACATGATTTACGTCTGCTCACAGGTACAAATTATTACGCAAATTTACACCTGCTGAGGCAGGTATAGATTTGGTACGCTGGGCGCAGATTCGGGTGCCTGGCTTGCCGGATTCACTAAGAGGCGTACGCTTCTTGGTGAATGCTGCCGTGAAAAAGGAGGAAGAGCTTAATATAAGACCAGCATACTTGTACGACGGTCTCCATAAATCCCCCCCCCCACTGTGTTTACCAACACAGTGAGTTGACTACATATATATATATATATATATATATATATATACACACACATCACTGAACATTTACACTAGCTAGAGAGATAGGTAGGGTTAGAGGGAGTTTTAGTTAATTAGGTATCATAGACAGATAAAGGATAGTTTGAGGGTAGTAAGCTGAGTATCTGCTATATTGCTCCTGTCCTGTCAATTTGTGTGCTAGTACACCCTGTCCACAGCTCTCCTGTGTGAAGTTAACCCAGTGAGTCCCCTGTCAGATTACTTTACGTGGCCTGTTGTAAAACCGTTCCTGGAAGCAAAATAACTGTTACTGACAATGAAACTTGCTGCGAGACATGGTTTTACAACAGGGCACCTGCAGTGGATGTTAGTGGAACACTGACGTACAATGATTCATTGCATGCCAGTGATCCTCCATTGTTCACAGCTCTTGGCTGAAGTTAACCTAATAAATCACCTGTCCTTTGGTGTTTGTGAGGTACAGCAGAAATCAGCCAACAGGAAGACAAGGTATTATCATTCAGCAGTGACTGAAACATCAAGTACAATGGGTAAAAAAAATTGTATTTGTTGAGTTCCTTTATTGCCATTGGCCATGGTTCAATATGAGCAAATATCTCTCTTAAATATAACACATATACCTCATATGCAAAATAAAAGCAGCATAAGTGAATATTCACAAATAAAGTGAAATAGGCATACATATCACAATAAATAGATACATAAGTTATTAAGTGGGATGTCTTCTGTCCAATAGGAAACACTTAAAGTCCTTGATAAGGCACTTGTAAACAGCACTTGTAATCAGTGTTCATTATGGCACAGAGTACCACTTGACACATCATCGATATTACAGTTATCCTGTAAACACCTGTAAACAAAAGAGTCTTTTCCCTTAACATACATAACACAAATAATAACTGCTCATAGGGTGCAATCCGTGTAAGGCCTTCTAACTCTCTAACAAAAGATAACTTCAACCTTTAGCCCATAAGACATGTGGGCATCCTCTTTCAGTAGGGGACATGTGGATCTAGAGGAAGGAGGTCTAGGTTATTAATACAGACCAGGAAATAGTCCCTTTTCACAGAGCTCCTGGCAACAAACAAGGTACAGCCATGTAATAGGCCTTTCACAAAGCCATACCCTTTATGTTTGTTGAACTCCTACATTGTTTCTCTCCTCTGTTCAGCATACACTTCACCTGGCTCTAGTTGCTCTTCCTCCACATATCTCCTCGTATTCTACTCCTGTTACTTTAATGGTCTCAGTGGGACTGCTGCACACTCACAGCTTAAGGGCCCTTCTAGGAATGCTGCACTCTTTAAGCTTAATGGCCCTTCTGGGACTGCTGCACGCTTGACGGCACTTCTGGGAATGCTGCAAGTGACGCAAGTCACTTAATGGAGCTTCAGTGCCCAATATGGCATCCCAGTCGTAGGATGGTGGACTGCATTGATCTGTCTCCTCATCCCAGACAGATTCCATTGCCTCCCTGTTGCTGAGCAGTGGTGGTAAGAGTAATGGGGACATATCCTCCCCCTCCACAGGCCACCCCATAAGGACTCATGGATGCCTGGGCTCCTCATCCTCAGGCCACCCCTAAAGCACAGGTGGCAGAACCCCAAAAATATTATTTATGGGGTTAAACTGGGGGGGGGGGGAGGGGATGTGTCTTCGGATATTTCAAAAGGGGAATTATGTGCTCCATTTAATTTTTTTTTTTTTTTTTTTACTGTCCCACTAGGGAACTTGACTATGTGATCTTTTGATCACAAGAATAACATGCTGCAGTACTGATTATGACAGATCAGGTCTCAGAGAGGTGTTTGGTTGTCATAGCTACTATTGTGGCTCTGCAATCACTTTGCAGAGCTCCGATGGAGAACAGAGGGAGGTTTCTCCCTCTATAAACCTGGTAGATGCTGCACTCGCACTGAATGTGAGCAACAGCCAGGACCTGACACGTATAGCACAAACACTTCTTTTGTGCCTGTGTCATCCCATGGAAGAAACTGTATGTTCATTCTCAATATATAACGGGATTTCTTTGTCTTCTTTGACTATCTTCTTGTAAAATTTGCAAGAAACCAGAGTGTCTAGCCAGTGTCAATCTAGTCTAATACTATGCATGCTTCTTTGATTCTCTGCTTTGGTTACCATAACTTTTGTACTCTCAGTATATTTCTATAACCCCCCTCTCCCCATTCGTTCACCAAAGGAGATTAATATCTACACAGAACTAGTGGATGTCACTATAAGTCATCTGCAATATAATCAAGATAAATTTAGAATGGGAGCAGAGGGAGAAGAGCAGAGAAAAGGTCAAAAGACACAGGAAAAACTGAAAGTTACTGGAGTGCAGAACTTATCAATACATTGGAATTGAATTATGTGCATGAAAGGAGAATTGTGCACCTCTAAGACTCCTGCAAGAAGGATGGAAGGACTGTGGAAATGGCAATGTGTATGGATTTGTTTCTGTTTCCTTATTATTGTTACATGCCTTTAATCCTGTACACTGTCAAACATTCAGTGCTAGAACTGCTGTGTATGCACACAAGTGCTGATTGGTACTGTATTTTCATAGATCATGTGCATGAAATAAAGAAAAAACTAATCTATCTATCTATACAAAGAAAGATGAGAATGAAGGTAATTTTATTACATGGAAAGGGGTGGGTCAACGGGTGGGTAAGTGCACTGAGGACAGTAGTCCCGCCCCCAGTGCATCAAACTGCCTCATTTACACATTAATTAAACTGAAGGTTTGGACAAAACCATGCTGAGAGTGAACGTAAGAAAATGACTCAGCATTCTGTGTGCTTTGAGAACATAACAACAGGTTACAGCCTTGTAATCCACCCTTAGTTTCCCTTTAACCTACAAATTTCGAATTTTAATTAGTTGCCTTTTGAAAGTAACACTATTGTATTTACCTATAATCTAGTTCTAATATAGGAAACAGATTAAAGCAAAACCAGGAGGACAAAAATGAGACTAAGTCTTTGTGTTCTTTTTGTTCAGCAATGGTTTCCTTTTTGGAACTCTGCCATGCAGGTCATTTTTGCTCAGTCTCTTTCTTATGGTATGGTGGAGTCATAAACACTGACCTTAACTGAGGCAGGTGAGGCCTGCAGTTCTTTGAGTGTTGTTGTCAGGGGGGGATTAACTTTACCATAGGCCCCGGGCTGTTCACCAAGCCTGGGCCCCCCACTCCACTCTAAATATGGGAGCACTAGTGTGGTGCTCATGGTACAGTAGAGATAATGCCACAATGCCCTAATTTGAGCAAAATAGCAGTAAAAAAGCTGTGTTTTTTTTGGTAAATCCTAGCAGAACTGTAGCCAGGAAACAACATACCACTAACAGTATAAGCCTTTTTAGGTGGCCATGAGCCCCCCAGGAACTCAGGGCCCCGGGCTACCGCCCGAAACTGACCTATTATAATCCGCTACTGGTTGTTGTGGGGAGTTGTCGTTGCGCTCTTAGGGTAATTATGGACAGCTAGATCTCAGTTACTTTGTTCCTGGATTTCGTTGGATCTCCCTGTGATGTCTAGATTCCAAGGATCTTTTGCTCTACTTCACTTTGTCAAGCAAGGTGAATGACTTTTTCACACAGGGCCCTGTAGGTTTTGATTATTTTTTTCTCTTAATTATAAAAAAACATTTGTTTAAAATATCATTTTGTGTTTACTTGTGTAATTTTTGTCTAATATTACAATTTGTTTGGTGATCTGAAACATACAAGTGTCACAAACATCCAAAAGTTTGAGAAATCAGCAAGGGGCAATTACTTTTTCAAACCACTATATGTACTTCTTAGTTAGCATTTACGGATGAGTGAATTTATAGTAGGAACAAAGCGAAGCACTTCGTTACAATTGGCCATTGTTTTGTCAGACTGCTAACTTGAAGTCCCCTACACTTCGGGTGACAGAACGAGCTGGATCCAGTCCTGGGAAACTGGAAAAGTTTCCCAGGACTGGATCCAGCTTTTCCCAACAACCGGAGAGGAGCGGCATAGACTTCAAAGCCAGCATTCTGACAAGCTGACGGCTGATTGCAACAAAGTACTTTGCTTTGTTCCTACTGCAAATTCGCTCATCCCTATTAGCATTCAGTAACAAAACAAAAGAAGATTAGCGTGAGGCACACACCATTTAGTTTCTTGATTCATATTCAGCAACAAGTAAAACAATCCATATATGAAGTCCACGAGGGCGCCATACACCTCAGCAAGTGTAATAGCTATTTCGGAGGGGCGTGGTTTGGCACAGACAGCGAGCGGTCGCATGTGAGAGCAGCTCCCGCTTTGAACTCGCATGGTGTCTAATCCTGACTACTATTCTGATCCATAACACCCTGATCTGACGTTGAAAGTCATGGAGAAGATCGGTAGACAAGATTCCCGACAGGGGTAGAAAAGCTTCGAGATTATGCCCGGGAAGAAGTCCAAGATGGCGCCCACAGCTCCTCGCATGGTAATAGCTATTTTGCATGATTCATATGCTGCTTCACATGGGCTGCAAATATGGATAGTTTTACTTGTTAATGAATATGAACAAAGACACTAAATGGTGAGTGCCTCTCGCTAATCTTGGATGTATCTGGTTTCACTTGCATCTACCATGACCAGTAAAAGTTGCTATTTTAGTGGTTTTTATTGTGATTATATCGCATATCCAGTAAACATTAGCATTTTATAATTTGTCATACTTATTTTACTCCTTGTTCTCAGCTCCAGCTCTGCCGCTTGCATTTTACTGCTCGGGTCTCCTGGTGTGCAGCCACTTCCTTGTTACGAGACGTGATGCCTGCTCAGCCATTCGTGGACAGAGGCGGGAGACTGCTATAGCCACTGAATGACTGGTCCTGGCCAGACAACCCCTTTAAGAAATGAAAAAACATTAAAAACTGTTTTTCAGGAAAACTAGCAGAAATTCGCAGAATAAAATAGGAGGGTAGGTCTAGTTCATAGATCAATCAACACTAGGATGTACTGTAGATCAAGACTAGTAAATTGGTAAATAATAGTCAAGTGCATATGTCTAAACTAGTAGTGTATTTGTGGACTAGTGGATTTGTAGAAATTAGTAGAAATAGGTCAATACTAGAAAGTATCTAGAAGGTATCTAAAAAACTTAAGCCCAGTAGATAAGTCAAGAAGAGAACGTAGGTCAGGACTAGTAGATAGACCAAGACGAGAAGGTTAATTGTGGCTAATAGACAAGATAAGACTGGTAGGTATTAACTGGTAATTATCAGCAGGTGTGCACTTCATAAACATGCATGCATTGTGTTCAGAGCATTTCTTTTATATGCAGAGCTTTTATATGCATTTCTACTAAATATATGTAACCTTTGTACTTTTATGAATTTATTAAAGCAATATTTGCTTGTATTTTTATTTCTTTTGTTTGAAATAGAAATAACATTTTTAAAACACACAATTGGTAAATAGAGATGAATAGTACGCTTTTCGAGGTATTCGACCGCGGTTGAATATTTGTGCTAAAACGCAGTAAAAATTAGATTCGCCCTCCCACATCCCCTGGCGCTTTTTTCCAGTCAATAAACATGCAGGGGGAGGGACAGGCTCTAGGAGTAGGCAGGACTTTAACCCTTTGAGGACCAGGCCCAAAATGACCCAGCGGACCGAGCAAATTTTGATCATTGCGGTTTAGTTTTTCCCTCCTCCCCTCTCTAAGAGCTCCAGCACTCTCAGTTTTCTATCTACAGGCCATGTAATGGCTTTTTTTTTACAGGAATAGTTGTACTTTGTAATGGCGTCTTTCATTTTACCATAACATGTATGATGGAATCCCAAAATTATTATTTATGAAGATATAAATTGGTGAAATCGTAAAAAAAGAATGCAATATGGTAACGTTTGGGGGGTTCCTGTGTCTACGTAATGCACTATATGGTAAAAGCGACATGATACCATTATTCTATAGGTCAGTCCGAACACAACCATGTGCAGGTTACACAGATTCTCTAATGTTATATATATATTTTTTTTATGAAATGCTTTTTTTTGGCAATTAGTTAATAATATAATGGCCCTTTTGTGACGCTAATAACAGTTTTATTTTTTCACCTATGGGGCTGTATGGGGCGTCATTTTTTCTGCCATGATCTCTAGTTTTTATTATTACCATACTTGTGAAGATCGGACGTTTTGATCACTTTTTATTAATTTTTTTTATATATATAATGTAACATAAAATGGGTAATTCGCGCACTGTTTCCCCTCTTTTCGTCTACACCATTCTCCGTTCGCAATAACGCTTGTTATACTTTAATAGATCGGACAATTACGCATGCTACGGTATATTATATTTTTATTTGTTTATTTATTTTTATATGTTTTATTTATATAATGGAAAAGGGGGGTGATTTCAACTTTTATTGGGGGAGGGGTTTTGGGGTAGTGTATTGGTGTTTTTAACTTTTTTACACTACTTTGATTGCTCACACTGTACAATGCTATGCCATAGGCATAGCATTGATCAGTGTTATCGGTGATCTGCTCATTGAGCCTGTGCAGGCTCAGTGTAGCAGATCGCCGATCGGACCGCACGGAGGAAGGTGAGAGACCTCCGGCGGTCCGTTTTAACGATCGGGACCCCTGCAGTCACACTGCGGGGGTCCCGATCAGTAAGTGACAGGGGACTCCCCCTGTCACTTACACTTAATGCGGCGTTTAAGGGGTAAATGAAACGCGACAACGCGATCGCTGCAGCGTGTAATTACCTGTGAGGTCCCGGCTGATGATTACAGCCAGCTTCCACCAGCTATGAAGCGCGCTCCGCTCCGGAGCGCGCTTCATAGCCGGAAAAACACCCAGGTCGTAGAGTTACGTCATGGGTCGTCTGGTGACAGATTTCCATGACATAACTCTACGTCCTGGGTCGTCTAGAGGTTAAAAAAAAAAAACCTCTAACTGTGATTGGCTGGCTAAACCATGTGACCTCCTGAATAGAAAGAATAGTGATTTGAGATTTGTGTCACTTGCTGGTTGGAGCTAAAGAGGGACAGTCTGTAAAGCAGGGAGAGGAAGATTTTAGGAGAAGTTAGGTAGGAAGGGACTCCCAAAAGCTCTTGTTAGGGCTGAAACTATATAAAAACAGACATATACAAACTGTTGTGACACAGGCAGTGTTGTGAGACAGACAGTGTATACACACACTGTATAAGCAGTTGTGAGACAGACAGTGTATACACACACTGTATAAGCTGTTGTGAGACAGGCAGTGTATACACGCACTGTATAAGCTGTTGTGAGACAGGCAGTGTATACACACACTGTAGAACCAGTTGTGAGACAGGCAGTCTATACACACACTCAGGGACATAGCTAGGATTCATGGGGCCCCATAGCAAAAAACTGTATGGGGCCCCCCTCTCATATATATATATATATATATATATATATATATATGTATATACTGTATATATACACACACGGTGATGTGGCAAAAAAATTCTCTTGTGGCCAGAGGCAGAATTCTGCGTGCTGCCACAACAGTGACTGTCAGAGAAGAAAGACAATGTCTGCTTGTTCTGTCCATCCACTGTATTTAACTATAACAGCATATTCCCTTACGTCCCATTGGCATCACAACATATGGGGTAAATTCGCCCCTGCGAGCCCCTGGGACGAAGGAATATTTAATGAAAAAATAACAATTAAATTTTAATCCCCTCCTCCATGAGGTATAAATAGGCTCCACCTTCCCCTAGACCTCAGTCTTTTTTTACTTCGTTGCTGTTAGCCCTAGAGGACTTTGTCCCTCCTCCGTTTTTATGCTTTGTTAACCTGTTGCATTCAGGTTTTCTCTCCAGGTAATGATTGCTGGGATGCCGCTGGAGCCGGTGTCCAGGTAGTATCCTGATATTTGCTTCTGCAGGTCTTAGCTTTTAAGTTTTTCTTACCTAGTGCGTCTTGGAACGCACTCTGCGTGTCACCCGAGCCGCTGGCTTTTCTTCCAGTCGTGTTCGACTGTGGAACGCATCGGCGCTGCGTGCGTCTCAGCACTGCGGCATCAGCGTCATGTCACTTCCGGGGGCCGGCAGCGGCGCGCGCTCTCTGCATGCTGGATTAGCTGTGTGTTCAAGGCAGAAGGTAAGCTGTTGCTACCTCTAGGTCTGGCTGTCTTCCTCTGGAAGGATTTTCTGTGGCTCATTTGGATCTAATAGAAAACATCTGAGTGCAAAGTGCTGTGATCTCTCTTCTATATACTTAAAAGTAAGTGTTGCTGCCACCTAGTGTCTCTTTCCGATATCACTCTAGCCAGGCTAGTGGTTTATATGTATTGTAATACATTGATTATTTGCAGATGTCTGAAATGGAGACCAGTCCTGCTGCTGGCAAAAGACCTTCTAAGGAAGCACTTCATGTGCCGAGTGTGAGACTCCTCTACCTGACGGCTATGGATACCGTAGGAGGATTATTTTTTCCAGATAAGATTCATCCTTTCTTTCATAAAAATATTTATAATGCCTAAGTACGCTGTCCTTCATGCAGACCTAAACCTATGAGGAGCCTGATGTTCAGGATGTAGTTGTATGGGTCAAGGACTATGTGCAAAAGACTTTAGCGGCTAATGAGAATCGCCGCCCGTGTCCTAAGTTAAAGACCAAATGGAGTATTTCTCTCTCTACTCCCAGCCTTTGAGTATATTACTTTATGGCTGTAGGATTATGGTCATTTTCAGTTTTACTGTGATTGATGAAGTTAAGTCATCATCTTCTTCTGAAACCTCTTCTACTTCTGAAGATGAGAAAGAATTATTCAGGGGGTATTTCACAGCTGATAGAATTCACAAGCTCTGGTAAGCTGTGCAAGCTAAAATACACCCTGAGGAAATAGAAGAGGATAGGATTGGTCCTCCTCAAAAAAGCCTAGGGCTTTTTCTGTGGGTAAGACTTCATTGTCTATGTTACAGGCAGAATGGAAGGAACCGGAAAAGGCTCCGGGTTTGAGCAACAGGTTTAAGACCTTATATGTTCTCAAGGAAGAACAATGTAAGGACTGGAATGAGCCTCCAAAGGTGGACCCGGCCATAGCCAAACTGTCAAAATGTACTGTGCTGCCTGCGGAGGACGGATCCAATCTTAAGGATCCGATGGATAGAAGGGTGGAGGTTGCCCTCAAGAGATTATATACGGCAGCGGCAGCCCAAGGGGCTGTCTCCATTTCTTCTTTGAGGTTTCTAGAAGCCTAAGAAGATGGCTGACCAAGGTCCAGGAAAATTTGGAAGGTAGAGCTAGCAGGGACAAGGTCCTTCGCTCCTTAAAAAAGGTCATTATGGCCATTGACTTCCTCTGCGATGATGCATCTCAGGGAACCAGGTTAGCGTAAAAAAACTAGTACGCTCTCAACCGCTGCCGAAGGGCGCTACGGTTAAAACCCTGGGTTGGAGATGCTAACTCCAAAATTCAGCTCTGTAATATGGAGTTCCAGCCAGGTAGGCTGTTTGGCTCTGAGCTGGATAAATTAATGGAGGAATTGTCTGACAAGGAGGGGAAGTCCCTACCATTGTCCTATAAGAGCGGTGATTCCTTTCGCAGAGCAAAATCTCCTCAGCGAGGCAAAGGGAGATACCAGTACAGAGGTCGAGGAAGAAACTATTCCAGAAGAGGTTCCGGGAAGCAGCAGAATAAGGACACCAACAAGAAACCAGACTTCTGACGCAGAAGCTGTCCAGTGGGAACACGTCTGAGTTTGTTTCTCCCTGCCTTGGAAGAATTAAGAAAAGATCACTGGGTGTTAAATATTATTCAAAATGGTTATGTCCTTCATTTATCATCTCTTCCTCCTCCAAGATTTCTTCTGTCAAGAAATCTTAAGCCAGAAAGACACTTAGTCCTAGAGACAGAAATTCTTTACCTCCTTTCCATTGAGGCTCTAGAGGATGTTCCTCTATCTGAGATCGGTCAGGGAGTTTACTCCCCAGTGTTACTAGTGCTGAAGCCATCCAGAAATTGGAGGCTTATTATAGATTTGCGATATCTCAACAGGTGCATTGTAAAGAAGACGTTCCACATGGAGAACATAAGATCGGTAAAATCTATCCTCCAGGAGGGAGATTTTATGGTCACCATAGATCTACCGGATGCATATCTTCATGTACCGATTCTGAAGGCTCACAGGAGAGCCTTCGCCATCCACATCCAGGGGAAGGTAAGACACTTACAATTCAAAGTCCTTCCATCCGGAATACCTCCGCACCCTTTGTTTTCACAAAGGTAGTGTCACCATGATGGTTCGCTTCCGTGTACAGGGGATAAAGTTATCCCTTACCTGGACGATTGGTTGATTATGACTCGGACTCAGAATCTTCTGAAAGTTCAGTTGAACTATGTCCAGGACATACTTCAACAATTAGGTTGGCTTATCAACATAGAGAAATCAGACTTAATTCCTAAATCCTCCTCGTCAGGTATCCATAAGAACATAAATGCGATTTCTAGGGCTCCTTGCCTCAGCTGCGGACGCGGTGCCATGGGCGTTATGGCACATGAGATTTCTTCAGAGAGAAGCACTAACAGTATGGAACCGAGGACTGAAGGACTTGGATGCGATGCATGTTCCATCGACTCAAACAAGACATTCTCTAATGTGGTGGAGACAAGTAAAACATGGAGTTTTATTTTCAGAACCACACTGGATAACCATCACGACAGATGCTTCAGGAACAGGTTGGGGAGCTCATCTGACAGTCATCACGACTGCAGGATCTTGGAGTCAACAGGAATCCGCTCTGCCCTCCAACGTGAGGAAGCTCAGAGCGATTTACCTAGCTCTTCTTCATTTTTCTCCTTCTATTTTACAGAGAGCAGTCAGAATCCGGATGAACGACATGACCTGTGTGGCGTACCTAAACAGGGAGGTACCAGATCCCCTTCTCTCCTCAGGGAAGTAGAGAAGATTTTTCTGTTGGGCAGAAACCAGAATAACCAGACTCTCTGCGATTCATATCAGGGGTGTCGATAATATATTGGCGGATTGACTGAGTCGAGGCCTGACATTACCGGGGGAATGGTCTCTCTCAAGGAGAGTGTTCATTCAGTTAACCCAGAGGTGGGGGCTTCCTCAGAGAGACCTCATGGCATCAGCAAGCAATGCCAAACTGAGGAATTTCTGTTCCCTTTACAGGGCAGACAATCCCATGGTAGTGGACTCAATGACAATACCATGGACATACCAGCTGGCGTATATCTTTCCTCCCATAGCCATGATTCCCAGAGTTTGACGAAGATCAGTCTAGATCAGTCGTCAGTAATAATAATAACTCCCTTCTGGCCGAAGGGGTCATGGTTCACCCTGCCCATGAATATGAGCAGAGGGGAATTTTGGAGATTACCTCTGCATCCGGATCTAATATTCCAGGGTCAACATCTGTGCAGGAATCTTTCCAGCCTCAGCTTGACAGCTTGGAGACGGAGAGGACCGTATTGGACTCTAGTTTTTCTTAGAAGGTATAGTATACTCTTTCTTATGCTCGTAGTAGCACTACAAATAAATCTTATGCACGTATTTGGAAGATTTTCAAGATTGGTGTGCAAGCAGGAGTATTGATGGACTTAAACCTTCTACTCCACAGTCATTGGAGTTTTTACAGGAAGGCTTCTATAAAGGATTAAAACCTAGTTCCATCAAGGTGCAGATAGCAGCCCTCTCTGCACACCTAAACTCACGTTTCTTTCAGATCTTGGAGGTAAAGAATTTTGTTAAGGCTAGACTAGGCCTAACTTGGTAAAGCAGGTAGACCCATGGGACTTATCCTTTGTGTTGAGATGCCTGTGTCTTCCTCCCTTTAAGCCTTGGGAGGAAGTAGACTTCAAGTTAACATTGAAAGTTTCTCTTTTACTAGCCATTACCTCTGCTAAGAGAGTTGGAGAACTTCAAGCCCTTGACTCCGCACCTCCATACGTGATTTTTTTTTTCCCAAGACAAGGTTATCCTTGGGTTCCTTCTAGGATTCCTGCCTATGGTGGCTTCATTTGCCAACATCAACCAGCCAATAGTATTGCCTGTATTTTCTCCTACTGGATCATCTAAAGAAGACTTGGATCTTTCTTTATTGGACGTATCCAGAGCTATCAAGATCTATCTACATAGAGTAGGTGATTTTCGTAAAGACGAGAATTTCTTTATCCCTTTCGCAGGAAAGAACAAGGGGAGAAAGGCTTCAAAACCTTCAATATTCAGATGGATCTGTGACTCCATTGCCTTATGTTACTCCTCTGCTGATCTGGATCCACCAGAATTTACCAGGGCTCACTCTACTAGAGCTGTGGCCTCTACTTGGGCAGAGCGTGCCGCTGTGCCACTTGAGGACATATGCCAGGCAGCTACCTGGTCGTCTTTGACTACCTTTGTGAGATATTTCAGGCTGGATACTTCTTTCTTGTGAAGAACCTTTGCAAGATCTGTTCTTAATGCGGACGTAATAAATAACCCGCCCATTGGGGATAATGCTTGCTAATTCCCCATATGTTGTGATGCCAATGGGACGTAAGGGAAGCTAAAATTATTATGTTAATTTGTTTTCCCTAAGACCCATTGGCATCACAAGACTCCCTCCCTGTGTTTTATGTTTCTTTATAATTAGACTGAGGTCTAGGGGAAGGTGGAGCCTATTTATACCTCATGGAGGAGGGGATTAAAATTTAATTGTTATTTTTTCATTAAATATTCCTTCGTCCCAGGGGCTCGCAGGGGCGAATTTACCCCATATGTTGTGATGCCAATGGGTCTTAGGGAAAACAAATTAACATAATAATTTTAGCTTAGGATCCTCATGGTTATATACATAGGTGCAGGAGAAGACTACCTTTTGCTTAACCCTTTATTTACTGCAGTATGTAAGTGACCCAGTGTTCTCTTACATGCTGTAACACAAACAAATGGTTAATGCAGAAGACAATTAGCTCTCTCCTGCTACTCCTGCACTTCTAACCCCTGACTTCTGCAGGAGCTCAGAGGTCAGAGGTTATCAGAGAGCTAATTGTCTTGAGCTTATATTAACCCTTTGTTTGTGTTGCAGCACTTACACACTACAGTACATAAGGGGTTAAGCAAAAGGACACAGGAGGCTCTTATCTTCCCTGGGCCCCCTCCCTCAGCGGGTTCCATAGCAACCGCCTTCCCTGCCTCTATAGTAGCTACACCACTGCACACACTGTAGAAGATGTTGTGAGACAGGCAGTGTATACACAAATTGTATAAGCTGTTGTGAGACAGGCAGTGTATACACACACTATGTATACTCCGATCTATCCCTGCAGCTTGAGCTTGCAGAAGTGCAGGCAATGCTGGCAAGGCAATGCCAAAGGCAGATTTAATTTTTTTTTCTTTTCTTAAAAGATCTTATTTTATTGTTAAATAAAAATGTTATTTGCTCATGCAGTGTTTGTCTTTATTTTTTTAATTCCTTTTTATCATCCACCTTGCTGCATGTTTTTTTCTATGGGACTCAACAGTATATTACACACCCCAGTATTAGGCTCCCAGCATATTACACACCCTGGCGTCACGTCTTCTCCTATCCTGGCCTCTCCCTTGCGTTCTCCCTGATGGCGAAGAGGGATTCTTTAACAACGCATAGGAGTGGGATGGTTACACTCACTATGGAATCGTCGCAGCTGACCCTCTTGGTGGACTCTTTGAATATCCAGGCGCCGCACTTTCACCAGTAGCTCCAGCAGGTCAGGGTAGGTCTTTAAAAAGCGCTGCACCACCAAATTAAAAACCACCAAATTAAAAAATTATAGTTTATCATACTAATATTTTTTTTCTTCAACAGAAATACCCACGACTTTGAAGGCTTGGGCAGAGGGGTGAGTAGAGGCGTACTTACGCCTGCGATCAAATGGTGGACAGTTGCTGTGAAGAAGTGCATGACGGTGCAGGCAATGGAGCAGACACAGGCGAAGGGGAAGGTAAAGAAGGCACCAAAGTGTCCGAAGCACAGGCAGATGGCAAGGTGTCCTGGCTGGTGGTCTGGATTGTAGCACTAGCAAAGAGAAGAGGGTGGTCAAGTTGCTTTTCTCCGAGCCTCTACTCAGTTTGGAGTGACATAGCATGCACACCGCACTCAGCTTGTCATCCGTGCAAACATTAATAAACCTCCACACCAAAAAACTGTGTGACCTTAAGGGGGGAGCTTGGCGTGACTGGCTGCTTCATCATCCAGCCCCTCCTCTTCTATCTCCTCACTCTGCTGCTCCTCCTGCACACTGGGTATGTCAACTGTTTGGCTTAAAGGGGTTTTCCAGCGCTACAAAAACATGGCCACTTTTCTCCCTCTCTTGTCTCCAGATTGGGTGGGGTTTGAGACTCAGTTCCATTGAAGTAAATGGAGCTTAATTCCAAACCACACCTGAACTGGAGACAAGAGAGGGGGAAAAGTGGCCATGCTTTTGTAGCGCTGGATAACCCCTTTAACGGCAATTGGGTCTCCTTATCGTCAGTACTTACGACTTCAGGTTGCCGGTTGACAACACCAACATCAACTGGACATGGCGAATGCTCCAGATTTTGTGCATCGCTACAGATAAAATCCTCAGGTAGCTCTTGGGATTCATCAAGTATTTGAACACTGTCCAATTGGGGAAAAGGACGCAAAAAGAGCTCCTCAGAGTGGGCAAGGGTGGGATGACTATGATGGACTAATTGTGCAGGTTTGGGGACATAAGTGTCAGACTCTTGGCTAGCTTCCAGATTGGAGTGAATGGATAGATGTCTGGAAGCACTACACTACGCCTACGTTTTTATCTTTTGTAACTTTTCATATGCCTCATAATAAAGACAACAAAACTTTTTTTGGACGCTGTGGATCTTCTCCTCCTTCTTACTATTATTACCGGGTGCGGCCCGCTACTACTCCACTTGCTCCTGCCTGAACGTCCACCATCACACAACAAACCACCTATGGTGAGCTGAGTTTTTTCCTTGTTCATGAGATTTTGTCTGGAAGCACTCTCCGTCATCGTAACACTTGGTCACACTGATCGGGCCTCGACAGTTGTGTACCCTGCCCCCTGCACAACTGACCTATAAAACCAGGGATGGTGGACGTCCCTCTGAAGCACACGCTGTATCCCCAATCACTTGAACGCGGTTTGAAACCCTAGCAGCATTCGTCCCTGTCCTCTTCGCTTTGTCACCGAGGTGCCTGGCCAGTAACTGGAGGTTATTGTCACTTTTATTAAATGCATCAGCTGTTTCCACAGCTGATCCGGGTCCAGCTTTACTGGAGCAGTCAAAGCGATGGGTGGGACGACGGCTCTCACGTATTTCTGGCTTTTCCATTGCCTCAAAAAATGAAAGGACTGCTGTTTGGCTAAACAGCATGGGGAGAGAGAATCTATTGCCATTTAAAGTAATCCGCACACCAACTTTGCTTTTTGTGATTTAAATGGCTGCATGATAAATTTTCTTTTGCTCAATATTTGGCTTTCTGTCCACACTAATGTAGAGGAAATAAGTTGTCTGAGTATTTTTTCCATTATACAAAGCGGTTATATTGTGTTTGCAGTCTATAGTTGATGATAGTCTGTGATAGTGGCGTAATACTGAAAGTGGATATATATATGCAATATATTCATGTGTGCAATTCACATCACTGGCTGGGCAATATATAACTCTGCAAACAATTGTATTTCACAAGTGTACTGAATAAACAAGAAACAAACATACGCTAATATTACGCACCACCTAATAAGTACCGCTAGACCAAAAGGTACACATCTACTTTACGTTCATGGCATGCTTCCCCTGCTTTCCCATATGCATTCCAGAGGTGTTGGCATCATTTCCTGAGGTTTCATTGTGCACTTGGTGACCTCCTAGTGGTCGAATCTTGATTTCTAAGTCCCAAGGATTTTTCTCCCATAGACTATAATGGGATTCGATATTCGATCGAATAGACGAATATAGGGAGCTATTCGAATCGAATCGAAGCAAATATTTCTCTATTCGCTCATCTCTATTGGTAAACTGTCAGGTCTGGGTTTCAGATTTTAATTTAAATCCCATTTTATTATTATGACTAGAAGCCACTCTAAAATAAGAGCTAAATATTTTATCTGACATGTACAGTACATTGATCTGTTTTTGTTTTGTATTATTTCTATGTTATCTGAGATATGGTTGAATATGCCGGTGACACTTTTCTGAAAAGCAGAGTGATATAGTAACCAAAAGACAAAATGGATGTTATCAATCAAGGCTCTTTTTTACACCACAAAGGCACAGACCTCAAATCTACATTCAAAATTGCTAGTCCCTCAGGCTCAGATAAAATAATAGTGGAAGGTTCCAACTTCAGTAAATATATTTGGTAATCAGTCCTGATTACACACCATTCTATTACTCCTTGGCAACTAACTTGATTCTAGGCAATTCTACTCAAAGACTTAAAACTTGAGATCATGAAGTCTGGAAAAGCTGGTTATATATAAGGAGCTAATTAGACTAACCACTAGACCAGAAATTCTCAGTTATTATAAGGTGTTAAACTAAGCAGATGCTGTCTACCAGATGTGGCAGTTGAGAACAAAGGGGTAGATGTATACCAAGGAGAAGGCACAGACCCGCCCTGATGGGCAGACAGGGGGGTGCGGCAAGGTGGAGATGAGGTGTGGCCTCCTCCCCTGTCAGATTTATCATGATTTATGCCTAAATGTCCCCCAAAGAGTTTATTTATAATGGTTATATACAATCAGCATTTCAGTAAAACAGTGATATCTCAAATTCTTGTAATGATAAGTGATACCCCTTAGTGCCTAACACTTGCTGGTGCTGTGGCACTGCCGTGGCATTCAGGTCGCATATTTGGTGGGCTTGCCCCTCTCTTAGACAGTTTTGGTCCACAGTACTTACTCTTATTAATTCAATAACTTGAGTCACCATTCCTGACTCTCCTGAAGCTACCCTACTTTACATGTTCAATATGTCTGTCCGCGAACTCAAGAAGTCCCTTACCCGTCACCTGCTTCAGGCGGCTAAAACAGTCATCCCTCGTAGGTGGATGTCCCCAGACCCCCCTCCCCCATGTCAGAATGGTTGGCTGAAGTCTCCCTCACCCAACGTATGGAGGACCTAAACGCCTTAATGCCCACAGATTCTGACCACTACAACAAGACTTGGTTTTACTGGAATGAGTTCTTGAACTCTGACACTTATTGCAATCTTTCTGACGGAACCCCCCCCCCCCCCTGCGGATAGGGAGCCACCCTTCCTCTCCCTCCCCCTCCCCTTTTTCTCCTCTCTGTTTCCTTATTCACTTCTTTGCCTCACTTTGTCTTCTGTTCACTTTCTATATTCACATGCCATACATGGCCTATTGAGGCCTACCTGCTTGATAAAACGCTGCATCAAATACAATTAATTGTTTTATTGAATACATGTGGTATGTATTTTGGACGTGTTTATAGTCCTGTTGCTTTGTTGCCATCATTGATTGTTTTTGAAACATCCCCGTTTTTCTGTTTCTTCTTCTACAGTACATATGAGCTCAATATGTCACAGCAACACTGTTTCTGTTGTTCGACTGTTATTCTGTTATGGTGCACCGCACCTTGCTTACTCCTCTTTTTGTCACTACTGCCCGAATTTTCTGTTATTTCTCAGATTCTTTTAACCCCTTAAGGACCGGGTCAATTTTGATTTTTGCGTTTTTGTTTTTTCCTCCTTGTGCATAAAAGGCCATAGCAGTTCCATTTTTTCACCTAGAAACCCACATGAGCCCTTATTTTTTGCGCCACTAATTGTACTTTGCAATGACAGGCTGAATTTTTGCGTAAAGTACACTGCAAAAGCAGGAAAAAATTTAATGTGTGGTGAAATTAAAAAAAACAAAACACATTTTGTGTTTTTAGTGGATATGTGTTTTTACGCCGTTTGCCCTGTTAAAACTGACTTGTTATATATGTTCCACAAGTTGTTACGATTAAAACGATATATAACATGTATAACTTTTCTTGTATCTGTAAAAAATTAAAACCATTGTTTACAAATATACGTTCCTTAAAATCGCTCCATTCCCAGGCTTATAGCACTTTTATCCTTTGGTCTGTGGGTCTGTGTGAGGTGTCATTTTTTGCGCCATGATGTTTTCTTTCTATCGGTACCTTGATGGTGCAAATACAACTTTTTGATCGCTTTTTAATTAACATTTTTCTGGATTTGATGCGACCAAAAATGCACAATTTTGCACTTTGGGATTTTTTGCGCTTACGCAGTTTACCGTGCGAGATCAGGAATGTGATTAATTAATAGTTCGGGTGATTACGCACGCGGCGATACCAAACATGTTTGTTTATTTATTTATTTATTTATTTACTTTTATTAATAACTTGGGAAAAGGGGGGTGATTCTGACTTTTATGAGGGGAGGTGGCTTTTTATTAATAACAACACTTTTTTTTTTACTTTTACACTTATACTAGAAGCCCCCCTAGGGGACTTCTAGTATAAGTGCTTTGATCTCTCATAGAGATCTCTGCAGCATCTGCTGCAGCCGGAAGTAAACGAGTGCCGAGTCGGGGACGGCGCCATCTTGGAGCGGTCCCCGACCGGCTTCAGAAACGGAGATTGCTCTTCCGGGACAACGTCCCGGAGG
Organism: Dendropsophus ebraccatus; assembly: GCF_027789765.1. Classification (NCBI taxonomy): domain Eukaryota; kingdom Metazoa; phylum Chordata; class Amphibia; order Anura; family Hylidae; genus Dendropsophus; species Dendropsophus ebraccatus. The sequence goes on from NC_091457.1 coordinate 81,503,368, forward strand.
AGCGATCTCCCCACTAGACACCAGGGATGACGCTGCAAACGGTAATCGGATGCAGCTGTCAACTTTGACAGCTGCATCCGATTACTGTATTAGCGGGCACGGCGATCGGACCATGCCCGATATTACCTGTGGTCCCGGGCTACAAGCGGCACCCGGGGCCGCCGCGGTTCAGAGCGCGGCCCCGCTCTGAACGTCCTTAACGACAGCAGGGCGTAAATATACGCCCGCGGTCGTTAAGGAGTTAAATAATAATAATAATAATAAAAAATCTTGTAATGGGATCCAGCACTAGTACCCCCAAAACAAGCATAAATATCGAGAAATTATCTACAGTATCCAGCATAAATTCCAATGGAAGTAGTTTAGGGGGCAAAAGACTAATCACTCTTGGAAAAAAAACGAGAGCTAAGTTATGTTCAAACACTATTAAAAAAAAACGTCCATGATTTGATGTAACACCCATGATACATGACGTAAAAAATTATCGTGATCATTTGTTGTTTTAAAAAAATGGACATTATTAGAAAAAAGTGTCTTTTTTGTTTTTTCCACTTAAACAAATGGTGTGTGAACATAGCTCTTATGTGTGTTGCTTCTTTTAGTCCCATGATAGGTTGGGTTTATTATATTAACCAATAAGTGAGGGTAATATCTGACTTTTATAAGCTCCACTACTACGCTATGACAAACACCTTCCTCATGTCATCTGAAATGGAATGTGAGCAATAGGTAATTGAAAATATAGAAAAAATTGGAAAATTGGGTAATTACAGACACCTATTATGTTCAGCTTTTCAGCCATTGTGTAAACCTCTTCCTTGATCTGGACATATTGTTCTGGACCTTTGGCAATAGGATGAAGCTTCAATCGTCCTACTTGAAGTGCAGAGATCTGACAACCAGAAGATAGAGCAATTATTTTATTATCTAGGTTCTTTTTCCTCTGCTGACACCTTTTCCGTGTTCATCAGCTGCATGTTATATTTATTAAAAACAAGAGACAGGTCAAAGAAAACTTCTTCATCAATACATCAAATTCTGATGTAAGAACGCAATGCCTGCCGAAAGGTTAGATAGTATAGAGAAATAGAATAACTCTCTGCAATGCATTTCTTCCACAAGCAGAATGGTAATGGGTGATACAGAAAGTGCTGCAAAATTTCTCACTGGCTTCTACTAACACTATATGCCTCGGTGCTCACCTACATAATTAAAATAAGAAATGCTAAATGCGTGACATAATTCACATTACAAATGCCCACTTCTCTGGCCACTCATTCTGCCATATTATGCCCTCGCCTACAGCAGCTCTAGCAATCAGGTACATCTCCATTACACTTGGCTGAATAAATAAGTACCTTTGGATTGCAAACGAGTGCCGCACTACTTTCTATCTCAATACTACTATTCCAAGGACTTTATCCTGTGGGTTGCTGAGCACCGTGGATCCGAACTTTGTGTCCAGGTGAACCAGATTTGACTGCCTCCCTCCGTTGGTGGTAAGACAGTGCCGTGCTTCTAAAAAGTTCCTTTTTGCAATACACTTGATTCAGTGATGGTCATGGGACCAGCTTCCAGTGTAACAGTTGGGTCTGACCCACAGTCTAGACTAGGAGTAGGCCAAGTAGCCATCTAACTTGGCAACAACCTTACAACAGCAGGAATCGGGGTGTATTTTTGCAAAAGAGAAAAAAACGCAATGCAAGGGACTCCCTTTTCCTGCACTCTGAGAGTGTAGGGCTCCTGTAGAGCTGGATTCAGCAGGAGAAACTTAGATCACAATATGGCCAATGGGACAGTTATAGAAATATAAGTACATTACAAAGTGACTTTCATAGCTATAGTGCAGTGGAAGGGGATTGGGCAACACCTAAAAAAATGATGCCATTAAGTATGTCCATTCCACTACCCTTGTCCCAGATGTTTGAAATTTGTAAAATGACAGTAAGTTGGCCTCTGGCTCCCCTCCATATCTCTTTTGCCTCAAACTGCCACAATTTGCCTAATGCACCAAAATAGTCTGAATCAAGAAAATTAAAACTCCATCCTGCACACTCAGATAAAACTTAAAGGAAACCTGTGTGTAAAAGATTTATTATAACTTGCAACATGTTGATCGAAATCCTTGCTTATTCTGGGTTAAGGAGTCCAGTGGGCGGTGTCACTCATGGGACTGGACTTTTTAGCATGGAAACATCAGAGATTTCAATCAATAAATTAAGTTATAATAAATCTTTTCCAATAAAGATGTATATATCAATCTACTCAGCTACTTCTGCTCTTTAAAGGGTACCTATCATTTAAACAGACTTCTGACATGTCATAGCTGGAACCCCCCAACGATCGTTAGAATGAATAAGCAGAAGCGTAGCAGTTGACAGAATTATAATGGATCCCTATAGTAATTCCGATACAGGGATTATCGGAAGTTTCATAGTGCTCCATTATAATTTAGTTGACTGCTACTTTAGCAAGGGTCAAAGAACAGCCCAAAACCTCCTTGGGCTAACTACAAGAAATTAACCAGACCTCAAGACAGTTCACACAACCCAGTGTATTGGATATTTGGTTGTTGTACAGTCCTGACTGTATGCTTGTTTAGGCCAATACCTTACTGTCTCTTACCTAAAATGGATTAAATAATGACAATAAGCCAAAATTTTATTATTCTACAACAATACAGTATTATAGTATTGGCATATAAATGATCAGAGCAGTGATTCAACTCTTACATATTACACATATATTGTAAATATATGTACATTGTATGGAGCTCCATCTACTGTACCTGATAATGGAACCATAATTCTTTCTTGTAACTCATTCTTTTCCGCCAGCAGGTATTTAACTTCAAGATCCACCAGGCTTCACTGTTAAGCAATCTTTTTTTGTAGTTGATGGACTTTCTCAACAGAGTATATACAGCAGTGCCTGGTGTCCCTACATGCTTAGTATACAAGTGTGTAGAGGCCCCTGATACAAAACACCCATGCATATGACTGATATCTGTAAAATGTTCCAAAAATTGTGTTCCTAATCTACTACTGATACAAATCACATAACATTGGCATTGGCTGTATCCCAGTTTTCCAGGCGTTCCTTGCGATGTATCCACCCGCTTCACGGAGCCGGCAGACAGCGGGAGTCAGCCGCCAAGATTTCTGAATCATACGAACCAGAAATACGTCTGGTTCGCTCATCTCTAGTCATTTATGCCACTAAATCCCATTCCCCATTTCTTCTTTTAGATGTCCTCAAACTATGTAATTGAACATAAAGGAATAGAGCGTAAGCCTCCTGCTCACTACCTAGTCACTTTGTACATTAAGTTCCAGCTTGTGGAAGAAGTTTGTAAACACTGAAACTCAGTGTAATGTCTCTGAATGTTGATATGCATGAAGCTGTAGAGAGAGTTCCTAGACACTGATTGACTCACTTTGCATCACACTATAAAAAATACCTCTGATGTTCTGAAACTCCAGTGTTATCAGATCCCCTCATATAACCTATTTCATTTTTTCACTCCTCTAAATTGCATTGAAAGGCTTAACATATTTTAAATGACAATATTTCACAGCATCAAAAGCTCCTCAGAAAAAAAATAAAATAAATATGAATAAATTATTATGATAAACAGGGACAGAGAAATAATGGCCAACTACAATGATGCACCGAATCTCTGGCGGAATTTAGATTTTGATCAGTTTATACTTGACATTTATATGGTTGCACTCTCTGTTGTTTAGTTGCGGTGGGTGAAAAGCATTTAGTAATTTATATTTGCATTAAGTAAGCATTGAAATATAAGAGCCGTAACATCGAACTGACCCCAAGGTCATGAGTTTATGGAGATTTCCAACAACCAATAAGAACTATGAAGAAGGATACCATCCTCTATGGGCCTGCATGAATGACTTTACTATTTATTTTGTTTTGTCCATAGTGGTCAGTTGTACAGTCAACATCTGAACCATGTTAATAATTCAATCTTATTGGGCAGCTGGATTGACTGTACATAACAATTGAGGTTTGGCTTATTAAAAAGAACGCTGTTTCATGCTCCTATTAGTCTTCACAAAACAGAGAACGAAAGCAATACAAATCGCATACAGAATTTGGCTCAAACTGGTTTCTTTCCGTGGGGTGGGAGGCGATGTAATGTTTGCAAACTGGTTAAAAAGACTGATATGTTCCATGATTCAGAAGGAAAAAGAACTTATAAAATTAATTAATTCATTAATTGCGATAGTGATCACGTAATTTATGGGATAGAATGTAGAGCTTGCAATAAATTATATGTAGGATGCACGTCACACAAATTAAAAGTCAGAATTAGTGAACACCTTCATGATATCACAAAAAAAAGTACCAATATGTTGGGTGCCGCACGGCACTTTGTAGATGTTCACAATAGTAAAACAATGTTTTTTTTTCTTCATTTTTTGGCATCGAAAAGGTGTTTAAAGTTGCTAGGGCGGGGGGGGGGGGGGGGGGGGGGGGAGACTGGCAGCGCAAGCTGCTGAATAGAGAGGCATTTTGGAGGGTTAAATTATAAGACAGATTCAATGTATTTATATTGATATCCCCACCATGCGCTTTTCCTCCTTTCCACTAGATGGAGCTGTTACTCACCAGTCTTGTGTCCAGCTGAATGTTTGTGACCTACTCTATGATATTTGCTGGACACGGACACAGGTGAGCTAGCTGTTGTATTTTAATTTTATCTGTTACGAGCACTATATATATGTTTTATGCACACAATGTATCTATGCAGTGACGTACTGACGTCGAAACGCGTCGCATTATCCATGTGTTGGATGTTTTATCTTTGTCCGAGTTAAATAAAAAGTGGATTTTATTAAGGACGGCTGTCTCGCTGGAATACTTTTTGGACATAACGAAAGCAATACCCTGCTCTATGGCCATGATTGGTACAAGCAGTGCCTGGTCCACGATGGAAAGCAATGGCACACATGGATCTCTGGGTTCACTGTGTGGTATAAATGACACATTATACTAAATATACAGCGATACTTAACCCCTTAAGGTCAAAGCCAATTTTCGTTTTTGCACTTTTGCTTTTTCCACTTTATGTTTAACCCCTTGCCTCTAAAGCCTGTTTTGGCCTTAATGACCAGGCTCATTTTTCAAAATCTGACCTGTCTCACTTTATGCGCTTATAGCTCAGTGATGCTTTAACGTATGCTAGCGATTCTGAGATTTTTTCGTCACATATGACACTTTATATTAGTAGCAAAATTTGGTCACTACTTTGTGTATTTTTTGTGAAAAACATAAAAATGTCAAGAAAAATTGTAAAATTTTGCATTTTATAAAATTCTGAAATTCTCTGCTTCTAAAAAAAGGAAGTCATAGCACATAAATTAGTTACTAAATCACATTACCAATATGTCCTCTTTATTCTGGCATACTTTGGGAAACATATTTTACTTTTTTAGGGTGTTACGGGGCTTAGAAATTTATTAGCAAATTATCACATTTTGTGAAAATTTCCAAAACTGATTTTTTTTTAGGGACCAGTTCTTTTTTTAAATGGATTTAGAAGGCTTGTATACTGGAAACCCCCATAAGTGACCCCATTTTGGAAACTAGACACCTTAAAGAATTAATCTAGGGGTATAATGAGCATTTTAACCCTACAGGAGCTGGAGGAAAGTATTCACAATTAGGCCGTAAAAAAATGGAACATTTAAATTTTCCAATAATATATACGTTTAGATTAAAGTTTCTCATTTTCAAAAGGAACATGAGAAAAAAAGCATGCCAAAATTTGTAACGCAGGTTCTCCTGAATACAACGGTACCCCAGATGTGGGCGTAAACCACTGTATGGGCACACAGCCGGGCTCAGAAGTAAAGGAGCGCCAATTAGCTTTTTTAATGCAGATTTTGCTGAAGAAGTTTCTGAGCGCCAGGTGCATTTGCAGAGCCCCTGTAGTGTCCGCAGAATAGAATCCCCCCAAAAGTCACCCCATTTTCGAAAGTACAACCCTCAAAGAATTCATCTTTGGGTAGGATGAGCATTTTGACCCCACATGCATTAGAGGAAAGTATTCAAAATTAGACAGCAAAAATGAAAAACTTGAATTTTTCCTATAATATGTTCGTTTAGTTTGAAATTTCTCAATTTCACTAGAAACAGGGGAGAAGCTGCATGCCCAAATCTGTAACGCAGGTTCCCCTGAGTAGAACGGTACCCCATATGTGGGCATAAACCACTGTATGGGCACCCAGCCGGGCTCAGAAGGGAAGGAGCGCCAATTAGCATTTTCAGTGCAGATTTTTCCGAAGAAGTTTCTGAGTGCCAGGTGTGTTTGCAGCGCCCATGTAGTGTCAGCAGAATAGAACCCCAGCAAAAGTCACCCCATTTAGGAAAGTACACCCCTGAAAGAATTCATCTTGGGGTGAAGTGAGCGGTTTGACCCCACAGGTATTAGAGGAAAGTATTCAAAATAAGACAGTAAAAACTCGAATTTTTCCAATAATATGTTTGTTTAGTTAAAAATTTCTTAATTTCACGAGGAACAAGAGAGAAAACGTACCGCAAAATCTGTAACGCAGCTTCTTCTGAGTAAAACAGTACCCCATATGTGGGCATAAACCACAGTATGGGCACACAGCCGGGCTCAGAAGGAAGGGAGCGCCAATTTGCTGGAGCAAAACCGCAGCTAGTAATAGTTATTAGAATAGCGCAGTTACTAAAATACAATAAAAAATGAGATTACAGGTAATGTGGGGTGGTCACAGGCAACCTGGTGTTGGGGTCGGGCAACCTGGTGTGGTCATGGGCAACCTGGTGTGGTAACGGGCAACCTGGGGTGGTTATGGGCAACCTGGGGTGGTTACAGACAATCTGGGGTGGTTACGGGCAACGTGGGGTGGTTACGAATAAACTGAAGTGCTCATAGGTAATCTGGGATGGATACCTGTAATTTGGGGTCGTTACAGGCAATCTGGCGTGGTTACGGGCAATCTGGAGAGGGTCACTGGCAATTTGGGGTGGTTAGAGGCAATGTGCGGTGGTTATAGGCAACGTGCGGTGGTCAAAGGCAACGTGCGGTGGTCAGAGGCAACGTGCGGTGATCAGAGGCAACGTGCGGTGGTTACGTGCAATCTGGGGGGTTACGGGCAATCGGGGCTGATTACGCACCATCTGGAGGGGGTCACTGGCAATTCGGGGTGGTTACGGTCAACATGTGGTGGTTACAGGCAACGTGCGGTGGTTATAGGCAATGTGCAGAGGTTATGGGCAACGTGTGGTGGTTATGGGCAACGTGCGGTGGTTAGAGGCAACGTGCGATGGTTAGAGGCAACGTGCGGTGGGTAGGGGCAACGTGCGGTGGGTAGGGGCAACGTGCGGTGGTTAGAGGCAACGTGCGGTGGTTAGAGGCAACGTGCGGTGGTTAGGGGCAACGTGCGGTGGTTAGAGGCAACGTGCGGTGGTTAGAGGCAACGTGCGGTGGTCAGGAGCAACCTGCGGTGGTCAGAGGCAACGTGCGGTGGTTAGAGGCAACGTGCGGTGGTTAGAGGCAATGTGCGGTGGTCAGAGGCAATGTGCGGTGGTCAATGGCAACGTGCGGTGGTTAGAGGCAACGTGCGGTGGTTAGAGGCAACGTGCGGTGGTTAGAGGCAATGTGCGGTGGTCAGAGGCAACGTGCGGTGGTCAATGGCAACGTGTGGTGGTCAGAGGCAGCGTGCGGTGGTCAATGGCAACGTGCGGTGGTTAGAGGCAGCTGCAGTGGTTACGGGTAATCTGGGAGTAAACAGCAATTATTACTATAATAAAAAGTGTGTTTTATTTTGTTTGTATGTTTTTCACTTTTTCACATTTACACTTTTTCACTTGTACTTTTTACACTTTCATTTTCACTGTATTACTATGATTACTGTAATATTTTCTATCACAGTAATCATAGTTTAGTGACAGAGACCAAATTGGTCTCTGTCACTTTAAATTTTCAGAGCTAACTGCTTCTGACGCGCATGCGCACATCAGAAGCAGTCAGGACGTCGAGGAGGACGGAGCTCCAGGATCAGGTAACGTATGTGGGGAAGGGGGGGTGACTGGGGGATGGGGCTGACTGGGGGGTGGGGGGCGACTTGGGGGGGGGGCACGATGACACTTATTATCCCCTGTCACCAATGATTTATGGTGACAGGGGATAAAAAGTGCCGGGCAGCACTGGGGACAGGCGATCAGCGGTATATATATACCGCCGATCGCCTGTTCCGGGACCCCACAGGGGGGTCCCCGATCACTGCCCTATGCTCTCCGCTACCTCCGGTGGCGGAGAGCATGGGGTTTTCATTATTTTTTTTATTTCCATTGCTGCGAACAAACATCATTTGTTCGCAGGGATGGGGGCGGCCATCTTGGATTTGATGGCCGCCCGGGGAGGGGGGGGTTAGAGATCGGCCACTAGGGGGCTGATCTGAGGTCTGATTAATACTTATTTCATCTCCCCCCACCGTGGATTCACGGTGGGGGGAGATGAAATGCAGCGGCGGCGCCGGTAATGGCCGGTACTGGCGGATCGCCGCTATAACGGTAATAGCGGCGATCCGCCAGTACCGGGGGGGACAGGGAACTGCCGGGGGAGGATCTGTAGTGGCGGCGGGAGGAGGCAACATGCCACAGCCCCCTCACGCCGCCCGATCGCCTCCCAATCCAGAAATATCCCCATAGACGCTGCGGTCGCTGCCCGGGGGGAGCGCGGCTCCCCTCTGGGCAGAGGCAGCGGGAGGAGGCTATGTGACATAGCCTCCTCCCGCTGCCTGATCTCACCTAGGGACAGCGGGGGGAGGCAGGGAATACATGACGTTTGGGAAACGTCATGTTGCGGGAACTACCTGCTTTATATGACGTTTCCCAAACGTCATTTTGCGGCAAGGGGTTAAAAGGCCATAGCGCTTGCATTTTTTCACCTAGAGACCCATATGAGCCCTTTTTTATTTTATGCGAAACCAATTGTACTTTGCAATTACAGGCATTATTTTTCCATAACATATGCTGCGAAACCGTGAAAAAATCATTTGCGCTGTCAAATTGAAAAAGAAAAGGAATTTGTTTGATTTCGAAGAGTTTTGCATTTACGCCATTTGCCCTGGGATGAAACTGACTTATTATATATGTTCCTCAAGTTGTTACGATTACAACGATATGTAACATGTATAACTTTTATTTTATCTGATGGCTTGTAAAAAATTCTAACCATTGTTAACAAATATATGTTCCTTAAAATTGCTCCATTCCCAGGCTTATAGCCCTTTTATCCTTTGGTCTATGGGGCTGTGTCAGGTATCATTTTTTAGACACCAGGGACGGGAGTGATAAAGCATTTCAATGCAGCTGTCAGGTTTGACAGCTGTATTGAAATGCTTAATTAGCCGACACGGCAACGGGACCCGCGCCGGCTAATAGAGGCGCTCCCCGGCAGCAGATCACAGCCGGGAGCGGCGCTGTTCAGAGCGGGGACCTGGCGGGACCCCTCTCTGAACTCCCCCTGCGTCACCATGACGTACCAGATATGTCATGGGACACTAAGGGGTTAAAGGAGAAGTCCGTGGTCTGGCCAAAAAAATTAATCACTGAATACCGCAATATTCGATCGAATACCTATTTGATCGAATCGTATTCGCTCATCTCTAATAGAAGTCTTTGGTGTGCTTTGTATGGGATTGTGAGGGGGGGAGTGCTGGGAGCAGTGTGATCTGACCTGCCAGGAGCCGTATTGTGAGGATGCCGGGCAGGGGGAGTGCTGGGAGCTGTGTGATCAAAGCTGCCGGGAATCATCCTGTGAAGGTGCCGGGTGGGGGAGGGGAAGTGCTGGGAGCTGAGTAGTGAGGACTGCCGGGAGCTTAACTATGAGGCCGCAGGTAGAGGAATGATTTGTGCTGGGAGCCGTGAGGGCGGGCATACCGGGAGCCGTTCTTTGAGGCTGCAGGGGGGGCATTCCAGGAGCTGGGAGTGCTTAGCGGCATTCCTAGGAGCGGCCACCGCAATGAGGAACGCCCCAGATCGTGACATCCCGACCCAACTGGTGCCTGGGGATCACAGTGGGTCGTGACATGACCAGAAAAACCAGAACTACAGCACTTCCGGAGGGAGAGTGACACAGAAAAGTGGGGTAAGGCTGTAGAATCAGCAATTAGTGTATATTTAAATGTTATATAACTTTACATGTGGGGGCGAACTGTGTAAAAAAAAAATTCACTAGACTTCTCCTTTAATATAGAAAGATAGATATATAGATATTTTGTATTTTACTAATTTGGCACAATAAACTTACAAAAAAAAAAAAATGTTCAATAGAGTTGTGTAAGAGTTTGTTCTTTGTAGGTGGAGCTGTAGTTTTTATCGGGACTATTTTTGCAGTACATTCGACCCTTGGATTATTTTTCTTCCACTTTTTGGAGGCAAGATGACCAAAATCAGCAATCCTGATTTTTTTCCCCCCACTGTTTGGCTATGTTCACTGTTTGGCTATGTTCACACAACGTCAAAAAAAAGAAATTAAAAGATTTCCATCATTGCTGCGATGTAACTGACTTCAATGTATTGCATTGAAATCAATGGACAATGACAGACAACCAATGCGCATCGCTGTCTGCGCAGACGTCAAAATAATGATCATGTCAATCATGTCTATTGCAAACAGCGGAAGTTATTTCTTAGTTGTTCACACGTTTTTCTATTTTCACTGTCTTTTCACCATTTTTACGATTAAATTCACTGGCTTTTCAATTAAAGACACACCCAAAGGCCAATTAGTTCACCTAAACTGCTATAATGTACCAACAGCCGTCACTGCACTGAGGGGCGGCCAATGATGGACGTCATTTTGAACACACAGGAAAAACCATTGGGTGAACATAGCCTTTAACAATACAGACCATTATGAACATTGTGAATTATGTATGGGTTTTATTTATTTATTTGTGAATAATAAAGATGGTAATTATTGGAAAATCATTTTTTTCCCATTTTTTCCAAAAGAGACTTGAAGCTATAATTGTGTGTAGTATAACTGTCAGTATTTCAGTTTTACATCCTGAAACGTAGGTACTTTGCTGCCAGGACGTACTGGTATGTCTTGAAGAGGGTTATTTGTACATACTCTGATTGGGTCACTATTACTACTGAGGTATGACAGGGGCAGTATTAGGCCCCATTTGCTTTTATATAGTTTAAAATGACCTTGTAGGATTGCTCAGTAAATCATCATTTTCGTTGTTTTTGCAGATAATCCAGTGTAAAGTGGTTAACACGAAAGAGGACAGTGCAAGGTTGATCTGGATAAATTGGAGACTTGGGCAGAAAAGTGACAGATGAGGTTTAACACTGATAAATGTAAAATAATGCACATGTGAATGGAAAATCCATACTGAAATTACTTCCTAAATGGGAAAATTATGGGTTGTTCTAAAGGTTGTTTGCTTTATAACTATGCCGCCTTCTATAGACATGCAACATGATCCAGAGATTTATTCCGATTTTCATATTTGAAGTCAGGAAGGGAATTTTGTCAAACATGAGAACAATTTGTGTGATAGTCTTAACTATACCCTCCCCCCATGGTCCATACTGGATTTATTGAGAGGTATATGCCTGTCAATAAATCCGGTGAATTGGAGTTTAAGGCAGTCCTAAAATCTATCCCATGCAAATCTATGCTTGCAGGCGTAAATCCTGTGAAATTGGGCACAAAAGATGGCCGTGGACCAGCCGGGTTGTGTAACAATTTGTGACTTTTTTGCCAATGTAGGCCAGGCACAAGGATGATAACTTTCCTTCAGTATGCTGAACCAGATGTCTCCTTTGCCAGTTCAGATATAGGAAGAATTTGCACGATACATAATGTATTAAATGTGTTATTCCAATCGCCTTAACTTTCTATAACCTCTTGTAATGACATTGTGTGGGACATTTGTAACCTCAAGTGAATTCCATTTTAGAAATCAATCTTTTTCTATAGAAGTAAAGCATGAAAGAGCCTGGCACAATAACACAACATCACTCCTAATTCTATACTAGGGAATTTATTGTAAAGAAATTGCATTCAATAATAAAGTAAAAATAGTCATATTTATGAGCATGTTTTAACAACGTCAGTGCGACATGATGTCGATTCTGAAATGACTTCTCTAAATTGCATTCCATTGTGCCATTGATATTGATTTCTTATAGGACCTTGTTAAAGTAGGTTAATATAATTATTTCTGTAATTCCCTGTATTTTCTAGCGGGATTTAAGAGCAATTGTTATAAAAAATAAATATATAAAAGTAAGAAAAAAAACTGCAGAGTTTAACATTGTGTACAGGACATCAATGTACTGCAGTGTAAAGCAGCTGAACACAAAGTAGAATAAATCAGATTAGTGCGGCTATAATGGGCAATGCGAAACATTTGATTGGTTGCTATGGGACACATCACGATTTCTGTTACTAAATGAACCTCAATAAATTGAGTTATAAAGAACCAAACACACAATTGATGCAGAGTATAAGTCACTTATGTTTATGTTAACACTATTTCAGAGTTAGAAATGCAGAAACAAGCTTTCATTAAATTGCATGTTTATATGTACAGACACTTTATTTCAGGGAGCAGCATACTGCTAAGAACCTGAAGTAACTATTAACAAGACCAAACCAGAGGAGCCACTGGAAATATTTCTTCTTAAAGGGATACTCCAGAAGAAATAAAGAAATATAAAAGTGATATATTTTTTTAAAGGGTAAATATCAGCAGGTTAGACGAATCTAGCCTGTTGATAGCCCACTATTGCGTACGTGGCACAGAAGAGGAAGGTCTATATGTCTCTTACCTCCCTCCTCTGCACTGTTCCCGTGCTGCTAGCAGTGTAATCCCTGGTCCGGAGCACTGTTAGGAGCACTGCCCGGGCCTTAGAGCATGAGAGGGTGGGGCAGTGCCCCTAACGGTGCTCCGGACCAAGGATTACACTACTAACAGCACATGAACTGCGCAGAGGAGGAAGGTAAGAGACAAACCTTCCTCTTCTGCATTCTGTTGGCAAATCTAACCTTCTGATAGTTCCTTTTCAAGTCTCTCACAGTGCTCCCTGCTGTCACATCTGTCTGTGTCAGTAACTATCCAGAGCAGGAGAGGTTTTCTATGCTTTGGACAGTTCTTATCAGGACCGAGGTTGCAGCAAAAAGTGTAGTTTCAGACTAGGGGAAAAAAGATAAACACCAATTCCTGCAGAGCAACTGGTAAGAACAAGAAGGCTTTAAATAAAAGTCATGTACCTTTATAACTTTATGGCACTATGTAATTTAAAAACAGTTTTGTTTCTCTGGAGTGGGGATTTTCCTATAATTTTTCTGATGGAAAAATGATAAATTCAGCGGACCCGGAGTCCGTGCCCTCCATTCTGGCCCCTCCCCGCCCCCTGACACAATGGGTGTAAACTGACCTGATGCGAAAATTTTTGCTAAACAGGTATTTGCGAATAAATGTATTCACATCAGCACATTTTATGATACCCCCCCATGTGTTCGTTTGTGTATTTATAAAGTCTGAGTTTGAAGTCTGTATCTAATACTTCACCTAATCCTCTGTTCTCTATCTTCTGCTAAAAACATCAGGCACCGCCATCTTGGTGAAGTCACTGCGTTCCAGCTGTGCGTTCTAGCATTGGTATGCAGTGACGTCAACAAGATGGCAGTTGCCTACGTAACAGCACCAGAACAGAGGATTAGGTGAAGTATTAGACACAGACTGCAAAGACAGTCTGTATTTTTATGAATATACTAAGGGACAAATACACTTTTATATTTAGGACACTAGGACACTTAGTAATAAATGGCAATTTTTTGCCTGCAAAAGATCATGGGAGCCCATCCTAAAAAAAAGAGGAATAAAGATAAAAAGTGTCCAAAAAATATGGATCATATTTAAAAATAATAAATAGTATTAAAACTGATTAAATGAATGGAAAAAATTCCCCGTGATTGGTTCTCTTTAACAAATGAGTACTAATAATTTTGTCCACACGTGTATATACATACAAACCAGAGTCAAACTGGGGTGCTGAGTTCCCACCACTGGAATGGGTTCTAGGGGTCCATCTCACAGTTACTGTACATGGAAATATTACATGATCACTTTTAGGCCTCATGTACATAAACAAATTCTCTTACCATCATTGATAGAATTGGCACAGTGGCAAAGATCATGCAATAACCATGACATAATGGTAGTCATGGTGTGATTAGTATTTATGGCCCTCATGGTACTTTAGGGTCAAACAAAGGTAAAAGGGTCAACTCCTTAAAGGGGTTGTGCAATTAAGTAAAGTTGGTAAAGTCAGATGAGAACGTGAGTGGCGAATGGCATACAAACAAATTTCATTAAAACAGGTAAAGTATAGTAGCTATAATAGAGGGACTATTAGTGAGTAGCGATTTTTTTTTAACAACATGTTGTTGTTACAGTGTTTAAAGTTAGTGTCAATAAAAAAAAAAGAAAAATGTCAATAAGATAGTCAATCATTCAATTTCTGCCATAGACAGCAGTGGATGTTGGTGGAATAGCGGCGTAAACTCAGTTTTGCCCCAGGACAGCAGTGGACATTGGTAAATGAGCTGTTAATCTGTTAACAGCGCCCAGTGAGTTATTAATACAGACACTGTCTTCACTCCTCCCAGTGAATTGGTATAACACACTATGAGTTAAGTGCACCCACTAAGTGCGGACACTCAATTCATTGATCCCAGGGAATTGGTGTAACACTGTGAGGTTTACTGCGCCCAGGGAGTCAATAATATGTCATTTGTCTTTACTGGTCCCAGTAACTTAATTTAATGTACTAAAATAATGCTGACAAGATATACACACAATTTATATGTAAAATCACAGCTGCTCTGGCGCAACTCACCCTCCACTAGAGGTCAAGATCATATAGAGCCAGAAGTAGTCCCCACATGCATTCAAGTCCTCAGTAGGTGCCGATAGCAGATCGTTCTAAGAAGAAGAGGATACTATAGATATCTTTCAGAAATAATACAATCACTGTAAAACAGAACTATAGTCCACGCACTAATCCATCAATCAATGCTCACTAGTGTGTGCCAATGCAAACCCTGACCAGCGTAAGAAAACTTGGGTCCTACCTGGGTGTACAGAGTTCACATAATGGACAAACGGGGCAAGACGTGATGGTCCGCAGTGCGGACATAGATAGCCTGTAGCGCGGTCTGATCCCAGGCAGCGTAGTGTGATTGTTCTGAAGTTCGGAGAGCTATCCCCAGATCTGCAGTACCGATAGTGGTGCAGAGTAAAAGCTGTGGGCACGCTCCGGCCGGCAACGTGCACCACTTACTTCCGCCCAAAGGAAAAACTTGTGACGTCACAAGCAAAAAAGGACGGAGGCCGTGAGTGACCACAAAAACTCCAACGTCGTTTCGGAAATACACAGATTTCCTTTGTCAGGGAGAGGTCCCACAGTCTATTTGGCTCCTCTTATGGCATCGGTAATGACTCTGCCTCCTCTTACTGCCTTACTGCCCTTTCGGGTCATGTTGTAAATTCATATGATCACATCACTCCACTCCCTTGATGTCTACAGGCTATTAGTAAGCCCTTCATGTACCGCTGCCACATGTGCAGAATCCATCATATTTTCATCTATAAAAGTTGTTTTCTTCTTTAGTTATTAAAAACGGAAATTTATTTATTAATTATAATGCTGGTTTGAAACTTGTGTCTTAGTGTTTTTCCGTGTAAAAGCTGTAGGGCCTGTAGGATGGGAGGATGCCAAAGAAAAGTTGCCATTATCTCAGACTCAGAAAACATTGATTCCTTTGAGATTAGGGACATGATAACATGTAACACTAAAGGGGGCTATTTATGCTATTTGCTGTCCATGTGGCAAGCTATATGTGAGACGGACAATTAGACCACTTAAAACAAGATGGTCAGAACATCTGAATAATATCTCTAAGGGATGTTTGAAACATCCATTATCAATTCACTATCAGGAGAAACATGACAACAATCCAAGGGGGACCGTCTTCTTTGGACTAGAAATTATTAAGAGGGATAGAAGGAGGGGGGATTTTATTAAAAAAAATGTGTAGGGCAGAGTCCAGATGGATTTTTGACCTTAATACACTGGCCCCTAAGGGGTTAAACAGTGAGATAGAATTATATGCTTTATGATGAATAAATTATAAATTTTTAACTGATTTATCTATTGACGTATATATACAAATACAAATACATTTATACATGTGCTGTTGATATGTATGTGTGGATGTGCATATGTACATGGGGAAAAGAGTTTCCCAATGTGTATGTATGTGTATGTATGTGTATGTACGGGCATGTGTATGTGCATTTGGGCATGTGCTCCATCCATGCCGTGTATGCATGTGTACATGTTTATTCTATAGCCCACCTGTGAAGGTAGAGAGAATTTGTATAGGACATGCCGCTTTTTGACACACTCGGACCACATGAAGTACCTTTGATTGCAAGGGATACATAGTGCACCGAGAATGCAAATGGTTACATACTAATAGTGGAGAAGGAGGCCACATCGCGTACGCGTGCACATACTAAGACACATCGTTTTTAAAGTTTCAAACCAGCATGATAATTAATAAATAAATAAATTTCCGTTTTTAATAAATAAAGAAGAAAACAACTTTTATAGATGAAAATATGATGGATTCTGCACATGTGTTAGCGGTACATGAAGGGCTTACTAATAGCCTGTAGACATCAAGGGAGTGGAGTGATGTGATCATATGAATTTACAACATGACCCGAAAGGGTTACTGAAGGCAGTAAGAGGAGGCGGAGTCATTACCGATGCCATAAGAGGAGCCAAATAGACTGTGGGGACCTCTCCCTGACGAAGGAAATCTGTGTATTTCCGAAACGACGTTGGAGTTTTTGTGGTCACCCACGGCCTCCGTACTTTTTTGCTTGTGACGTCACAAGTTTCTCCTTTGGCCGGAAGTAAGTGGTGCACGTTGCCGGCCGGAGCGTGCCCACAGCTTTCACTCTGCACCACTATCGGTACTGCAGATCTGGGGATAGCTCTCTGAACTTCAAAACAATCACACTACGCTGCCTGCGATCAGACTGCGCTACAGACTATCCATGCCCGCACTGCGGACCATGACGTCTTGCCCCGTTTGTCCATGATGTCAAATCTGTATACCCAGGTAGGACCCAAGTATTCTTACGCTGGTCAGGGTTTGCATTGGCCCACACTAGTGAGCATTGATTGATGGATTAGTGCATGGACTATAGTTCTGTTTTACAGTGATTGTATTATTTCTGAAAGATATCTATAGTATCCTCTTCTTCTTAGAACGATCTGCTATCGGCACCTACTGAGGACTTGAATGCATGTGGGGACTACTTCTGGCTCTATATGATCTTGACCTCTAGTGGAGGGTGAGTTGCGCCAGAGCAGCTGAGATTTTACATATAAATTGTGTGTATATCTTGTCAGCATTATTTTAGCTTCCTTGTTTGGACATTGGTAGGCTGTGTCCATTGCTCTGTGCAGCACCACCTAGAGGGTTGTGGCGCAGCTTGGGTTAAGTCTTTTTTAGACTAGCCATATACAGATTTTATCTTAATTTAATGTACAACAGGCACCCAGTTACTTGGAAAACTGGATATTGGCTTGACACAACCAACCCACAATCTACCCACCTATCCTATTCTCTCCTCTCTGTCCCTATCTTCCTGCTCTGCACTAAATGCCTGTGTGGTGGACCATGGGGAGCTGTAGGGGACAGATGTTGGGGGAGCACAGAGAACCACACAGGCACTTATCACGGTTAGCCAGGCTCGGCAGCACTGCGGGCAGTTGAGAGTTGTAGCTACTGTAGTTAGGCAGAATAGTGAGTATTGGGTTGGATTGAAGACACACTCCAGTTCTTAAAGAGTTAAAGTGTTTACTTAAGGGCTTGGTAAACAGTTAAACGTGTTAGCCAAGATCCCTTTGAACGCTTAGGATGCTGCTAAACGCTGTTAGGTGTAGATAGTAAGGATCTCCACAAGAGGGACTCTGACCACTTTGGGGTGGTGATAGAACAGTACCTACCTCCACAGGAATGAACATCCGCTTTGACTATCTTTGACAGAGTGACGCAGGACCAGGGAATGGGGGCCCCAAACCTGGGTGAGCTAGTTTTCAGGGCAATCCTCTATGATAACTAGTGACTTACAGCATAGTCTTGAATAGTAGACTTAGCTAACTGCTGTCTTGATACAACGAATGTAAACAAAATCCTCCTTCTTTCGCCTCTGACAGTCCCTTTGTGTGGATAAGTTATCTCTATCTCACTCCCCTATAGGTATTCTAGCCAGACATGGCTAGCTCTGGAACTCTTTTGTAATCTCTATATAACTCACTCTCTGGATACCTGACTAGTCTACACTCTTTCCTCCTCAGACTAGGCCGAGCTGCAGCCAGGCTACAGGCAGACTTGAAACTGAAACCACTTCTTACATCAATTACATCTGCAGGAAGCTGATTGGGCAAAACCCACCCTGTGACTTGATCTGAAGCCTCTCATAGGCTGTGTGTAAGGTGAGGGTGTTGTATGAGGTACCATTGACAGGGATTGGATCTTGGATAACTTACAAATAAGCCTCGTGATAGGCCACAACATATAATCAATCACAGCTGATTGACAGTAGTGTTCTGTGGAACAGTGATGCCAAGTGGCAGGTGTTATTGTAGTGCACACACATATACAGGTTACTGACCTATACCTGCTAGAAAAAAACAGTTGACCTTGTTCTGGGACAGTGCACCTGCTGCAATCCTACTCTCCATTACACATACAGCCGACTACCCGACTCAGGGAAGTGAATCACTTTATATAGAGGGAAGGGGGGGTTTGCTGACATCACAGTGGGGTTTGCAATGGATTGGACAGGCGCAAGGGATTATTGATAATCCCTTGTTCATGCTGAGTGACTGTGCTGTAAGCTAACATGTGCAGCAGCCATGTTTAGTGAATTTTGTTAACAAATCACTGTGAATTCGCTTAGCAAAACAGAGTGAATTGACAGTGCGATTCACAGTAGATTTTGCTTCAACGGATTTGCTTTGCTCATCTCTAGTCGTAACCAATGACAGCAGATTATCAAAACAATGCAGGCACATGGTGATTAGTAAGTCTATTTCTCTGACACAGGATATTTTTAGAAATGTTTTTACAATTGCATTATGTTTCATTTTCACATAATGCATTAGTTTAGACATAGTTTTCTTAATGCTGCAACCAAATTTCAGTTTTTTTTTTCCTCCTAAGAGTCATTACTTTTTTATGTCTCTGTTAACAGAACAATATGGGGGTTTGCTTTTTGCAGGACCAGTTGAACTTTTGAATGGCATCTACAATTTTAAGATATAATGTATCGTGGTATGTCTTGAAGAAGAAAATGCCTGCAGCTTGAGACCCGGGAAGGGGCAATTGGTACTATCGCTATGTTGACACAGGACACAAATGGCAAGATAACTTGACATATAATAATTTTGCCACTTGCACAGCCAGTCAGCCATGGAGACATTAGGGCCGGTTCACACTGAGCAAACACGGCACAATTACGAGGCGGAGCTCTCCGCCGCGGAATCCCGTCAAGCTACACTACCGTTCAAAAGTTTGGGGTCACATTGAAATGTCCTTATTTTTGAAGGAAAAGCACTGTACTTTTCAATGAAGATAACTTTAAACTAGTCCTAACTTTAAACAAATACACTCTATACATTGCTAATGTGGTAAATGACTATTCTAGCTGCAAATGTTTGGTTTTTGGTGCAATATCTACATAGGTGTTGTGACAGGACCAGGGGCAAAGTAGTGGATGGAATGTATATTTCACCTAGGTTCCTGTCATATGTGTGTTAAATAAACAGCCAGGGAGTTAGGATAGCAAGGAAAATATGTTTCCTTGCTATAGGTTTTGGCAAAGACTAGAAAATAGGGCCTGGCTGCTTTGGAGTAGGGGAGAGATGGGGGGCTCCTACTCCACTTGGCCACTCCAGGTATTGGAAGTGACTCGGGTTACTCAGGTGCGAGCCTGTATGTGCTATAACAGGGCAGACAGCTCACAGGATGATGGCTCTCTCTGCTCCAGGGTAAAACCTCATTGTGAGTATACTGTGCTGCCTGTTTTGTTTGAGAGCTGTGCAGTAGGCTCAGCTCTGGTCAGTTAGTTGATAACTGTTTAGTTAGTCGCCAGACGGCGTAGGTTTTCTTTTTGTATTATTGTTTATTTTATCTGCTGCAAAGTAAAATAAAACTGGTTGCGGCCAGATGCACCTTACTTGCTGGTGTGGACTGTGTTTTGTGCCAAAAAAGCGCCCATCTAACGCAGGAGACGGTGATCCCATGAGCTAATCCCCTCACAGTGTATAGAGGCCCATTTCCAGCAACTATCACTCTAGTGTTCTAATGGTACAATGTGTTTGCTCATTGGCTCAGAAGGCTAATTGATTATTAGAAAACCCTTGTGCAATCATGTTCACACATCTGAAAACAGTCTAGCTCGTTACAGAAGCTACAAAACTGACCTTCCTTTGAGCAGATTGTGTTTTTGGAGCATCACATTTGTGGGGTCAATTAAACACTCAAAATGGCCAGAAAAAGAGAACTTTCATCTGAAACTCGACAGTCTATTCTTGTTATTAGAAATGAACGCTATTCCATGCGAGAAATTGCTAAGAAATTGAAGATTTCCTACAACGGTGTGTGCTACTCCCTTCAGAGGACAGCACAAACAGGCTCTAACCAGAGTAGAAAAAGAAGTGGGAGGCCGCGTTGCACAACTAAGCAAGAAGATAAGCACATTAGAGTCTCTAGTTTGAGAAACAGACGCCTCACAGGTCCCCAACTGGCATCTTCATTAAATAGTACCCGCAAAATACCAGTGTCAACATCTACAGTGAAGAGGCGGCTGTGGGATTTTGGGCTTCAGGGCAGAGTGGCAAAGAAAAAGCCATATCTGAGACTGGCCAATAAAAGAAAAAGATTAAGATGGGCAAAAGAACACAGACATTGGACAGAGAAAAAAGTGTTGTGGACAGATGAATCCAAGTTTGAGGTGTTTGGATCACAAAGAAGAATGTTTGTGAGACGCAGAACAAATGAAAAGATGCTGGAAGAATGCCTGACGCCATCTGTTAAGCATGGCGGAGGTAATGTGATGGTCTGGGGTTGCTTTGGTGCTGGTAAGGTGGGAGATTTGTACAGGGTAAAAGGGATTCTGAATAAGGAAGGCTATCACTCAATTTTGCAATGCCATGCCATACCCAGTGGACAGCGCTTGATTGGAGCCAATTTTATCCTACAACAGGACAATGACCCTAAACACACCTCCAAATTGTGCAAGAACTATTTACAGCAGAAGCAGGCAGCTGGTATTCTATCGGTAATGGAGTGGCCAGCGCAGTCACCAGATCTGAACCCCATTGAGCTGTTGTGGGAGCAGCTTGACCGTATGGTACTCCAGAAGTGCCCATCCAACCAATCCAACTTGTGGGAGCTGCTTCTAGAAGCGTGGGGTGCAATTTCTCCAGCTTACCTCAACAGATTAATAGCTAGAATGCCAAAGGTGTGCAATGCTGTAATTGCTGCAAAAGGAGGATTCTTTGACGAAAGCAAAGTTTGATGTAGAAACAATGTTATTTCAAATACAAATCATTATTTCTAACCTTGTCAATGTCTTGACTCTATTTTCTATTCATTTCACAATGTATGGTGGTGAATAAGTGGGACTTTTCATGGAAAACACAAAATTGTTTGGGTGACCCCAAACTTTTGAGCGGAAGTGTAAGTGTTTTGCTTTGAGTGAATGAGAGAGCGCGCGCCTGTCCGCTGCCACCGCTCTCTGCTCAAAGAATGAACTTGTTTATTCTTTGAGCGGAGAGGAGAGGGAGCGGACAGGCGCGCGCTCTCCCATTCACTCAAAGCAGCACACTGACCACGGCGGGAGAGGTCCGCCGCGGAATTGCTCCGTGTTTGCTCAGTGTGAACCGGCCCATAGAGAGGGACTGCATTTCTGTTAAAGTGTACCTGTCAGGAAGCCAACTGCTATGATCATTGGTGAAATCCACTTGGCAGCCAGAAGTTGGGGTATCCATGGAGATGAAGTGGGTATCAATGGAGATGGAATGAGTCATTTGGGGTGGCACACATTACCAACTCAAGGTATACTTGAACTTCCTGACAGGAAAACATTACTCACGCTTACATTTTGCACATTGGGCTCTGGACTCAGTAAGCTATGGACTCCCTGTAAACATGAAATAAAAAATGTTTCATGAAGGTCCACAATCACACATATCCTCTGTAGAGAGTTTTATCCTGCCTGATCTACATATGCCTGACACTGATTGGCCACAGATCAGCCAGCCATACAGTGCTGACTGAGTACATTCCTATCTGTTTATGGCAAATAAAACACATCGGTTGCTGCATCTGCCTACTCCCCAAGAATATTGGGGCTGTATTTCTATTGCTTCCATGATTTCTGTATTACACTGACATTGGTGCTGTATTCTCCCTTGAAATTTACTGCCTACAGCCAGCATACAGTAAAACAGTAAAACCTGCAAATTCATAACGATCCACCCCTGGTCGGACATAGGGAACATAGACCAGCCAACCAACCAACCCAGGATCCACAAGGACCACAAGCTAAGGCCTGGTAAGCAGCATATAAGATTGGACTGCTTTGATCATGTATTCAGAGCCATCTTTCTCATTGGGCCACGGGCAGCCGTCTACCCTTTCCAGAGGGAAAGATGTCTCTGCATGAAGCATCAGACTAGTAAAGCATGAAAATGTGTACAACGGTATCTCCTGCAAAGAATATTTCGATCAATAGATGTAGTATATGGGTTTGCAAGTAAAAGTCAGTGATACAATAGAATCTACATATAAAGAGAAACTTTACTTCTGAATATCACTTTCCTGCATCTTACATTAAAACTTTCCATAAAATGTTGAATAACCTTGTAAATAACTTTGCCCTTTTATCTAGTACTGTTTTTACACTATATTCTCTTGATTCATGATTAAAAGCTTCACTACAGTATATCACAATACTGCTACTTTCCTGTTGCATTGTGGTTACCTAGATGGCACCTTATACAGGCACATCTGAGCTGACAGTAAGTCCAGATATTATGTTATTAATTTAAAATAGACTTAATGTTAAAGTTCTTGGTCACGTTATAGTAAAATTGTTCAGTGTACAGTATTAGTAAGTGTACTCTCTGCACTTACTGACAGCAGCTCCCTGTGTGCCCCATAGAGCTTAAATCTCACTCCCCTCCTCCAGGCTGTTCTGCCCTGCTCTGTGGTGAGTCTGTCCATAAGATGGCAGACATGGAGGAGCATGTGACCATGTCCCACCCCCAATGTCCACCACTAAACCTGTATATGAAGGATACAGAGAACATGGCATGGTCACATGCTTCTCCGTGACAGACATCTTATGGAGAAAATCTCCACAGAGCAGGACACCACAGACTGGTGGAAGAGAGTCTGATATTAGCTCTATGGGGCACACAGGGAGCTGCTGTCACTCAGTGCACTTACTAATATTGACAATCCCTTTGATGTCCACTTTTAAAACACCATATCATTATTGATTAGCGGTGGCTGCTGAAGTTGGATAAAGCCCTAAGGCTATGTGGAAAACATGGATATAGTCATTGGCTGTATCCATGTTTTCCAGACAACCTTAGAGCTTTATCCAAGTTCAGCAGCCCCAGCTAATCAAATACCGAACGTTCGGGTTCGGATTGACTCGAACCCGAACCCGGTTCGCTCATCTCTAATAAAAAACAAGGGGGTTTCTCTTCAGTCCTGGCCAGCATGCCATCAGAGAAATCTCCTATAGGCCCTCCCCACAGAAGCTGAGCGCAAATCACAACTAGCACACATGAAGGACACGGCTGACCTAAAAGCGAATGTTCTTATCAGTTACATTCGCTTTAAGTGTAGCATATCAGTAGAACATCGACAGCGCAGGGAAGTCGGTGCCTAGGTCCCTTTTTGAACCGTGGTATGTTTCTCGCGCACGGCAATAGTCTTTTACCGTGCACTATCCGGGGCTAAAGCACTGGAGGCAGGCCGCCTTCCCCCCAATGGGACAAAACCCCGCCCCTCTGTGATGTGGCTCCATTAGAATCAATAGACGGTTCAAAAAGAGCACATCGGCACCCACTTCCCCGCGCTGGTGATGTTCTATCAGGGCCGTTTCTAGCACCGTGCAGGCCGGGCTACTGCACGGGGCGCTGACAGCTAGGGGGCGCCATCCCTTCCTCACCACACACAGCATCAGTGACGTTCTGCACAGGGCAGCAGGCTCTGATGCGCCCCCACACACAGCACCTAGCTCCTGGGGGCTCCTTTGTGGCCTGGGAGTAAACTGAAGAGGATAGAGGAAGCAGCAGGGACTCCCCAACGTTCCCCCTGCGGCTCTGCAGAGCATCCTGTACAGGCAGCAGCTCCTGTGTGACGCGTCTCCTCCCCCGACCCGGCCTGCACGCAGCTGAAGAGAGCATCCCTGTAAGTGCTGCTGCTGTCTGGAGGGGGAGAGGGGGGGTCACTGTGAGGGATCAGCATTGTAGTGTTGGGGTGTATGTAATTGTGAAGTGGGGGGTGATGGCAGCTTCATTCCCCACAGTCTATACTTTCTAATCCTTTACACCTTAGCTCAGGAGCCTCTGCAGCTTCAGTCGGGAGGAGGGGGTGGGGGAGGGTTATTAGCATAGGACCTCTGCCTGATAATTTAACCCTTTCTAGACTGCACCCAGCTACAAAAAGTTATTCCACTATGTGTGAAGAGTTCAATGTGCAAAGGTATGTGTGATGTCCTATGTAATGTATAGTGTGCTGCTAATGATCTGTGTATGTGTGATGTCCTATGTAATGTATAGTGTGCTGCTAATGATCTGTGTATGTGTGATGTCCTATGTAATGTATAGTGTGCTGCTAATGATCTGTGTGTGTGATGTCCTATGTAATGTATAGTGTGCTGCTAATGATCTGTGTATGTGTGATGTCCTATGTAATGTGTAGTGTGCTGCTAATGATCTGTGTATGTGTGATGTCCTATGGTATGTATAGTGTGCTGCTAATGATCTGTGTATGTGTGATGTCCTATGTAATGTATAGTGTGCTGCTAATGATCTGTGTGTGTGATGTCCTATGTAATGTATAGTGTGCTGCTAATGATCTGTGTATGTGTGATGTCCTATGTAATGTGTAGTGTGCTGCTAATGATCTGTGTATGTGTGATGTCCTATGGTATGTATAGTGTGCTGCTAATGATCTGTGTATGTGTGATGTCCTATGTAATGAATAGTGTGCTGCTAATGATCTGTGTATGTGTGATGTCCTATGTAATGTATAGTGTGCTGCTAATGATCTGTGTATGTGTGATGTCCTATGTAATGTATAGTGTGCTGCTAATGATCTGTGTATGTGTGATGTCCTATGTAATGTATAGTGTGCTGCTAATGATCTGTGTATGTGTGATGTCCTATGTAATGTATAGTGTGCTGCTAATGATCTGTGTATGTGTGATGTCCTATGTAATGTATAGTGTGCTGCTAATGATCTGTGTATGTGTGATGTCCTATGTAATGTATAGTGTGCTGCTAATGATCTGTGTATGTGTGATGTCCTATGTAATGTATAGTGTGCTGCTAATGATCTGTGTATGTGTGATGTCCTATGTAATGTATAGTGTGCTGCTAATGATCTGTGTATGTGTGATGTCCTATGTAATGTATAGTGTGCTGCTAATGATCTGTGTGTGTGATGTCCTATGTAATGTATAGTGTGCTATGTGTTATGTCCATACTGTGTAGTATACTAGTGTGTGTGTATATATATATACATGAGAAAGAAATGGACTTTGCTTTTGCTTTTTACTTACCGAACGTAGACCACAGGTTGAGCACGGAGCGTACAGCGAGGCTTGACACGCAAAGTGCGTGCCAGGTTACCTAGAAACAAAGAGAAACAACTATAAGACCGCCCATAGAGGACTGGATCACGTGCTGCCGGCTGTGCTACTCCAATTGGCAGCCATCTCAGTCGGTAATGAGGAGGCGGGACAGAGCTGCATATATAAGTCAGCGCGGGATGAGTAGTTCAGTGTGCGGCCATCATCAGAGCCGGACACAAAGGAGCAAAAAAGCCTCACACTAACAAGGTCCCAAAGAAAACTAAGATGCGGACTGGCCCCTGAGGAATTACCGCAGATGAAACGCGTAGGGACACTATTGATTGCTGATGGGTAACTTCCAAAAAGGACGACCCTGATCATCAACAGGACTAAGGGAAGTGCCTTATCATTTGTATTAACTGTGTACTGGAGAAGCCAATAGTGCAATAACAATGTGCAATGTAACAATGTGCAATAATCAAATGGTACTATCTCCAACAGTGCAATAGGATCTATGGGACATGTGCAAGTTCTAACCAATATTGATGGTATTGTGCAGAGGGCTAAGTGCAATAAAAAATAAAACGCATGAATAATGGAATAAAACGCATGCATCAGTGTGAACTGACGTTGACACATAGCCAATACCCACATATTTATTGAAGTCTACAAATAGCAGTGTGAACAAACCTAGGTCACAGCTATAATATTATCAGAAGAATAAGATGTGCAATAACTACTAAGTGCAATATTGGTGTTATGGACATTTATGAACTGTAAATACAATATTAGTGAAACCTTTGGTGCTCTGGTGATGGCTGCGTTAATATAGAGTGTGAAACTTTTTTAACGTAATTAAATAAAAGCTATTTTTTAAATAACTCCATTTTTTCAGTTTTAATAACTTTTTCAGAAGGAGTTCTATTATATTGCTGTAATAGCATACATTCAGACGGTGTATATCTACCCCTGTAATCAGGGAATGGCTGGGCTTCTAAACAGCAAAGTGGACACTACGAAATGGTTGGAAGATGCAAAGGAGGTCTTTTCGGAAAAAGAAGTATCATTCAGTAACCCTTCAACTTCACTAAAATCATCTTTTAAATCCCTTACAAAACTATATAAGGACCATGCACGTTCATGGTGGGAAATACACAGTTTAGAGAACTACCTCGAACACGGAATTATCCCCAGAGGCTTGAGGAACCCTCTAACCCCTGCACCCAGAGTAAGAACGGATAAAATAAAAGAGCGCTGGGAAAAAGAGGCTACAGAGGGATCCCTAAGGCTGATGCGAATATTGCTGGATGAAGAAAAGGTAATGCTGGAGGAGATAACTAAAAAATTGAATGAAGCTATAGAACAGATAAAATTATATAGTGAGGATCCCAGCTTTAAGAAAAAAGAAAAAACGCTGAAAGAAGACGTGTCAAAGTTTGTGGCTTATCTAAAGGAACGAAAACATCAGCAATTCAAAAGAGATAAAACGGACTTCAAGGATAAAAAAGTGTATGAATTCGTAAGAACATCTGCCCCGATTTCGCGAGAACTGGAAGGATCATCATCGGAGGCAGAAATCTCCGAAGCAGAAAGCCAGTCAAGCCAAGTGTAAAGAACATCAAGAGGACGGGGACAGAATCGAGGTTTTGGACGTGGACGAGGACGAGGAAGGGGACGAGGTTTTTTAGGAGTAGCCCCATCGATGTCACAATATGTCCTAAGAAACAGGAAGTAGCTACATTCGATGGGGACGAGATGCAGATAATTAACTTATCACCAAGAATATTAACAGCTGATGAAAAAAGTGTGTTATCAAAAGGTCTATCCTATGTGCCCTCTAATAAATTTAATGCATTCAACTGGGTATGTGATATTAATCTGTTTGTGCGCAATTTAAAATGGAAATTTTTTTTTTAAATAAAACGGAAAAAAGAGGGATCTCTTGTGGATCTGGATCCGGAGGATCTTCAGGTATACACAGATATGCTGGAGTTGGCAAATGAACATAATCATATAGAAGGCGAGGGCCCATTCACATCTCTGAAGTTAAAAAGTAAAAAAACACCCCCTATAGGGGACTACAATCACATTGAGATGTTTGTAGAATTGGTAAGCAAAGAATTACGTAACCTAGAAGAAAAAAGTGTTACATCACAAAATCTTACCAAAGGGGAGAGACAGGCATTGCTATCATTGGAGAATGATTCCTCCCTCGTCATCAAACCCTCTGACAAAGGGGGAAATGTTGTATTGATGTCGAGGGAGGAATATGACTCCATGTGCCTGAAACTACTGAGTGACAAGGAATGCTATTCTAAACTAAAGGGCGACCCTACCGACACATTCAGCAGGGAGCTGATTGTGCTGCTCAATAGAGCTAAAACTCTGAAATTGATTGATCAGGCTGAATATAGCTATCTAAAATCAGAGAATCCAAAAGTAGCGACCTTTTACAGCATTCCAAAAGTGCACAAAGGGTATCCTCCACTAAAGGGCCGCCCTATTGTGGCGGGCATCTCCAATATAACTCAGAATATTAGTCAATATGTGGACATTATCCTCAGACCGTTTGTGGAAGCACTTCCGTCGTATGTGAGAGATACGATGGATGTGCTGAAAAAAGTGGATGGAGTACAGGTGGAAAATGGTGCCTACTTAGCTTCCTTGGATGTAGAAGCTTTATACTCCTCCATCCCCCATGAAGGGGGATTGGCTGCAGCCAAACATTTCCTAAATCAGAGAGGTAATCAATATGGTCCACATAATGAGATGGTTATACAGATGTTGGAATTTGTGCTTACCCGCAACTATTTCCTCTTCGGGGACGACTTCTTCCACCAGCAACGGGGTACAGCGATGGGGAGCCCTTGTGCCCCCACATACGCTAACCTGTACCTCGGCTGGTGGGAGGAGAGGGTCGTCTTCGGAGAGGAGATGGAAAAATGGATGAGCTGTATACAGCTTTGGCTGAGGTTTATAGACGACATCGTACTGATATGGACGTCTACGGAGGAAGAGTTCCAGAAGTTTGTATATGCCCTTAATAAGAATATGTTGGGGCTAAGATTCACGAGTGTCATCAGCAAAAAGGAAATTGTATTTCTGGATTTAAGGATTGGTATCTCTGACGATAGAACGATAGCCACAACGGTATATCGGAAAGAAACAGCCACCAACTCTATTCTGCAATGGAATAGTTGTCATCCTAGACCTCTAAAGTCCGGAATCCCAGTGGGTCAGTACCTTCGGGTAAGACGTAACTGTTCTTCCTTTTCAGAATTTAAAATGAAAGCAGCTGAACTGCGGGACAGGTTACTAAGAAGAGGCTACCCTAAAAAAGTCCTTAGGAAAGCGTATTGGAGGGCTGCGCAGCAACGAAGAGAGGACCTGCTGATACCAAATACTAAACAGAAGAAAGAAGAAGAAAAAATGAGGATCATAGGCCCATATGATGTAAAAGCCAGGGAGGTCAAAGAAATTCTTAATACATACTGGCCAATATTAAAAATGGATAAAGGAGTCTCACACATCCTACCGGATTTACCTCAAATAACATATAGGCGAGGTAGGAATCTGAGGGACCACTTAACACACAGTTACTTACCCACGGAGGGGGACCAAAGCAATAAAAGAGCCACAGTGGTGGGCACATACAAATGTGGACATTGTACGATGTGCAAATACATTGAGCCAGGCAAGACCTTCGTGAGTGCAAGTACAGGAGAATCATTTCGATCCAGAAATTTTGCGAATTGTTCCACTGAAGGAGTAATTTATCTCCTAACATGTTCTTGTCCATTGAACTATGTAGGCAAGACCTATCGGTCTATAAGAAAGCGCTTGAGTGAGCATATAGGAGATATCCGTAATAAAAGGGATACCCCGGTGGCTTTGCACTTTCAAGATAAGCATGAATCACAACCAGAGGAGTTGAGGTGTGCAGTCATTGAAGTTATCAGAAGATCTAAGCTAAGAGGAGATTACAACAAGAAAATCCTACAAAAGGAGTCTCAGTGGACATTCAGACTGCAAACACAAAAACCGCAGGGTCTTAATGACTACATTTCATACATATGTTTCCGTTAACTATATAGGGGTCTTATGATTCCGGAACACCTCTGCAAAGCTAATACTCTAATACAAAGTCACAGCTGTGGCAATTAAAAGGTTACATGAGAAAGAAATGGACTTTGCTTTTGCTTTTTACTTACCGAACGTAGACCACAGGTTGAGCACGGAGCGTACAGCGAGGCTTGACACGCAAAGTGCGTGCCAGGTTACCTAGAAACAAAGAGAAACAACTATAAGACCGCCCATAGAGGACTGGATCACGTGCTGCCGGCTGTGCTACTCCAATTGGCAGCCATCTCAGTCGGTAATGAGGAGGCGGGACAGAGCTGCATATATAAGTCAGCGCGGGATGAGTAGTTCAGTGTGCGGCCATCATCAGAGCCGGACACAAAGGAGCAAAAAAGCCTCACACTAACAAGGTCCCAAAGAAAACTAAGATGCGGACTGGCCCCTGAGGAATTACCGCAGATGAAACGCGTAGGGCCACTATTGATTGCTGATGGGTAACTTCCAAAAAGGACGACCCTGATCATCAACAGGACTAAGGGAAGTGCCTTATCATTTGTATTAACTGTGTACTGGAGAAGCCAATAGTGCAATAACAATGTGCAATGTAACAATGTGCAATAATCAAATGGTACTATCTCCAACAGTGCAATAGGATCTATGGGACATGTGCAAGTTCTAACCAATATTGATGGTATTGTGCAGAGGGCTAAGTGCAATAAAAAATAAAACGCATGAATAATGGAATAAAACGCATGCATCAGTGTGAACTGACGTTGACACATAGCCAATACCCACATATTTATTGAAGTCTACAAATAGCAGTGTGAACAAACCTAGGTCACAGCTATAATATTATCAGAAGAATAAGATGTGCAATAACTACTAAGTGCAATATTGGTGTTATGGACATTTATGAACTGTAAATACAATATTAGTGAAACCTTTGGTGCTCTGGTGATGGCTGCGTTAATATAGAGTGTGAAACTTTTTTAACGTAATTAAATAAAAGCTATTTTTTAAATAACTCCATTTTTTCAGTTTTAATAACTTTTTCAGAAGGAGTTCTATTATATTGCTGTAATAGCATACATTCAGACGGTGTATATATATATATATATATATATATATATATATATATATATATATATGTGTGTGTATGTATGTAAGTACATATCTATCGATCTGTCTGTATATACTAGAGATGAGAGAACTTAGGGTAGCTTCACATGTACCGGATTCGCAGCGGATTTCATGCTGCGAGTCTGGTAGTGTGATTTTCAATAGGGTTACATACCTGCAGCAGAACTTACATTCCCCTGCGAGTATGTAACCCAGCCCCTTTAACCCCCTGCTGCCCGCAGCATACATTACCTTGGTTGGTCCCTCTAAGCCAATAAGTGCACAGCCCCGCTGCAGTCACTGATTGGCTGAGCAGGACTAATGGGAGCCTCACATGCAGCCGCAGCACTGAGCAGGTAATGTATGCTGGGGGGTTAAAGGGGCCGGGTTA
This sequence comes from Dendropsophus ebraccatus, assembly GCF_027789765.1. Classification (NCBI taxonomy): domain Eukaryota; kingdom Metazoa; phylum Chordata; class Amphibia; order Anura; family Hylidae; genus Dendropsophus; species Dendropsophus ebraccatus. The sequence goes on from NC_091457.1 coordinate 81,534,943, forward strand.
CATACTTGCAGCGGGATGTAAATTCTGCTGTGGGTATGTAATAAGCTGCTGAAATGAAGTCTATTATTTTGGCGCATGAAACAAGCAGAGAGCCGGGAACTAGTCATCTGGGCTGTGACTAGTCACGGCTCTCTGCCTGTCCGCGAACTCTGCAGGATGACTGACAGGAAAAGAGGTTGGTTAGAAGCCTCTTTTCCTGTCAATCATCTCAGAACGCATCCTTTTTTTAACGTACACAAAATTCAGTCTACCACGTTTTTGTGTACGTTAAAAAAGCAGATGCGTTTTTTTTTTATAATGGAAGTCAGTGAAAAAACGAATCAAAATAAATGCACGCAAGTGCAAAAACGTAGCGTGAACCCAGCACTAGTAAATTCAGTGGGACCTGCACCTGCTCGGGGGAGGGGGGGGGGGGCGCTTTTTTCAGAGTCGCCCTGTAGCCCAAATGGCCTAGAAACTGCCCTGTGTTCTATTAATATGCTGCTCTTAAAGTTGAATGTACTTGATAGTAAATTTGCTTTAAGACCTCCTTAAGACCTTAAGACCTCCTTAAGGTTGTTGTTAATGGTGTGTATTCCGAGCAGAGACTGGTCACAAGTGGTGTGCCACAAGGGTCTGTTCTGGGTCCTATTCTTTTTAATATGTTTGTAAGTGACATAGGAGAAGGGTTGGTAGGTAAAGTTTGTCTGTTTGCTGACGACACAAAAGTGTGCAATAGGGTGAATATTCCTGGAGGTGTCAGTAATATGGAAAATGATTTAGCTTTGCTAGATAATTGGTCCAAACAGTGGACATTGAAGTTCAACGTTTCCAAATGTAAAATAATGCACTTGGGGAGGAGGAATCCTCTATCCGAGTATCACATCTGCAGTACTGTGTTGGAAAAGACTTCAGAAGAGAAGGATTTAGGGGTAGTGATTTCTGACAGCCTTAAAATGAGTCACCAGTGCAACCAGGCGGTGGGGAAAGCAAATCGTATGCTGGGGTGTATAGCTAGAGGTATAACCAGTAGGAAGAGAGAGATTGTGATCCCGCTGTATAGAGCTCTGGTGAGGCCACATCTGGAATACTGTGTCCAGTTCTGGAGACCTCACCTTAAAAAGGACATTGATAAAATAGAACGGGTCAAAAGACAGGCTACAAAAATGGTGGAGGGTGTGAGGCATAAACCATATCAGGAAAGACTTAAAGATTTGAATCTGTATAGTCTGGAGGAAAGACGGGAAAGGGGGGACATGATTGAAACCTCTAAGTATGTTAAGGGACTAAATAAGGTTCAAGAGGGGAGTGTTTTTAGTAAAAAACTGAGCTCAAGAACAAGAGGACACAGTGAGAGGTTAGTTGGGGGAAAGATCAGAAGCAATGTAAGAAAATATTATAGTAGTAGTAGATACCTGGAACAAACTTCCAGCAGAGGTGGTTGGTAAATCTACAATAACAGAATTTAAACACGCCTGGGATAGACATATATCTATCCTAAGATAATAAGAAAGAAAATACTAAAAGGGCAGACTAGATGGACCCAGTGGTCTTTTTCTGCCGACAATCTTCTATGTTTCTATGTTTCTATGTTTCCTTTGCTGCCATAACCTCCTCCATCTCCACACAAGAATATCACCACACTGTCCCTGACAAGTCCCTCTCTATGTTGGCCCCATATGTGCAGACTCATGACTTGGTCCTTCTGGACCTGAACTTCCACATGGACAACTTCAAAGACCAGGGTCACCGCAACAATGTCAAGATGCGCAGCCTCCCAAAGGACATAGAAACTGACTGTCTGACAAGGGTGGTGAGATACAGTATATGTTTACTCAATACCTGGGTGACCTGGCGGGCACTCATATAGAGATGGAAACAACACACCGAGTGGCAGGCCTGCGGCCCCAAGACCGGGGACATCCGAGGGATGTACTGTGCCCTGTGCATTGTTAGAGACAGAAGGAAGCCCTCCTTCAGCATGCCTGGGAGCTTGGCATCCTAGGGTACAAAAAGGCCGACATAACCTTACTAACAGACTTATCCCGTTTCCCTCTGACCATGCGGTGCAGATTCGAGGTGTTGGGGCCTCATACCGATGGGGTACCCACTCCACCTCATGGGGGCACCTTTTATATGGTGCACAATCCCAGAGACCTCAAGGGGCATTTGACTGGACTGGACTGATCCTGTTCTTTTAATGCCCGTAGCAGGTCCGGCCTCTACCAAAAAGCCCTCTACCTTCTGCGCTCTCCACTCTGTTCCCCTTGCTCACTGTACAGGTTTTACAGATCTCCTATTACACCCTGTAGTAGGAATAAACTCATGGTACTCATTACAACCAAATGGTATCTTATTAAAGGTAAGAAAAGGGTCTGGCGATGGAGGCCCCTTTGTCTAACCGCATAGATGCTGTGTTCATCATGTTATCTGGGGGTTGTAAAGCCAGGATCAGGATCCCCTTTTATTGTGCCAAGGAACATGTTAATCAGATTGTTAAATGGGCAAAATTTCCCCAGGAAGTTCTGATCCTTTCTTCTTAAAAACCACTCTATTCTTCATTCCTTGAGACCATTCCATGATCTTAAGGCCCTATTACACTGAACAAATATCGGCTGAATTTAGCCGATATCACACAATCATTCCATGTAATAGAATGCAACGATCAGCGGACATGAACGATGTTGGCTGATCGTTGCTGTCGTTTGTCTTTCAACATGTTGAAAGATAAACGACAATGATAACAGCAATCTGCCGCCGATCTGTGGAATAGGTGCGGCCACAGCAGACCGCTGCTATGCTCTATGGGCTGCCCGGACAATCTAGTGATCACCCTGGCAGATCCCCCCCCCCCCCTGCGCGGCCCCTCCTGAACTGACCCGCTTGCTGCCGCCACGTGTGGTAGCAGCGGCAACGAGCAGGGAACAAGCTGACAGCGCTGGTTTGCTCCTCCAGTTGCCCCGTGTAATAGAGGCTTTAGTGGCTTAACTGTACACAATCCATTGATTAGATTGACTTTATATATGATAAGATTATACTTACTAGTAAGGCTTTTTGATTGCAAGTCTTGCAAGATGTGTGACTAGAGATGACTGAACATGCTAATTTGAGCTTGGTACTCGTTTGAGTATTAGGGTACAAACCCACACACCGTATACACAGCAGATACGCAACAAATACGCAGCAAATACGCAGCAGATTTGTTGGTACAGATTTGATGCTGTGTTCAGTTATTTAGATCTAATCTGCTGCGTATTTGCTGCGTGTTTGCTGCGTATTTGCTGCGTATCGCAGCAGTAAATACGCTGCTTATACGGTGTGTGGGTTTATACCCTTAGGGTACTCTATGGTGCTAGGTACTCGGGTGAGCATCTCACGATACTTGAGACAATAGCACCTTTCTCTTCCTGCATGTTTGCCGGCTTTTTCTCAGCCAGTCATCATGCAGGAGAGTTTTTGGGAGCTTGTAGCATCACGTGGGAACCCTACATGTCCATAGCAGGAATTGGCAGGCCAGATCAGATGGCCTGCACATATAAGAATTAGGTCCCACGATGCTTGCTTCAGACGAAGGCTGGATGAGCATAGGGAGAGAGCTGCTGTCTGTCAGAGAGTGTGTTAGGCAGAGAATTAGTGTGCGGTTAGGCAGTAATCCGACACCAAGAACCCAAGAGTCCTAAGGGCTTGAAATTTTTAAAACCTTTTTTTTTCTACTCTTGGCTGCTGGCTTGGACTTGTAGTGCAGCTGTCAGTAGTCAATTTGTCCTGTTGCTGACATTCTCTTTAATCAAGATAAAGGTTGTTCACCGAAACGTGCGTTGGGGTGGGGGCAACTGTCCGGCTGGTACATCATATCCATTTGGGTAAGACAACTCATTTTTGTATAATTTTTGTGTTGATAGAGTTGATTCAGGGTGAGCTTATGGTAATATACCAATGAATTGTACTGGGTTCCTGATCAACTCTCTAAACATTGCCTGTCAGTAGTACCCCTCATTTGTATGTTTTTCCTGTTGGTTTTTAACGTATTTTCTCAGTCGCAGTTCACTGTGTTGTTCGATTTTTAAATGTATGTGCTTTTTATCTAATAAAGTATTTTTTGATATGTTTACAAGTTATGGAGGTTCAGTTGTTTCTATATAGGTGTTGTGTTCGTAACTAGAACCCAGTATTATTACATTAACACTACATCCCCTTCTCAGTTCTTATAATACATATAGACTGTAGTGTAGGGGAGATCTGCTATATCTTTGTATATGTATGTGTAATACAGTAATCAGATGCAGCTGTCAAACATGACAGCTGCATCCGATTACCGGACGCAGCACTTCCCTGGTGTCTAGTGGAGGAGATCGCTCCTCCGGGATGTTATCCCGGAGGAGCGATCTCCCTTTCTGAAGCCGGCCGGGGACCGCTCCAAGATGGCGCCGTCCCCGGCTCGGCACTCGTTTACTTCCGGCTGCAGCAGCCGGAAGTAAACGAGTGCCTATCTCATGGATCTCTGCAGCATATCTATGCTGCAGAGATCTCTATGAGAGATCAAAGCACTTATACTAGAAGTCCCCTAGGGGGGCTTCTAGTATAAGTGTAAAAGTAAAAAAAAAAATGTTGTTAATAGTAAAAAGCCCCCTCCCCTAATAAAAGTCTAAATCACCCCCCTTTTTCCAGGTTATAAATAAAAGTAAATAAATAAATAAACATGTTTGCTATTGCCGCATACGTAATCGCCCAAACTATTAATTAATCACATTCCTGTTCTCGCACGGTAAACGGCGTCAGCGCAAAAAAATCCCAAAGTGCAAAATTGCGCATTTTTGGTCGCATCAAATCCAGAAAATTTTTTATAAAAAGCGATCAAAAAGTCGTATATGCGCAATCAAGGTACCGATAGAAAGATCACATCATGGCGCAAAAAATGACACCTCACACAGCCCCATAGACCAAAGGATAAAAGCGCTATAAGCCTTGTAACGGAGCGGTTTTAAGTGACGTATATTTGTTGACAATGGTTTGAATTTTTTACAGGCCATCCGATACAATATAAGTTATACATGTTACATATTGTTTTAATCGTAACGACTTGAGGAACATATATAACAAGTCAGTTTTACCCCAGGGCGAATGGCGTAAAAACACATTTCCCCCAAATAAACAAAATGCGTTTTTTTTTTTCAATTTCACCATACATTTATTTTTTTTCTGGATTCGCAGTGTACTTTATGCAAAAATTCAGCCTGTCATTGCAAAGTACAATTAGTGACGCAAAAAATAAGGGCTCATGTGGGTTTCTAGGTGGAAAAATGCAAGTGCTATGGCCTTTTATGCACAAGGAGGAAAAAACTAAAACGCAAAAATCGAAATTGGCTCTGTCCTTAAGGGGTTAAAATAAAAAAAGGCACCAGTTACACCATGCTGCCCCTGCTGTTTCCTGTCCATTCTGTGTTGTTTCCATCATTTTCTGAGGTTTTCAGGTTTTCAGGCAACCTTCCCTGTGCAGAGCTCTGGTCCCCTGCAAAAATGCTCAAGCTTTCCATTGACTTCAATGGTTTTTTTTACTCGAAACGAGCACCCGAGCATCGGGAAATATTCGTATCGAGTATCAAGCATCCAAGCATGTGACACAAGAAATGAAGACTTTATTTAAATATGATACTGTACATTGGAATGCAGATTAATTCCAATGCCTGGGGAAAAAAGTTTTTGCCCACAAACTAAATAACAATTGTTGCATCCACACAATGAAGCTTTATACATCAAATACAAAGAAATTGCATAACTATCATTCATGCACAGATGTTTGGTCGTTTGCAACAACATAGGAATCCTCTACTGTTTTGTTTGGAGTTAAAATTCATATCTTGCAAAAGTAATATTTCATCCAAAATAAGCAGAACTTTCACAGACTTAAAAAAAAATGTTGTGCCTTGAAAAAATACAGTTTATGTGAAATAAAATCAGCTTCGAATATGCATTGTTAAGGAAAATTAATGAAATGAACATATACATGCATCTCAATAGACTGCCTACTATATTAAAGGGTACTCTTTATACACTTTTCATATAATACTGCCCTTGTATACAATATAATAAACATCTTATTCTTATCTCACCAAAGTCTCCCGATGTTTTCCTGTGGTTACTTTGGGGACCCTGCTAAATGCTCCCACTGCCAATTCTGAGATGAACTAATCTTGACAGTGACAGCCTGCTCAGCCAATTACTCACCAAGATGGATCAGTACCTAAGACAGTGATTGGCTGAGCGAGCAGTCACTGCTAAGATAAGTTAATTTGGAAATGGAGGTGGGGGTGGTCAGCAGGGGACACCGGAGACACCACAGGAGGATGTGCGGCGGAGCATGGTGAGCTATGAATAAGATATTTATTATGTTTTATAAAACCACACCATTATATTACATGTGACCATGATTAAGCGCGAAACACGTTGGTTTTAATGAATTTTTATAAATTAAAAGTTATGTTTTAATCTCACCTCTATGTTCGGGGAGTGCCGACCTACTCACAGCCTATCCACTATTCCTTGAATCCAGCGTCTAGCACACGCCAGGACTCGTGCACCCCACCCATCTCGTCTATTCACTTGGAGCCGCATAATCATCTCTATCGGGTGAGCTGATCCTTCTCTACATACATCCATGCTTACATTATATTAAATGTATAATCCAGAGAGGGATAGAAGGTATGTACTCACCAGTCATGCCATTTATGCTTCACTTTATTAGCGATTATTTAAAAAGTTTTTAATGGAGTATCCCTTTAAATAGAAAAAAAGAAATAGAAAAAGAAATAGAAAAAAATAAAAATAAAATGTATATATATTTTTAAATATTGCTGATTATTTTGCACCTTCTTTTCCTTTTACTGAATTATTCATTCAGGACAGCTTTTCAGGAGGAGAGGCACACCAATGCACTAATGATCTCTGATATTTAGTATGACGTCTAATTTATAGACTGACATTTAAAAATTTCTGTTGTCTTTCAAGCCTTTCTTTATTGTAAGACAATTTCCATAAAACATTATCGAAGGTTGCATAATGACATAGAGCAACTGTGGGAAAAAACAATGCATATTTTATTTCTTTAAAAAAGAGCAAGCAGCATATAAAACTGATACAGACGGGAAGTTTAAGTCCCCTTAGAGTAATAATGGAGCAATAATTTAAAAAAACAAAATAATATAAAAAAAAGTCCCTAAAGGCATTATTATCTCACCTCATCCAGGCATTTGGTGTTTTCATTAAATAACTGTCATTTTCTATTGTAGGAACACACCTAGGTCAAGGTGAATTTCCAAATTACTTGGTTTAAGTAATCAAAATGTCAACTATGTATTTTACCAACGTTCTATGCAGATTCTTGAGTTTGCAGGTTGCAAGGATACAAGCGCTGACATTGAGGATAAAATGCACAGTGATGTTTTCTAACAGAGCTGTAAGCTTCAAATAAAAGAAAGAACCTTTATGACTCCATTAGTTCCTAGTGTAGTTCAATTTATCAGGAGAATGTCTTATTAAGTGTATATTTAAGGTAGGCCATGAATGGACTCTTTCCGATGGCTCCATAGGAATGAATAGAACCGCGGGTCACGTGCTGCTCCTGCAGCTGTATTCATAACAAAGAAGTCGGGGGACGATATGGAGATTGGCGGGTCGGACCCCCTGCTATTTCTTACTTGTCCCCTTTTCTTAGACAACCTCTTTAAGCTAGCCATAGATTTAGAAAGAACTGTAATTGCAAAAATTGATTTCAAGCAGTGCACTGACTTTATGGGTATAAGTGTGATGCACTAATCAACTTCATCAGAAACAAGCCTCTTCCGAATTGAAAGATGTGCAAAAAAATGCAAGTGATGGCTGCACCTTAGTATCATTTATTTACCCAAGCACATAAAGGTTGTAGTTTTTGGTAAAAGGACAGTAAGTTTTAAGTTACTATTGGATGAATTGTACCTAACAAACAATGACCTAACAAACAAGGTGGGTATTTTTGGTTGCCTGCTTAATTTAGTAGGTAGTGTCCCTTTAACTAGCATTAGAATAATATGTTTAGAAATATAATGTTTTGTCCTGTTGCAATGTGTTTACATTTTTATTTCAAAGCAAATCATGTTGTTCCCTGTGAAACATAAAGTTTGCCATATTGTAACTCCTACATATGATAACTTGATAAGTATTTCACCATTGTGTAGGAAATCATGGTGCTTCAATTATTCTGCTACCGGACTGTACAAATGACCTGGCAAAAAGTCTATCCAGATGCTTGTTCCTCAATGATAACCCTAAATGGTTTTCATGTCTTTCCCCTTTCACGTGCCCTACGACTTGCAAGGGTGTTTTGTTTCTCCAGAATACAGGAAGGCTAGAAGAAATAAAAAACTAATTTGTGTTAAGTGAAGATAACCAAGAACAATCAAACACTCAGAAATCTAAGTTTTTTTTCCCAAGGTTAAATCTACACTTTGAATGCACTAAAAGACTTACCTAAATGACAGAAATGGGAGTTTAAAAAAAAAAAAAAGAAATACAGGGCTGGCAAAGGTGTTATCTAAAATAACCATCACACCAATGCAATACTGTATAATGGGACAAGAAGACATCTCATTGTACAGTAGTTATTTTAAGTGCTCTTATAAATTTGTGATATCCATAAGAGCAATAGAGGTATTGGGCCCACAGGCTAATTACTATGGGTGAGCCTCTGCATGATGGTATAAAATATTAGCGATGTGACATAACACTAGATGGAGCTATGTCAAGGATAATAAATAATTATAGCGAATGATGGCATGACAAATATACATCCGCAAGTTACAAGAGGCACACTCAGATACTGTAACCCTTACACTGGACCTACGAGCTTTAGTTCAAGCCTCTCACACACAATGATGGTCCATGCACAATTGACTTTATTATATTGTACAATTTACGCTGACAATATCCATCATACATGTCAATCTACTGTATATAAAAGGCTGCAATGAGTATATACCACCTCCTCTTAGGGCCCTATTCCACTGGACGATTATCGTTCATATTATCGTTAAATCGTTTAAATGCAGTTAACGATTAACGACCGAACGAGAAATCGTTGATCGCTTTATAAGACCTGGACCTATTTTTATCGTTGCTCGTTCACACAACGTTCGCAAATCGTTTGCATTGAGTAAGACATCGTTCGGTCGTTCGCAATAGATACGAACGCAATAGCGAATAAATAGCAAAGAAACACGATCGCAATTACGATCATAAGTAACGATTATCGTTCCATGGTATTAAGTGTACACTTTTTCAGGTCTTTCGCAATAGCGGTCGTTTGAGATCGTTAATCATTAACGATTATGCAAACAATAATCGTCCGGTGGAATAGGGCCCTTACTCCCCTTGTGAGCAGCTGTAATTCAGTGAAGATTCAGATTCTTATCAATCTTATGAACTGCTCTGTTCCTTAAGCGTTTTAATGAAACAATAACACATTACTCCCAGATGGCACACATACATCCACTGACTGCTCAGATGTGATTCAAAGGACATCACATTGTGAAAGTGCTATGGTGTTACTTTGCTGTTTACTAAATGTGCTAAAACAGAATTTACCGACCTGCTAAGGGCTATGAGCTGAAAAGGAGATATCAATTGCTCATTGATTAGAATTTAGAAGACGTGTCTGTCTCATTGGCCGTGAGAAGCCGAGAGAAGACTTGTAATTAGAGCAGATGAGGATAAATTATTTATCTCCATTGCACCAGATTCTGCAAATGTGAAAATCCTTTCATAAATATGTCTATGCTTCATGTACTGGAGGAAACAAGTTTACTACCACTATTTCTGCTGAGCCTAAATACTGTATATGACCTTCAAAGGGAACAATCAGCACATTTTGGCTGATTGGGCTCCCAGAATTGCTACACAGACCTCGCAGCTGGGTCTCCTATGGTGTTGGAAGTTCCTGGCTATGTACAGTAGTATTCATGTTGATTAAAATGCTATTAAATCCTGCACACTAGGCAGGGGGAGAGCCGTGTACTAGTCATCTGGGCCCTGACTAACGGGCCTCCTTGCCTGCCAATCACCCAGCAGAGTGCACTGACAGGGCAGTGAGCTGTAACTAGTCACAGCCCAGATGACTAATTCATGGCTCTCCCCTTGCCTCACATGTGGGATTAAATAGCATTTTACCCGACATGAAGCCTACAGAGCCTGGAGCCCCCAACACCAAAGGTGATCCAGGTGCGAGGTCTGTGCAGTCATTCTAGGAGCCCAATCAAACCAAAAAATGCTGATTGGTTCCCTTTAAAAGAAGGTTACTCACAACAATACAGTCATTATCTAACTCATGTGTGAAAGTATAATCTGATGGAAAACTTTAGCCAAAACTGAATATTTATTTGCTACCATGGGAGGATTACATGCAGACAGTATTTCCTGCAATTAGCATAGGATTAGCAGAGAAGTAGTGTTAACCGTTTAAATGGTGCAGGTTGAATGACAGTCAATCTTATAGTGAATATAACAACCACACTCGACTCCACCAGCTTGATACTTATTATGCCATCTCTTTATTATTTGAAAACATCACAGGTAAAACCAGATTCTTAAGACACATGTATATTCCTACATTGCAGTATAATATATTTCTACAATACCAGTATACCCAATCACAAAACGTTTCAGTCACTGGGATCTTTGTCAATCAGGTATACTGTTGATAGTGAAAAGAAGAAAGATAGTGCCTTCAGAGAGGAACCTGTGTTGCTGGTAAGTATATGTTTCAGAATAGCCTCCTGAATAACATCGAAAATAAGTAGTCCTTTACATTCTGTGCATAAGCCCAGTAGTCCTGGATATTCATGAGAAGCAGGAAACTCCACCCACCATCTGATGATTAGCAGTTATCTATCCATGCTGAGTATAGTCGGTCAGCTGTCAATCAGGAGGAGCGGTGTGGCAAGAATCCTTTTTTCTTTTGCACATTAGAATGGTAAAAAGAACGATGTAAGTAATACACCAATCTGTTCAGCATTTCTGTCACTAGTTTATGCTGCCCTCATTTAAGGCAGTATAAACCTAGTGAGAGATTCCCTTTACCATCAGGAAACTAGTGGGAGTAAACAAGTAGGTGTACACTCTTGTACAATGCCTGCACCAGGCACAAAGCCGGCAAGTTTTACTAAGAGGCATTTACCAGTCTTGATAAATGTACAGTACCCACAGATGTTTTAGTTTCAGGCGGTGATGGATTTTCTGAGATACTACCCAGATAGAAAATGCAATTACTATGTATACAGTAAATGCATGAGGAAAAGGAGACAGAGTGCTTTTGTGCAGACAAAAGGGGTAAATTTGTGAATCACAACAAAATATTTGCTCACCTACTAGGGTTTTACAAAGAGCACAACACCTATTAGCCCATGAGAATGGGAATCATTTTGCATCTTGAACAATGTGAGATCGGCTGTGGTCTGCCTTCCTCAGCAACTGATGAACAGTGCATACTGTATAGTCGATAACACCTTTGGTTTGTAAACATGGAATATTTTCTCAACATGTTAACTGCCCTTGTCTATATTTCATGTGTTCTCTTTCTATCCTATCCATCATCCATCCACCCTGTAGATAACATCCACATTAGTTCCTCTCTCCTTTCCTCCCCTATGTATTGCTCCCATGCCCTGTTCACTTTTGCTCACAACCCTATAACAACTCCTTCCACTATGCAGCGCAGAAGTCTTTTAACTGTCTCTCTCTATCCTTCTGCTCTCGCTCCTGGTGATATCTCTCCTAATCCACCTTCCTCTACTACTTATCTCCCCCTTGTATCTCCCTCCAATAAAAATCCTTTCAACGTGACTGAGTATCGCTGTCTGCCAACTTCTGTTCTTTTTGTCTCTCTAGTATTCTTCATCTGCCTTCTACTAAACTCTTGCTCAGTGTGTAACAAACTCAATGAGATTCATGATCTCTTCATTAACAGATCCTTAAACCTTCTGGCTCTTAAGGCCCTATTACACAAAGCCATTATCGGCCGTATTTGGCCAATAATCGCTTTGTGTAATAGAAGACAAAAATTAACTGACATGCACAATGTCAGCTGACTGTTGTCTTTCAACGATCACGATAGCAGTGATCTGCTATTGGCGGAATAGGAGTGGTGACAGCAGACCACCACTATCTTCTATCGGCGTTCTGGACCGTCTATCAATCACCCGGGCAGCCCCCGCGCAGCCCCCTGACTCTTACCCCCTTGCTGCCGGCATATGTATCAGCGCCAGCAGTGAGTGGGGTACGAGGAGCAAGGGAGCACTGACCTGAAAGTTCAGCACTCGCTTGCTCACTCTCGCCACCCCGTGAATTAGGGGCTTTACTGCTTCCCCCGCTGCTCTATCTTAAGGTAGTCTTCATCTCTACCACACCCCTAGACCTAAGGATAGGCATGGTGGATGAGTTGATGTTTGTCTCTCCCCACATTTCCATTTACAGGTCATTCCCCTAAACCCTCACTCTCGTTCTTCTCCTTTGCGGTTCATACCTTCAGACTCTTCTTTCAACTTTCCCTCAGAGATGCTGTTATCTATTGCCCCCCTTACTCACTTCGACAATTTTAAACCACTTTGCCACCTGGCTCCCTCACTACTTATCCATGGAAGTTCCTACACAAATCTTGGGGGATTTTGACATCCTTATTGATATCCCAATCTCCCCTTCCACCTCTCAGCTTCTCTCCTTAACCTTCTCTCTTGGCCTCTCACAGCTAACCAACTTTCCCATACACAAGGGTGGGAATTCCCTGGACCTGATCTTCTTCCGACACTGTTCAACTTCTAACTTAACAAATGATCCATCTGAGTTATCAGACCACAATCTTTTCTCTTTCTCAATTACAAACATCCATCCCATCCTGAGTCTCCTCCCCTAGACATATGCAGAAAGCTGCGTGGCATCAACAGTCACCAACTCATTGGCTCCCTACCATCCTCACTGTCCCCAATCTCATCTCTCTCCTGCCCAAATTTGGCAGCTAAACACCACCATGACACCTTGAAAACTACTTTGGTAACTGTAGCTCCCGCTACTCTATGTATACCCTACCACAGATGCCAGCAGCCCTGGCACACATAAAGAACTCCATTTCTTTGGCGGTTCTCTAGGGCTGGTGAACGTCTGTGGAGGAAATCTAGAACCTCAACAGATTTCCTACACTTTAAATCCATTCTCAAAACCTATTAGGGCCCTATTCCACGGGCCCGATCAACTGTGTAAACGAGCGCCGATCTGCTAGATCATTTAGCGAGGGCTGCAGGGACATCGTTACCAATGTCCTTGCAGCCCTTGCAGCATACATTACCTAGCAGGGCTTCTCCTCCGCTCCATCTTCCTCCCCGGGTCCCACGGCTCAGCATCAACTCCGGAGCGGCTTAAGAAAGCCGATGATGCGCCACAGGACCCGGGGAGGAAGACGGAGCAGAGAAGAAGCCCTGATGGGTAATGTATACTGCTTCTCAAATCACCAGTCGCCCGCCGCACACCGCTATTCCACAAATCGATGCACGGTGGGTGACCAATGATTTTAGGTTTGGGCCTAAATAAATGATCAGCCGATGACATGATCATCGACTGATCGTTTTCTCTATTCCACCGAGTGATAATCGGTCCGTGGAATAGGCCCCTTACTCTGCCCCTCATCTTGCCAAACAAGCCTACTTCACCTCTCTCATCTTTTCCCTGTAAAAGAATACAAAAAGACTGTTCAATATCTTTAACTCACTTCCGGGTACACGTGCAGGGGTGGGGGGACACAGAGAAGGGGGCGATTCACAGACATAACATACATTACAAAGTTGTATAACATTGTAATGTGTGTTATTCTGTGAATAATTTCTTAGCGCCGCACTACTCCTTTAAGTCCAAAGCTCAGACACCCATCACTGACCTATGTGTTGAAGACATGGCCTCCTACTTCAAATCTATAATTGACACTATCTTTTCTGACATCACCTCCCAGTCCCAAAGTCCCATAGTTTCCATTTCCTCTGCCAGTTCCCAATCACTCTTGGCTTTTGATCCTGAGGAAGAAGTCTTCAAGTTCCTCTCCTCATCTCGTCCAACTACCTGCCTTATTGACCCTATTTCCTCACACCTTATCCAGTCCCTCTCTCCTGCTTTCACTACTCACCTCATTAAAATATTTAACCTCTCCCTCTCCTCTGGTATCTTTTTCTCATCCTCCAAACATTCTGTAATAACCTCATTACTGAAAAAAGCAACATCTCTTGACCCATCCTGTGTATCTAACTATTGATCTGTTTCCAATCTCCCTTACATCTCTAAACTCCTGGAATGTCTGGTCTATTCTCACCTAACCCAATATCCCCTGAGCAGAACACAGTATTTGAAATCCTGTATTGATGACACACCCAGGAGGGAGCGTGACAATCATTTCCATTTCCCTCCATGGACCAACCCCCTATTTGGGTAACTAAAGATTAATTTTAAAAAAATTATGGGAATAATAAAATCAATTACATACTGTATAAGAGGTTATAAATTAGATAAAATAAACTAAAAACATGGCTGCTCAGTCAATAAGCATATTACAGTATCAGAGATCCCTATTGTGTTTAATAAGACTATTTTACCCTGTGTAAGATAACCCGTACTGCAGAAACCCTCTCCTTATGTTGCTTCTGTGCCCATTTAAATGCAGATGTTTTGGCTGTATAGTCTGATAGGCTGGCCACCATATACCTATTAATTCCCTAAATAAACAAAAACAATTACAGTATATGTGGGTGCATCTCATGGATGTTTGCGGTGTAGCACAGCAGTTTATAATCTTATAAACTAGTTACACTGTTCCCAAACCACAAATAACAATATAAAAATACAATTGGCGGAGTATACTGTGAGCTGTTATCACAGGCCAAGGATTTCTTCCAATGCTCAACAGCTGTGATGTTCCTCACACAATATATTGTGGCCTTTCACAGACAATTGCTCTAACTTTACTAACTACAGGCCACATATTGGTCCTAGAAAATTTGGCATCCCCGCTTACTGACCCAAGTCTCCTTTAAATCATGATATAAGAGGCGAAAAAGGAGGCCGTGCCTCGTCCCCATCGGGTGAGCTGGGATACGCCAGGCATACGCCGGGGAGAAGGGGCGAATTTGTGCCCCTGTCGCAAGTTTCATAAATGTCCCCTCTTGTCTATAATTATTCGTATTGTAAATATGTTAGTTAGTAGAACATCCATTGTCCAGCTCTGAATGACTCAGAACCTGATTGACATTAATTATGTTATCAGAGGCCGGAAATTGTGCATCATAGCTTCAAGACTATTTAAACGTCTGTCTTTAGGGGTGAAGCAAAGAAGAGTGGTAACCATTTATTTCTTGTTTTCATGGCTTAGACTGTCAAGTAGGGAGGCAATTAGTGTCAATTTGTGGCAGTGATCCCCTGGGACATGGATTGAATCTTTGCAGACAGCGCTGGTTGTCAGGTAGAGATAAGCCACCATAGGCTAATTTGGGAATTATACCCAAGACACAAAGAAAAACATCTAACATGACTATTTTAAATCAGAAAGTTGCAATTTTTTTGTCTTCTACTTTGATATTATATAGAATAAGCATGCAACAGATATGGCATTCAATGGTCCATAATGACAGTGTTCTGCAACCTGTGTGTTCAGTAATTGCTGTAAACTGCAATTCCTAGCATTGCTTGACAGCTCACAGAGCATGCTGGGAGTAGCTGTTTTATAAAAGCTGTGGACCCACAGACGTCAAACAGGGCAGTTTCTAGGGAAAGTCTCTGTGCACAATGTGTTTGCTCATGCTCCTTCCACTCACTCCCCTAAATATGTAAGCCGCATCATCAAAACAAGAAGAAAAAAGCGGAGAACAGAATCATACAGTAAACATATAGAGGTCAGATACCAGTTATAACCAGGAAGTCTGTAAATTTTAAAGCAAATGTTCTACCTAGATGATGCCGGAGTGGTGAACCAGATGGTGTGGTCCTTTTTTCCAAATGCCTGGTTCTTGTATTCGGTTTCAGTTTTTTCTTGTGCACCAGCCCAGTTCTATGCACTGGAGGCGGGCCCAGCACCCCCCGTGTGACGATATCCCTCCCCTCGGTGACACGGTCGGGCTTGATTCTTTGATTCTAATGGTTGGTTCACACTACAGAATCTGTGCGGTTAAGTTCGAGCAGATTCCGTCGCTCATACCCGTTTGCGGCGACGCGAATCTCTGCCGATTCAATAGTAACCAATCTATGGTCTGGCGGATTCCGCATTCCACCGAAAGAACTGAAATAACAACTCTTTCGGCAGACGGTGGAATTCACATGCCCATAGAATTGAGTCTATGGGACGGGCGGATATGCGTGTGGCCATTAGCAGGTATGAGCAACGCAGATTCTGTAGTGTGAACCTTACCTAATAAAGCAAATAGTGCATGAGAAGAAAAGGGCGCAGAGCACCATAGTTTTAAAAAATGTACATTTTACACATGGTACATTTGTGTTAATTACACTGCAGGCTACACAGGAGAATACAGTAATGGTAAGATCCCTGACCACTCCAGAAGAAACCCTTTCTCTGAGACTTCAGACAAAACCCCTTAAATTTATAAGCCAGATCCCCTAGATTCATCATACCCCATAAAATTGATCATACCCCAGAACCCCTGAATCTACTATATCCAATACCAGATCCCTGCATATACAAACCTTACTGGCCATTCTTCAGCTACCCACACCACTGTAGTTTGTTCTGGTGCCACCCTGCATCAGAATTAGCACCCAGTACAGAGGACCTAGAATGTAAGAGGAACTAGGAGGTTGAGTATACTAACCCTTTTATTGACTGATAATTATCTTTGTAAAAAGATGGAAAAGCATCATCTATTACCAAAGTAAAGCTCTCCTAATGATGTTTGGCATGGTGCCCACTCTTTGTACATAGGTTGTAACCACACTTATGGAGACATCAATACTAATAAAGACATTTAAAACATTCTACACCTCTTCTACAGCCTATGGACTTCCATTCATAACAGTCTATAATCTGTAACTTTGGATGAACCAACAATTTAATGGTTATTTGTTTTCATCAATTATTCAGTAATTATTCATAGACAATTTTCAAATATATAATTCCTCACAGACATCAAGATATTATATAATTCCTCACAAACATCCTCTTTAGTCATTCAATAGGGACCGACCGAAGAACCTAAGAACAACTTGTAATTGTTCAGTTCCTATATGTTGCAGACAAAACAGCAGACACTCTTCAACAATGGCAACCCCTGCTGTCATCATTCCACATGGTGCACATTACCATACATTGTCTACCGTACACAGTCTATGGCAGGACGCTACCATAGCATTATGTGAAATTACCTCAGAGATTTAATTAATTGAGTATGACCAATGTATATTTGCTCACATTCATTTCTTGCCTTCTACCTGAGTAAACCTTAGTTACTGTATACACCACAACAGAGGTATAGCTATAGGGGGTACAGAGGGTACCACTGCCTGTGCCCAGGAGCAGGTGGGGGCATAAAGTCCTTTCCATATGAGGAGGCCAGTATTAATAATTAGTAGAAACAAAGAACAAAAAGAAAGGCAGAGCGCCTCATAGAGTAGTACCTCTGGATTGAAATAATGATCTAACACATGTAAAAAATCACTGCTCACCTTTTGGGGTTGTGGAAACAGAGCCATAACACCCAACAGCACATGTAATGGTGTGTCCAACACACCTCCCAGGGATTGGGGTAGCAGCAGTCTTTACAACAGGTCTAAACCAGGCTCCTTGTGCAAGGACCCATGGAGTCAGGTAAAACCAAAAGGTGCCAAAAATGTCAAAAAAAAAAAAAAAAAAAGACCTGGAGATTGCGCTCACCACCAAACAACGTAGTAGAAACCAATGTTCACATAAAACACGATTTGTTCAGTCCAACAATAATGCGTTTCAGGGCTATGGCGCCCCTTCGTCAGATTCAGGACAAACATCTATTAATAATGAAGCATTATATTTGAAGTGCCCTGTAACAGAGTTTGCACTGGTGCCCATGAATGTCAACTTTATGCCTTTGGTTCTGCATATTCCTCTTCTCTATTGCTGGGTTTTATTTAGCTGTACCTGCTTTACTTTAAGGCTAAGGCTAAATTGCAACATTTGCTTATACAGACATTACGGTAAAATTGTAGGAGAGCTGTGGTAACAACACCAAATGGAAAGCGAGGTCACAGGCAACTTTTCACTGTCATGGAAAATTCAGGCAGTTTAGATGTTTTTCAGCTGTCACAAGGTCACCTATTGTATTGTTTTCAATAGGGAAACATTAAAGGTTTATAACCATCATAATAATTCTATAATACTGCAACCTATGAACAACAATTATAATTACCTAAAATGACCCCTCTACTATTATAACTATACTTACTTTGTACAAAAAATATAACTTCAATAATACAGCCTCCTACATATTTTGTTCAACAGGTATTGTTGTTAAAGTATCAAAAATTAAAAATTGTTAAATTTTTAAAAATATCAATTAGCTAGTTAATCATTCAATTTTCGCCCTGGGCAGCAGTGGACCTTGCAGGATGAGCGACGTAAAATCTATAAACTTTCTAATAAACCATTTAACACCTTCCAATCCCCCTTCAAGGACTCTTTCACCTCCCCATATGTGGCATCTAATGGTGCGTTTACATAGATAGATTTATCTGACAGATCTGTGAAGCCAAAGCCAGGAATGGATTGGAAAAGATGAGAAATCCCAGTCTTTCCTTTATAACCTGTTCTCTGTTTATAATCTGTTCCTGGCTTTGGCTTCAAAAATCTGTCAGATAATCTGTCTGTGTAAATGCACCATTTGTATCCCCTTTTAGTTTAAGTGGCACCAATATAAGTGTCAATTTATTTTTGATTTATTTAATTTAGATTTTTATTAAGTTAATTTTGATAAAAATAAATTGTCCTCTGCAAGGATGTCAAAGCGTCTAAAGAGGTCTGGCCCGCATCAGTGTTTGGCCAGTGGCAGCTGGAGAGGTAGCAGACAAGGGGGTGGAAGTTGTGAAACACAGGCTTGTGGTAGTGGCAATCCTATATGACGAAGGTTGCAGCTCCCAGTAAGACCCAGTGGTCAGGTGAAAACTAGCCAGGCCAATACTGTGGAATGGATCCTTCCAGCTCCTCAGCAGTCAGTAGACAATCCTGGAGCCAACAATCATCTAAAGGGTCCTCACTGCTAGGTTTGTCTGAAGCTTTCTGGCTAATGGTGCACCAAAGGTGACTTGTGGGCAAGGCACGACAGAAGATGGGGCAGAGGAAACTCCCCCCAAACACCCAGCCTCTATAACCAGAGGATCTTTTGGAGGAATGGGAGGACAGCAAGTATTTTGAAAGCAGCTTTGAAACTACAGGAGTTGCTAGGCCCAAAAACAGCCATGAGAGTGAGGCAGGGGAATCTTCTTACAAAGCATGATCGAAGATCGAAAGGCACGCCACTGGAGAAAGATAGCCTTGGAGAAGGAAACTTTCATCCCCGTCTATGATGATGATTTGGTGATGTGATGTGATGTGACTTTATGTTATCTTTGCCTTACACTTATGCTATTTTCTCTGTCAGGTAAATTCTTAACATTGATTTGTACTTGCTGTAGTAGTATAGTAGCATGGTTATGCTATAGTGCTTTGTTTATTTTGTTAGGATTTGTATACATTTTTACACATTATATGAGTTCATTTTACAGAGAAGAAAGACCTCATGCCTTTATGGATGAGGAGCACTGTCTGAGGCAAGAGGCTTTACTTGCCTCATAGATAGTTTGATCTGAGCACTATAACCAGCATGAAGGAAATGATAAGTGTCTTTACATAAAGTCAAAATAGGATAATATACAACATTGAACAGAAGTTAAACTAACCCTTGTAGATAAGGGCACCGTTCTACAGACCCACATTTCTCTTTTCTCCAGGAGGGTGAAAATAGAAGAAAGCATTTGCACATTTGCATATTAACTCCTTCACGTCAGCAATCTCTATATAGACGTTACTACTGCACACACCCCGTGCAGTAGGAATGTATATTTATGTTCCTGACTGTGAAGGGGTTTGATGTGTGCGGGACCGCTGAAGTGATAGCGCCCGTACACACATCAGTGTCCCAGGAGCTGAGGATAATGAGAGGCAGCTGCGATCCCGCAGAACCCCACAGTCCATTCTCTATATCTGGTCCCTTACTTCAGGCAAAAGAGTTGTTTTCAAGGACATTTTTCTGTCACTCCCCTGTCATGGAGACAAGTATAATAGTCACTATGCAGCTTTCAGGGTCAGCGGATGGTTTGGCGAAGATATTCTGTGGGCTTTTACTCTTTCTCACACTCTGTGCCTGCTCAGCATACTCCTGCTGCTTCCAGCTCTGTCAACCATCTGGCTCTGACCCCTGAATGTCTTCTTCCTCTTGCAGCACCACCCAGCAATTCTAGCAGCCCAGCCCAACGCTGCCATTGGCCACACTGACTGATGCAGATGGCCACCCCCACTCCTTACAGACCCGCTGCGATCAGTACCTTTTAACATTTCTGATGACACGTCAAAAGTTACTACAAATGACAGTAACACTTTAACTCTAATGCAGTTATCTCAAACATATTGCTCTTCAGATTCCTAATTCCCAGCATCCCATGACAGCTTTCCACTATAATAGCAACCTAATGCAGATGCTTTGGTCTTTGTTCTTTGCTGCTAAATATTTCCCGTCAGAAAATTCTACATGACATCAATTCACTATTTTTTGTTTTGGAAAATATTGCTATCAAATTTCATCAGAATTTAATTATAAGCCTAATGTGGTGACTTTGTATCTAGATCCTTTATCTCCCTGGCAGAATTCCCGATAATTCCAAGTCTTTTTCGCCAAACTCTGTTCTGGAAACTACCACATACATAATATGATGATGATTACATTAATAAATAATAATCACTTTATTATTTTCATTTTATTTGTTTATGGTTAATGTTATTTCCTGAAAATCATTATATTGTTGGCATGTTTTTTTATTTTTTTATTAATTGATTGTGGGAAGTCAATCGACTGTTAAGGCAATCCAAGGCGCCTGGTAGGCCTCCATTACTGCCCTGACTTGGCAATTGCTACAGCCTGCCTTTAGAAGGCTGTAGCAAAGAAGTGCAGATTCAATGGATCAATGCAGTACATGGCACTGCATTGATCTTTATGAGCAATCAAGGTATTACTCATAAACACAAAAAATAATAAACATATTTGATATTGCTTTTGATATTTGATACTGCATTTGGAATCACCCAAACTAACAAATTATTACATTCCTGATCTTGCACGGTAAATGGCATAAGCACAGAAAAAAGGTCAAAGTGCAAAATTTCTGATTTTTGGTCCCATCACACCCCAGCAAAAATAGAAT
Organism: Dendropsophus ebraccatus; assembly: GCF_027789765.1. Classification (NCBI taxonomy): domain Eukaryota; kingdom Metazoa; phylum Chordata; class Amphibia; order Anura; family Hylidae; genus Dendropsophus; species Dendropsophus ebraccatus. The sequence goes on from NC_091457.1 coordinate 81,556,408, forward strand.
AAAAAGTGATGAAAAGTCGCATAAGTGTGAAACCAATAAAAACTACAGGTCATGACACAAAAAATGAGCCCTCGCACAGCCCTAAAGACTGAAAGCTAAAAAGGTTCTAACAGAGTAGTCAGAATAGAGCAATTTTAGACACATTTATCATTATTTTTGTTGTTATTATTATTATTATTATTATTATTATTATTATTATTTAATTTTATTTATTTAACTTAAGTATTGCTGTAATCATACTGACCTTTTTTACCATATGGCAAATGGTGTAAACATTTTTTGGCTTTGTAGTATATTTTACGGAAAAATTAATAGTATCAATAGTACTTATCTTGCAGAAGAAATAGTGGCACTCACCAGGATAAATTGCAAACAAATAAACAAAGCTTTATTCCGTGTCTGGTAACTGGGATGCGGATCAACGGGCGACGATCGTTTCGCATGCACACCTGACGCACGCTTCCTCTTGGCAGAGAACAGCCCACACTATTGCTTTGCCTGTAAGTGTAAGCCACAGCTAGTAGTGCTGAGACTTCTTCTAAATGGATGCATCATTACAAAGTATTAGGGATGAGCGAAGTTCGGTTCGGTTCGATCCGGCGAACTTTCGTCAAGTTCGGATTGGTCCGAACCGAACTGAAAACGAACCTTGCTCTAACGGCTGAATAATTGCAGCTACAATAGTGGAAGTGTGATAGGGTATAGTTTTGTTTGGTTGCAGTTGATATTACAATGAAAAAAGTGGGGGAAAAAAAGTGCAAAAATAATGAGAAAAAAAAAATTATAGAAATAATAATAAAATATAGTAAATAAAAGTGCCAAAATAGTGACAAAAAATATTGAAAAAAAAAAGTTTACAAGGAGGATGCGGCAGCACTTAATTGCACCCAGGCCAGTATTGTTGAGAAGAGACAAGTTGAGCAGCAGGAGGAGGCAGCGGTTGATTGCTCGCCTCTCAGGCCAGTATTGTTGAGAAGAGACAAGTCGAGGAACAGGAGGAGACAGCAGTAGATTGCTCGCCTCTCAGGCCAGTATTGTTGAGAAGAGACAAGTTGATCAGCAGGAGGAGGCAGCAGTTCATTTATTAAAGTCCAGTATTATTGAGGAGAGGCTACTTGAGGAGGAGGCAGCAGTTGATTGATTCCAGGCCAGTATAATTAAAAACAGACTACTTGAAGAGCAGGAGGAGGCAGCAGTTGATCGATTCCAGGCCAGTATTATCGAGGAGAGGCTACTTGAGGAGGAGGAGGCAGCAGATTATCGATTCCAGGCCAGTATTATTGAGGAGAGGCTACTTGAGGAGGAGACAGCAGTTGATAGATTCAAGGCCAGTATTATGGAGGAGAGGCTACTTGAGGAGGAGGCAGCAGTTGATCGATTCAAGGCCAGTATTATGGAGGAGAGGCTAATTGAGGAGGATGAGGCAGCAGTTGATTGATTCAAGGCCAGTATTATCGAGGAAAGGCTACTTGAGGAGGATGAGGCAGCAGTTGATTGATTCAAGGCCAGTATTATAGAGGAAAGGCTACTTGAGGAGGAGGCAGCAGTTGATCAATTCAAGGCCAGTATTATCGCGGAAAGGCTACTTGAGAAGGAGGCAGCAGTTGATCAATTCAAGGCCAGTATTATGGAGGAGAGGCTACTTGAGGAGGAGGCAGCAGTTGATCGATTCAAGGCCAGTATTATGGAGGAGAGGCTACTTGAGGAGGAGGCAGCAGTTGATTGATTCCAGGCCAGTATAACTAAAAACAGACTACTTGAGCAGCAGTAGGAGGAGGCAGCAGTTGATTGATTCCAGGCCAGTATAATTAAGAACAGACTACTTAAAGAGCAGGAGGAGGAAGCAGTTGATCGATTCCAGGCCAGTATTATCGAGGAGAGGCTATTTGAGGAGCATGAGGCAGCAGTTGATTGATTCAAGGCCAATATTATCGAGGAGAGGCTACTTGAGGAGGAGGAGGAGGCAGCAGATTAGCGATTCCAGCCCAGTATTATTGAGGGGAGGCTACTTGAGGAGGAGGCAGCAGTTGATCGATTCAAGGCCAGTATTAGGGAGGAGAGGCTACTTGAGGAGGAGGCAGCAGTTGATCGATTCAAGGCCAGTATTATCGAGGAGAGGCTAATTGAGGAGGATGAAGCAGCAGTTGATTGATTCAAGGCCAGTATTATCGAGGAAAGGCTACTTGAGGAGGATGAGGCAGCAGTTGATTGATTCAAGGCCAATATTATTGAGGAAAGGCTACTTGAGGAGGAGGCAGCAGTTGATCAATTCAAGGCCAGTATTATCGCGGAAAGGCTACTTGAGAAGGAGGCAGCAGTTGATCAATTCAAGGCCAGTATTATGGAGGAGAGGCTACTTGAGGAGGAGGCAGCAGTTGATTGATTCCAGGCCAGTATAATTAAAAACAGACTACTTGAGCAGCAGTAGGAGGAGGCAGCAGTTGATTGATTCCAGGCTAGTATAATTAAAAACAGACTACTTAAAGAGCAGGAGGAGGAAGCAGTTGATCGATTCCAGGCCAGTATTATCAAGGAGAGGCTAATTGAGGAGGAGGCAGCAGTTGATCGATTCAAGGCCAGTATTATCGAGGAGAGGCTACTTGAGGAGGATGAGGCAGCAGTTGATTGATTCAAGGCCAGTATTATCGAGGAAAGGCTACTTGAGGAGGAGGCAGCAGTTGATCAATTCAAGGCCAGTATTATGGAGGAGAGGCTACTTGAGGAGGAGGAGGCAGCAGTTGATCGATTCCAGGCCAGTATTATCGAGGAGAGGCTACTTGAGGAGGAGGCAGCAGTTGATTGATTCAAGGCCAGTATTATCGCGGAAAGGCTACTTGAGGAGGAGGCAGCAGTTGATCAATTCAAGGCCAGTATTATGGAGGAGAGGCTACTTGAGGAGGAGGCAGCAGTTGATCGATTCCAGGCCAGTATTATCAAGGAGAGGCTACTTGAGGAGGATGAGGCAGCAGTTGATTGATTCAAGGCCAGTATTATCGAGGAAAGGCTACTTGAGGAGGAGGCAGCAATTGATCGATTCAAGGCCAGTATTATGGAGGAGAGGCTACTTGAGGAGGAGGCAACAGTTGATCTTGTGCTACCCGCTGCTGGCCCCCTAAAGCACCGTGGAGGTGAGAGTGGCAAGAATGGGCCGACTTCATGATTGTCTCCTGGCAGGATGTTGATCCAATGTGCAGTAACAGACATGTACTGCCCTTGCCCATAATTAGAGGACTAGACATCAGCACTCAGGTGCACGGTCTTGGACACCGAGAGTCCCAATGAAACGCCAACCTTTCTCTGCCAGAGAAGTAGTGGCTGCTGGGGACTCGCCATCTGGGGTGCGCACACGCCACAAAATCCCTGAAAGGCTGGGAGTCCACAACATTAAAAGGCAGGGACTGAAGCACCAGCAGTTTAACCAGATGTCCGGTCAGTTTCTGTGCCATGGGATGGCTGCTGGAGTACACCTGACGTTTGGCCATGGACTCAGTCAGGGATTGCTGCCTCATTAGGGGTGTAGATGGCAGGGAGACTGTGCTGCTGCTGGCAACTGAGGCTGATGAGGCCTGAGTTCCAGTGAGAGGATGCTGCATGATGGGATCTGTAGTGTATGGTGCATCCTGAAAGGAGGTGGTATTGGGGTCATGGTTTTTCCAGGCCTGTTGGTGTTGCCTTTCCATGTGCTTCCTCATGGATGTTGTCCCAAGATTATCACCCCTGCCACGACTGACCCTCTCATTGCACAGCAGGCACAGAGCAATGTGCTTATCTGTCCTCAGCCGAAAGAACTGCCAGACAACAGAAGACCGTGGTTTGCTGCCAGCCAGGGGGGTCTTGCTGGTTGTTCACTGCCACCGCTGCCTGAGGGTCCCCTCTCAGGACCAAGGCTTGAAGGTAATGGATTCTGCCTGGTAGATTGTCTTTTACCCCTCCCTCTTGTGCCTCGCTTCCTTGCACCAGTGGGATGTTGCTGTTTCGGTAGCACCTCAATTTCCTCCCCTGATGACGCTGAGGATAATGGTGCTTGGGGATGCCACGTCCGATCAGCGACATCATCATCACCACCACTGCTACTGTCCTCCAGTGGCTGGGACAGGAACTCAGGTGTGGCACTGGATGCCCCTCCCTGGCTTACAGCCAACACCTCCTCTGCAGTCTCTGCACGTTCCACCTGCTGCCTTAGGGGGACTACCTCCTCCTCATCATCATCACTAAAAAGTGGTAGAGAATCCAAAGGCAGATCAAGATTTGCCAACAGTTCCCTGGCAAAAGGTGCCCCAGAGGTGAGTGGCATAGTAATAACAGGGGACGGGGCAGAGGACTTTCGCTGACCGTCCCATGTAAGGGTGGTGTCGGATGATCCAGCAGACCATGTTTGGGAGCTTTGGGCGGTGGAATTGGAGGATTGTGTAAGCCAATCTAGAACCGCTGGCTGTGTGGTTCTTACAGAACCACTGGGTGTCTGGGGTAGCTGCACCCTGCTGCCACGCCTGTTGCCCCAGCTGCCACCGGACCTGGTGCTGCCACTTCTCCTAGCCTCACCGCCTGTTGCAGTCCCTGCCTGTGAAGTGCTGGATGTAGGACGCTTGGACATGGTTCTTTTGTTGGGGGAAAATGAAAGAAGCTACTGGCCGCAAGGCACAAACTTTCAGTGACAATCTTAAGGGTTGGCGGCACCCAGCAAAGTAGGAATGTACAGGTAATCACAAACGAACAAACGAACAACCTTTTTTTAAAAAAGTTTTTTAGGTTTTTTTTTAACAACTTTTTGGGTTGCAGCTATACGGGGTTGACAGCACCCAACAAAGCAGCAATGTACAGGTTATCACAAACGAACAACCAACCTTTTTTAAAAAAAGTTTTTTAGTTTTTTTTTTAACAACTTTGTGAAATGCAGCTATAGGGGGTTGACAGCACCCAACAAAGCAGCAATGTACAGGGTATCACAAACAAACAAACAAACTTTTTTTTTAATGAAGTTTTTTGGTTGCAGCTATACGGGGGTTGACGGCACCCACCACAGCAGCAACAACTAGCGTCTCCTCTCACAGAACGGTAGCTGGTTCTGACTCTTCTCACTTTTCTCTGTCTTTTTCTTTTATCTCCCTATTTCTGCCTTGATATCACAAGTTTTTTACTTCCTATCTCTACCAATCTCTCCCTCTCTCTACCTCCCTGTAGCTATCTACTTGTTTGCCTATCTATCTTTGTGCTTTCCCTCCCTAACTAGCACGGAGCTCCTCTCTCTCTACAGTCTAGACACACAATGAGAAAGAGCATGGACGCTCAGGCACTTCCTGTTCCTGTAGTGACGTCACACACCTTGATATTCACATAATAACAGGATAAAAGGGATTATAGGAGTAATAATTCCTTATATCCTCTTCCATTCTGTGAAAACAATACAGTTTTGTGACGCCGTTGTGGTTTTAACGAACTTCGTAACAAACTTTTTGAAAGTTCGGTTCGCTCATCCCTACAAAGTACAATTGGATTTGCAAAAAAAGATCTCATATTGATCTGTGGATGAAAGAGTTATGGCTTGTTAAACACGCGGAGGAAAAAATAAAAGTGCGAAAATGAAAGTTGGCCCTGTCATGATGGAGTTAAATCCAGCTAGCAGCAAAAGAAAGTTGAAATCATAGTCATTAGGAGTACTGTCTATTCACCTGCTTGCAGACCACTAAATTGTACACACAAGCACTTTCATGTTCTTCCCTTGCTCTTACATGGCTCTCATCACCAGGTTTGCAAGTCTTTGTTATACTCTTTTGTTATATCCCTTTTACACTGATACAGGCATGTGCACATATTGTAGCACTTCATAGCAAATGGACTGCTGAACAGCCTGATAGATATTTACACTGATACACTGTAAGAATCTCAGGGCAGTGCTACTGTTCTATTTTTGTCTGTCCTCTTTTTGCCCATCCTTCCCCTATTAGTACATATGTTCATAATAACAGCTGCAACTGGAGAAACTGGAGACCCTGCAGCTGCTATGAGATATTGTACTGCAGAGTTGAAGAAATCTTTATAGCAGTTGCTATATAGCATTAGAGAAAGTAAGGGATATGTTTTTTTCTTCCTACATTTTTTAAAGAGAACTCACTTTGCATTATTGAGCATGCAAACCCTTAAACTACTACTTTGGAATTATTTAAAGTAAATACTACTATAGAATATTATATTACACTATACTAAACAGATGTAAGAGAGCTTAATTTTAAAATCAAATGGTCATTGTTTCATGTTAATTTGGCTTCTCGGTGTCTCACTCCACTTCTCATCTTTTACCACTCATACAGTTCTCAGTAGAGATGAGCAAAGCAAATTCACATGGATTTGTTGAAAAATTAGCAAAAAGCAGGACGGACACACATGTTAGCTGTCTGGAGCATCAGAGGGTGGGAGAAAGGGATTAACCATAATCCTTAGCGCCTGTTTCATCAGCTGCAGGCCCCTCTGTGATGTCAGCACCTTCCCCTCCCCCTCTATATAAGGTGCTTTGTTTCTGGAGGCGGCCAGTCGGATGTGTGTGGAGGAGAGAGCAGGATGGCAGTTAGAGAAGAGCAGGTAGAGAGTAACAGAGCAATGTATGGACAGAGAGGAGAGGATAGGATAAAAGGGCTGATTGTGGGTAGATTGTGGTTGGTTACAAAATCAGTGCTCGCACTCCACTCTTACTGTGTTATACAAGTTTGGTTTCATTAGTGAACTGAGTAAGTCTAGTGATGTTGCAGGATATTGTAGCCCATTTAGGCCATGCAGGCACAAACACCATGCAGCCTGGTGTTGTTGTGTTAAACAATGGCTCCTTATAAAGTTTGAAAAAGTAGGAGGGGTATAACTTTAAAACTGAAACACTAAGAAAGACAAGGTGAAATGATCATGCAAAGCAAGATGGCAATGGGGGCATTAATAGAGGTCTATAAACTTCAGCCATGAGTCCCGCTTTTGTTTTGGATGTGTGAAATGCCATCGAGAGACCTTCATAAGGGAAAGAGTGAGCAAGCTTGTCATCAGACATATTCCTAACAGTTTAACTGATCATAAGAAACGGACACTATAAAAGAATTTGTGCAGCTGCTATGGAGTCTTTGGCAAACAAAGGGTGAGTAACAGGAATGCGATAATGGGAAAAACAAACAACAGGCTCCTCTGTCCTGAGTGGGAAATCCCAGAACCATAATAGGGTCCCATCATGATTTTGACGAGAGTACTCCCTCTTCTATGCAAACTACTGAACAAGAGGACATTTAGTTGTTTCTATATGAGATTATTTTACAGAGTAATGTAGGGTCTACACCTTCCGCTAAAAGCTTGTTTGCCCCTGTGGTGGTTCTAGGGGGACGACTATAATTCTGAACAATTTTATTTAACCTGGGACTGCTGAACTTGGATAAAGCTCTAAGGTTGTCTGGAAAACATGGATACTGCCAATGACTATTTCCATGTTTTCCACATAACCTTAGGGCTTTATCCAACTTCAGCAGCCACCGCTAATCAAATGCCGAAAGTTCGGGCATGCTCGAGGTTCGCTCATGTCTATTAAGGACATATACCAGTACAGCATACGTCCGCAAGAGGAGTTCAGAGGGGGCCGCGCTGCAACCCCGCTGTGATGCTGATCCCGGCTCGGTATTCTATTGCAATGGCCTGCAGCAGACCAAAGTAATAGAGCACCGTTCTGGTGGATCGGTGCTGTGTAATACAGCTACACTGATCTTTATGGGAGATCAGTGTAGTTGTATTAGAAGTCCCCCAGGGGGTCTTCTAATTAATGTATTAGTAAAAAAAAAAAAAGTGTTTTCATTAATAAAAAAAAACCCCTCCCTTAATAAAAGTTTGAATCACCCCCCTTTTCCCATTTTATAATTAAAAATAGGAAAATAAAAAAATAAATAAACATGTTTGGTATCGCCGCGTGCATTTATCACATTCCTGATCTCGCATGGTAAACGACGTAAGCGCAAAGACCTGTGAAAGTCCAAAAATTGCACATTTTTGTTCGCATCAAATCCAGAAAAATTGTAATAAAAAGCAATCAAAAACTCGCATGTACGCAATCAAGGTATTGATAGAAAGAACACAAAAAATGACACCTCAATAAGCCCCATAGATCAAAGGATAAAAGCGTTATAGGCATGGTAATAGAGTAATTTTAAGGAACGTTTTTTTCTGTTGAAGGCTTTATTTTTTTAAAAACCATCAAATAATATAAAAGTTATGCAAGTTGCATATCGTTTTAATCGTACCGACTTGAGGAACATATATAACAAGTCAGTTTTTCCATAGCACGAAGGGCATGAAAACGAAAAAACCCCAAAGAAAAAGAATTGTTTTTTTTTTTCAATTTCACCCCGCATTAAATTTTTTTCTGGTTTCGCAGCATATTTTATGCAAAAATTAAGTCTGCCATTGCTATGCACAATTAGTGACGCAAAAAATTTGGGTAAAAAATGCAAGTGCTATGGCCTTTTAAACACAAGGAGGTAAAAACAAAAACGCAAAAACGAAAATTAGCTCCATCCTTAAGAGGTTATTACAGCTCAAATTAATTTTACCATGAAAAAAGATCTTGGTTTTCACCTAGAATTAATTTATGGAACCTGACAAGTAATTGTATTACTTTATGTCAGTTCTCAAATGTAGGCCAAGTAGAGAAAAATAATAGTAGTAGAAAATATGGAACCACAAACATGTTTCAAAGCTACTATTGTGTTCATTTATAATGGTAGAGTACAGTTACAGACATGAGCATCGTTCCAGGTTCCAGTTTATGGTTACAGGAGCTTCAAGTAAAATTTCTAAAATTCCTAGAAATTAGTAGGTGTTAACATTTTTTATTGCTTCACAGAGAGATACAAACACAGGAAACAACACAGCGAGCAATACCTACAAATGTTTCACGTCTCATAGATGCACAAAAAAATGTAAAAATAACATAAAAATGAAACCCTTTATATTACTGAATCATAGCTTGCATTACTAAACAAGAAGAAACTTTGTGTTAATTAAAGGAGAAGTCCGGCAATTTTTTTTATTAAAGTATTGTATTGCCCCCCAAAAGTTATACAAGATATTAATATACATTATTATTTTTATGGGAAATGCACATAAAGTGCTTTTTTCCCTGCACTTACTACTGCATCAAGGCTTCACTTCCTGGATAACATGGTGATGTCACGACCCGACTCCTAGAGCTTTGCGGGCTGTGGCTGCTGGCGAGGATGATGGCAGGGGGATGCTTAGTGTCCCTCCCAGGGCCGATTTAACCAGAGGGCACATGGTGCACGTGCACCGGGCCCACTGGTTAAAGGGGCCCACCCTGCGCAGGGCCGGCCTTTGCTCCGTGCGACCATTGCGGTCACACAGGGCTCCGGCCACCAGCCTGCCAAGGGGGCGCCATCGGGATGGGTAAGTTACCCATCCATGGGGCCCCCCCGCCTGCTGCTGCGCTCTGCACTGTAGCTATGAGCGCTCGTAACGAGCGCTCATAGGTACAGGCAGCAGCAGAGGCACTGACAGGTCGGGAGCCATTGGCTCCCTCCCTGTCAGTCATCCTTGTGGCTGCAGGCAGTGCTTTGCCTGCGGTCACAAGAGGCCGCTCTTCCGTAGTGGTATCGGCGCTGAGTGACGTCACTCAGCGCCGACACCGCGAGAGGGGAGAGCGGCCTCTTGTGACCGCAAGGCAAAGCACTGTCTGCGGCCACAAGGGTGAGGTGAAGAGAAGAGGAACGCGCGGACCCAGGTGAGTATGTTTTTTTTTTTTTTATTTGCTATATGGGAGAGGGGAGCACAAAGGGGGGCTATATAACTGGGGGGCAGGAGCAAACAGCGGGGGTCTACACTACTAGGGGTGCCACGGGGGGGGGGGGGGTATGCAGGGTGTATATATAACTGGGGGAGTGCACAGGGGGGTATATATAACAGGGGGAGCGCACAGGGGGTATATATAACTCAGGGAGGGCACAGGGGGGCTATATACTACTGAGGGTGCACAGGGGGTATATATAACTTGGGGAGTGCACAGGGGGGCTATATACTACTCGGGGGTGCACAGTGGTGTATATATAACTGGGGGAGTGCACAGGGGGATATATATAACTGGGCGAGCGCACAGGGGGTATATATATAACTGGGGGAGCGCACGGGGGGTATATATAACTGGGGGAGGGGCCAGGGGGTATATATAACAGGGGGAGCGCACATGGGGGCTATATATTACTCTGGGGCGCACAGGGGATATATATATATATATATATATATATATATATATATATAACTGGGGGATGCACAGGGTATATATATATAAATGGGGGGGGTGCACAGGGAGGTATGTATACTACTGGGGAATGCACAGGGGGACTATATACTACGAGGGGGAGCACAGGGGATATACATACTACTGTGGGTGCACAGGGGGAGTATATACTACTGTGGGAGCACAGGGGATATATATACTACTGGGGGCTGCACGGGGGGTATATATACTACTGGGGGATGTACGGGGGGGTATATATAACTGGGGGAGCACAGAGGAGGCTATATACTACTAGGGGCAGCACCTAGTGGTCTATAGTACTGGGGGCAGCACACAAGGGGTCTATATACTACTGGGGGGTGCACAGGGGGTATATATACTACTGGGAGCAGCACCTAGTGGTCTATAGTACTGGGGGCAGCACACAGGTGTCTATATACTACTGGGGGCAGCACAAGGCTGTGGGGGAGCATATAGGGGTGTAACTACTATATAGGGGGAAAGAGGGGGGTAACTACTGTATAGGGGTACAGGGGACCTTACTACTGTATGTGTTGGAGCCTAAAATGTTTCTCTGGCAGATTCTGGAGAGGAGATTCACAGCCGGGGAAGACTTCAAGGTGGCCCAGGCTGGATGGAGTAAAAGAAAAGGTGAAAGACCCTGATGAGAGAAGACGCCCCCTGTGAGTAAATGGATGTAACTGTTATAGGGTATAATGGTATGATTGGTGATATCGTTATGAGGTAACTACTGTATGTATTGGAGCTCTTAATACAGTGTGGGGGCATTTTCAGGGGATTATACTGTGTGTGGAGCTCCGATTCTGATAACGCTGGGTTGGGGGGGGGGGGGCACTCTTGAGGCCTGTGCACTGGGCCCACCAATGTATTAAAACGGCCCTGGTCCCTCCAGTGCCCTGTGTCCCTCAGTTTCCCTCTGCCATCATCCTCTCCAGCAGCCACAGCCCGCACATCCAGGAAGTGAAGCCTTACATAGTTACATAGTTACATAGTTAATACGGTTGAAAAAAGACACATGTCCATCAAGTTCAACCAAGGAGGGGATGGATACAGGGAAGGGGGAGGGGTGATAGGTTCTATACATATGCATTTATATTATTTTGGTCTAAGAACTTGTCTAGCCCTGTTTTGAAGCCCTCTACTGTTTTTGCTGTGACCAGATCCTGTGGTAGACTGTTCCACAGATTCACAGTTCTCATGGTAAAGAAGGCTTGTCGCCTCCGGAGATTGAACCTTTTTTTCTTCAGGCGGAGGCAGTGCCCTCTTGTCCTTTGAGAGGGTTTTACCTGGAACATCTTTTCCCCATATCTCTTGTAGGGGCCATTTATATATTTAAATAAGTTAATCATATCTCCCCTTAAACGTCTCTTCTCCAGACTAAACAAATGTAATTCTTTTAATCTCTCCTCATAACTAAGATGCTCCATTCCCCTTATTAGTTTAGTTGCCCGTCTTTGTACCCTCTCCAGCTCTAGAACATGCTTTTTATGAATCGGGTTCCAAAACTGGACGGCATACTCCAGATGAGGCCGCACCAAAGCTTTATAAAGCGGTAATATTATATCCCTGTCCCGTAAGTCCATGCCTGTTTTAATGCATGACAATATCCTACTGGCCTTAGAAGCAGCTGACTGACATTGTGTGCTGTTCTGTAGTCTATTATCTACAAGTACACCCAGATCCTTCTCTATCAGCGACTCTCCCAGAGTAACTCACCCCAGGACATATGATGCATGTGGGTTATTAGTACCCAGGTGCATAACTTTACATTTATCCACATTGAACCTCATTTGCCAAGTGGACGCCCAAACACTCAGTGTGTCTAAGTCATCCTGTAACATCTGCACATCCTCCATAGACTGTACTGTACTACAAAGCTTGGTGTCATCTGCAAAGATAGAAACATTGCTGTTAATTCCATTCTCAATATCATTAATAAACAAGTTAAACAGAAGAGGGCCCAGTACTGACCCTTGGGGTACACCACTTATTACCGGGGACCATTCGGAGTAGGAATCATTGACCACCACTCTCTGGGTACGATTATTAAGCCAGTTTTCAATCCAGTTACACATTAAATTTTCCAAACCGATAGACTTTAACTTACCCATCAGACGTCCATGAGGAACTGTGTCAAACGCTTTTGCAAAATCCAGGTACACTATATCCACAGCCGCGCCGCCATCCAGGCTTCTACTTACCTCTTCATAGAAACATATTAGGTTGGTTTGACAGCTTCTGTCCTTAGTAAAACCATGCTGGTTATCACTTATAATACTATTAGCCACTACATATTGCTGGATGTAGTCCCTTATAAGCCCCTCAAATAGTTTCCCCACAATAGACGTTAAGCTTACGGGTCTATAGTTACCTGGGGAAGTTCGAGAGCCCTTTTTGAAGATCGGCATTACATTTGCCTTACGCCAGTCCCTCGGCACAATACCAGTAAGCAAAGAATCACGGAATATTTCATACAAGGGTAGTGAAATTACAGAACTGAGTTCCCTAAGAACTCTGGGGTGCAATCCATCAGGCCCTGGAGCTTTGGTTACATTGAGTTTGTTTAATTTATCTTGGACCATATCTATAGTAAACCAGTTCAGTACATTACATGTGTTAGCAGCACTGGCCCCACCCACCTCAGTACTGGCCCCACCCACCACAGCTCCATCCTCTTTTGTATATACAGAACTGAAGAACCCATTAAGTAACTCAGCTTTCTCCTGATCCCCAGTTATTAATTCCCCATCGCCATTATTTAGGGGTCCTACATGCTCTGACCTTGGTTTTTTTGCATTAATATATTTGAAGAATTTTTTGGGGTTTCTTTTGCTTTCTATAGCTACCTGCCTTTCATTGTGAATTTTTGCTGCTTTTATTACATTTTTACAGGTTTTGTTGACTTCTTTGTAATGTTTAAATGCTACAGCTGACCCCTCTGATTTATATTTTTTGAATGCCCCTTTTTTCTCATTTATAGCCCTTCTAACCTCGGTTGTAAGCCATGTGGGATTGAATTTTAACCGTTTATATTTGTTACCCATAGGAATATATTTGGCAGTACAGTTATTTAATGTGGATTTGAAGATTTCCCATTTATTAGCTGTATCCGTATGTGTCAGCAGCCGCTCCCAGTCTATGCCCTGAAGTTCTGCCCTTAACCCAGGAAAATTGGCCCTTTTAAAATTAAGAGTTTTAGCCCTCCCAACATGTTTTTCTTTTCTACACTTTAAGCTAAAAGTCACTATATTGTGGTCACTATTACCCAGGTGTTCATGGACAGTGACATCCCCAACCAGCTCAGCGTTGTTAGAAATAACCAGAACCAACAAGGCATCACTTCTAGTTGGCTCCTCCACAAACTGGCCCAGAAAATTATCCTGCAGGAGGTTAAGAAATTCCCTCCCCTTTGTGGTTTTAGCTGAACCATGACCCCAATCTATATCTGGGTAGTTGAGGTCCCCCATTATCACTACTGTTCCCTCCCGGGCAGCCCGCTCTATTTGTCTATTCAACTGGCCATCTACCTCCTCAGTAATGTTGGGGGGGTCTATAGATTACACCAAGAATAATTTTTTCACTCTTTACCTCCTTCTGTAGTTCTACCCACAATGCTTCCACATCATCACAGCCATCACCCACTATTGCATCTTTTACACTCACTTTAATATCATTTCTGACATACAGACATACTCCTCCTCCCCTTCTGCCCACCCGGTCCCTTCTGAACAACGTAAATCCCTGAATATTGACAGCCCAGTCATGTGAGGAGTCCAGCCATGTCTCAGTCACACCAACCACATCAATGGACTCCTCCAGAACCAAGGCCTCCAGCTCCCCCATCTTGCTGGCTAGACTTCTGGCATTAGTAACCATACACTTTATATTACCATCGAGTTTAACCGCTTCATTATAAGAAATGGGATTTATTACTGTGCTGTGGCTACAATCATCCTCACTGTTCATCCGCAACATATGGATCTCCCTATGCACTGCTCTTATCCTCCCCCCACAGGACCCTTCTCCTCCCTCCTCATTGTTCTGTCCCCTCTCTAACCTATCTGCCACTACATTACATACTACATTGTCCTCCCTCCACATCCCTAGTTTAAAAACCCCTCCACCCCTTCTAGGATTCTCTCCCCCAGCACAGCGGACCCCCTTCCATTAAGGTGCAAATTATCTGCGGAAAACAGATTGTACCCCAATGAAAAGTCAGCCCAGTGCTCTAAAAACCCAAACCCTTCTCCTCTACACCATGACTTGAGCCATGCATTTAATTCCCTAAGCTCCCGCTGTCTTTCCTGCGATGCGCATGGCACAGGCAGTATTCCAGAGAATACCACCTTGGAGGTCCTCCCCTTCAACTTAGCACCTAGTTCTCTAAAATTATTTTTAATAGACCTCCACCTACCTTGTATCCTGTCATTGGTTCCCACATGGACCATGACAGCTGGGTCATCCCCAGCCCCCCCAAGTAATTTATCCACCCTTTCCACCACATGCCGAACCCTGGCACCAGGGAGACAGCAAACCATTCGGTTGAGGCGGTCTTGGCGACAAATTATTCTATCCGTCTTCCTGATTATAGAATCCCCTACAACCACTAGCTGTCTAGGCCTACCTACAATACCATCCCGCCCACTACTAGTTGGACTGTTCCCCCGGCTGTTAGGGAGAACAGGTTCCACTAGAGCTGCCATTTCTGACACGGATGCCCTTGCATCATCACCTAACTTGGCAATTTTGCTTGGGCATATAGTAGGAGAAGTGGCCTTCCTTTTCTTGGATCCCTTACTAGTCCCTCTAACTACATTAACCCAGCTACTTACTTGGGCCTCCTGATCTATATCACCACCCTCCATCTCTAACCCACTAACTTCCTGCTCAGTGAGCCGAAGTTCCCTCTCAAGGTGGCCAAGTTCCCTCAGTGTTGCAGTATGCTTCTCCAGATCTCTAACTCGAGCTTCTAGATGGGCAACATGCTCACATCTGTCACAGCGGTAATCACCCTGGAACACCTGCTCCAGTTGTGCGTACATGCGGCAGACTGCGCACTGAATGAATCCTTCCATCTCGCTAGCCATCATCCTCAGTGCAACAAAAACAGTGAAAAAGAAAGAGATTTAGCACTTACCAGAACTTGTAACTCCTTCTTTCAACTCCTTTTTTAAACTCCACTTATTTTCAACCACTTGTCAGCAAGCACAGTGAGCAAGCACACACAGTGAGTGCTGAGCCTTGATTTAAGCACCTGAGATCAATTAACCCCACCCCCAGGTGCAGAGCAGACCAGAGGAAAAAAAAACTGTTTGGACCTGTTTAACTAAGCAACTATGGCACTAGCTATCTATGCACTGCAGCAATGCACACCACACAATTGCACAAAAACAACAATATATCAGTCACTCCAAACCCACAGAATCACCAACAACTCCTTTTTTAAACTCCACTTATTTTCAACCACTTGTCAGCAAGCACAGTGAGCAAGCACACACAGTGAGTGCTGAGCCTTGATTTAAGCACCTGAGATCAATTAACCCCACCCCCAGGTGCAGAGCAGACCAGAGGAAAAAAAAACTGTTTGGACCTGTTTAACTAAGCAACTATGGCACTAGCTATCTATGCACTGCAGCAATGCACACCACACAATTGCACAAAAACAACAATATATCAGTCACTCCAAACCCACAGAATCACCAACAACTCCTTTTTTAAACTCCACTTATTTTCAACCACTTGTCAGCAAGCACAGTGAGCAAGCACACACAGTGAGTGCTGAGCCTTGATTTAAGCACCTGAGATCAATTAACCCCACCCCCAGGTGCAGAGCAGACCAGAGGAAAAAAAAACTGTTTGGACCTGTTTAACTAAGCAACTATGGCACTAGCTATCTATGCACTGCAGCAATGCACACCACACAATTGCACAAAAACAACAATATATCAGTCACTCCAAACCCACAGAATCACCAACAACTCCTTTTTTAAACTCCACTTATTTTCAACCACTTGTCAGCAAGCACAGTGAGCAAGCACACACAGTGAGTGCTGAGCCTTGATTTAAGCACCTGAGATCAATTAACCCCACCCCCAGGTGCAGAGCAGACCAGAGGAAAAAAAAACTGTTTGGACCTGTTTAACTAAGCAACTATGGCACTAGCTATCTATGCACTGCAGCAATGCACACCACACAATTGCACAAAAACAACAATATATCAGTCACTCCAAACCCACAGAATCACCAACAACTCCTTTTTTAAACTCCACTTATTTTCAACCACTTGTCAGCAAGCACAGTGAGCAAGCACCTAATGTACCCCCCCCCCCCCCCCCAGAGAGCCTTGATGAAGTAGTAAGTGCAGGGAAAAATGCACTTTATTAGTATTTCCCATAATAAGTGTATATTGGTAATTTGTATAACTTTTGGTGGGCAATACAATACTTTAATAAAAATTTTCACCGGACTTCTCCTTTAAATCCAAATGTACTAAAAAACAAAACCGAAGAGAAGAAACTGGCCCATTCTAGAAGTCGTTAAAACACTGGTCAAATTAGTCGTTAAAATATTGGTCAAATTATGATGCCTTCCTCATTGTAAAAGGGTAAATTCGGGTTTAACGATGGCGCTGAGATTCTGACTTATCTGCACCTAGATGTGAATCAATTTTAGATTTGTGTCTCTTTCTCAGAAAGAAAAAGGGGTCTTCTTACAATGTTTTTAAAGAATGTTCCATACTTAGAACCAGCTCATTGTACAGAACATATTGGAGATTCCAGTCAGGGCTGCTGCAGTGTGGAGTACTGGTTTTACTGGGGTCCCATTCTGATCTGAATTTTTAATTGTTAGTTTTTTTCACCTTCACAGAAGAGAAGAAGGTGGTCGTTTTTGTCGCTTCTCTGGGGGGGTACATTACTCTGGGTGTCTGCACTGCCAGTTTTGCAAATTAACCAGTTATGTAACCTTGAATTGTTCCAAATAGCCGACTGAATTCTGCTATTCTACACAGAACACAAGCGATTCCACATAGCTTCTGAACATTGAATAAAAAAAAAAAGAAAAAAAGAGAGACAGTAAAATAATAAAGT
Organism: Dendropsophus ebraccatus; assembly: GCF_027789765.1. Taxonomy (NCBI): domain Eukaryota; kingdom Metazoa; phylum Chordata; class Amphibia; order Anura; family Hylidae; genus Dendropsophus; species Dendropsophus ebraccatus. Next base: position 81,573,784 of record NC_091457.1, read on the forward strand.
GAGAGCAAAACAGAAAAGAAAATCTGTCTGGTATTCGTAAAAAACTAAAATATTTTCACAAAAGTGATTTTCCACCTTTGCCATGTTCGTTTTTATCTAACATTCTGTGCCAATTCATTTCTTAATAAATCTTTATAATGGATGGAGTTCCATTTTTCTTATGCTCTTATGTAGTGCATCGTATAACCTATACAGTGGTACCTTGGTTTAAGAGTAACTTGGTTTAAGAGCGTTTTGGTTAAACAGCTCACAGTTTTTCAAAATTGTGACTTGGTTTAAGAGCATTGCTTTGGTTTAAGAGCTCCCTGTACTGGGTGGGAGAGTAGAGGAGGGGCATGGTCTGCATAGTGGGGTCTACAGCCCAGTAATCTGACCCAGGTAGTCTCCCTCACCTTCAAAATCATAGCACTTCAGGCTGGGGTTTGCATCAGGGGACAGGACTGTGGAGGTAATCTCTTCATAGCTGTAATAGCTCTCCCTGGAAAGAGAGTGCTGCTGTACTGTGCCCACATATGTCCTGCTCATTCCTTCATGCTCCCTGCAGTCTCTGTCAGCCCTGGTGTTTCCCATCCACTCTATTACTGTACAGTTACTTATAATATCACATATTCTGCTGTTTCTGAATGTTTGTTTCATTAGTTTTACATGTTATTCAGAATGAAAAATCATTTTTTGGGGGGTGTGGAACAAATTGTTTGCACTTTTATGATTTCTTATGGGAAAATTTGCTTTGGTTTAAGAGTGGATTTGGATTACAAGCGCAGTCCCGGAATGAATTACACTCATAATCCAAGGCACCACTGCATAACCATAATAGGATATTATTAAACTCTGTTTACCTGCATCCACTACTAGAGGGAGCTTAAAGCTGCATAATGCTTTATTATTTAAATTAATGTATTAACATGTAGTTAGCTGCTAAGCCCCCCTCCCCCCCTAGTCTTGGCTGTAGGAATCCATAATGGTGTCATTTAAAGTGTACTTGTTTTAAAAGATTTGTAAAAGCCTGCATGGTTTTGTTAAATTAACCCCTGATATTGATGACAAAGTGATTTTTTTTTAGTGCTGTCACTGCTTTCATTGATTCTCTGAGAGCCCCCTCTGTGGTGCACTTCTTTCTCATTCTCTCTATTTCAGATGGAGGGACCAGAGCTGGACTGTGTATCTGTAGTACACACAGGACTTCCTTTCCCTTAGACCACATTCTCATTTATTAGTGCGCAGCAATTGTCCCATTTAAACATTCTGTATGTGTTACAGGGCTCTGATCCATGCTGCAAAAATCCCGTTTGTGTTCATTATCACCCCGCAATTGTCCAGTTCACCAGTTCTTTTTGTGTTTTGGGGCCATGATCCGTGCAGCAAAAATAGTACGGACCCACAATTGTAGCACAGATCACTGTTCTCTATTTAACAGGACCATGTATTGTGGGACGTGTAAATGCCGCCTTTGGATATACTTTCATATGTAATGTGTTAATGAGGCCTTACTTTTCTGGCCAATCACAGCACAGTACCTACTCCAATTTGCTATGCTATGATAAAGTTCTAGTGTAAATGCGCCTGTCTGAACAGAATGGTAATGTGCTGAGGGATTATTTACACAATATAGTACAATAGATGGCCCGTGGAAAGAAAAAGTGTGCTATGTGCGGAGAAATAGAAGCAGCAGTACAGCTAAGAAGGGGTTACACTAAGCACTGATCTACTGATAAGCCAGGGGTAGGGGAGAGGGGAGATAACACTGCAGCACTGTGCACATACAACAAAGGACAAGGGCACCAACAGCATGTACAAATATACTCAGTTCTAGGAAATATATTGTAGGCAATAGAGGTGGCGTAAAAAAAAAAAAATGAGTCCGGCATATGCAAAAAAAAAAAAAAAAAGAAATTATGGCATTAAAGTTCGGGAGACATTGTTTCCAGTCAGGTGGAGCAACAGCTGTTTCATGGCATGTGCCTCTTGGTCAAGCCACTGTGGACATACATGAGTAAATACACTGGTTACACAAGGTTAACTACCATAAACTTTATAATTAACCTCTAATTTACTGTTTGAAAGTGATGCTGATGCAGTTACAAAGGATATCAGGATATATGGGACCAGTAAGACAAAGGACAGGTGCAGCCCTAATACTGGCACCCACCCACTGTCCCTGCCTACTGATCGAAGGTCTCTATCCTATATAGTGTGAGCACGGAACAACAGATAAGACATACACGACACAATACAGCATGGTCCAGGTCAGCAACAGGAAGGCAGAGTATACAAGGGGTCTACTCTCATCCTTGTGTCCAAATATTCCTAAAGGTGAACATCACGGGTGCCCAGAAACACCAACATATCGCAGGAGAAACGCATGAAACGCATTTTGGAGCATTCAGACCCTTACTCAAGCTCTTACTATACAGGATGTAATTTCATGGTAGTGTTTCTGTGTACCTGTAATGCTTATTTGGACTTGACTTTAATGAGTATCTAGTGCCTGCTAATAGAATTTTTTATGCTCAGATAAGGTGGACAATTTTTGTGCATCATACAAGCCCGAGGTGAGCTGACACACATCTCTTTTTGGATACCTAAAGTTAGTGTTACCTGGTTTTCCCAGAAAAGAAATATAATCAAGATATGAAAAAGGTGTCCTTTATGTGCAACTATTGTGTAATGTTGTATGTCACACACCTATAGTAAAGGATCATAGAACTGGAAGAATTAAACCTAATTTATACCCTATAAGAACTACAGGAAACCAACCATATATTAAAACTATTATAGGAGTGATACAATACAAAGGAAACAATTAGGACTTCCCCTCTGCATTATGATTCTCCATTTCCCAGCTACTTTACATGTGGGCCTGCCCCCTCCCTGTATAATCTCAATGAGCTAGTTGAACCCGATTACCCTTTGCGCAAATCAGTCTATTACTGTGTCAATTTATCTAAAAATGACTTTAAATGCCCATCAGGATTAACACATTCTACGTGTATCCAGACACAAGATACATCAGGAACAGGCTGGATGGAAAGTAGGAACGTCATGCTAATTGCTTGTTATCTCAAACTTATATTATCAATTATACGCTCACCATAACCTGCAGTCCGTCAGACTGGAATAATGCATAAAAAGCAACAGGAATGCTGCAAACGATTCCTGCCAATGAGCCAAGGCTAATACTTAAACACAAACTGTGTAACAATATGGTCTCAGAAAAAGAAATTACAGAATCCATAAAGGGGCCATAAGCAAGGGCATATCTACACAAGGTTGTTCGTCAACTATGTCTAATTTAGAGGACCCCCCGTTAAAGCCCCCTAAACTCACCTGATCCCGCCGGGTCACGCTTTTGGATCCGGTCGGGTCACGGAGATATCTGCTCCCGAAGCCCCGCGAGCGCGCTGACAGGAGAGTCCGACGCTCATAGAGAATGAATGGGGAGTCCGATGCTCTGTCATTCTCTATGGGCATCGGACTCTCTTGTCAGCGCGCACGCCAGGCTTCGGGAGCTGATATCTCCGTGACCCGACCGGATCCAAAAGCGGGACCCGACGGGATCAGGTGAGTATAGGGGGCTGTAACGGGGGGTCGGGAGCCTGTCACCCCGGCACGGTTGGTGACAGGTCTCCTTTAAGGTGTAAGGGTAATTCTTCAAAGCAATCTGCTGGTTCCTGGGAAGCAATATGGGGCAGGACCATGGCTAAGATGAATAAAAGGCAAATGCAGAGGCTCACAGAGCTCTCCCTGCAGTCAGATGACAACAGCTCCATTCCTCCCCACAATGGAGGACAGGCAAGACAGCAATAGTATAGATAAACAAGGAGGAACCAAGCACAGAGAGCTAAAAACATAGAAAGGACCTTTTAGATACCAGCATAATTACCAGCATTTGAATCCCAAATAAGCACCAGGCCAATTTTCGTTTTTACACTTTTGTTTTTTTCCTCTTTATGTTTAAAAGACCATAGAGCTTGCATTTTTTCACCTACTAGTATGAGCTCTTATAAACTCATATTTGAGCATACGAGTAGAGATGAGCGAACCGGGTTCGGGTTCGAGTCCATCCGAACCCGAACTCTTGGCATTTGATTAGTTGGGGCTGCTGAACTTGGATAAAGCTCTAAGGTTGTCTGGAAGACATGGATACAGACAATGACTATATCCATGATTTCCACATAGCCTTAGGGCTTTATCCAAGTTCAGCAGCCACCGCTAATCAAATGCCGAATGTTCGGGTTCGGATGGACTCGAGCATGCTCGAGGTTCCCTGATTTCTACATATGAGCTCTAATTTTTTTTGCGATACCTATTGTACTTTGCAATGACGCACTTAATTTTTATCATAAAATATGCGGTGACGTTAAAAACAATTATTTGCGCAGTGGAATAAAACAAACAAAAAAAATTTGTTTTAAATTTCTCTATTATGATCCTTATAACACTTTTTATTCATTCGTCTATGGGGCAATTAAAGGTGTAATTTTTGCACAATGATCTGTACTTTTTATCAGTATGTTGCTTGTGTTTATGTGAAAAACTTTTTTTTTGTACCAAAATTTTGTGTCCCCCCAATACACTGATTAATCATAGGACTCAATGCAGTACACGTGGCATTTGATTACTAAGGGCTGCTGAAGGTAGCTTCTAGTAATCGCAGAGTCTGGACCAGCACCATTATGTCGCTGAGGCCTGGCCCAGTAACTATGACAGATCAGCTTTTTATGATCACATTGTGATTAGAGATAAGCGAACTTTTCAAAAGTTCATTCCGACCGGACTTCCGGATTTTTTAAAAAGTTCAGTTCAACCGGATTTCGGATTTCATAGTTTAAAGCATCTATATGATACAGGGGTAGTGTATTTGGTTGAATTTAGGGCTCTACATGTCAGTAACATCATCTTTTCAATATCTCAAAGTCAATTTTTTTTTTAGACTTCAATATTCACCATTACAGGGTCTATGCATGAAATTCACCATTACAGGGTCTATGCAGGAAAAAGGTCACAAATGCAGTGAAGGAGCAGCAGTAGTTATTGGAGGCCAGTGTAGGTCCAGCAATAACATAATAAAAAGGTAATACTGGTGCTTATACACTGTGTGACTATGTCCCAATCAAAAACCAAGCCGCCAACTCGGTGTCCATATCATGAATAAACGAAAAAATGGAACTGTAATCCAACTTTAAGTTGCAAAATTATTTTTATATATAGATCTTGTACTCAAAAAAAGATACAAATAAAGTCTTTCACATAATAAACAAAGAAAGAAAGTCACCACAGTGTAACGGACGGATAGACGCTGGATGGTATTCGCACCATGCTCCGGTGCACAGCAAGTCTCAGTCCTTACGAGGCTCTCACCCTCTGGGAGATGATGACGCAGAGACGTACGCTACGTTTCGAGGGAGGGGCCCTCTTTCTCAAGCGCTGATAGTAAGTGATCCCACCACCATATTTATACTAAATACGTAATGAATAACATGTCACTAAAAAAACAAAAAATAACAAATATCATTACACTTACTAAAAACATGGCTATAGCTATGTGCATATACTTTTATTATATGAACTTACATAATTTTATTTCTAATTTGCACTAATATAGCCAACTCTTACGTCATTTAAATAGATGAAATATACTCTCAACATTCTGAAATACATATATAATGCTCAGCTAACCTTACTTCCATTACCTACAAGAATACAGAGAAATTACACATTTCATTTAGTCCTTTAGGGGCCACACAATCTAGTGTATATATCCAATATGTTTCTTTTTGGAGTAATTTTTTCCTCATATCAACTTTACCTCCTAATGTAATTTCCTCCAAAATGACCCATTTAAGGTCAAATACTTTGTGTCTATGTTCATGGAAGTGTCTCGCCACTGTTGTTTCACCAAAACTTTTATTTGTGTCACTTTCTATGGTCTGTTTTAATTTCTGTGTGTAGGTGCGAATGGCCGACCTATGTTCATTGATTCTTATACGCACTTCTCGTGACGTCTGACCTACATAAACAAGCCCACATGGGCATTTCAACATATAAATCGCATTGCTGGTTCTACATGTGAACATACCCTTCAATATGATTTGGTTGCCATTATGTGGATGGCATATAGAGCCTCCTTTTATTATGCTGTTACAATTCTGGCAGGATAAGCAAGGGAAAGTGCCGTTTCTACACGATCTCATCTTTGTTTGCCTTGTCCTTATTGTTTTCCCAATATCTGACCTGATCACATTATCGGCAACTGACTGTCCCTTTTTATAGATAAAGTGAGGATTTTGTTTAAAGAGTCTACCATATTTATCATCAAACGCCAATAGTGACCAGTATTTATTTATAGTCTTTCTGACTAGTGTAGCATGACTGTCGTACTTAGAAATAAACATTATACCATCTTTTTCCCTTCCTTTTTTATTGGTCTTTTCAGCTAGCAGGTCCTCTCTTGACATAGCATCTACCTCCACTACAACTTTGTTTATTTCGTCACGTCTATAACCTCTATCACATAGTTTTTCGACCATCTGTTTACTCTGTTTCTTGTATGTCTCACTATCCGTGCATATCCGTTTCACTCTCATTAATTGACTTTTTGGTATACCCTTAAAAGTTGTGGGGGCATGGTGGCTAGTGCGCAACAGAAGATTATTGCGATCCATTTCTTTCCGATATAGTTTGGTATCCAGATGTCCATCATTAACCATGATCTCAACATCCAGGTACCGCACTACATGTTCATTCATTTCAGCGGTAAATTCTATCAGCTCATGGGCACAGTTCAGATGTTCAACAAAGTTAATGAGTTCTTCTTTACTGCCACTCCATAGTAATAGCACGTCATCCACGTACCTATACCATGAGTGGATGTACTGACTGTGCTCGTGAGCTGGAAGGAACCTGTCCTCAAACATGGACATAAAGATGTTGGCGATGCTAAAGAAGAACTCATTAACTTTGTTGAACATCTGAACTGTGCCCATGAGCTGATAGAATTTACCGCTGAAATGAATGAACATGTAGTGCGGTACCTGGATGTTGAGATCATGGTTAATGATGGACATCTGGATACCAAACTATATCGGAAAGAAATGGATCGCAATAATCTTCTGTTGCGCACTAGCCACCATGCCCCCACAACTTTTAAGGGTATACCAAAAAGTCAATTAATGAGAGTGAAACGGATATGCACGGATAGTGAGACATACAAGAAACAGAGTAAACAGATGGTCGAAAAACTATGTGATAGAGGTTATAGACGTGACGAAATAAACAAAGTTGTAGTGGAGGTAGATGCTATGTCAAGAGAGGACCTGCTAGCTGAAAAGACCAATAAAAAAGGAAGGGAAAAAGATGGTATAATGTTTATTTCTAAGTACGACAGTCATGCTACACTAGTCAGAAAGACTATAAATAAATACTGGTCACTATTGGCGTTTGATGATAAATATGGTAGACTCTTTAAACAAAATCCTCACTTTATCTATAAAAAGGGACAGTCAGTTGCCGATAATGTGATCAGGTCAGATATTGGGAAAACAATAAGGACAAGGCAAACAAAGATGAGATCGTGTAGAAACGGCACTTTCCCTTGCTTATCCTGCCAGAATTGTAACAGCATAATAAAAGGAGGCTCTATATGCCATCCACATAATGGCAACCAAATCATATTGAAGGGTATGTTCACATGTAGAACCAGCAATGCGATTTATATGTTGAAATGCCCATGTGGGCTTGTTTATGTAGGTCAGACGTCACGAGAAGTGCGTATAAGAATCAATGAACATAGGTCGGCCATTCGCACCTACACACAGAAATTAAAACAGACCATAGAAAGTGACACAAATAAAAGTTTTGGTGAAACAACAGTGGCGAGACACTTCCATGAACATAGACACAAAGTATTTGACCTTAAATGGGTCATTTTGGAGGAAATTACATTAGGAGGTAAAGTTGATATGAGGAAAAAATTACTCCAAAAAGAAACATATTGGATATATACACTAGATTGTGTGGCCCCTAAAGGACTAAATGAAATGTGTAATTTCTCTGTATTCTTGTAGGTAATGGAAGTAAGGTTAGCTGAGCATTATATATGTATTTCAGAATGTTGAGAGTATATTTCATCTATTTAAATGACGTAAGAGTTGGCTATATTAGTGCAAATTAGAAATAAAATTATGTAAGTTCATATAATAAAAGTATATGCACATAGCTATAGCCATGTTTTTAGTAAGTGTAATGATATTTGTTATTTTTTGTTTTTTTAGTGACATGTTATTCATTACGTATTTAGTATAAATATGGTGGTGGGATCACTTACTATCAGCGCTTGAGAAAGAGGGCCCCTCCCTCGAAACGTAGCGTACGTCTCTGCGTCATCATCTCCCAGAGGGTGAGAGCCTCGTAAGGACTGAGACTTGCTGTGCACCGGAGCATGGTGCGAATACCATCCAGCGTCTATCCGTCCGTTACACTGTGGTGACTTTCTTTCTTTGTTTATTATGTGAAAGACTTTATTTGTATCTTTTTTTGAGTACAAGATCTATATATAAAAATAATTTTGCAACTTAAAGTTGGATTACAGTTCCATTTTTTCGTTTATTCATGATAGGTCCAGCAATAGTCATTTGAGGCCAGTACAGGAGCAGCAGTAGTAAACATGGAGGCTGCTCCTCTTAAAGCTATACCGACGTGACACAGGGGGTAGGCTAGTGCAACATCCCTGCTGATTGGAAGTTTTCTCGGACTTTTGGGAAAATCTGACCCGGATCCCATACCGGCCAAACCGGTTCGCTCATCTCTAATTGTGATATGCCGATCTGGCCACTAGACCACTGAGAATAGCTTTTACAGGCCATTTAAATGCTGCTGTTTTGTAACCCTCTCTTTATCTTCTTAGCCATGACATGATGTACATGGGGCTCATGTTGCATTAATGGGTTAGATAAAATTTAATCTGTCACGCTCTTTGTATTAAGACCCTGAATGATAGGTAGAATAAGCAGAGAGAAGGAGTACATTCTAGGCATATCCCTTTCCAGCTCTATGCCACATTACTGAAACGGACTCCCAATGTAAGTCTATGGACCATTTCGGTCTCACACAGAAAGAGATGTGTGCTTCTCTCCCTATACATATTCTTAACAACCCCTTCACAAACAGCATGAGACTAACTATCTTTCCCCATGGGTTCTACAGCCCACACAGTCTTCCTTATAGCATGTATCCCCTTATCTGTGGTGCTCTGTGGCACTAAGTAACCCTTTAGACATCAGCATCAGTAGATGTACAACATTCCTAGAGCCCTATTACACGAAATGATAACTGGCCAAATCCACCCAATTAACTGTTTGGGCAAGGGCTTTATGGACATCGCTAATGATGTCTGTGTAGACCTTCCTAAACGCTTATCAGGCCATGTAATAGGCCCAGTAAATACGTGCCGATCTAGCAGATGTTCACTCATTTACAATATTGATCAGGCCTTCATCGGCCCATGTAATAGTACCCTTAGACTGATCACTACTGCTTTAGTTTACCTATGTCTATAACTCATAACATTGTATACTAATACTACAGCTGTCTACTTATCTTTATATGCACATAAGTTTTTCAGCCATGTATTTCCCATTTCTTATGTCTGAGCTTTATTCTTAAGTCTATTACAAAATATATTAATTTCCTAAAAAACCACACTTCTTTACCCTAAGCATTATCAGCATTAATGACGGCAATTAGCCTCCATGGCTCCTCGAAAAATAATTTCAGAGTCTTATCTTCAACATAATCTAACTGAAGCGACATTCCTCGTCCCTAATTAAAATATCATTTCTGATTACACTGATGCTATTTGCCTTCTGTTGTAGCACTGAGTCATAATTAGTGGCAATATAAGTCTGGAAATGGCAAACTGAAACAGGCAGAAGCACTGGAGATCATAGAAGCTCATCTAGAGGCTGGCTCATTTATTCTTAATGCAAAATTGGAGACAATCTATCTATCTATTAGGGAGGTGCAGAATCTCTGTGTTTGGGTGCCCAGACCAGAACACAGATTTCAATGCAGAAATTTGTGTCTGGTTGTGGTGTTCAGATAAAAAAATAAAGCTTGTTGAAAGGCTACTGAGCCCCAAATAAACAAGTTTTATGGTTATGGAAATGCGTAATGCATTACTACAATTTTTACCCATGGGGTAGGAATAATAACATTTACCATCCTGGGCTCCCGGCGTTCAGCAAGATCTATCTTTGGTTCCTTCATCTGCAATTAGCCAATCTGTGGCTGAGATGGGACACCGCTGCAGCTGCTGATTGGCTGATCAAAGACTCCTGCAGTTTTTTCTCAGCTGTAGAGGTGTTCCACCTCATTCACTGATTGTTCGATTGTAGATGAAGGAGCCAAAGATAGAAGATGCTGCACGTCAGGAGCCCAGTAGCATTGGTATAAACCCCCCATCCCCTGCTATGCATCCTTACTTAATCCCTTAGGGGTCAGACTGACAGCATCCAGAACAGGGGCTTAGTGTAAGCCCGTAAAATGGCTAAAACTAGCCCCCACATTGTTACCCCAGTACCCACCACCACAGGGGTCCTTCGGGCTCATTCATTTGGAATCAGCTAATGGGCAAATGAGGCTGGACACCACTGCAGCTGCTGACTGGTTGAGTGGAAACTGCAGGAGTCCCTTCTTAGCCAGCGGCTGCAGCGGTGTCTTGTCTTGCTGAAGATAGAAGGTAGAAGCCTACTACACCCATGGCCGTTTCTAGGTATTTTTGGCAACAGGGTGAATTTTGATATTGAGTTATAATGTTCTTGCTGTGCCCCATATAGTATTAATGCCCTCTATATAGTAATAATGCCTCCTGCTTTGCCCCATATAGTAAGAATGTCCTTTGCTGTGCCCCCACATAGTAATGTCTCCTGCTGTGTCTCCTTATAGTAATAATGCCCCATATAGTCAAATTCCCCCTGCTGTGCCCCATATAGTAATAATGCACAAACCAAAAAGACAGAAATGGCTGCACATCGCACCCATGGCTGACACAAAAGCTTATTCAGCTACATTTAAAACCAACATCAGAAGTTAGTATATAATTTGGCCAAACCATATTGCCTCATGTACCCCGTGCAGGTCTTCTGATACACATGAGTCCCTAACCAAAAAACATCACTGTGCCGGTCAGCGACCACAATCCCCGCAAAACGTGTGCAAGCAGAGAAGGGGGGCCACGGAATGGCCCTGCAGCCCCATTTTCACAGGACCAGACCCTAAAGGGCCCCCCTCGGACCCCTCAGGCGCCACCACGGGGTAATAATGTCTCTGCTGTGTCCCTATAAAGTAATAATGCCCCTGCTGCGTCCCCATAAAGTAATAATGCCCCTGCTGTGACCCCATTTAGTAATGCCCCTGCTTTGCCCTCTATATAGTAAAAATACTCCTGCTGTGCCCCATATAGTGATATTGCACCCTGCTGTACCCTACCAGTACTAATGCCTCCTGCCCTGCTGTGTCCCTATAGTTAATGCTATGCCCTGCTATGTTTCCATAGTAAATATGCTCCCTGTCCTGCTGTGCCCCATAGTAATAATGCCCCTGTTCTGCTGTGCCCTCATAGTAATAATTCCCTTGCCCTGATGTGCCCCCATAGTAATAATGCCCCAGACTTGTTGTGTGCCCATAGTAATAATGCCTCTACCATTCTGTGACCCCATAGTAATAATAACCCTGCCCGGGAAGGATGGTAGGTGGAGATGAGGGAGGAGATGTATGGAAGGGCAGAGTTGTGGAGAGCTTTATGGGTGAGGAGTTTAAACTGTATTCTGTATTTAATGATTAACCAGTGGAGTGACTGGCAGAGAGGGGAGACATCAGTGTAATGGCTGGAGAGAAAGATGAACCTGGCTGCTGCGTTTAGGATAGACTGGATCGGGGAGAGCTTAGAGAAAGGAAGACCGATTAGTAGGGAGTTACAATAATCAAGACAAGAATGGATCAGGGCAACAGTCAGAGTCTGAGCTGTGTCAGTGGTGAGAAATGGTCGGATTCTAGAGATGTTTTTGAGATGTAGATGACAGGAGCGTGTAAGAGCTTGGATATAGGGAGTGAAGGATAGACCAGAGTCTAGCATAACCCCCAGACATCGAGCTTGATGCTCAGGAGTTATGCTAGTACCACAGACTGAGAGTGAGATGTCGGGTTTACAATGGTTAGAGGGAGGAAATACCAGAAGTTCAGTTTTAGAGAAATTAAGTTTAAGAAAGAAAGAGATCATAGTGTTAAAGACAGCGGATAGACAGTCACTGGTATTTTGTAGAAATGCAGGGGTGATGTCACGGGAAGAGGTTTATAGCATGTCATCGGCGTAGAGATGGTATTGCAGGCCAAACCTGCTGATGGTCTGTCCGATGGGGGCTGTATAGAGGAAGGGACCCTGGACTGATCTATATATCTGTGCTATGAGTTTCCAGATTACAAATAGTGTATACTTACCATTCACTCTGCTTGTGATGCAGCACCCAACTCTCCTGTCCTCGGCCGTTGCTGTATCCTTAGGCCACTGCCTCCTCCAGAAAGACTGACAGCCAGAGGAGAAGGGGCCTGGAAACTGGAAATCTGGAAACTGACAGCACAGTTATTTACACATGTGCACTGTCAGTTTCCAGGGCTGCATTAACAATACAAGAATTGTTTGTGTGGCCTTGGCTGCTTTATTTCTCGCGCCGTGCAAAGGCACTGCAAAAGGTTGCCGATCTCGCTAATAAGCAATTGTTTGTGTCCGAGAAATCTATAAGCACATCTGTAGGTCAGTATTATTGGCTGTTGTGACAGGACCAGGGGCAAAGTTGTGGATGGAATGTAGGTTTCACCAAATTTCTGTCATATGCGTGTTAAATAAGCAGCCAGGGAGTTAGAATACCAAGGAGAATCTGTTTCCTTGCTATAAGTTTTGGCAAAGACCGGAAAAGGGTCTGGCTGCTTTGGAGTAGGGGAGAGATGGGTGGGCTCCTACTCCACTTGGCCACTCCAGGTATTGGGAGTGACTCTGGTTACTCAGGTGCAAGTCTAAGTGTGCTATAACAGGGCAGACAGCTCACAAGATGATGGCTCTCTCTGCTCCTGGGTAAAACCTCATTGTGAGGACACTGTGCTGCCTGTTTTTGTTTGAGAGCTGTGCAGTAGGCTCAGCTCTGGTCAGTTAGTTGATAACTGTTTAGTTAGTTGCCAGACGGTGTAGGTTTTCTTTTGTATTATTGTTTATTTTATCTGCTGCAAAGAAAAATAAAACTGGTTGCGGCCAGATGCACTTTACTTGCTGGTGTGGACTGTGTTTTGTGCCAAAAAGCGCCCATCTAACCCAGGAGATGGTGATCCCATGAGCTAATCCCCTCACAAATGGTGGAGGCTGTGCTGGCACAAAAATTCAGCAAGTTGCATGTCGTGGGTTAAGTCTGCTGCTGTAGCAAAACCAAAGACTGCAGATATGGATGAAGTGGTGAAGCAGCTGATCCAGGCTAACATTCAGCTGCAGAAAGCCAATGCTAACCAGCAAGAGACTAATGCTAACCAGCAAGAAACCAATCGCTTGCTCATAGAGTCTACGCAAACTGCCTTCAGAGAGCAAAAAGCGATTAATGCTAATGTGGTGGAGCAAATGAAACTGCTGGCAGAAAGGCCTCATGTTCAGACACAGAGGAACATTTCCAGAGCGCCTCACCTATACGGCCTACCCCAAGAAGCCAGAAGACCTCTGAACTGGGTAAGACTGTTTCTAATTATAAGGGGTTTAAGGAGGCCCACAAAGGAGGCATGGGGACAGACTTTGTGGCCAGAAATTTTAAGCCAGTTAGCCCGAAATTGCCTCAGACTGTCAAGAACATTGTTTGTTGGCATTGTCAAGGTCTAGGACATGTAGCTTCCAATTGTCCTCTTGTGGATGAGCCTATGGAGTGTGATAGTGGGCGGAGAAAGTCACTGTTTGAGAGACCCGCCTACTCTGCCTTGCTCTCGCAAAATACAGAGCAACAATCTTGTAGCTTGGTCGTGGAAGGACATTCCGTGAAAGCTCTATTGGACTCCGACAGCCGGGTGACCCTTGTCCACGCCAGTTTGGTTGACACCAGAAATTGGCAAAGCAAACATGGGGGTCATCTGCATACATGGGGACACAAAAGACTATCCCACTGCTGTTGTTTCCTTTGAAACTCCATGTGGAAACATCAGCCATGAGGATGGGGTTGTAAAGACTTTAATGCACAAGATCATTGTGGGATGTGATTTTCCATAATTTTTTTATTTTTTTTGCAATTGTGGGAAATGCTTGATAAATGATTATCTGTGTCTGCTATAGACCCTGTCCCACTAGCTGTTGCTAACAATGTGCAAACAGTAGGGGTGACCCTGAGTGAGACCAATAATTTCCCTTTAGAGGTTTTTACAGGAGATGTCGAGGTACTGTAGATGCTCCTGAAATTGATCTCCCTGACTTGCCGGTCAGTGATAATTTTGGGACTGCTCAACTCCGGGATCCTACGTTATCCCATGCATGGGAGAGTGCAAATATTATTAATGGGATGCCCCAAGAACCTGGGGCTGGGAAAAGGTTCCCATATTTTGCAGTAGAAAATGATCTCCTTTACAGAGTGAATGAGGTGTCTGGACAAGTTCTGGAACAACTAGTAGTCCCTAAATCGCATCGCCAGAAAGTGATGGATTTGGCACACAAACATGTACTAGGGGGACACTTGGCCTATGATAAAACAAAAGACAGAGTGTTGCAAAGGTTTTATTGGCCAGGGGTACATAAAGAGGTAAAAGAGTACTGTGAGTCATGCCCAAAATGCTCGTTACATAACCCTGTACCATCCTTTAGAATACCCTTGGTGCCTTTCCCCATTATTTAGACTCCCTTTGAGAGAATTGCAATGGATCTGGTGGGACCTCTTGTTAAGTCTGCTAGAGGTCACCAGCACATCTTGGTTGTCCTCGATTACGCAACCCGCTATCCAGAAGCAATCTCTCTAAGGAAACCCACAGGGTTTACCAGGGTCGGGATACCCAAGGAGATACTTACTGATCAGGGGACACCCTTTATGTCAAAAGTCACAAAGGAGTTGTGCAAATTGTTAAAAATAACTCACCTGCGTACATCAGTTTGCAATCCACAGACAGATGATATGGTGATCCCATGAGCTAATCCCCTCACACTGTATATGCTCTATCCTATCCATTTTATGTAGCACAGCTAAAGGAAGCTAGACAAAATGGTCAACTGTTTTTTTTTACTGTTTTATCCTATCATATGCTATGAACTGTACGTTTATTGAGACCAATCTCTGCCAAAGGTACCTCATGCAGGGTCCTCCTCTATCTCCTAGCCTATCAGAGGCCTCATTTTGTGTTACAAGATGTCTTTTCCACAATAGTAGATTTCTCTAAGGGTAAAAGAGTTGTTTCCTGCTGAGGAGTGTTTTCCAGGGCCTGGCCTGAATGCCAGGACCCACTTGTGTGGAGACTATTTCCATTTCTTCAGCAACTCAACTCTAGCCATGTAGGCTGCTGTAGGCAGAGCAAATGGGAGTCTAGGCTGCGGGGTATCTTCACTTCTCATACTGATAACTCAACAGGATTCAAAGGTAAGAGCCTAAGAAAACCTAGGGAGTCTCCCCAATGGCTAGCTTTACCCACTAGGTGGGGCCTGTGTTCCTGGATCTGTGTCACTCAGTGCCCACAGACAGCATTAAGCAGATATTTGTACATGTGGATGCAGGTACTCTTTCTCAAGCTCAGTATCTAAGGATCTGGATAGAACCCATCTCTCTCCCTACTCTGCAGGCAGTCCACTGTCACCACTGTTAGTCAAGTCTAAAGTGAGTCAAGTCTAAAAGTCAGTCCAGTTTACCTTGAGTATTACAAAGTATTCAGAGACTCAGTCAAAATATTCTACAGTACACCTGTACCCAGCAGTAATTTATTCAAGTCTCAAACCTTCTAAACAGTAATACCTGCATAAAGTCTGTCCCAACTCTCAAGTACAGTGGTGCCTTAGATTACAAGCATAATTCTTCTGGAACTCTGCTTTGTGCTTGTAATCTAAATAACTCTTAAACCAAAGCAAATTTTACCATAAGAAATAATAGAAATGCAGACATTTGGTTCCACACCCAAATATAATGGTATCTCATTCAGCAAAGTTATCTACTGTATCTGTATTCTTGCACCTTATTTAAGAAACTGCCATAACATGTACCATGCCATAAATAAGTGTACAAGTAAAATTGCTCCTGTTTAAGTTTAATCTGGACTCTGTAGTGTCTTACACAGCTCCTGCACTTACACTGTTCAACTTCAACAACATGTGTTTGGTACCCGGGAAGGGCATATACCACTCAGGCCCGTGACAAGAGCTGAAGTACACCACCTGCCCATGCTAATGCCACCTGACTACCCTGGGTTACCGCAGAATGACCCTTGCACAGGTAAAATTGTTCACAGGGTCACAGAGTAAACTAACATTTCCCATTGATGTTGAGACAGCTGCTTGCTACTGTTCCTATATCTATGGTTCTTGCTGTAAAGAATACCACTTACTATCAACACTACTGTTAAAATTAGCTCAGGGTAGAAGGATCTCCCCATACTAAAAAGAAAAATTACAATCAGAAAGCAGTAACAGATTAGCAAAAAAGGACTTTTCAGCATCTGATTCTAATCAGTAAAAAATTTATAAGCAACACATTTACTTTAGGTCTTTATTCACATAAGTAAAATAAAAGCAAAATATGAACACTATTTGAATGACAGTAACATTTTTTTGCATCTGTCTTTTATATCACTGAAGTCCCTCAGACAAATTGGAGATAGTTGTTTGAATATCTGATATTTAGCATATCTTGGCGACACCTGCTATTTTTTTTTCCAGTACATTAGACTGTGTTATCCCATATGCAATAGTGAATGTGGCTAGTTCATCACCAATAGCAATACAATGTTGTCGGGTTTATCAGCAATGAGCTCTTGGTAACTACATTGGGACATACTGTAGATTTGTCCACATGTAGGGACCCCAATGCAGGAATGCGGCTTGATGGCTTATCTTTCTTGGTGTTACACTTTTGGGCTATGTTCACACTACGTATTTGACCGGCCGTTCCGTGACTCCGGCCTGGTTATGGAACGGCCGGTCTCAGCCCGGATCATCATGGCCGGTACTTAAGTACCGGCCGGATGATCTTTCCTCCGTGGAGCTCTGATGCGGGCGCATCAGCGCACCCCCGCATCAGAGCTTCCCATAGCACAGAGTGAAGCAAGCGGCCGGAGCTGCTCGCTTCACTGTGTGAACTGACAGGTCCTTCTGCGGGCGGAATTCATTGAATTCCGTCCGCAAATAATGGACCTGTCAGTTGTCTGCGGCGCCATATGGGAACTGGCCGGAGCGCACACGATGTGTGTACGCTCCAGCCGGGATCCCATAGCAAAATGCAAAATGCTATGTTCCACCCCGCAAAATTACGGCTGTAGTTCTGCGGCGAGAACTACGGACGTAGATTTACGTAGTGTGAACATAGCCTTAATGTTGAGGGGAATATATAGCAATAACAGCAAAAAATTAAAAGGACTAATAAGGATAATATTGTTTCTATATGACTAGTAACAGTGGAATTATTACTACTGCAAACAGTTAAAACGATTACAATTTATAATGATTGAGCAGTTAATACTAGTAGTAATAGTACTAATAGAAATAAGCTAAATTATATATAATTGCAATAGTACTGAGACTCTTCTTTAAACATCCGATGTGTGATTAATCCAAATGGTGCTTGACTGACCCTACCGACTTTTAATGTGATCCATATTGGTTCCATCGTATTATCCATCATTTTGATGGCAAGAAGAGTGCTGCCTGTAGTCCTATAGTTTTCATTAAAAGCAATGAAACTCCCAAAGGAGGCCCTGGAAACCGTGTGAATATAGCACAACAGTTACTATACTAACGCTTATTATGTTTATCACAATTTCCAAATACGTTTAGATAACTTATAACATACAAATATATTCGCTTTTATATAGACTTTTTTTTTTCTTTAAAAGTAAAGGAACATTTCTTAATGAGATTTACTTTGCCTCTTTCCATCTGTACCCCGAAGGAGCACTCAGCTGTCACAGGGAAGATTTCTTTAATTAATATCTTCTGTGTGATGACAAGTAATGGCGTTTAGTGACAATTGTCATAAATCTAACTATGCACATGCAATAAGATATGAGAAACTAAGCAAATGGCCTTAATTACAGGGGTGTAGCTGGGGTCTAAAAAAAGATCAGGGATACAAGGTTAAATGTATAGCTTCGGCAGTACATATTATAATGAAAATCATCACTGTGATGCCTAATACATGTATCCATAGATGCATCACATACATGAAGAAAGGCCAGTATACAAAGGCCGATTATTACCATTAGTGATTGGTGAGCATGCTTGGCTGCTGCTCGAATTTGCCCATAAGCTATAGCTTTTGTGTTCTTATTTGTGTATACTTCGCTCCTTCAGGGGATGTTTAAATGAAATAAACAAAAATCTGAAGAAAAAAATGTAATAGCAAAACATGTAATGTAATAATAAAATATTACGCAAAACACATACAGTCATATTGGCCGGCTGCTGACACCCAGCTTTTGCTCCAATCAGCTTTTTAGCTTCTGCACTACACAGTGAATGGAGTTTGTGTCTGTTTACTGTGTAGCAGTGGTAAACTATAACTGCAGCTCAGCTTCCGTTCAAGTGAATAGGAGCCAGAAGTCAAAGATGCAGCCAGAGCGCAGACCAGATAAAGTATGGTCCGGGTGGCAGTGGGTTAATGGGGGCGGCATTTACATACCAGCCCCCTTGTCATCCCGCAGCGAGTATGTAATCTCATTGAAAATGACACTTTGGTATCCGCAGCGGATTTCGCTGGAAACTCACAGCGTACAATCCGCTGCAGATACAGTACGTGGAAATCAAGCCTTAATCAGACTATTTACGTGTCTTCATAGACTGAGCTAACCCAGATATTCACACAACTATTATATCATTAAAGGGGCATTCCGGAGGATCAAGTTGACATTTAAACGTTCCCAGGGTGGCGGTATAACATAAAAAGCTGTACCCACTTGCCTCCAAACCTATGCAAGTGCCATTGTGACTGTTCCCCAATGTCAGCGCTTCCTCTTCTCAATCCTAACACAAATGTCTCCTCAATCACTGCCCATAGTGGTCACCCACCTTGACTGGTGATTGGCTGAGCAGGCATTTCCTGCATATTGAGGCAGAGAAGAGCAAGCACTAACAGCTGAGACCAGCACTGTCAGAGTATAACCACCAGGGGATCAGAGGCAGGTGAGTACAGCTTTTTAATGTTGAACTGTCACCATCACCAAACTTACATGTTACATTTCTCCTCCGACATACCCCTTTAATAGAGATGAGCGAACCTCAAGCATGCTCGAGTCGATCCAAACCTGAACTTTCGGCATTTGATTAGCGGTGGCTGCTGAACTTGAATAAAGCCCTAAGGCTATGTGGAAATCATGGATATAGTCATTGGCTGTATCCATGTTTTCCAGACAACCTTAGAGCTTTATCCAAGTTCGACAAGATCGACTCGAACCCGAACCCGGTTCGCTCATCTCTACCCTTTAACTATAATGAGATATATATTCTGCTGCCATGGGGTTTTTTCTACACTTTACAAATAAGTCAAAACAAAAATAAACATGTATTACAAATATTCCGAAATCTGTTTGGTGATTATCATGCCAATGTTAATCAAGGGTGGAGGACCCCTTATTACAATTAGTTAAGTGTTATAAAGAACTATCTATGTGTGGCTTATAATGTCATATGTGTGACATATAGTATAGGTATTGTATATCCTAATAATCAGGGCTAGCCTGAATATACACAATGCTTTTTTAGACTAAGCTAAAAATTGAAGCAAAATCTGTCAACGGCAACTTACCTGCTTGCTGTTGCTTTCCATATGCAGTAGCAATGGATGATCTTTACTTTAAAGTATCTATCTATCTATCTATCTATCTATCTATCTATCTATCTATCTATCTATCTATCTATCTATCCATCCTGGATTCTAACTGGCAACTATAGAGTCACTGTTGATCAAAGAGGAGCTTTTACCCTCTACTGTACATATGATACAAAGCCATCTATAGAAAGCTCAAAATTATAACGGCATATACATCCCCCCTAAACAATTATTAACTCCCAGGTTAACATAACCAAATGTACAGAAAGGCAAATAAGTCATTATGAAGGATCTTTGCCGAGAGTAGACAAATAATTTGGATCCTATTATAGAGACGTGTCTGCTAGACATTGCTACACAGTATAAACTAATGAGCAGGAAGAAATGTGCAGAGTCAATGAATAGAAGGCTACGGTTGCCTCGGAGAATACAACTAACATGCAATCCTATGAAATGCAGCAGTGAAGATAGCAGAGCTATGGGAAACAATGAAGGGAGGCATTTATATGAAACCATAGATGGCATTGCTGTGGTATAGAATGTGAATGAGCGCAGAGGTCAGTTCTCTTATTAATCCTAGTATTGAAGGCATTTTATTCACCCAAGACTTCTGGAAGGAAAATGAGGATTCGGAGACATGCTGACCTAGCATAAGCATAGCATTTACCAGAATTTCCTTACAATGAATCCACCACTACTAGCTTTAAGAGGTATATGCTTTTGTAATCATTTTTTATATTGGTCCAATGCATTTAAAGTAAATTAGGTATCATTTTAGTTATAAATATCCTGTTTTTGTAGAAAACATTTTGCAGAGCCATGTGTCAACAAACATGCCCCCCATGTAGTCTGATCCTGCTGCTGTTTGATAAGGCCTGGACTGCACTGTGACTTTTCGCTACAAGATTAATTTCAACTACTGAGTGATGGCTGTAGTCCACAAGACTGTACAGGGCTCAGTGTGGACTGCTGGACTGCAGCTATAGCAATCTAGTAGTCCACAGTCCGACAATGGAACAATAGTGTATCCCTGGCCTAAAGGGATGATTCAGGCATACAAAAAACTGTCCACCTACTTCCAGAAGTAGAACCATCATTGTCCTCAGTTTGTGTGTGGTTTTGGGCTCAGTTCTATCTAAGTGAATTGAGCTGAGTTGTAATACCACACACAACCTGAGGATAGGGGAGGTGCTGTTTTTTCAGGAAAGTAGCTGTGCTATATTCTGATCCTGGGTAACCCTTTAAACCCCTTCTTTCTGCCCCCCTCTTACTGTTTGTAGATTGGCAAGAAGAAGGTGGAACAATACACAACTTCACAATAGGACTATACACATGCATTGTCTGTAGTTTGGTGAAACATGATGACATAGTTCTACATTATAGCAGTATTTTTAGCCATTTTTTCCCAATGTTTTCCTGTTTTTATTTCAAATGCCTTAAAGCAACAAAAAATTGTTTCAAAGTGGATATGCCTTTTATATGGAGTCTACGGTTACCGCTTTTGTTGCTCCGCTGACACACTCAGAACCTCCAATGTACTGTAGGTGTCACTGCAGATAATCTGAACGTCTAACAGCTCAGCATGTAAGACAGGAGTCCAGTGAGCTGAACTATAGAGGGTTGTTTGTGAGTGATGCCACAGTGGGGAGCACTAAGTCATTGGGGGAGATTTATCAAAGGGTGTAAAATTTAGACCAGTGCAAACTGGCCACAGCAACCAATCACAGCTCAGATTCCAGCTCTGGTGAAAGGAAAGATGAGCTGTGATTGGTTGATGTGGCCAGTTTGCACCAGTCTAAATTTTACACCCTTTGATAAATCTCCCCCATTGTCTTTCCATGGTATAATTTTTTTTCTGAAACAAAGCTCCAAACTCCAATCAAAAAGCAACAGGTTCTCGGCTCCCTCTTTGGTAGAGGCTGGTAGCTAGAAGTTTAGAGCACTGCATGAGACACAAGAATATCTGACTGCACCTAAAACCAGCATGATGATAAAACTGGGGTATTGTCTATATACTGTATCTACATAGCTGCTATTTTGCTAGTAAAAGAAGGAAAATTACCAGTAATTAACCTTCCATTTAGTCCTCTTACAGGTGATGGGATGTACCACAGTACTGGATATAATTACATACTAGGGTTGAAGAAGGACACCAGCCCATGAGATCCAAGCTGTTATTTTTATGCTGTGACATTTACAGAATTATTGGTTGCAGAATTTGGTGCACTTTGGTATCACTTTGTCAGTATTGTGAAATTGCCTTTAAGGGGTATTCCTAGTTTAGACATTTATGGCACACTTAAAGCTAATGATATAAATGTCTAAGATGGAAATATCCTATAAATAAGAAATTTGGAAGTATACTGAGACAAGGGGCCCAACACCCGACTCCTTAAAATTACAATATAATCCAAACTCATTAAGGCTATGTTCACACTACGAATGAGACCGGACATTCTGTGACCCCGGCTGGGTCACGGAACGGCCGGTCTCTGGTCGGATCATCTCGGCCGGTGCTTAAGTACTGGCCGGGTGATCTTTCCGGCCGCAGAGCTCTGATGCGGGCGCATCAGCGTGCGCCCGCATCACAGCTTACCATAGCCCACAGTGAAGCGAGCGGCCGGAGCCGCTCGCTTCACTGTGTGCACTGACAGGTCTTTCTGCGGCTGGAATTCACTGAATTCCGGCCGCAGAAAACTGACCTCTCAGTTTTTTCCGCCGCCGCATGGGATCCCGGCCGGAGCGCATACGATGTGTGTACAGTATGGGGCTTTATTCTCAAGTAAAGACCATAGTATAAGTAAATGAGGTTTGTCTGTCCAATTTGGATTCACAATATGGCTGTTCCAACAATGTCATGACTTCTGTAATAAATGGTAGCAATGATGCTAGGGGAATATCCAACCTTAAAAACATTTTTTTTTTTAACACTTCTGTCAGACATACAGTATATTGCTCAGCGTTTTTTTGGGGCCAGCAGTTTTTTCCCCCCTTTTTGAGGTTTTCTTTTTTTTTCTCATTTCAATTTAGGCTATGTTCACACTACGCAAGTTTCGCAATAATCACGGCCGTTAAAATAACGACCGCCATTACTACCTAACTTACGTAGTGCTGCCTTCTAAGGAATCCCAGTCAGAGTGTATACACATGGTATAAACTCCGTCTGGGATCCCAAGCGGCCCAAGCGGTCATTTAGTCATAATTCTGTTCTAATTAAGGCCACATTTTTATTAGATAAGTAGCTTATGGTCGGTGGATAGATTGGCATACCAGTAGAAAGGTATTTCCGCATATACAGTATCATGGTGTACTGGGGCTAGTTCTATTCAATTGAATGGACTGAACGTAGTCTACTAGTCCAAATGTTTGGTTAGGGTGATCATTTCTCTTTGTGGGACAGCTGACTGGAATTCTAAAAAAAAAAATTAAAAAAAAAAGAAGAAAGAACAGTATCCATTCAGAAAATGACTAGTAGACTATGTTCAGTCCATTAAACTCAAATTACCAAGCATGGGTGTCTCAAGGTACATTTTTGCATACCATTCTACTGGTCTGCTATAATTTTATCTGCAAGTATTGGATATAAACTATGCCTAATTCAAAACATATTTTTTCTAATATACTACCACTGCCACTACAGAGAACATTATTGAAGCATAGTTAGAAAGTAAATTTAATATTAAGATGGTGGCTGTAGGCAATCACCAGGTTATATTTTAAAGGGAAAGAAGTAGAGAACCTCCTGATATGTCCCTATAGCACACAAAGCGCTGAGGATGAAAGTAAATTTCTTGCTTTCATCCTCTGCACGGTTTTTAGGATATTAATCAATATTGTTAGGAGGGGCAGGCAGGCCAGGGTGAAACGGTGTAGGGAGGGTGGTAGCACCGCCCCCAGTGCACCCCAACACCTCACTAGCATATTAAATGAACTGCTAATATCCTGAAAATGGTGCAGACGATGAAAGTAAGAAGGAAGCCTGACCTTTAAAAAAATTCCACAGGCGGCAGGGGCAAGGGGTAACATAGCAAACAATCATTGACAGGCTCTGGGACCCCCTGCTGGAAGAAGGCAATGACTGCCCCCCCCCCCCCCCCCCCCCAGCTGGGGGATTGCACATTCAACCAATCTGTGGCTTGAGCGGTGTCCTGCCCCAATCACTGACTGGATGAGCAGGTAGTCCACCAACCTGGTTGTGATGACAGTGCAGGAGATTCTGCGGGGGTCCTGGATTGGCACGGGGAGAGAAGAGTTGCGCTCTGTTATTTGCTATGTTCCCCCTTGACTCGAAAATTCCCCCTGATCGAAAATTTTTCAAATGGCCAAACTTCTTCTTTAAGCCAATGTCCATGGAAGGGATTTGGAGCTTTGCATTAAAAAGCCTGAATCGGGCAGTATAATATTCTGCAGCAGCTGATGTGTATATTATAAGGTTCTGCAATAGTTCTGCCATCTCCTATGTAGTATTGTGTTCTGAAGCATCTGAAGGGTGTTTTTTGTTATACAGTATATACTGCAGCACAAACTGTGTGCATTATGGTGGTCTGCCCCTGCTGTGTATTATGATGCTCTGCAGCCTATTGTGTAGTATAATGTTCTGCAGCAGCTGAACAGTAAGTGATGACAGTCTACAGCAGGTGATGTGTATATCATGATGTCATGAAGCATCTGTATTATGATGTCCTGCAGCAGCGGAGCTGTAAATTGTATGGTTCCGCAGTATCTCACTATTTATTATTATTATTATTATTATTATTATTATTATTATTATTATTAGCAGCAGCAGTCGGGTCCATATTATAACATTCTGCATAATGTTGTTTTTTGTTATGATGTTATGATGTCAGCTGCAGCAGCTGAGCTGTAATTAATACTGTTCAACAGTATCTCACTATTTATTATTATTATTATTATTATTATTAATAATAATAATATTAATAAATTATTGTCATTAGCAGCAGTCAGGTCCATATTGTAACATTCTGCATTACCTTGGTTTCTGTTATGATGTTCTGCAGCAGCTGGGGCACAGAACTGTACATTACACACTGCAGAGTCTTATCAAGACGGGTACATTACATGTCAATCACTAAGTGACTCGTAGCGGGAATAGAACTTTCTAATAAAGTGATCTGTGGCTGCCTCTGTATTAAGAGATAAGTGGCGCATATGTAGTCCCACATCTGTGTGTATAATCGTAAGCTCATTGACATTAGAATTTGACTAGCAAATG
Source organism: Dendropsophus ebraccatus (assembly GCF_027789765.1). Lineage (NCBI taxonomy): Eukaryota > Metazoa > Chordata > Amphibia > Anura > Hylidae > Dendropsophus > Dendropsophus ebraccatus. The sequence continues at coordinate 81,599,044 of NC_091457.1, forward strand.
TTAACCACACAGACAATTTATTACATGTAGTGAAAGAGGTAAAACGGTGCTCCTTCTAATACATTCTGTGTAATGGCAGATATTCAGCCCTGCATCAGTATAATGGAACATTGTAGCTGATCGCTATAAATGTGACCGCCATCTCCCCTCCACCATGAATGCCCCTACTCTCTTCCCATCCCTCCCCTCCAATATACATTGTCATAGTACGAGCAGCTGATTATCACGCAAAGCAGGCACTGAACGCAGGCAAACGTAGGATTTTTTTTTTTATTATGGAGAAGAGAATGAAACAAAACACATCACCTTCACCCACCTCCAAAGACTACTAATTATTCCTCTGAATAGGATGTTTGCAAAGAAGATGGGTGAAATTTAAATGTAATCAAGTCTTGTCACCGAGCCGCTGCAACCGCTGCCGCTGCCTACTCTCTTCACTGAACCATCTGCTGCCAAGAATGTGAAAATGCAACACTATTTGGTGTCGTAACATAAAAAAAAGAAAGGAAAAAAGGAAATCGAGCAGTTGTCTAATAAACAAAGCCTTAAAACTTAACACTACAGAATGTAAGTGTGCTTACTGCTTCCAGTGAGATTTCAGGAATGAACTAAATTATATCCAACCCCTGGCAAATATTATGGGCTTTCCAGGATGTTCACCAAGTATTTTTACCACAAAGTAAATACACAATTACCAGATATGACACAAAACAATGTTTAAAGGGAAACTGCAGGTTAGAACACTGTAACCTTTAGTTCAGTTCACATAGAGCACATAGAGTAATGATGAAGATCATTTTCGTACCTTTATCCTTAGTGCTATTTTTTTTCTTTTTGCTAAATCTTCTGTTAAAATCTTATGTAAATTAGGTGGATTGGTGCACTGAGAAAGAGACTACTACATAAGGTGCACTGATCCACCCTGATCACCCCTCATGAATATTCATCTGGAACTCTGCAGTGATGAATCCTGGAGTGACATTGTGGCGGTTGGTTGTATCAGCTCAGCCAGTGATGTTAGTATCATGACAGCAGTGCTAGTCCAGCACTCAGGTGTGATGTTGGTACCTGCTCATTTAGTATGGCTGGCTGTGTTCCCCAAATGGTTGGTAACCTGTCAGGTTGTTGCAGGTCCTTTGGGCTCTTGTCATGGCAGTTCTGAGTGGCAACTGACCCACCTGGACTGTCGGTACTGCCACCGACATAAGGGGGAAAAATAACCCAAGGTGTGCAGTGGTGTGTATACAGGTGCAGGTGCAGACAGAAGATGAAAGGGTCCGGTCCTTTAGTATAAAAATATAACAGCTTTACTGTAAGGCTTTTCAGTATAACAGTACACGGTTTCACAAGTAAATAACTCTTGACACAATTGAGTGCTTGACCTTAGTGCTTGAAAGAGGTACTTGAGAGAAGTAAGAGAGGTAGTTATAGCGGTGCTTGTAGAGTGAAGAGTAGAACAGTGGAGAGGAGTTTGCCAGAGGAGCCCTAACCCAGTGTAGTTTTGTACTCTGCTGAAACCTTTATATTTTGAGTGAAGTGATACTCGTACTCAAGTATAGACACTGTCTGACCACCTTCTGTCCAAGTCTTCCCAGTTACCTGTGCTGCACAGTAGGATACTGTCAGGATGGTATCTCTGCAGAGCATTATGCGCCCCTCGGCTCGTGCTGTTCGGCCGAGAAGGCACTGATTTTCTTGTATCCTGTTTCTGTGTTTTGTTTGCAGTGTGTGAACACTGGTTTATATGCTCACCTTGGTTGGGAGACACACCCGACCACCTGCTGAATTCTGTCTGGCCATGTCATGGTTAATCTGTGTTTGGGTTCTGCTGTGACTGACAGGTCATCCTGCCAGTGGATCTGTCTTGTTCTCAGGTGTCTGTGCTTGGAGATCAGGGGGATGGTCCAATTACATTCTGGACCAGAATCCTGGCCTCCTATATAACTAACCCAGTCTGTGCTCTCATTGCCGGATATTGAGCTTGTCTCTGCCTGGTTCTGTGTTTCTATTCTTGCTCTGTTGATTCTGACCCTGCTTTGCCTTTCTGACCATTCTTGTTTGCTGCCTGCCCCTGACCATACTGCCTGTATATTGACTTTGCCTTCGGATTGTGATTTTGTACTTTTGCTGCCCGTTTGTTGTGACCCGGACTGTTGACCATTCGTTATTGTGTTTTGTCTGTCTGTCTTGTCCTTGTGTCCCACCTAGCCAGCGCAGGGACTGCCGCCCAGTTGCTCGCCGCCATTTTAGGGCGGATTGTGGCAAATAGGTAGAGGACAGTGGGCGGGGCTGAGCTTAGGGCTCACTGTTTGTCTTGTCCTGCTGTCCGGTTCCTAACAGATACATAGACCTTTATGTACCGGTTGCTTTGTCATACTGAGGCTAGTTCCTATCTTGTTCGCGATACTGCCCTGCTCTGTTTAAATGTGTTTCTGGAGTGGGTAGAGTGTTTCGTGGTAACTATGCTCCCTGTTGTGTGCTTAGCACTGCTTAGTAATAGTGGTAGTTAGGTTGAAAGAGCTGTTGGCTGCTATCTGCATCTGGTCACACTCGCGGCTAGACTCAACTGAACTGAAATGTTGTTCCTAACAGGGGTCCTGGTATCAGCCAGGCCCTGGCTTAAATTCTGCAGGAATTGTCTTTTGTGTCCTTCCTCTCTGAAAATCTGGATAAGACTGACCTGTACTTCCTCCACCAGTAAAACTCCTCCTACAGGGGCCAATAGTGTGCCTGTCTGTGAGTGGTGGGGATGAATGTATGCAGGAGAAAGAAGGGAGATGATTGGTAGAAAAGAAAAGGGCAACTCCTATTGGTCAGCATGGTACACACAAAACATTAACCTATGACTCCCTTCAGCTGTGCAATACATATAAGGATACAAAACACTGGCACCTAGTGGGGAAACTTAATACTTCATCCACCACTTAACCTGAGAGAAAAAAAAAAGCTTTTTGACAGGTGCACAAGAAAAGAGGCAAAACACAACTGGTGGGACACCACAACATCACTGCAGAGCACCACCTCAATATCCATGAGAAGGCCGTAGGAGAATGGGATGGATCTGTGCACTTGGTGCAGTAGTCCTATCCCCAGTGCACCAAACCACCCCATTTATATAGTAATTATAGTGAAGATTTTGAAAAAAAAACAGGGCTGGGGAGAAAGGTAAGTAAACTACCTTCATTCTCAGCATTCCGTGCACTATGCAAACATAACAGCAGGTTAAAGTCTTCCAGCCTGCTGTTAGTTTGCCTTTAATAGCGGAACAATCAGGGTTCATTAAACATATTTTAAACACATGAAATTATTTTAATTGATGGCAGATGTTCTTGAGGATCAAGTCGAGAAAAAAATATGGAATCACTCAATATTAAGGGTATGTTTGCACACTTTGGAGTTTCATTGCGTTAACACAATAAAGGGCGGCTAAACGGCAATTAAGTGATTGATTACTGCAATGAAAAGATGCAATAACGCAATGAAGTGATGCAGCAGTGCAATGAAATAATCAATTACTGCAATTAATGATGCATTCAGTTTGCATTTTCATTGTGTTATTGCGTATGTGAACACAGCCTGAGGAAAAGTGTATGGAATTGCCACTATTTGAAGCCATCATGCAGACGGCAGTCTTTTGGCACTAAAATTCCGTCCAAAAAGATGGCCATAATTTTCCTGCTGTGGGAACAGCGCCTTAAGATGAAAATCCAACAAGGAGTGTGGGGAAAGATGTTGGTTGTTCCAAGTCAGCTACATGTAAAATGTGCTACATGTGTAAATAATAAGGAATGGCTTAAAGAAGAAAACATACAACATACGGGTAGACCAAGAATGAATTGAAAGCTTTAGAAAAGTAAACTAAAACAGTGAGTTAAAGATAAGTGGGGTACAGAGGATTGCATGAAAGTGATCTAGAGCAGCCAAGAAGATGATGGTGAAACGTTTATCTGATACTTTTCTAACAAAACATATAAAGATGATCCGCAAAGAAAACAATCACATTTCCTAACTTATTTATAATATAGGATTACATTAACTAAAGAACTAGGGAAGATGGCAATTACCACCTTCAAAGGTATACATAAACATTTTGGACATTATGTCATCCCTATAATATTCATGGCTTTTTGCAAGCATTTGCAGAGATATATAGAAATATATATTATAAGTGGACACTTTATAAAATGGAACAAAGCAGAAAAAAACAAGGTCCAGGTACCTCCTGTGATACCTCAGGGAATTGGATAGAAAAACATAGGTGGAGCGCTATCCACCTGATTGCCCCTGAGGCTTTATGCATATCACCCCATAGGTACTAAGGGTATAACACATCCAGATACGGAGTCAGGATCAAATGCAGGATGTATTCTGAGTGTGGAGGAGCACAAAGAGGGACTGTCAAGCTGACTGTACCACTAAAACGGGTTGCTCCCAACAGGGGGCCGTCTAATGAATACAAGAGCAAAAAGGATGTGGTACTCTGGGTCAGCGCTATCCTAAAATAGTGCTCAGAAACATCCAGTAATAGGCTGGGTTCACACACAGTATTTTTGCTCAGTATTTTGGTCCTCATACTGCAACCAAAACCTTTAGTGGATTGAAAACACAGAAAGGCTATGTTCACACACTGTGGAAATTTTGTGGATGGTCGCCATTTTATGACAAATAATGGCCGTTATTTCATAACAACGGACGACGTTTTAAAATAACGCCAATTATTTGCTAATAAATGACAGCTATCCACTAAACGTGTAAACATAGCCTATCTGTATTTTCAATCCACTGCTGGTTTTGAGTACAATATGAGGACCAAAATACTGAGAAAAATACTGTGTGTGAACAAAGCCTCTTACTGTATCAATAAAAGATTTTTATTTAAAAAAACACAAAATTACAAAACAGCTTGCAAGTTTAAATAAGCAGAAAGAACCGCCAAAAGCAAGAACCCCTGTGGTATGGGGCTCTTTTATACTCTTTCCACTGTATTTTATAAAATGAGGAAGAATATTACAAGCTGTATGTACCTGTGTGTTGTTAAAAAAAAAAAAGGAACAACACTGGAAGGGAAATAGGGAAATTTAACCTCCCGATGGTCATGTTCAATTGAAAGGGGAATTTCATCTAAATGCCTCCTTAGGCTATGTTTACACAACTTTAAAAAAAGAGAAATGGCGTCCGCTTTTGCTGTTTTAAAAGATGTTCATTATTGTCGTGATTTTACTGACTATGCAGTGCATTGAAATCAATGATAATACGGACGTCCAATGCAAATTATGTATTGAATATCACCTTGGACATCAAAATAATGATCATGACAATTATTTTCGGACGTCTTTTGCAAACTGCGGACGTTTTTTATTAGTTCAAAAATTCTTAAAATAAGTTAATTATACTAATAAAGTGTAAATGGGTGCTAGTCTGTAAGGGTGGTTTATGGGCAGGCCGCAGTTTTCTTATAAATAAACTGAGCTCAAACTCTATATATATATACCAGCAGCAATATATAAAAAATTGCCTTTTGGCTAGGATCACACTATATTAAAATTACATCCATCTTTCATAACTGTTGTTATTGTGCAAATAATGTTCGTTATTTCAAAATAAGAGATGTTATTTGCGCAATGACAGTCGTTGTTATGAAAGACATTTTGGCATTTTTTTGTGTGAACCTAAAATAAATAGAGAGCATGCTTACATACCCTGTTGAGGTGTCTCTGGTGTTTCATGTTTACTGCAGAGCCTCCACTTGCGAGACAAATTCGCCTTGGCAGTGACAGTCCACTCAGCCAATCACTGGCCACGGTGCTGTCCAGTCTCAGTCAGTGATTGGCTGAGTGGGCTGTCACTGCCAAGGCGAGTTCACTTTGAAGGTGGAAGCACTGCATCAGTGGGGGACACCAGAGACACTGCACCTAGAAGGAGTGCGGACAGGTAAGAATACACTCTTTATTTCCTATGCACCAGTAGCAATATGTGAACATTTGCCTAACACTGGACAACCCCTTTAAGGTGCCTTTCATGTTTCATTCTGTTAGAAAGGTAGGAATCTTATAGAAAATTCAACACTGAAAGGTAACAATCCCCCCATACACTGTCCATCATTCCTCCTCATTACCATCCTCCTTCAGGGTTTCATATCTGCGCTGTCATCATCTGATGAGCTGTCCATCATCCATCACTCTTTCACATTATAATTCATAAATTTTAAATTTAATCCCCTGCTTTATTATGACTATTCCCATCACCATTTTTACCTCTTCCAATCCATCACCCATCTGATTATCTGTATGACATTCATATATCTTCCCTTTATTCTTCTGTAGTCTTTGTGCTACCTGATCCTTAATTTTTTAAATCTATCATTTGACAATATGTGCCAATAGTTATATCTCTGCTTGCTGTCCTGTACATATCCAAAGGCTAAAGAGACCCAATACTGGTAACAACTAACAATCTTATTACAGGTCTATCCAGTCTAGACTATCTTTTCCTTTCTGCAGTCTAGCTGCACTGATACACTGTAACAAAATGTCACAGCAGGAGAGACGTCTGTGATTTTCTAGATAAAAGCATAACACAATTTCAGCTGTAAGATGAGAATAAGTCTGTAGAGATGTTCAGCCTCTCAATGTTAATAAGAATGCATTCACTGACAGCAAGGAGCAATCTTAAAAATGGCCACAATAGAAAAAAACTTATTAGAAAAGTCCAAGAATTTTCATCATATTACTAAGCTCCATTCATGCAGTCAATTGATATCTCCATTAAAGGGTCTGCAGAGTTTTTCAACTATTTTTATTGATTCGGTGCATCTCTTAAGCCCGTTACACGGGGCGATCTCTGGGAGCAAGCGAGCGCAACTCGTTCCCTGCTCGCTGCCAGCACTATTACACAAGACAACAGTAAATGGGTAAGTGTGTGTGTGTGTAGGGGATACCACCGTTTCCATCACACAAAGTGATGGCATTGCTCTCATTGCTCTCCACGCTGTTTGTCTTTTACCATGTTGAATGACAACGATCATGGACGACGAACATGAACCATGTCGGCTAATTGTTGCCTTTTATTACAGAAAAAGATTATCGTCCTTAAAGATTGTCTGGGGACTTACCTGCTTGCTGTTGGCGCGTGTAATAGCGCTGACAGCGAGCGGGGAACAAGGAGCAAACGAACGCTGACTTGACAGGTTGGTGCTCGCTTGATCCCAGAGATAGCCCTCTGTAATAGGGGCTTTAGCCTTCTATCACTTTGTAGACACAGCCCATGTACAGAGCAACTCTGTGTGTCCATGGTTAAAGACTACAAATAACCCTTTATAGACTATCACGTCTTCACATTTCTGTAAATGGGGACTGAACATGGTCATGAGCATATGATAACAAACTGGAAATGTGTCCTCTGACAAGTGCCTGCCCCACAGCAAAATGGGGGTCATCTAGACAAAAAAGCAATAACTGTCCATACTAGATCAATATCCCTCTAGTCTTCAGACTTAGACATAGAAGCTTCTTGTTATTAGCAGTATTATCCATCAGGGAATGGAATCTAGCAGTTCTCCAGCATCACCCTGAATACCACCTGAACACTTTCTCCTCTTGTGACAGTCAGTAGATTTCCTGACAGCATCCTGCTGTCAGTGCCAGCTCCTTTCACCCATAGACCCAGATGTGCACCTGTTATCCCCCTTCCTTCCCTACAGCCCAGTACATGCAGCTTCATTGGGCTTCTATACCAGGATAAACTAAAGTCATCATTCACCTCAACGATATGGGAAGGAAGTGCTTGTCCCTAGCTGAGTATTAATCACTGTGCAGTGTGCTCCCTGGGCTCTGCTACATCACACTGTATACATTGTATCTGGGAGCATGTAAATAGTATAGGGAGCTTTGTGACCATCGGGAAAGGCAATGCACAGCACGGCCAATACTGATTAAAAGAGGGATTTAATCGAATGTAGAAGGGGGTGAGCGCCAGAGGCGTCTACCTAATGCAAGTCTCACAAACTGGGGCTATGCTGTGATGAAATGCACCTTGTAAAGCCATTGGCTCTGGTCACCAGCCTCTATCCAATGCTTAACTGATGATGCTGCTGATCTATTTGGGAAGCTGGCTGGCTCTCAACGAGAAGCCTCTTCTCAAAGGCTGTTTCACAGTGCAAATATGCACAGAGCAGCCTGGGTGTATGTTATCTAGAAGATCCAGTTCCTTCTAAAGCTGGCAGAATGGATCGCAGATCTCCAGTCCCCCTGTCCCTGCTGCTGTCCCAGGTAAGTGCTCAGCTCCCTTCACTGCTTCCTAGGCTGGACTGCTGGAGAAAATGTCTTTTACTTGCTTTCCTGCTTCCCATTGCCTGCATGTGTGTGTGGAAACAGGGCAGGTGAGGATAGCAAGCACAGGCAAGCAAGAAGTTTCTGGGTGATGGAAGTGGGGTGCTGGTTTTTGGGGTCCCAGCTGTCATTGCTGGATACCCCCCCCCCCAGTCCTTTGATCTCTGCATAAAGTTGATGTGATGTGGGGGTCGTTTGTGAGGTCAGGCAGCACCCCACCCTCCAGGCTGGATCCCTTTTTGGAGCTGGCATGGCCGGCATATATTGCAGTGGAATCCCCCAGAGTGGGGGGCACAGGCTGGTGTAGCTTTCAAGTTGGCAGCATGGAATTTGAAGGGGCATTTGCTCACCCCCCCCCCTTTATGGACCTCAGAGTTAACATGCAGTATGGTTATTGAATGCCTGGACTCCTGAGCCTGTGGATTGAAGGATATCATTCCTACAGAAGTTTGCACTGGGAAGAATATCAGCATCCTTCTCCTGGAGACATTAGCATACATTATATCCGGCAATGGTGTCCGATTTGTGTCCCCCTAGTTGTTAGCAGGGCTTGGTGTGTATGCGGAGAATACTCCATAGCCCCCTTACTGCAGCAGGGAGAGAGCCCCCCATTCTCCAGCACAACAGCTGAGCCGCCTCCATTCTAGGCATGGCACGGCTGCTGCTGCTGTCACTCACTGCACAAGAGATCTTCTCCTCTTCTCCTTCCAACATCCACAGCTCCCACGGCTTCCGATTGCCGTGGAATAAAACACACTTGTCATCTAAGCCTTTGTGCTGCAGAACTCCTCTGTTTTTAGGGGATTGCAGAGATCCCAGCACCTCTTCTTTCCCCCCCAAACCATCATGCAAATTGTATTGCTAAGCAACACTGCTGAATCTCTGCTCACTTTACTTCAAGGGAAGTTTGTAGCCTGAAAATGTGTATAATAGATTGCAAGCTCCTGTGCCCATTGTAATGATTGTACCCTACAGAGGTCTGCAGGCTCATGTGCCCATTGTAAGGAAGGTGCCCAGTGTAATGATTGTACCCTACAGAGGTCTGCAGGCTCATGTGCCCTGGATAATGATTGGGATGTAATATAGATTGCAAGCTCCTGTGCCCATTGTAAGGAAGGTGCCCAGTGTAATGATTGTACCCCACAGAGGTCTGCAGGCTCATGTGCCCATTGTAAGGAAGGTGCCCAGTGTAATGATTGTACCCCACAGAGGTCTGCAGGCTCATGTGCCCATTGTAAGGAAGGTGCCCAGTGTAATGATTGTACCCCACAGAGGTCTGCAGGCTCATGTGCCCATTGTAAGGAAGGTGCCCAGTGTAATGATTGTACCCTACAGAGGTCTGCAGACTCCTGTGCCCTGGATAATAATTGGGATGTAATATAGATTGCAAGCTCCTGTGCCCATTGTAAGGAAGGTGCCCAGTGTAATGATTGTACCCCACAGAGGTCTGCAGGCTCATGTGCCCATTGTAAGGAAGGTGCCCAGTGTAATGATTGTACCCCACAGAGGTCTGTAGGCTCCTGTGCCCTGGATAATGATTGGGATGTATTATAGATTGCAAGCTCCTGTGCCCATTGTAAGGAAGGTGCCCAGTGTAATGATTGTACCCCACAGAGGTCTGCAGGCTCCTGTGCCCTGGATAATGATTGTGATGTAATAAAGAGTGCAAGCTCTAGTGCCCATTGTAAGGAATGTGCCCCATGTGATAATTGTACCCTACAGAGGTCTGCAGACTCCTGTGCCCTGGATAATGATTGGGATGTAATATAGATTGCAAGCTCCTGTGCCCATTGTAATGAAGGTGCCCAGTGTAATGATTGTACCCCACAGAGGTCTGCAGGCTCATGTGCCCATTGTAAGGAAGGTGCCCAGTGTAATGATTGTACCCCACAGAGGTCTGCAGGCTCATGTGCCCTGGATAATGATTGGGATGTAATATAGATTGCAAGCTCCTGTGCCCATTGTAAGGAATGTGCCCAGTGTAATGATTGTACCCCACAGAGGTCTGCAGGCTCATGTGCCCATTGTAAGGAAGGTGCCCAGTGTAATGATTGTACCCCACAGAGGTCTGCAGGCTCATGTGCCCATTGTAAGGAAGGTGCCCAGTGTAATGATTGTACCCTACAGAGGTCTGCAGACTCCTGTGCCCTGGATAATGATTGGGATGTAATATAGATTGCAAGCTCCTGTGCCCATTGTAAGGAAGGTGCCCAGTGTAATGATTGTACCCTACAGAGGTCTGCAGGCTCCTGTGCCCTGGATAATGATTGTGATGTAATATAGAGTCCAAGCTCCTGTGCCCATTGTAAGGAATGTGCCCCATGTGATAATTGTACCCTACAGAGGTCTGCAGGCTCCTGTGCCCTGGATGATGATTGGGATGTAATATAGATTGCAAGCTCCTGTGCCCCTAGTAATGACTATGCCCCATGTGATAATTATATTTTACAGTAAACTGCAAGCTTCTCTGCTAAATGTAAAAGATTGCAAAACAGATTGTAAGTTCTTTTTCTTGATATAGTGACTGTGTCAAAAAATAGATTGTAAGCTCCTAAACCCAGTGTAAGTCTTGTGTTTTACAATAGCCTGGAAGCTCCTGTCTCAGCGTTACCATTATACTGCATTGGAAATAGATAGCAAACCCCTCTGTCTAGTGTAATGCTGTGATCTACAATAGATTGCAAGCTCCTGTGCCAAATAAAAGAACTGCTCTAAAACAGATTATATATTCCTGCACCTAGAGGAGTCACTGCATAGATTGAAAGCTGGTGTATTTATTGTAATGACTTAAGGTTGAAAGACCCTGTGCCTAGTGAAATGACTGTGTTCAACAATAGATTGCAAGCTCCTGTGCCCATTGCAACAGCTGCATTTTACACTAAATCAGAAGCTTCTGTGTCTGGTGTAGTAACTTTATAATATAATAGATTGCAAGCTCCTGTGTCCAGTGTAATGACTTTGTTGTCTAATAGATTGCAAGCTCTGTGCCTAGTATAATGGATGTGTTGTCAAATTGATTTATAGCTCCTTTGTAAAAAGTAACTTTTGTGTTGTAGTACATTACAATGTCTTGCAGCCATTGAAAAGGCACAAGAAAGAATATTTGCACTGAATTGGAGGGTGCATGTTAGGCACCTTTCTATGTGTGTAGGTTCTACAAGCAATTGATATGGATGTGGAAGGGTTAAGTGCAGAGTGCAGCTCAGCACTGGAGATGGCATTGAAAATGAGGGAAGATTTACAGATGAGTGGAATATAAAGCAGTCAGGTATCAGATTATTATTTATTGCTGGAAGCAGTAATGAAAAACATCAGATGAGCAATAAGAAAACCCAAGCAGTGCATACATAGAGTACATGGGAGAGTAGCCTGTGGGCACCCCCAGCTGCTGGGAATCCTAGGTCCAGAAGGGAGGGTGCTGTCACCAGAAGCATCACTATAAGACTCCCACATTATCTGTAGCTTTCTGTAGTACATGGTGTGTTCACCACTAGTCACTAGTGATGAAAGGGTGAAATCACATCATGTAGTGTAGGTGGATACTACATAACAATAGAAGGAGGAAGAGATGTAATGTCAGATAACTTACTTGCCATGGCTCAGTCATATGGGGAATACAATCATAATCATATGACTTGTGGCTCCAAAATTGTCATGTAGTCATATAGTGGGTGTAACAGAGGGAAATGTAATAGCAGCATTACTGTATGCTGATTCCTAAGAGCTTTTATCCGTATGCAGGTAGTTGTGCCTTTTAGCGTCCCCTGTTATATACAGTACTACAAAAACAGTGGCCACTTGGGGCCACAATACCCCTTGCTGGCCTAGCTCTGTATTTAAATACATTGGCCAAGGGTCTAGTTGCAGCAGCCCCACCTCCCCCACCTCCCCCAGCACCCAGCCTTGCCAGTCCCCTTCACAGCTACACCCCGCTCCTAGTTTTATGAGATGTTGTGTTATATCTTTTTTACATGTTAGTGGGTACAAGTAATCATAGGGGGTCCCTAGTACATTTTCGGCTATATGTAAATGGTAAAATAATACCCAGTATTACAGAGTATTCATTAACATCAGTGCAGAAGGGTTAAAGTATAGTCAGTGAAGTGGGACATTTAAAAGGGTTTTCTAGTTTTAGAGAAACATGGCTGCTCTCTTCATAGACATCATCACACTTGAGTACAGGTTGTGCTTGGTATTACACCTCAGCACCACTCACTTCAATGGAGCCAAGCTGCAATAGCAGACACAACCCATGGAAAGGTGTGGTGCTGTTTGTGGAAGAAATCCAGGACAATCTTTGTAACCACAACGCTCTAAGAGGGTCAAGACTTTTAGGCTGGGGCTTAGAGGATGTCTATGTCTGAGATCTGTCCTAAAATTCCATGCCATATGCAGCTCTTAATATATTTATATACTGTCAGTATACTCTATGGGGTTACATTGTCCATGTGTCAACTCTTTAACCTCAGATACTGCAGCAGGTTTACCTACACTCCTGTGCAAAATATAATAGACATAACATTGCAGTATCAAGCTAACTCACTTGGCTTGGATACAAGATATTTGTTTAGATGAAGTTCTAGTCTGAGGGTTCTGGCGTCTTTAGGATTATTTCTTCTGTAATCACAGATCTGTGTAATATATGTTCTTTACAGTTCTGAGCTATGGAAGAGTGGCATACACAGTGATGTCATGTAAGCAAATAAATGTTTGACCTTTTTACAACAATATAATGAAATAAGAATGCCCAATGTCCAATAATTACCAATTGTATTCATCTCCAACGATGAATAGTCACACAGGATGGTTACTTGTATTGAAAGACAACAAGTTTCACTATATGGCTATTTTCCCATCACATTTTACCTTACACTCAGATTATACATAGGTAACCTGTTAGAAAAGTTTCCCACCAACCCCATAGCCCAGATTTATCATAGTGTGCAAAAAAGGAAGTGGTGTAAACTGCCCATAGCAAGCGATCATAGCCCAGCTTCCAGTTCTGGTATGACGAGAGCTGAGCTGTCATATAGATGGTTTATACCAAGACTTTGATAAATCTGGGCTTAGAGTTTAATGGCGCAGGATTCATTAGTTGCGTCTGTAAGACTATTGAGTCCTGCAAAAGAAAAGGGATTGAATGTAGCCTCTAGCTGTCCATGTCAGGCCATTAAACTGTATGGGCCCATCAGGCATGTGCTGCAATATGCACCAGCATTGAGTTAAAGATTAATGGCTGACAACTATTGCCACACTTGCAGCCTAAATCGTGCCCCAGTCTCTAGATGCCCAGAACAAAGCTCTGTCTTTCCAATTCATTGACATTTCTAGTTCAGTCACTTCTGCCATCTATAGACAAGGGCCTACACTGGCTAATAATGGATGGAGCATTGGTCATGCAAGCACTTCTGGAAACATTACTTATATATATGTACATCATGAAGACTTGGTTTACTTGGCTCCACTTCCCTCTCTAGCTCCCACTGCACATTGGATTTGGGGTCTTTACATGTAGACACCAGGTATAACCAACAATGGGTTTCATGCTTAGTAATCCAGTGGCTTTTTATACAACTGCTGGGAAATGACTCCCAATAGCATGGCCTGACATCCTACTACACTTGGAAGTATTTTGCTTCATTGAAGACACAGATGTTAGCGCAGGACAAGGGTGCGTCGGTTCATCTGCCCACAGTTATAGTAATGTGCTGGGAACACAATTTTGTGAAGGTGATTGCTGGAAATAAAATCCTTTGCATCAGAAAATCCAGTATGCATCACTTCACCAGTAAGACAGTGTGGTTTTAACTCTGTATAACTTACAATTTGTGATTACATTTACAAAGTTATATAAGATTGGTGCACGGATTAACAATAATGCTTTACAGGGCTTGTGTCTTGGGAAGGGGGGTGGGGGGTTAAAATCAATGCAGAAAATACAAATTCATCCATAGACAGCTGTAGGTGTGTATTATGTAACACATCCATGTTTCCTGGCTCTTCTTGTTGTGATGGCATAGCTCTGCAGTGCTCAGGTGTCCCTCTTTACCGATGCCTTCCACCTCTTATCAATTAAAGGGGTTATCCAGGATTAGAGCACCATCGCTGCCCTAGTTCTATTCAGTTCAAATGACAACAAATGGCGCTGCTGGTGTTTTTGGAACATAGTAGCTATGTTTTTCTAAGTTTTGATTACCCCTTTAAGGACTACTATTATTACTAGATGCCCTATTAGTACTGCAGCTTCATCCCTCTCCGCCCCCATTTTTCCTATACTTTTTTGAGGACTGAGAAATTTTCATGGAGCCTACAGGCAAGGAACTACAGGCTGTTGGGCGACAAGGTAGTTGGCACTTTTCACTATTACAATGTTGTTCAAGGTTTATGTCTTCACATATCTACAGAAGTCAAAACTAGAAAGATATTCTTTCATTTTATAAAACTTCAGCACTTGCTATACTAGTGGGCTGCTATATTATAGATATCATGGCTATACTTTGTAAGGAGGCCAACAATACATTTACTACTGATGATGCTTATGGTCATAACTGAACAGTTTATCATTATGGGCGTAGACCATAGTGTAATTTATGTGTAATTTTCCATGGAAAAAGTGAAATAGTGGAACCAACCGTATTGCTGGAAGCTCAGATGACTACATCCCATGTCTAAAAGCCACAATCATACAACTTGGAAAATGTATCACTGTATAAGCCCTTGAGATCTGCACTATTCATGTTACCAATGCATTAGCCCTCTCTTAAGTAGGAAACTTGACTATTTGCTTCTTTCTCATGTATCTCATTTCTCATAACGGATAGTGATGTATTACTATAACACATTCTATGTTGTTGGGTAGGGTTGGAAGCTGTTAGAGTTGAAACTGAACCAAACATCACTCACCTTGAAAAGTCAGCCACACGTTCAGCGTCTATCAAGAAAATGGTTCTTAACATTGTCAAAGGAGGTTTGCTTTTTCACCGATGTCACTAAAACCTAGCCAAATGTTAAATGGTGGTATCATCATGTCCTTCCACCCATCCAACACAACATAATAGCTTCCTTCTAAAAAAAAAAAAACAGGTAAATTGCAGATCATAGGCCCAAAAACTGTATATAACAGACCCACCACCTATTTAGTTTTCAGCACTATGTCTTCCATCCACAGACCTTCTGCCTCTCCCTATCTCTTGTCTCCACATTGGGTGGGGTTTCAAACTCAGTTCTATTGAAGTAAATGGAGCTTAATTGCAAACCACACCTGAACTGGAGACAAGAGAGGGGGGAAAGTGGACATGTGTTTGTAGCGCTGAATAACCCCTCTAAGTTTTTTTTAGCTGATAAAAAGCCTAGTCTGATTGTTGTGTCTGTTCTCAGAGATATTAGACCACCTACAGTATCTGTTCTTTGCAGCAGGGAGATCCCAGGTAATCTAGTACATTGTAAATTGAAGCGGAGGCTCATGTTAGAATCCTGTCCACATTACTACATGCTAATCTGCTGAAACCTGGCAATATATGAGAAGTTCTATAAGTCTTTGCTGATGATAAGTAATTTACAGGTTGTCAATGAATGTTTGGACTGCCTGTACTTATATATCTTAGATACACATACGTGTATGTGCACTGTGTCAGACTGGAAAAAAAAAAAACACTACTTCCTGCAGGACATACAGCAGCTGGTAAGTACTGGAAGACTTGATTTTCTTTAAATATAAGTAAATTGCAAATATATATATAACTTTCTGATACCAGTTGAATTAAAAGATTTTTTTTGCCCGAGTAGCCCTTTCCTTTTTTTTTACGAAAGAGAGAAATAGATACTGCCACTACTGCATCTGGTACAAAAGCTTTTACATTTTTCAAAACCTTTTTGTGGGATTTCTTACTGTGCAAAAAGTATATGGGGTGCTACCTTCTACTTAGACAATAGTAATCAACATGCAAGAAGCAAAAAGGAAATGTAGAGGGCACTCACCATTAAAAACGTATTTATTTATTCGAAGTCTTCTAAAAACACGCCATTGCAGGACAAGCATACAACAGGACTCAAGTCTTTCTAATCAGCAGGGCAGCGTCATGCCGGTTATAAAGACTTGGCGTCCTGTTGTATGCTCGTCCTGCAATGGCGTGTTTTTAAATACGTTTTTAATGGTGAGTGCCCTCTACATTTCCTTTTTGCTCCTTTCAAATTTTTTATTGCTCCAATATAAGATTTAAAAGAGTACGCTGGGGAAAAAAAGTTTTTAAATCAACTGGTGTCAGCAAATTATACAGATTTCTAAATTACTTCTATTTTAAATACTTGAGCCTTCCAGTACTTTTCAGCTGCAGATTGCCCTGCAGGAAGTGGACTTTTGATTTCCAAACAGTGCCCTTTGCTGCTACTTCTGTTGGTGTCAGGAATTGTCCAGAGCAGCAAATTCCCATAGAAAACCTCTTCTGCTTTGAACAGTTCCAAGATCAGAAGTAACATGTGAAAATATTACTTTACTGAAAGGGTAGTAGATGCTTGCAACAAACCTTTAGAAGATGTGATTGGTATATCCACAGTAACTGCATGTAAACATGTCTGGGATAAACGTATATCTATCCTAACATAATAACTAGGATGATATTATAAGGGCAGACTAGATGGACCAGGTGGGATTTTTCTGCCAATAACCTTTTATGTTTCTTTAAAACTATTATGGGACCCCAATAATGGACTGCTGATGTCACAATGTCAGCCATATATTTACCATGTCATTTAAAATATTTTTGCAGACAACAATATAAGCAATTTAAAGAAACTCTGTAATAGGTTTTATTAGGCAAAAAAACCCCTCTTTTTGTTCTCTCTTCTTATATTTTTGTTATCAGGCAAAGTTGTCCACAAAGGAGCAAAGTAAAGATGGGTTTGTTGAGTCCATAATAACCTATAGAGGGGGGAAGGGCCGAAAGGGATGAGTGAGCAGGAAGAGGAGACAAACAGCTCTGCACTTTGGAGATTGGGCACATAAAACACTGTATTCACAGGTCAGACTGCTCAGTGCTAGTCTGGGAACTTCGTAAGATTGCAGGATGATGTGCTGTGCAGGGCCGCCTTTTCTCCTCTCCGTGCACACTTATGCCCCTTTAGAGGGAGGCTACAAAACAGCTTTTTGAGTAAAGAAGGAAACACTTTTGCCTAATAAAACCTATTACAGAGTTTCTTGAAAACTTGTACTATTAATACTCATTTATTTATGAAAAGTGACATTTAAATGACAGTTACACTTTAAGGCTGGGTTCACACTATGTATATTTGAGGCTGTATTTGTGAGGCTGTATAGCAACCAAAACCAGGAGTGGATTGAAAACACAGAAAGGCTCTGTTCACATAATGTTGTAATTGAGTGGATGGCCGTCATTTAATGGCAAATATTTGCTGTTATTTTAAAACAACGGCTGTGGTATTGAAATAATGGCCGTTATTTACTGTTATATGGCGGCCATCCACTCAATTTCAACATTGTGTGAACAGATCCTTTCTGTGTTTTCAATCCACTCCTGGTTTTGGTTGCTATGAGGACCTGACATGAGGACCAAATACAGCCTCAAATATACATAGTGTGAACCCAGCCTTAGTGGTACAGTCAGCTTGACAGTCCCTCTTTGTGCTCCTCCACACTCAGAATACATCCTGCATTTGATCCTGACTCCGTATCTGGATGTGTTATACCCCTAGTACCTATGGGGTGATATGCATAAAGCCTCAGGGGCAATCAGGTGGATAGCGCTCCACCTATGTTTTTCTATCCAATTCCCTGAGGTATCACAGGAGGTACCTGGGCCTTGTTTTTTTCTGCTTTGTTCCATTTTATAAAGTGTCCACTTATAATATATATTTCTATATATCTCTGCAAATGCTTGCAAAAAGCCATGAATATTATAGGGATGACATAATGTCCAAAATGTTTATGTATACCTTTGAAGGTGGTAATTGCCATCTTCCCTAGTTCTTTAGTTAATGTAATCCTATATTATAAATAAGTTAGGAAATGTGATTGTTTTCTTTGGGGATCATCTTTATATGTTTTGTTAGAAAAGTATCAGATAAACGTTTCACCATCATCTTCTTGGCTGCTCTAGATCACTTTCATGCAATCCTCTGTACCCCACTTATCTTTAACTCACTGTTTTTGGTTGCTATGAGGACCTGACATGAGGACCAAATACAGCCTGAAATATACATAGTGTGAACCCAGCCCCCAGGTGGGAAAAGCTACTTACCCTGCTACCTGTATTGTGCATAAGCACGTTCAGCCCCAGGTATTAGTGGACATTTGTGATGTTTTACCTAAATTGCTTGGACTCTTCCAAGTCCAGAGGCCTGTGTTGGTCATGAGTAAAAGGGGGCATTGTGTGTCCAACTAGATGTCAGACTCTGTATACTCCTTCCAGCTGAGGTTTCCATGTGTTATCTACAGTGCTGAGCTGATTAATGTTAACTAAACACAAAGGGGTTACAGCTTTGTATATTGCTCTGGATTATGCTATATAGAGAATGGATGTTGTACAGATTTACCTATTGCCGATTAAAAATATCCATAATTACTAAAATAGACCTCAGATACATGAAGTACACTGCTAACACAACAATTGTCACCTTACGGTCATTTACACCACTGCGGTGCTAATGTGAGAGCTAGTATTTCTCCTGCTGTAAGACGTCGGTGCCCGCCAAGCATAGGCTTTATTCCATCCATCTTCCACAAAAGCTTTTACAGCATTTGGTGACTGTTTGTCCTGAGTAAAAGGTATATAATAAATTATGCAATTTCCTTATTTGAATATTTCACAGATCACTTGTCCCCTACAGCAGAAAACTGTACGCCTCACATGTCAATGCGAGATATCGCTCTATTATTTAATATCACCTGTACGGAAAATACATCTTGGTGGTTACTTATTCAGGCTCAGTGCTGCCATTATATCCAGTGCGCAGGAATATTTCATTAGTTGCTGTGGGTTTACCCCCTCTTCATGTATTTTATATGGTATTTTGCGTTTACTTATCATAAAGATAATCCTGCCATGAAGCTGTTGGTAATGAGACAGGCCAGAGACAGGTCAGGGTATACAGTACTGTGCAAACATGAGGGAAAATGCTGCAAAGTAAAAATGTTTTAAAAAATAAAAGTGTTAATGGTTTATTTTTATAATTTCACAAACATGCAAAATAAATGAATAAAAGAGAAATCTAAATGGGACAAAGAATCACCTACAGTGATGGCCACAACAAACCTTCGACCCACTGAGTGTGTAAACAAAACACATAGCCAGCTACACACAGATTGACTTTAGCGATAGCCCCTAAGTAATATAGCAACCTGACATCCAAGCCTCATGCCTACTTCTCTCTCTATATACTGTATAGGCCAACAGCAACTCCTTCTGACACCTCAAAAACCTGTCTATGTACTCACTATAGCCCAACCTTTCAATACCTTCCCAATACTCCTTCCACTCAATATGGCTGCATTGCCATGCACATTATTCTGACAACACCATACCTGTCTAAGGCTTATGCCGTTACCAACATCTTCAATCCAAAAAACACCCACCTGTTGCCACCCACCCCAATCCACAATAGCAGCTCAGCCAGACATCACAACCCACCATCTAGTTCTTGCAGCAAAACAGGTAAGCACATATACAGTGCATCATAGCCACATACATGTGTGCAAAGGTACACCAAAGCATTACTGAGCACATGCAAATTGTCCATTTAACGTTACAGTCAACTAGATAGAAAGGGATATAGTAAAAGAGAATACCCAGTTCATTGCCGTTACAAATATATGTATCTCATAATGTAATAAAATGACTCTATTACTCCGGCTTTATTGAGCTCATTAATTCCATTATGGGAGACGCATTTATGGGCAGATGAAAAGAATCTCTGTAAATATTTAAGTAGAACCAAAAGATAAAAGACAAAATATGGTGGCGCTGGATTTCAGAGAGGTTCGGATACATGATGACTCAGTGTCTCCTCATTCCCATTCAATGTCCTCACCCAAAATTCCTCCCTTTGTGCTGGTGCTATCGCCTGGGCTGTGGATACGAGATGGGGCTTTCTGTACTGATGTCTTGCTGAATCTCTGCACAGTTTGCACTCAATAAGCCCTTGTGCCTTCTTCTCGAAAGTCATCCACCCTTTTCTGGGTTAAATAACCTTCACATACAAGATCTCCATGTCAACTACAAAGAAATCAAGTGTTTCTCCTCATGTCAGCTTGTGAATTCCTACTTCCTTGCTTTAGATGTACACCAGGTTACACAGCAAAGCTGCAAAAGACTGAGCCGAAGGCTACATTTCTCAGAAAAGCCAGGTCTTTCTTTCCGTTATCCTTCCATGAAAAGACCGTCTGCATAGAGATGAGCGGAGGCAGCTCTTCTGATATTAGCTATTAAATGCTCTCTGTTACCTGGAGATATGGAGCCTATGTCATCTCAATAGGGTAATACAAGGGTGTGCAAACCTTAAGGGTTAAAGGGGTTTTTAATTGAGATTATTTAGAGTATATTGATAGAATGGACTATTAATGCAGCACTGATTATGCAGCGAACCGGGGTACTCGAAAGAGTATGAGTGGAATGAGTAGAGGATGATGGTGGTAGTAGTCTCTCCTGAGTGTGGCGCTGAGCTCCTCAGTGAGGGGATGCACCGAGGGCTGCAGAGTGAGGGTGTGCGATACCTGCAGGATAGCTGGATCTTGTCACAGTCACAGGTGGGCACGAGGGCTTCTGCAGGTACAGGGGGACCCTCTGGCGCTTCCCTGAGTTCTCTCTCTCTTCTGTGGGCTACTGCAGAGGTTCCTGGAGGGGGGCTGCACCAGTGTGTAAGGTGGTCAATGGTGTGGACATGTGGTGCCCCCCGGGCCAACCCCAAATACTGCTATCCGCTACAATGGCCCTTGATGGTGGTGTGGTGCAGATAACCAGGACAACAGGGAGACAAGGAGGGAGGAAGTGCAACAGTAACTCCTTTACTGATGGACTTGCAGTTGTTTTACAGTCTTTTGGCATACAGCAGTTGATACTGGCGGCTTTGACTGGGTTACTGTGCTTGTGGAGAGTCTGGTGGTGTGTGGAGAGATGATCTGCCTCAGATCCTGGTCTGTCAGTACGTGTGGGACGGTGATGGGCAATGTGATCCTTTGGACCTCTTCCCCAATGGTGCTTGCTTCTGTCTTTCCCTGCCTGTCAGCTAGGGAGCTTACTGCTTTAGTTACTGGGCCGGGCCTTAGGCCACAACTCTCGGGTCCCAGAGGTATCCAGGGGTCCTAGTAAATCTTACCCCCCGAATTCAGGAAGATGGGTGCAGAGGCCTACGTTAACTCTGCTCCCTTTTACAGCCAAGTCCGTCCACTTGGGGTGTCGGTCTTTAGGATTCCCACTGACTGTATATGTGCTGGCCCTTTCCTGAGGGGGCACCTGACAAACTGTCTCTCAAATTCTCTCTTTTCCTCTCACCTCCAGCTGTTTTCTTAGGCTGCTCTGTTCTTGTTCCCCTTAGCAGCTTTGCTCTGTGGTGATGGTCTCTCATGAGGTGATGTTGTTCCCTCAGCAGCTAGTCACTTGTCTCAGCTATGCACTGCAACTGCCATCCTTATATAGGGGGCCTATTTGCATACCCCGCCCACTTGCTAGCACTTTCTAGGCTCACAACACTACCTAGAGCAGTTCCCACTAAGGACAGTAGGTGTCGCTGTTTTGTGTGGTGTGCAGTGAAAAGCATGTAATCCGTTTTCTGCCTGCCAGTTACACTGGTACAGAGAAATACACATAACAGTTGAACATAAGACATGTTACCTCCTAGGATACACAATAATACACTTGTGGACAGGTGCCAACCTCAGCCCAGCTACAGGATTTACTCTCTGGTATACTACAATCACACATACATGTGTGCAAATGACTCCACTATGGGGGCACACCTACTATCAGCTCTAACAAACTTAGGTACTCATATGTAATCTAGTGAGATGTTCCATTACTTCACTGAAATTAATAGTTCACATAAACAACAGATTCTTCTCCATGGCGTATGCCAGGCATATCCTCAGCTCGCCTGATGGGTGTGTTGGGCACGGCAAGATGGGGAGGAAGCATGGCTTTATTAAGGACTGGTGTACAAATAGAACAGTCTTGATAAATGCCCAGCACTATGCATAGTGGTACTTAAAGGGCAATGTAACCTTAGGGAAAGCAGGGTCTTTGTAAGTTGTTGAAGAACCTATACACTGTGTTTAAATAATACCACCATTCAGTGCTGCAATAATACTACAGTATACACTGTTGCCAAATAGCATGTCAGATTTTACAGTAATATATAAAAATACAGTGTCCAGATAATATATCATACTGTACGCTATACTGTACTCATATAATACTGACATACTGTATTTAACCCCCCCTAATGCCAGCACACTGTCTTTTGATGGTGGGCGGTGCGGGTCCACGATCTGTAGTTTTTGGAGGCATTTTGATACTGGGGAAATTGTCTGCAGTTAGTCCTGGGAACTGATAAAGTCCCCCGGGGCTGTCTGTTCAGTCAGCCCACTAGTAACACATAGTGAGTGAAGCCTTAACAACAGCCTTTGTCAAAGTGACATAGTAAATGATGTATTAGCATACAGGAATATGCTAACACATTGTTAGTATAAAATGTTACATAGTAATCTTTTAATAGTATAAAGAAGAAATATAAAAAAGTGATTTAATATAAAAAATGTGTAGCATTTACATATTAAAGGGCACCTGTCACCTGCGAAACCATTACCAAACCACCAACAGGGTCACAAAGGTCTTAATAAAAGAATACTAGTAATAACTTCCTTTCAGCTGCCTGTGCCCATTACTGTTATATTCTACATTGAAGTTTACATTGATGTGTCAAAGAGGTGTGGCCTGTTTTACACTTCAGTGTACTGCAGACCCAGGGCCACACCTCTATTTACCTTGAGTCCTACCATGTGTTTGGAACATTATCAGCCGAGCTGGAAGAGCACAATCGGGGAAGTATACAGATGGACCAGTTAGCAGGATCAGTACACTGCTTTATTATTTTATAGCCCTAAGAGGATATAGTTTGTTTTATAATTACACCCCTTTAATATACACAAATACTATCATGATACTGCACCCTCAGTCCTGATCACTGGAACAGGGAAAAAACTACTGTTGCATGCTATATGACAAATTGGGAAAGGGCCCGAAGAGGTTGTGTGGCATTACTTGGTCACTATACAGTACACTTTGGTTCGATGTATGGTGGAGGTAGCTATTTAGAGGAAAACTCTGGCCGAATCTAAAAAGTCCTGGGTGGGTAAGGGGTAGGGGTAACATAATAAAGAAGCTATACTTACCCACCCCGTGCCCTCGCATTGTAGTGTCACCAGCTCTCTATCAACCTCCAGGCTTTAGTTTCAGCTTCCTGCATTGTTAAAGGGGTTGTCCGGCGATAAAAAATTATTCACAGAATAACACACATTACAAAGTTATACAACTTTGTAATGTATGTTATGTCTGTGAATGGCCCCCTTCCCCGTGTCCCACCACCCCCACCCGTGTACCCGGAAGTGTGGTGCGCTATACATTACCTGTCACATGCCGACCACGGTCTCCGATCCTCAGCAGTGACGTCTTCTTCGGGAGGCCAGCGGATATTCCCGAGTGCCGGCCGCCCTCTGCAGCGTCATCCGAAGCTCAGCCGCGATTGGCTGAGCATAACTGTGCTCAGCCAATCGCGGCTGAGCAGCTGATGACGTGGCCGCGTCATCAGCCGCTCAGCCGCGATTGGCTAAGCACAGTTATGCTCAGCCAATCGCGGCTGAGCTTCGGATGACGCTGCAGAGGGCGGCCGGCACTCGGGAAGATCCGCTGGCCTCCCGAAGAAGACGTCACTGCTGACGATCGGAGACCGTGGACGACACGAGATGCGGTGAGTATAATGCACCACACTTCCGGGTCTAGCGTGGGTGGGGGGAAACACGGGGAAGGGGGCCATTCACAGACATAACATACATTACAAAGTTGTATAACTTTGTAATGTGTGTTATTCTGTGAATAATTTTTATCGCCGGACAACCCCTTTAAGTCTCACCAGGAAGTTCTCACTCAGTCAGTTAGTGACTGAAGCTGTCCTACCCCAGTCACTGAGATGCTGGATGGGCAATTCTGAGGAGGGACTCGACAGCACCAGACCAGGAGCTGTAGGAGGCTGTTAGAGGTCCATGAACGGTGACGGTGTGCTGCACAGGGATGGGTAAGTATCATTTCTTTATTATATTCATAGAACCCCCTGCAAGCCCAGGATTTTTTTTATTTGGCTGGAGTTTGCCTCTGTATAAATGTATTATGTCAGCCTTGTAACAAATAGCTACTCATTTCAAAAATAAATAACAATCTATATAACATGGTTTGTTACTTATTATATATATATATATATATATATATATATATATATATACACACTGTATAATAAGTAATTTTTTTTTCCCCCTGCTTTATGTAATAGATTGGAGGTAAAAATAAAAATGTTGGTTAATGGAGGTCTATGGATGTGTTTACTCTATAGAGCAGCCCTAGCACAAACAGTAAATAGCCACTGCAAACGCATTGTGAAAATAGCATAATAGTCTATCATTTTATTTAGATCCTTCTTACATTTATCAAACCTCCAGAAGAGGGCCTCGTGCACAACGCCAGCATGCAAGGAAAAGAAGATAAAAGTTCAATGTAATACATGGCATCAATGCAGAAGCTTTGAATGAAATCACAGGCAGTTTTGGATATTAAAAAGGAAGGATGACGCAGCCAGTATTCTGCTTGATCTCACTATTTATGCTCAGCTATCATTTTTTATGCATGTCAGAGTTTGTTTGATTTGGTTATTTGATGTCGACAAAATGCAAACCCGGTAGCATTGCCAGCTCTGCTAAATGTGGAAGAAAAATGTCTTTCAGTCATTAGTGTTGGACTGTTCATGAGATGGGACTAAAAATAATAAAGATAACTGCAATATTCCCTAGTGTCGTGTAATATGGGCCTTGATGCAGTAGAGCTAAATGTGTTAATAAAGTTGTGTACAATGTAAGGCCATGTTCACACTATTACTGCGGCCGTTATGTGAACTGGCTGGGTCACAGGACGCCGGTGTTACTGAAGATCATCCAGGCCGGGACTGCAGTTCTGATGTTCACTTCTGCTGAATTCGGATGCGGGTGCACCCATGTGCGCCTGCATCCGAATTCACTGCTGCATGCAATAGAGTGTGCGGCCAAAGCCTCATGCTCCATTGTGTGAACTGACAGGTTCTTTGCGGCTGCTTTACAATGAATAGCGGCCTTAGAAAACTGACATGTCAGTTTTTTACGTGGCTGATAGCGATCCCGGATGGAGCGTATACTATGTGTATACACTCCGTCCGGTATTCCATAGATGGCAGCATAATGTAAATTTTCATATCAATCATGGCCGTTGTTGCAAATCTGAAACAACGGCTGTGATTAATATGACACTTAGTGTGAACATAGCCTAAGGATGCGAATACTGTTGAATAGGAGGACACTGGTTCAGGCCCTAATTTTATGAAAACCTGGCAAATCCCATTCCTGCTTCTACAGTCAAGAGATTGACAGGAAACAACTAGGAAACAACTCCAACATGTGGCTTTTCAGCCATTGCAAAGCTACAACTTCTGGTCTGCCATGACAGATTACAGGGCGTGTTGGGAGATCGGCCTATTGAAGAGGAATGATCTATTTCATCAGTCTATTAATGCCTTATTGATAACAGATCCTAGTATATTTCACAGTATTTTTTTAAGTGTTGTCATGAATGTGCCTGTGCTGAAGTCTGTGCGCCCCTCAGCTCGTTCTGTGAGGCTGAGATGGCGCTGATATTCAGTGTTTTGTATGTCTTGTACAGTAACCTGAACCCTGTCTAAATACTGGCCTATTTCTAGCATCATGTTCAGCCCCACCCATTTGCTGTGTGCTCTGGCTATTAAGGAGTCACACTGCTGCCAGTTCTGTCCACAGGTGATTTGGTTTGGAACCAGGAGCCTTGTCCAATAGTTGCTGGGACTGTCTTCTGGTTCCCTATACGTGTTTGGCTGAGTCTCATTTTGGTTCCGGTTAATGAGCTTGTCTCTGCCTGCTTCTCCTTTTCCCTCTGTGTTTATTCAGACCTTTCTGCCTTGTAGCTTCCCCTGACCATATTGCCTGACTTTGACCTTGCTTTTTGGATTGTGTTTTGTACTACACTGCCCAATTGTCGTGACCCGTATGGTCGACTCTTCTTTATTGTTTTTGTTTGTCTTGTCTTGTTATGTGTTCCGCCTAGTCAGCTCAGGGGTTGCCGCCCAGTTGCTCGCTGTCACCTAGGGCAGATTGAGGCAAGTAGGCAGGGACAGTGGGCAGGGTTCAGCTTAGGTTCCACTGTCTGTGTCCGCCATCTTGTCTTTCTGATCGAGTCCCAAGTCCTAACAAGTGTTACTACAATTTCAGAAAACTTCCAAAAAAAAAAAACCTTGACAATTTATCAAAATTGTTCAGCAGTAGAGATCTGGTTGTTGAGACCCCCACCCAATCACTAGAATGAGCTTTGCTTCTCTCCCTATCTCTCCGCTATGTGCAGGAGATGAGCTTCATAGACGTCTATAGAATATATCTCCGGAAATGAGGAGAGACATGGAAAGAGGGCGCTTAGCTGACCACTACTCCTGGCTCATGTTAGTGATTGATGGGGGTATCAGCACCCAGACCCTGAACGATCAAAACCTTTACATGTTCCTAGGAAAAAGTAACACTGTGGAAAACATTAATACAGTCTGGGGTAAATGTACTATTCCAAATGCACCAAAACTCTACCTCATTTAGACACCCCCCCCCCCCCAAAAAAAAAAAAAAAAAAAAAACTGTTGCACCCTTTACTGCACTGTTCACAGATATTTTTTATATATTTTTATATATTTTTGCTAGCAAATGTGATGAAGTGCCAAAGGGGGCATAACTTTATAGAAAGGGATGTGTTTTGGAATGCAACAACACCTGCCAAATAGCAAGTGTAAAGTTAGACAAAAGTTTTGATGATGTGCCAAATTCATCCCACATCATGAGCCAATGTGGTAAATCTGGGGCCTCTTCAAACTGCATGATCTAAATATACACAGTCTACATATTAGACAGGATTTGTAAACCTACTCTACTGTGTTATTCCTAGTCCAATTCTTCAAATCCTTTGCATTGTTTCCATAGTAAAAATGGCCCTCTGCACTGTGTGTATATACTGTATATCTGTCCGCACTGGTGCTTTAAAGCCTCGTATTGTGCACGGTTATCAGACACATCTCACAAACCCTGGGAGAGAACAGACAGCTGTGTGCAATGTGACTGAATATTTATGTACATGCAGATTTGGGCTGTAATTCCTTTAAATGGCCAAACTTGGCATCTCTTGACAAAACTTTCGCACAAGCTGTTCCTTCCTCCCACAATTCCAGATTTTTTGGTGTTATTTACAAACCACTAACTTTTGTTTCTATCTGTGACTAAAATGTTTTATGAATTATGCAGCAAGGCTAAGTTTGCATTTAGTAAGCCTCACTTCTCTTGCTGTGGCTTATTCTATGGTCACTCTA
Source organism: Dendropsophus ebraccatus (assembly GCF_027789765.1). Classification (NCBI taxonomy): domain Eukaryota; kingdom Metazoa; phylum Chordata; class Amphibia; order Anura; family Hylidae; genus Dendropsophus; species Dendropsophus ebraccatus. Next base: position 81,627,045 of record NC_091457.1, read on the forward strand.
GCAGGGCCAGGCTGGTAAAGATTGTATGTGATGTGGCAGCTCCATACAACTGTTCTGCAATACCAGATACAATATGAGGGCAGATGTAGTGCTGTTACGAGAAGAATATAATTATGGCTTTCTAATGTAATTTTACAACCGTATCTAATGTAATTGTACAACCCCATATACTGACATCAGCATCTTCAGTGTTTTTCCAATGTAAAATTGTGTTCAAAGTTTAAAGGGGTTATCCAGCTCTACAAAAACATGGCCACTTTTCCCCCTACCGTTGTCTCCAGTTCAGGTGTGGTTTGCAATTAAGCTCCATTTACTTCAATGGAACTAAGTTTCAAAACCCCACCCAAACTGGAGACAACAGTAGGGGGAAAGTGGCCATGTTTTTGTAGCGCTGGATAACCCCTTTAACCTGTACACCGACTGTGATATGATTAAAGGGAAACTGACAGCGTGGAAATGAATATATCAGTTCTGCCAGTTTCCAGTTGTCTACTAAGTGAGCATTGTGTAGGTCCCCTTATCATTGTTCTGTGTAAAAAAAAAGAGATCTTTAATTCCCAGGGACAGTGTCACAAAGGAGGGCTTGTGACACTGTCTGCACTCACCCGCACTTTCTCCTTCAGGATGATTGAGAGCCGACTCATATTCAGCCGCGCAGGATTTGAAGGTAGCCGAAGATGAGCAGGCTGTCAATCACTTTTGGAGGAGGCGGAGCAGAGCCATGGGGCAAGAGCGGGGCAAGCACAAGCAGTGTCACAGACCCTCCTCTGTGACACTGTCACCGGGAACTAAGGATCCTTTTTTATTACAATCACATAGAATCACATAACAGTATTAAAGGTACCTACAGTACACAAATATCACTGGAAACGGACAGCACTTATACATACATATCCGTGCAGTCAGTTTCCCTTTACAGTGTCCCTAGAGTCAGCCAAGTTTTGATCAGCAGGGATTTGAATCTTCAGATTCAGCTGGTAGAGGGGCTCAGCTACATTCTTCACCCCCAGCTCACTACCATCTCCGTTTCACTGCAGGAGACAGTCTCTATAGACTTACAATGGAGACCATCTTTTGTAACAAGTAAGAAAAAACAGCGGAACTCTTCTACTGGTTCTATTGAACGATCATGTTCTTAACACCTAGACTCCAACATGTCCAACAGCAGGGTCTTCAAAAAAAAAAAAAAAAAACATGTAAGACCGGCTTTACATGTGTCCAGCAAACCTACTTAGTTGCCATCTGGCGCGGTTGGGACCGATAAGAGAACGATGCTTGCTGCATCTTTCAGTCCAGTGCAACCACACCGTCAGGAAGCTATGCTGGATCGCCAGCATAGCATGGCACCAGATGGGATGCTGGGAGCAGTGGATTCAGCTTATTGCACATGGTATTCCCATCTGGGGTGGCACTGGGTTGTAGGACATGTAAGAACCCAGCGTGAAATTGTCAGTCTGCTGAGTGTATAAATCGAAGTACATTATGTAATGCTGCCTCTCCTACAGATGAAACATCAACTGATGGTAGGAAACAGTAGGTGCCCAAATGGATTCAGCCCATTTAAAGAAAAATCTTTATTTTACAAAATTTACATGAAAATACACTTACCAATGGATACCTCCAGGATTATGGCACCTTAGGCCAGTACTGAGTTAACCTTTCCATATTGGCCAGTCTCCAATAGTTTTATTCATTACAAATGCTTATAAAATGCTACAAATTGCCTTATCACTATAACCTTGGCTCAGTCACTGTGTGAGACTTTAGCTCCTACTTGGTAAACATTACAACTCCAGGCATAGAGAATCAGCTGTAAATTGTGTTACCAGTGACAATATAAAGTACATTGTCTTCGATCAGCATGTCTAATTTCCCACTAGTCCCGGGAGTGCAGCAGGTGGAATCTGTCGCATCCTTATCAAATAACAAACACAAAGGGAAGGAAATCACATTAAAAATACTGAAACGAGAATTTTTCAGAGAATTTATTATGTTCATGTTGACAAACTATGATTCTGCAGACGGGTAATAATCACAATCTATATTGTTATTGTGTCTTCTGGGTCAATTTCATGATTATCTTCCTTTTCGTAAAGTCATAGCTGAACTTTTTATTCTCATCTTCAGCTGTTCCAGGGAAACTTAATAGCCTTTATTTTTTACTTTTCCTGCTCTCCAATTTACTCATAACTTGAATCACCATTTGCTAAAGGAACAGAATATTTCAGAGAAAGGTCAAGCGCCTGACCTCCTAGCAAATAGAAATAAGTGTTGTATGCCAAGCGCACAGTTACACTTCATTTACTATTTATTTTACTGCTGTCGTTGTTGTGGTTATTTACTTTGAATGTTATTCTTTGATTTTATGCCTATATTTTATTTTGTATATATATATATATATATATATATATATATATATATATATATATATTTTTTTTTTTTTTTTTCTATTTACTTTAATTTGCTTGGATTAGATCAAATCTAGCGCATATTCTCTAATTTTACATGTTGGAGTCCTTTTTGTTTCGCTTTTTTGTTTTCCCATTTTGTTTTGCTTTATATTTACAGTACAGGGGCACCTTGGTTTAAGAGTAACTTAGATTGAGAGCGTTTTTCAAGAAGAGATCACAATTTTTCAAAATTGTAACTTGTTTTAAGAGCATTAATTTGGTTTAAGAGCACCATGTACTGTGTGGGAAGGGGGAGTTCCCACATCTGCCCTGCTCATTCCTTCATGTTTCGTGCAGTCTCTGTCAGCAGGGAACATGTGCCTCTGTGTTTCCCATCCTCTCCATTCCTGCTATAATGTTCCTGCACTTGCACTCAGCCATTCACACTGCTGCTATAATGTGCCTGCACTTACACTCAGCTATACACACTGTTGCATAGAAAAGTTTCTATCACTGTCTCTGCACAGCTCTGTGATTCTCCCTTCCTGATTGGTCCATGCTGAACACACAACCCTTACCCATTACTGTCATGTGACCACACAGACCTCTGACAGCAGCCCCGCTTTTTTATTCTAGCCTGTTGTATTATGCTACTGCATTATGGGCATCTGCAGTTCCATCCTGTATCTACAAACTGCTGTTTTTTAAGGTTTATGCATCTACTATACATTATACTCCCCATTCTGATTGCTATTGTGGTGTCCCACTATTAGTGTTCTTTGCATCTGTCAAAAAGCTTTCCCTCAGGTTAAGTGGTGAATGAGGTATTCTAAGGTTTCACCACTATCTAAGGTTTCACCACTATATGTACAGCTAAGAAAGGTCATGGGTTAATGGGTTAATTTTTATACCATGTGTTCCATGCTGACCAAAAGGAAATGCTCTCTTTCTCTTAACCTATCTTTGCTCTCTACACACACTCACCCCCTGTAGGAGGAGCTAGTTAGCTCTGTGTGGGAGGAAGTACGCAGTGCAGTCTAGTCTAGTCTTTAATGTGTACAGATGCAGTTAGAGACCAATGCTTCTTCTATAACTACCGCTATATCTATTATGCAGTGCTAAGCACACAACAAGTACAGTAGTCACCAAGGAACACCCTGCCCCATGCCAGGAACATGTCTAAAAAGAGCAGGGCAGTATCTTGAACAAGAGAGGTACTAGCCTCAATAGGACAAAGCAGCAAGTACAAAAGGCCTACATATCTTATTGTGCAGTGAAGGTAACTGGGGCATCTCGGACACCTAGCTACACCCAGATAACCATGGCTGGGGCTTGTATTACCCTACTGGGACAGGTTCTACGATACCAGGGGCAGAAGGTGGTCAGACACAGTCTAAACACAAGTACAGGTAATGTTTCATTAAGATATCTCCAGGTTTCGGCAGAGTACACAGCTACACTGGGTTAGGGCTCCTCTGGCAAACTCCTCCCCTCTACTTTCTACACTACAAGCACCTCTACAACTACCTCTTTTGCGTCTCTAAAGTACCTCCTTCAAGCACTATGGTTCAGCAGTCAAGAGTGTGTCAAGATTTATTACTTGTGAAAACATGTACATACTGTTATACTGAATGTTATACTGAAAAGCCTTACAGTAAAGCTATCATAATTTTATACACAGGACTCTGTCACCTATACACACACAATCGCACATCTTGGGTTATTTTTCTCCCCTCTGTGGGTGGCAGTACCAACAGTCCGGGTGGGTCAGTTGGCTGAGCTAATACAAGCACCAGTACTAACATCACCTGATGGCACACCACACTATACTATACAGCAACTTATAATATGACATATTCAGCTGTTTCTAAATGTTTGTTTCATTTGTTTTACATGTTATTTAGTATTAAAAAAATAAATCAATATTTTTGGGGTGTGGAACGAATTCTCTGCATTTCAATGATTTCTTATGGGAAATTTGCTTTGGTTCAAGAGTGATTTGGATTACAGACTTGTTCCCGGGACAAATTATGCTCGTAATCCAAGGCACCATTATATTTTTTATATATCAGTGGAGGAGATGGAGCAGGGTTGCATGTAACAGAGACAGTGAACTGATGGGAGGAGGGAGATGAAGAAAAGAGGAAGGTCACAGGCCCATAATTGAAGGAGCAGGGTCGCCAGCAAAGCAGAGTATTTCATAGGATGCTTGGTTTGATTTTATAGAAGGCAGAGGAATATCTATTGCTAAGTTAGTAAGGACAGGGACAATGTAATGATATACAATATAATAATACAAGCAAGAGGTCAGAGTAATGATGGAAGACGCAGCACAGAGACTATATAAGGAGATAGTTGGCCTGAATTTATAGGAGACATTATCCTGTCGATTCCCATGTGAGTCAAGACAGGACAGAAAGTCACTCGATCTTCTTGCTGTAATTAGTGAACATCCTTAAAAATAATAATAGCTGTGGGTAGAAGCAGTGGGACAGGATTAATGGGGCACAAATAGTATTCACTTCATCCTGTGGCTGTGTCCCAAAAGACTAGTAGAACATTGAAAATTGCAAAGTTTCATTTAGTGGCACATTAAACCCAAGTACATACAACACTGTGCTGAAAATGTTTCTTAGATAGTGAATATTTCTTGCCTTGCCTACTTAATAAAAAATATATCATTGCCGGGTCCTGTCACGTTCATCTTCTTCTCTGGTACACACAGTGAGTAATAAATCTGTCAACCCAATTCTAATGATCAAATGAAGTAAATCTAATTATATACAAACTTTGCAGAAGCAATTGCAAATTATCATTCCCGAAAGTGTCAAGAGCCAAATCTACATCTCTAGTGCTTTCAGCTGAGAAGGCAGAACTTTACAGTAGGTCACATTAAAAAAAAAAAAGTTGTTTTCTATTACAGAGAAAAGGGATTGGGTTCACACCAGCAAACAGTGCCCCTTACAGGGTCTTATCATTAGGTTGTAAGCTCCATATGGCACTATTTTATAAGCACTGTATGAAAATATTATGTTGGTGCTGTATGGTACTTTTACCACTTTTGACGCTGTGTGGTGGGATTATTCAAGCAATATATATAAAACAAGGACAATATTGCAGTATTTAGCAGGTTACCTTCAGTGGTAACAAGGTGATTTTAGTAGGCCTACTGCTGATAAGAGTCCCCTCCACGGTGCAAAGCCATTTCTCAGTGTCTTCATTTCAGGAAGCAGGACCAGAGCTGGACAGTTTGTCAGTAATACACACACAGGTCTTTCCTTTCCCTTACAATGCCGACAAAGCTATACTTTACTGAAATTCTATTACATGATGCTGTTGAAAGGGAACAGGACTGAATAGGCTGGCACTATGCTGGGAGATTATTTACCGTACACTACTATAGATGGCATGTTGAGGGAGAAGGGGTTACTGATGCTCTTGTTTTGGAAGCCATGTGAGCAGAAATGAGCAGAAGCAGAACAAACAGCAGCATGGCAAGGAAGGGGTTACAGTAAGCATGGAACTGCTTCTGTTGTACTGAGAGGAATCCCTGATTTACCCTTCAGAGACATTGAGGGACCTTTGAAAACAGGGACAGACTCACAGATTGTAGGTACATAGCCCTAGCTTTCTCCCCTCTTCTGTACATAGCAGTAGCTAAACCTTGTTCCAACTGTTTACTGCTTTGGTGTGTCTGTTACTAGAAGCTTGGTGTGTCTGTTACCTATAAAAAAATGGATCTAAATGGATCCTTAATGGTGTGCTATGGTAGTAATTTTAGGTGACACCCAAGTTTCAGAATCCAGCTCTGAATTGTAGAAGTTAATACACCATAAATACCATTTTCTGCAGCATGAGCTAAATGGGTCCATGGAGTACTATAGACATAACAGCTCTTTCCTACACCGTATTATCTAAAAAAAGCAAACAAAAAACATATACTGCTTAGTATACTTTTTTGTATAGGGGCTATCAATAATATATCACTGCATGTCATTGGGGATTTTATTTGGCAGGATATGACCCAGGATATGCATTAAACATAATGTGTGAATCAGTCAGCAATAAGAAAATACCTTGGCACCGTCCTGTATACTGGCTCACTTGACTGCAGCTTATCCATTCAGTGCTTTGGAGGACAAAGTCCACTCATCTGGACACTGCTGGATGGTGGGTGCTCTGCTCAAAGATGTACTGGCACAGACTCCTCCATTCAATATACTGTAGGTGGTTTGTGATACAACTAGGGGCCTCACAATAATTTTCCCATCATTTTTGCGGCACAGCCCCAACACACATCTGTAACACGTCTAGACGTGTGCATAGGACCATAGAAATGAATGGTTCCGCATTCTGTTCAGACAGAATTAACTGATGTGTGAAAGGGGTCTAACAAATAAAACACGAACTGTCACTGGTCAGTATGGCCAATGAGACCGCTATGAAACTTAAGACAAAACGGTCAATGCAGTACCAAGATTCATCACTAGGATACCCTACCACAATTAATTCTCATTTTTCTGTACTCTTACCCAACAGGGAAAATAATCATAGACAGTTTAACATTCCATTGAAGTGCTGAGCAGACGTTCCATGTGTCATCACCCATATGGACCTTAAATCACTACAGTATATTTTCAGAGATTGATCACTCTGTCCGTTCTACACCTGACTCCGATTAATGCGAGATAAAAGCTTCGGTGACAACCACAATTCTGGCGCAGAGACACTTATTAGGTCCAATTAATACCTGATGTTGCTGTCGTATTTATTTGGGACAGCGGAGCCACCTGTATGTGCATCAGACTGTTTAGTACTAGAATACTTTTCTCCAGAAATATATTTCTTAGTATAATTGAGGCATGAGGTGTCTGTACAGACTGCTAGCTTTCTAAGCTGAGGCTAGACAGTTGTACTTGTGCACCATAAAGGTCATAGTTATAACTTCCATCATGTGCTGATTGGTAAAGCATTGCATTGTTGGTTGCAGAAATTCCAGGATGGTTGGGAATTTTGTGATTGCTTTTGTGCAATCTTTCCCACATAGGGAATACCAGAAGTGATATGCAATTTTTGCTGCTATGTAGCCTACGTCTTGGGGTTGTTACAAAAACTGGTTCCTATATTTCTAAATAGGATGCAAATGAGTTGTGTTAGGATAGAATTGTTCAATGTGGCACCCTATATAGAGGTATGGTTTGGTGGCCTGCATCTCTCACACGAAATCTACCCATACATGCCTATGTAACACTCACCCATGTAACACTCAGTATACATACATATTGCATATGTATCTTACTCATACAATGCAATACAGTTAGATAGCTATGTTGAGTTGTTGCAGGTGTCCAAAGATCCTTCTGTCCCCTTCCCTCTCCTGTTTGTGTTTCATATTAGCCATTATAACTTGATCCTGGCAATAGCTCCACCAGGATGGACAGAAGAGTTAGAGGGCAGGGGCCTGCACAGAGCTCTATCCTCTGATCATCACAGCTCCTGCCCCACTGCTAGGAGGTGACCACTCTGCAGAACAGGTAAGTATGTGTAACCTCTGTAACTGAATGTGTATGTGTGTAATGTGTATCTATGAATGTGTAATGTGAATATATGTGTGTCCTTGGATTGGCCTTGTTTCTTCAGCACATCCTACAGATGCTCAATCTGATTGACCCCAAGTTAACGCCTTAAAGCCTTTTTCATGTTTCTCAAACCATTCCTGAAAAATCTTTACAACCTGAAGTGATTATCCTGCTGAAAGAGTTCACTACCATTAGGGAATTCCCTTGCCACAGAAGGGTGTACTTGATCTGCTACATCCACTTGACTGCCAGACCCCAAGTTTTCCTAGGAGAACAATGCCCAGAGCATTACACCCTCCACTGCCTTGATTTTTCGCCTAGGGCCCTCTGTTCATATCTCTTTCTAAAGGTAAGTGGAGGCCATAAATCTGGCAGTCTACATAAAAAAATCTGATTTATCACACCAGAGCATCTTTTTCCATTACTCTATTACTCATATTTTCCCATTACTTATCTCTGTGCGTGTACATATGTGTACATGTGTGTAAGCATTGTATATAATGTGTTGTAAATCATACAATACAGCAGGACCAAATGTCTGTCAGTTTGTGTATAGTGTCAATATGTTTGGGGGCAAAATAATAGTACTACAAGTGTGTGATATTATGTTTGGGGTATGTTATGTAACATTTTATGGGGGAAGGGAGATTAAGTTAAGTTCTAGAATGTGTGTCTGATTTTGGAGAGTGTGGGGCATTGAGGAGGAAGGCTCCATTTTGAATCTTTGCCCTGGATATAGAAATGCATAGTTACAGCCCTATTTATTTAACGCAAATTATCTGTGTGTTACCTATACTTTATATAGCCTCCATTTACAACACTGCACAATAGGGATGTAGTAATGTAAGGTTCTCTGAGACAGTATCCTACTTAATAGGCTTAGATATAATGTCTCAACCAACAGTATCTGCCAATATTGGCTCAAATACACCAACTCATTGAGTATAAAGTATTCATAAATATAGCAGCCATACACACATTCTCTGTATTTCTGACTTTATGGCTCTAAATGTGCTGCAAATTATTGGTACAATTGTTTTTGCAATTTTTTATCTGGAAATTAAGATGAGTAGGGAGTAATGTGCAAACTATCCCCCTGTACTTCTGATCATTACTGGCAATTCTTGCAGAGAGCAGTTACAAATTACAGAGCCATTTTAGTGGGATATGAACATCAGTGTGATCACAGCACCTTGGCCCAGAGGAAATGTTATCCGGCACATACTGAGATACTTTTATTTGTCTACGTGAAGACGAGACAGCTGTACGTCCCAGATGGCAGGACGTGATGCTACAAGAACTTAACATGCATCTCTGTCAACTCTTTATTGTAGATTGGCATAACCATTCTTTATTCCTGCCTCAAAAAGTCTGTTGAGTTGTGATTTTGAAAAACCTTTAAACAATAATGGAAATGATTTGATATCCCAGGGAGGGGGAACCTCAGGCCTATGTAATCCTTTGGTCTCCTGCCGGCAACAGCAGAAACAATTTGGCAGGCTCCCCAGTGCCAGCACTCCGGAACCTCCAATAAAAGCCAATGGGTCCATATTGCATGGAAGACATACATATGTGTGTGGTCCATTTTTACTGCAACATTGCAGTAAATCCAGGCTCTGCACAGTGGCCATTTATTTCCCTCCTACCCGTTTTTGCAAATCCACAAAAACAGATGCAAAACGGATGGTTTCTTCATGACATCCCCAATCCAGATTTCTTTTATTGGCAACAGGACACACATCTTGTTGCATCCTGTTCACTGTGAGGGAGATTTACAAATCTGTCTTATACTTAGATTCTCTTTGTTGCCCATATCAACCTATGACAGCTTTAATTTTACCACAGCCTCTCTGCAGCTTTTGAATTTCTCCTGAATTTCTCAGGAGTGACCCTTGGTAACTCACTAGTTACAATAGTTCACTTCTCCTGTTTTCCTCCACTTAGCTGTATACATAGTAGTGCCTCACACTCAGCTAGTGTTAGCCCTATTGGATTTAAGTTCTCTTTATTTTCATCTTTTGTTTACAACAATGTGCTTTACATACTTCCTGTGTGCATTTTTTATAAGCCTGTGTATGTAAAGAGAGAAATGGGGCCCTACACATAAATCCATTCTCTTTCAAGCTTTCATAATGGCAGACATGTCTAGTCGGCAAAGAAAGTAGATAATAACTAAGCAGATTGGCAGCTGAGAAGTGTGGGAAAGCTGGGTGATAATATGTCTATTTATATTAGTTTTAAGTTAAATAATCCATTAGTTTGGGCTGCAAGTTTCTTAGCTAAATTGAATTAGATTTCTTCATTATAGCAAATTACAGAAAATTCGAATGAACAGAAATGTAATAAAAAAAAAAAAAAAAAAAAACGCTTCAAGACAAATTGCCGTTTTCAGGCCATCACTTCAATTATTTTGATCTTGAGTACAAATGTGGCAAATTATACTATTTTCTACGTGGGCTATTTCTTTTTCCATCGTCCCTTGCTGGTAATTGCTGATAGTACGAAGCAGCTATTATATGGCAGCTTAGAGAGTACGACAATGATAATGATATTAGAATTTGCAGTTTTGCACTTATCACTTAACACAGGAATCACTTAAATACTTTGTGACAAAGTGACTCAATCTACATCTGAAATCTACTTTATTGCAGTAGTCTTGAACCTGTGGCTCACCAGCTGTTGCAGAATTATAACACCTGGCATGGAGTCGTTTTGCAATGACTAGCCGGCTACAGGTTGGTGACCATTGCTTTTTTTTTTCTTATAGCCAGATAAAAATATTACACACAGTATGCTAGACTTATATTTATTCACTATGCTGCCACTGCTGACGGTTTATATATTGCAGGATTATGTTCCTCAATGCTGTGCACAATACATTAGGGGAAATGTTTTCAAAGTTGTTTCATTTATATAAAGTGCTGATGCCGATAAGCTGATCCCACCAAGCTTGGCTGTAGCTAATAATTCTGGGGTTATCCAGGTAACAAAAACAATATTCTAAAGGATTCCCCTTCCGAATACCACCCTATGTCTAATATACATGTATAACCTATCTTGCACCCTTTACCAGTTTTTTTTTTTTTTCCATTCTTATCCGCTGTGGATATGTAAAATCCTTTTTGGGTCCACTCTGACGACGGTCAGCTCTCTCTCCCCCCTCCCTTGGAGATACAGGACATGCAATCTCCTCTCTGGAGGCCGGGTTAGCTTTTATTGACTTGGTAACTTGACCCCCAGGAGACATTATTTGCATCATCTTCATGCACCTGTGCTGCTTTCATAGACTTACATGTGTCCCTGAGCCTAGGTTTCTGTAATATGAAAAAGTATAATTGTATCTCGCCTTGCTGTCTGTGAATGCAGGCATAGGTACTTGTCTTTATGTCACAGCTCTGTATATTGTAAGTGTTATGGATGTTCTTAAAATCTGGATGGAACTAGAATGTTTTCATTCACAGTCAGCAAGCAGAGATCCAAACCTACACTAATATTCCCAACGCCCAGTAAAAAGATGCCTGTTATACAGCATATAGCTACCATAGATACCATGCCTGTGCCAGCTCTGCTACATCATCAACTAGTATGAAATATATATTAGGGTGATGTCATGTGCTGCAAAATCAGTGACAAAAACAGTCTTGTGTTTACTGTGCAATAGCAATGACAGCAGTGGGCAGGAAAGCTAAGGGGGCGAGTAAGCAAGAGAACCGATCAGGGAAATGTATGATGGGAAATGTACTGTAGTTTCCTATCTTGCTCATAGATCATCATTTAGAAAATCTTGTAACTCAAGAATGGCAGCAGCTAGAAATACAGGAGACTGCTCAAAATACTCGGGGGGGGGGGGGGGGCTTGGTGAGTAAGCAAGAATTTATTTTTGTTCACTCTTAAGTGGATAACCCCTTTAATTCTGATAACAGTAAATACACATGGCTGAAAAGGTTGATCCTGTTGATATAATACATACATGTAGCAAGGAAATGGGTAATCTATGTTAAAGGGGTTGGCCACAATATAGAATTTTTGTGTATGTAGTATAAGTAAGTATATTCACATCACTTACTGACAGCAGCTCCCTATGTACCTCATAGAGCTAAAATCAGACTCCCCCCACACACGCTGTGCTGTCCTGCTCTAAGGTGATGGCCAACATGGAGAAGCATGTGACCATGCCCCACCCCCTGTGTCCTCCATAGAAATATACAAGCTCAGTGGTGGACATAGGGGGCGGGACATGGTCACATGCTCTTCCATTTTAGCCATCTTATGGACAGACTCACAGCATGGAGGAGGAAAGTCTGATTTAGTTCTATGAAGTACATTGGGAGCTGCTGTCAGTATACACACTGAGTACACTTACTAATACTGGACACTGGATTATTTTGATATAAAGTGACCAACCCCTTTAAGTGTACAAAGCACAGAGAGTGTCTAAGTAAGAACCTTCATTGGATATCCTATTGGCTCCGAGCTCCGATTTGTAACACATCGTCAGTAGTTAGGGTGGGACATATTTAAAGCAAACCAATCTTCTATGGGCAGCTGCATGTTTGCCACTCCTGAGACATTAATCAAAGATATGGCCCAGATTTTTTGTTAATGGGGGAGCAGACACTTTGGCTGTATGGGGCCCCAAAATTCCCGATAACGGCCCTGCCTCTCCCTGCTCATTTTCCTCATCCTGCCCCTCTAAGATGGACAGCTAGGACTCTGTGTCAATAGCAGTGTACACTCGATGAGCTTGCATACAAGTACAGTTTGTCTTATTGCATAGTATGCTATATACACATGTAGCCTTGTTACAGTTTTCCTATGATCCCTTACTGTCACGTACACACTTACTAGCACGTGACGGGGAGGCCACTGCAAGGGGTTAATCTATTTCCACTCACTCAATCTTGCACTCACCTTCCACTCAGGTGGCAAATTGAGCATAAATCACACCCCAATACAGTCCAAGCACCCCAACACACACGCTGCCACCACCTTTCAAATTAAGTGTGAAAGGACACTGTCAACCCACAACACCGCTCACTGGCTCTCACAGGGTTAAAACACAACATCCAATGGCTATGGATTCTTAGAGCATACAAGGACCAAACTTATTAAAGTTTTAAGCTTTAATAGACAAAAAGGTACAGTGCTTACAAAAATAAAGGAAAATAAGATGACATACATACATGCAATAACAGTATAAAATAAAAGGGAGAAATAAGCAGAAACTATCACTTACAATAGTTGTTGTCTTCCCAGGGGGTAGGGGAAATCATGGATCGCAGCTCAGTCAGACTGACCCCCTCCACTGCCACCAAGTTTAGCTGTTGGCACCATGTTTTATACAGTCAAAACTCAGCTCAGATTTCCGAGCCACCCAATAGGTGATTAGGATAATGAGTTGTCCCTAATTGGCTGATTAGGTGATAATGGGGAAGGACCAGGGACACCTCATTGCATATGTCCTTTAATTGAACCATTGTCCTATGGTTGGGGGGTGTTGTGTTTGAGTGGGTCTATCCATTCTTTGAAGTAGATAAGAACTCTAGGTTTCCTGAGACCCTCAATAAACCAGGCCTGATGTTTCCTGACCAGAGACCCTCAATAAACTGCCCAGAGTTTATGATGTTTGGACAAGCTAAAGTATAGTGAGTGGAATACACATAACAGTCTATAGTGTTTCACTTTCATAACCACATATAATATAACTACACACTCATGAATAGGGATAGGGTTGTCCATATTCATCACACTTACCTTTTCATAGTTTTTTTTTTTTCTTTTGCAGAAATCAATAGTCCAGGCGATTTTAAGAAACTTTGTAATTAGGTTTATTAGGCAAATATGCCATTTGTAACGCTGGGAGTAGTGGTTCTCCTGTGCCACCTCTAACGATTCTGTAAGCTGCACCAGGGAGCGGAGTCTAAGGGGCCGCTGGTTTTCACCAGAGCCCGCTGCAAGGCAGGATGGGTTTGCTGTGTCAGGCAAACCCCAGGTCGCTTGGCTTGCTAGTGGGGGTGGTGAGGTGCAGCTGGAGACTAGAGATGAGCGAACCGGCTGAGGTTCGGGTTCGTATGAACCAGAACTCTCGGCTTTTGATTCCCGCTGTCTGCCCGCTCCATGGAAAGGGTGGATACAACCTTGAGGACCACCTGGAAAACTGGGATAAAACCATAGCCATAGGCTGTATCCCAGTTTTCTAGGCGGTCCTCAGGCTGTATCCAGCCGCTCCACAGAGCAGGCAGACAGCGGGAATCAGAAGCCGAGAGTTCAGGTTAATACGAACCCAAACCTCGGCCGGTTCGCTCATCTCTACTTGAGACAAGTAGAGAGATAGACTGGAACTTAGCAGGAGGCTCGGCTGGAACTGAGACAGCAGTCAGATGGCAGGAACCAGGAATGGCTGGAACTGCTGGGCAGGATACATGGGCAGGAATATATGGACAGGATACACGGACAGGATTCACAGGCAGGAAGCATGTAGAGGCTCCAACACATGTGGTAGGGGAGGGCTGCAATTTATAGGAGAGCTGCAGAGTAGCAGCCAATTAAAGGCACACTGCCCCATTAAATTAAAGCAGAGCCAGCGCGTGCACTCCCTAGGAGACAGGGACCCCCCTGTCGAGCTGACAGGGAGCCGGAGGAGGAGCCCTGGCACAGAGCAGGAGATGGGGCAGCAGCGACAGAACCTGTGCAGCCGGAGACGAGACTGTGGCCGCAACCAGGAGCGACAGCGCGACCGTGACGAGAGATATGTGCCACAGCTGCGGATGTGACACCATTATCTGCATTCAAAAAGACTTTCCCCAGGTCCCTCCTCTCTCTCAATCACTGCTCATTCAGGAAATCTCAACTGGTTTACATCAGTTGGGCCCTGTCTGTTCTATGGAGAGGGGAGGGGGGAGGAGAGAGATTAATCGGTAGCAGAGAGCAGAGAACAAAGGATTACACAGCAGGAGCTGTGAGATTCAGAGGTCAGAGAGGTCAGTGCTGACTTAAGAGGAGATAACCTGGTGATGTAGCTGTAAATTAACTCTTTGTTGTCCTGTTTTGGTGCCTCATCTCTCCCCTCTCCATAGAGAACAATTAAGACAGGGGGGAGAGCTTCAAACTGCTTTTTCATGATAATAAACCCTAATAAACCCAATTACAAAGTATCTTAAAATCGCCTGTACTATAGAGTTCAGCAAAAAAAAAAAAAAAAAAATTCATTAATTAATGACACTGACACTTTAAACTTTAGTTATCCAGGTACAATAGTTGGTGTGATGTCATCCTTTTTTTATACTACTTACTATTCTACTTACTTATCACCAAAATAGCTGCATACAATATTTTAGTACAAGCTATTGGACTCCGTTACCAGCCAGTGTCATTGGTAGTATTATAAAATTATAAATAATTGACAAAATTCAAAAGCAGGAAAGTAATAGAAATTCCTCGATAGCCAAGAATATTCTCCCCATCTTAATACGGATCTATTTTTTAATACTTTACTATATAACATAACGCCTTAAGTCTTTCAGATCCGCTCAGCTAGAATATTTTAAGTGCAGCATGAATCTGTCTCATTAAAAAATCTTTTCAGATGTCTTAATTGGAATAAGACTCCAGTGATAAAATTATGAACAGAAGCGGCAAGCACAAAAAGTTTGCAGATATAATTCATACAGAGTTCTGCCTGACAGGACCCAGTGCCTATAATTATGGCAGTGTTCACATGGAAATATAGAGACCCTTCAGGCAATTCAATATATTAGCTAAGAGCTATAACAACTGAAATATTTAAACTCAATTGCACTGACATTTCCTCATATTATTCAAAGTAACAATAATAAGAAGAAAAAAACTAAATTATTGTTCCTTCTCAACTAACTGTGATCAAACATGATTATGACAAAGATGATTTTTCAGAAACCCATGTCTTAAAGGAACTTTCCAGGATTAAAAACAACATACTGTACAGTGGTACCTCAGTTTAACTTGGATTAAGAGCGTTTTGCAAGAAAAGCTCACAGTTTCTCAAATTGTGACGTGGTTTAAGAGCATTGCTTTGGTTTAAGAGCTCCATGTACTAGGTCAGAGGGGGAGCAGGGGAGTGGTAAAGCCTGGTCTATAGCACTGCTCTCTGACCCAGGAAGTCTCCTTCACCTTCCAGATCATAGCAGATCCATTTCTGGCTGGGGCTTGCACCAGGGGACAGGACTGTGGAGGTAATCTCTTCATAGCTATAAATACTCTCTCCCCAGACAGAAAGTGCTGCTATACTGTGCCCACATATGACCTACTCATTCCTTCCCTGCAGTCTCTGTCTGCCCTTGTGTTTCCCATCCTCTTCATTCCTGCTATAATGGGCCTGCACTCATACTCAGCTACACATAATGCTGCTATAATGTGCCTGCACTTACACTCACATTCACACTGATGCTAGAATGTGCCTGCACTTACATTAATTATACAGAATGCTGCTATAATGTGCTTGAACTTACACTCAGCCATTTACACTGCTTTATACAGAAGTTTCTGTCACTGTCCTCCTGCACAGCTTTGATTCTCACTCACCTCATTAGTCCATGCTGAACATTTCCCCATTGCTGTCATGTGACCACACAGCCCTCTGACAGCAGCCCTGCTTCTCTATTCTAGCCTGTTGTACTACACTACTGCATTATTGGGATCTGCAGTTTCATCCTGTATCTACAAACTGCTGCTGTTTCTTCATTCTTATGCACTTACTATACAATATACTCCACATGCTGATTTCTATACTGTACAGTAACTTATAATATCACATATTCATCTGTTTCTAAATGTTTGTTTCATCTGTTCTACATGTTATTCAGAATTTTAAAAAATGATTATTTTTGGGGTGTGGAACCAATTGTCTGCATTTCAATGATTTCTTATGGGAAAATTTGCTTTGCTTTAAGAGTGATTTGGATTACAAGCATGGTCCCGGAACAAATTATGCTCGTAATCCAAGGCACCACTGCTGCTTTCTTGGGGGGAAAAAAGGACCAGGCCTGTGCTCTGGTTGTGTGTTATTACAGCCCAGCTCCTTTGAAATCAGTGAAACTGAACTGCAATATCACAAACTGAGGAAACCAATGATGCTGTTTCTGAAGGAAAGCATATGCGTTTTTTAAATCCTGCCTAACCCATTTAATTACATTTAAAGTGTCACTGTTATAATTTTCTAAATCTAAATTAGCAGGGGATGTGATATAAAGCATTATTATTATTATTATTTCTTTGTTATCATGCTGTAAAACAAAGCCATACTTACTTGAATCCAGGTCCAGTCCCCTAAAGGCAGCTTTTTAGTCTTGTGTTAGTTAAAAAAAAAAAAAGAGACTAAACACAGGAGGTCCTGGTCATCTGCTCTCACAGAAAAGGCAGCGGTTTGATTGCCAAACGCATCGAGCTATGACACTTCATACTGGCTGGGACTTCCTGTGTTTGGCTTTTTTTTAACCAGCACAAGACTAAACAGCTGCCTTCCGGAGACTAGACCTGGATACAACTAAGTATAGCTTTTAGGGGCATAGCTAGAAATCATTGGGCCCCATTGAAAAACAGAATGGGGTCCTAAGAATCCTGTGCAGGCCCCCCTACATACTTACCTTCCCGGCGGCTGGCACAGTCCCCCTGGTGTTCCATCGTTCGGCTAGCTCTCCAGCGCGCAAGTAATGTCACTCGTCTGCTGGGCAGCTGGGAGAACAAATGTCGGGGGGACTTGGCTGTGTGTGTAGGGTGCTGCCAGTGGCAAGCACCATGAAGGCAGACCCCATTGGGGCTACTTCACTGCATGGGCCCCGTAGTAGTTGCATGGTCTGCCTTCATGGTAGCTACACCACTGATATCTTTGTTTTAAAGCATGATAAATTGCAAACATGCTTTATTTCACATCCACTGTTAATTCAAATTTTGAAAGTTATAACGGCAGGTACTCTTTAAAAGAACAATACCACTTCAACTTGTCATAGCCCCTTCCTTTTAAAGTACTGTAGTCAATATTAGACTAGGTGTTTATAATGAAAACTGCATTATTTAAGAATTATTTAATAACATAGATAGGAAAAGGGACAAATAGAAAAAAAGCTTACAAAAATATGTTTGTCGTTAAAACTTGATTTCTCCTCACATATTCCCTTCAAACGGGAGTTTAAAACGACAACTTATGGTGGATGCAACTAAGAATACAGCTAATAGACAGTCCTGAATGGAAATTAACCATTTCAGGAGTAATACACCTTAAGTTGGACTGATACCTTTAAGGAAGTTGCCTTGTTAGAGCATTAGTTCTTGCCTCTGTGCCGTTGTCCTCAGCCATTTCTCTCCTCGCCTGACTACCTCTATAGCGTAGGGTAACAGGTTATGACATTCTGGGGAAAAAATGACAGAGAATGCAGCAACAAATTTTAATGTACTTCAGGCTTGTCTGATCATATCTGAACCATAAATGAAACTGCAAATCAAATCTGTGGGGGACTTAATGACACAGGGGCTCCTAGTGTAGAATGGTGATAATGATATAACTTTATTGACAATAAATGGAAATAACAAATTCTAACTACTAATAATTACTAATAATCAATTCAATTATGGAACTTCTCTGTTATATTTTATAACAGTTTTGCTAATACAATTGAATATTAAAGCGAATACATCGCTTTAAGATTTTTACATCAATAGACTGGGACCGGCGCTGGGATGCCAGTGCTGCGGTCCTTTTATTTTTAACCGTGGCCCAGGTACCATGAACAGCGCTCATCTATCCTGGGCACCAACCCAGTCTGCAGCACTGCCCTCCACTCTGTGACACGGCTTCATTAGAATCAATGGAGCTGTGTCACAGAGGAGAGGGGCCTCATCACACTGGGGGCAAGCAGGCCCGTCTCCAGTGCTTGAGGCAGGGCTGGTGCTTGGGAATAGACTGGCACAGTGCGCAGGACTCGGGTCACGGTTAATAAAAAAAAGACTGTGCACTCTGCAACATTGTTTCATACTAGTCCTCTAGTGGCACATGTTGAAGAAGTGACATCCAATATTTTAGCACTGAATAAAGGAAGCCCTTTAGCAAAGATAGCAAAGATTAAAACAGGTTTGGTATTATGGTGCTGAGTTTTGTTATGGAGAGTAGGAAGGTTTTTGTGTTTGAACCTTCGGCCAATATCTTTGACTGCTAACAATGCATTTCCTCTGGGATGGAAATCTTGCACAGATTTGCCCACCTTAGGGATGTGAGAATTTATACTAGGGATGAGCAAATTTGTACCGGCAAAGCTCTTCGCTGGGCTCGGCCCTTGGATTGTTAGCTAGCTGTCATTGAACTCTGTGCTGCTCCATGCCGCTCCTTTCTGGGTGTCTGGAAAAGCTGGATCCAGTCCTGGGAAACTGGGAGAAGGACTGGATCCAGCTTTTCTAGGCCTCCGGAGCTAAGCGGCACAAAGCATCACAGAGTTCACAGGCAACTGGCTGGCAAAGCCAATGGCCGACCCTAGCGAAGTACTGTAAATTTCCCCATCCCTAGTGACAATGCATAGATCATCATCACTACTGTATAATTAATCCTAAATGAAAAATCTACTTTGGACAATTTTTTTTTGTAAAATTCTGAACAAATGTGATTTGTTCAGAATTGGTTCACACATCTCTAGTTATGGCATTAAGTGGACTAAACCCATCTCCAAGGATCACACTACAATATGTTCCCGATTTAAATTTGGCCACTTCTATCCTTGATAGATTCATATTTTCATATTTGAAAGTTTAGAATGTAGGCTTTAGAAGAAGACATGAGTGTTGCCCAGTGGGAGATATTTGGGCACTACCAAAGCTGCATAAACAGGTGTAATACAATAGAGATGTGTGCTCCCCCCGGAATGCAACATTAGAAGACCAATACTGAACAGAGCCACTGTATAATCAATGAAAGCGCAGCCATATCTGATCAAATCACGATTTAGTTAAAAGTTAAAATTGAGCATAGTGTTGAGTATAATTCTTGAACATCTGTCTCTAATACCTTGGAGCATCTGCTTAGTATCTGATGTATAAACAAAACATGAATTCATTCTATGCTTTCACTGTTAATTCGCCTTTGTTAGGGTGCTGGAGTATTAGGAATCATGTGCTTGTTTTATGTCTGTCTGAGTGAAAACCTCTGCAGAACATAAACCAGGAATGAAAGGAGCCACTTCTGGGACAAAAACACTCTGCCGTGTAAACAACAACAGGTGACCATA
The DNA here is from genome assembly GCF_027789765.1 of Dendropsophus ebraccatus. Lineage (NCBI taxonomy): Eukaryota > Metazoa > Chordata > Amphibia > Anura > Hylidae > Dendropsophus > Dendropsophus ebraccatus. Next base: position 81,647,259 of record NC_091457.1, read on the forward strand.
TTTCTTTCCCAAACTCAAAATGTGTGTTGGAAATGTAGGCTGTCAGTGGAGGCATAAAGAAAGCTCTCTGGTCCTGAGCACAAAATTGATGTTGTTCCAACATATATCACTCCAGAGAATGTTTATTCCTTCACAGCAAGACTATCCCAACAGAGCTTGCAATGAATTCTACAGTAAATGTGCAACTAACCCCTTCTTTCTTTTCTGGACATAGAGGTGGTGTTGAATAGAATTAAAGTGAGTGAAATAGGGTACCAGAGAACTGTGCAAGAACCCCTAGAGTCATGTGCCTCTGATAGAATAATGCCTCTGATAAAAAGTATTTTTCATTGGAGGACCTGCATTACCCAGACAATGCATTTATTTGAATTGGAAAATACAATACTTAAAGGGTACCTATCATTTAAACAAACTACTGACATGTCAGAGGTTTGTACCAGTCGGTGTCCAGATGTGAGACCCCCACCAATCGTTATAATGAAGGGTCAAATGCACACAGTAGCCCCTTCATCTCCGTCCCACTGCTAAAGTAGCAGTTGACAGAATTGTATTGGATCTATAGAGCTATATACCTATGGAACGTCCGATACAACGATTACCGGAGATTTCATAGGGCGCCTCTATAGTATATAGTAATAGCACATAGTATAATTTACAATTTACATTTAATTTAAATGAAGTTTATTGCAGGTAAAATTGTTATTCAAGACCTTGGTCCCTTGGGTCCTAGGTTTAATGTCATCACCACAAGTGGGGAGAAGCTGCTTAATATTCAGAGTTGAGCATGCTGCACCTTCCCTGTGAACAGCTGTTACATCTTAAGGTGTATTCACATCCTCCACCTCTTCGGTGATGGGTGATATTGTAGTTATCATTTCCTGGAGTTGCTTTGTCTGCAGTTATCGCTCTTACTTATTCCTTTAGTCAATAATGAAAAGAGTCTTCACCCTATTGCTGTCTGTAGAGCAGAATCAGAATCTACACGCCACTTTGACTTTAATGAGGTATAAGCTTGAGGGACACTTCTCATTTGCTCATGTCATATCACATGAATAACACCTGTACGCCTCATGGAAGTGACATCCACTACTCAGTATACAAAATGAGTCATCTTTCCAAGTCGCCACTTGAAAGCTCTTAACAAAGCAGGTCTTCTAGAAACAATTTTTAACAATTGAATAAGCAGTGAGTCCCATTAGGAATAGTGCTGGAGCTTTAGGTAGGCTCTAAACCCTTGAAGCCTAACTCTGTTGCCTGTGAAATTAAAATTAGAGTTTATATCAACTCAGGTTAAAACACAGACATACAGATTGGGGCATTAAGCAGTATTTTTTGGAGTAGTTCTGGAAAGCTCAGTTTATTGAAAAAGAAAATTTGCCTAGGGTGGGATAACCCATGAATCCTTTTACATAATAGTCTCCAATCACTTCTCATTAGTAAAATTTACTTATTTTAAGTAAGCCATTACTAAAAAGCGTATAAATCAGTGAAGATGAGAACATTGGAATAATCAGGCTCATCACAATGTACTGCACTTGGTTCCTGGAATATTTTTGTTTTGTCAAGTCCTTTTTTGTCTTGAAACAACAGTGATTCTGCATCTAACACTTTAATAACAAGGCATTAGACTGAGTTTCCACATATGCATTCAGAATGCCATCTGAACTCTGTGAAAACAACAACAGCCCCACTTCTTCCCAATAGACGATAATCCTGGCAACATTGTGCAGCTATTTGGGGAGAACTGTGGGCATGGTTTCCACTATGTTCAGATCACATTTGTGGAAACACAGTCCTACAGTAACATTGTGGATATCTTAACCAGTCCTATTTAAATGTTATCTACTGTGTACAGAAATATCCGATTCAACTTGACATAAGTAACAGACTTAGAACAGACAACTCTGCAGCTCCGTGGCTGGTCATTTCACCTTATTTAGCAAATACAGTTCTCTCGTGGGATGTCAATGTCAATGCACAGAATTTACTCTGGGCCTTTTAAGAGTGACGTCCAAAATGCACTGACCTATCAGGGGGGCCCATCCTAATAGAGAAAAGGTCCACTGCCTGTTCCCACAGCAAGAAGACAAAGTACACCACCCATACCCACAGCATTAGGGTGAAGGAAGGAGAAGTTATCTCTAGCCAGTACTTACAGTTACCAGTAGTTATAGTTATATTTAAAATAAATATACTTAAAGAGTCACTGTCGTATTTTTTTTTTTCTTTTTGCAGAAATCAATAGTCCAGGCGATTTTAAGAAACTTTGTAATTGGGTTTATTAGCCAAATCTGCCATTATCTGCATGTAAAAAGCCTTTTCCCAGGTCCCCCCCTCCTTCTTCTTTTTCATCCACTCCAAAAAATCTGAAAATTGTGACTTGTTGCAGGAGTCGTACCCTGTCTGCTCTAGGGAGAGGGGAGGGGGGAGGAGGAAGGAGGGAGTTAGCCAGCAGCAGAAAGCAGATAACAGAGGATTACAGGCACTGAGCTGGGTGACAGCTGTAATCTGAGCTCAGACAGGTCACTGGTGATGGTCAGAAGAGATAACGGGTGAGGGATTTGTAGATTAACTCTTTGTTGTCCTGTTTTGGTCTTTTCTTTAGCTCTCTCCATAGGAGAACAATGAAGACAGGGGGGAGAGCTTCAAACTGCTTCTTCATGATAAAAATGCATTTTTCGGATAATAAACCCAATTACAAAGTTTCTTAAAATCGCCTGAACTATTGATTTCTGCAAAAAAAAAAATTCACGACAGTGACACTTTAACCCCTTAGTGACCGCCGATACGGCTTTTTACGGCGGTCACTAATGGTCCTTATTCTGCTGCCATCAGCTTTTTACGGCGATGGCAGAGAATAAGGCTGCGGGGCCGGGACGGCCCCCACCCCATCCCCCCGGCTACCGGACGTAGCTGAGGGGTTGGGGCAGTGTGTGGGGTCCGTCCCGCCCCCCCCCCCCTTACCGACGATCGCCGCTATTAACGTTATAGCGGCGGCCGTCGGTAAAGGAGATTACCGGTGCTGCCGCCGCCTTTCATCTCCCCCCGCCGTGAATCTACGGCGGGGGGAGATGAAATAAATGTCCCCCAGACCTCAGATCAGCCCCCCCTAGTAGGGCGATCTCTAACCCCCCTCCCCCGGCGGCCATCATTTCCAAGATGGCCGCCGACATCGCTGTGAACCGACTAATGTTGGTTCACAGCGATGGAAAAGTTAAAATGAATGAAAGCCCCATGCTCTCCGCCACCGGAGGTAGCGGAGAGCATGGGGCAGTCATCGGGGACCCCCCCTGTGGGGTCCCGGTACAAGCGATCAGCGGTATATACTATATACCGCTGATCGCTTGTACCATGTGCTCCCGGCACTTTTTATCCCCTGTCACCATGAATGATTGGTGACAGGGGATAAAAAGTGATGTCCCCCCACCCCCCAAGTCGCCCCCCAACCCCCCTGTCACCCCCGTCCCCCAGTCACCCCCCCTTCCCCATATACTCACCTGCTCCTGGAGCTCCGTCCTCCTCGACGTCCTGGCTGGTTATGAAGTGCGCATGCGCTCCACAACCAGCCAAGCTCTGAAAATTTAAAGTGACAGAGACCAATTTGGTCTCTGTCACTGAACTATGATTACTGTGATAGAAAATATCAAAGTAATCATAGTAATACAGTGAAAATGAATGTATAAAGTACAAAAAGTGACAAACATACAAAAAAATAAAACACACACTTTTTATTATAGTAATAATTGCAGTTTACTCCCAAATTACCCCTAACCCCTCCCCAGATTACCCGTAACCACCGCACGTTGCCCGTAACCACCGCACGTTGCCCGTAACCACCGCACGTTGCCAGTGACCCCCTCCTGATTGCCCGTAACCACCCCAAATTACATGTACCCACCCCAGATTACCTATAAGCACTTCAGTTTATCAGTAACAATCCCAGATTGTCTGTAACCCTTCCAGGTTGCACATAACCCCCCCAGGTTCCCCGTAATCATGCCAGATTACATGTACCCCCCCCAGATTGCACGTAACCACCGCGCGTTGCCTCTGCCCACGCCACGATGCCTCTGCCCACGCCACGATGCCTCTGACCACGCCACGGTGCCTCTGACCACCGCACGTCGCCTCTGACCACCGCACGTCGCCTCTGACCACCGCACGTCGCCTCTGACCACCACACGTCGCCTCTGACCACCACACGTCGCCTCTGACCATGCCACGGCGCCTCTGACCACCCCAAATTGCCAATGACCCCCTCCAGATTGCGGTGCCCATGCCAGATTACAGGTATCCACTCCAGATTGCCTATAAGAACTTCAGTTTATCCGTAACCACCCCACATTGCCTGTAACCACCCCACGTTGCCCGTAACCACCCCAGATTGTCAGTAAGCACTGCAGGTTGCCCGTAACCACCCCACGTTGCCCGTAACCACCCCAGATTGTCTGTAAGCACTGCAGGTTGCCCGTAACCACCCCACGTTGCCCGTAACCACCCCAGATTGTCTGTAAGCACTGCAGGTTGCCCGTAACCACCCCACGTTGCCCGTATCCACCCCAGATTGTCTGTATGCACTGTAGGTTGCCCGTAACCACCCCACGTTTCCCGTAACCATCCCAGATTGTCTGTAAGCACAGCAGATTGCCCGTAACCAGCCCACGTTGCCTGTAACCAGCCCACGTTGCCTGTAACCAGCCCACGTTGCCTGTAACCACCCCACGTTGCCGTAACCACAGCAGGTTGCCCGTGACCACCACACGTTGCCCATAACCACCCCTCGTTGCCCGTAACCACCCCACGTTGCCTGTAACCACCCCAGGTTGCCGTAACCACAGCAGGTTGCCCGTGACCACCCCATGTTGTCCGTAACCACCCCAGATTACCTGTAACCACCTCAGGTTGCCCATAACCACCCCAGGTTGCCCGTGACCACCCCACATTACCTGTAATCTAATTTTTTTATCTTATTTTAGTAACTGCGCTATTCTAATAACCATTACTAGCTGCGGTTTTGCTCCTGTAAATTGGTGCTCCTTCCCTTCTGAGCCCTGCTGTGTGCCCATACAGTGGTTTATGCCCACATATGGGGTACCGTTGTACTCAGGAGAACCTGCGTTACAGATTTTGGGGTACGTTTTCTCTCCTGTTCCTCGTCAAATTGAGAAATTTCAAACTAAACCAACATATTATTGGAAAAATTAGAGTTTTTCATTTTTACTGGCCAATTTTGAATACTTTCCTCTAATACCTGTGGGGTATAAATGGTCACCACACCCCAAGATGAATTCTTTGAGGGGTGCACTTTCCAAAATGGGGTGACTTTTGGGGGGAATCTATTCTGCTGACACTACAGGGGCTCTGCAAACGCACCTGGCGCTCAGAAACTTATTCAGAAAAATCTGCACTGAAAATGCTAATTGGCGCTCCTTCCCTTCTGAGCCCGGCTGTGTGCCCATGCAGTGGTTTATGCCCACATATGGGGTACCGTTCTACTCAGGAGAACCTGCTTTACATATATTGGGGTGACATTTCTCTCCTGTTCCTCGAGAAATTGAGAAATTTCAAACTAAAGAAACATATTATTGGAAAAAATCGAGTTTTTCATTTTTACTGTCTACTTTTGAATACTTTCCTCAAACACCTGTGGGGTTAAAATGCTCACCACACCCCAAAATAAATTCTTTGAGGGGTGCACTTTCTAAAATGGGGTGACTTATTGGGAGATTTTACTCTGCGGACACTACAGGGGCTCTGCAAACGCACCTGGCGCTCGGAAACTTCTTCAGCAAAATCTGCATTGAAAAAGCTAATTGGCGCTCCTTTCCTTCTGAGCCCTCCTGTGTGCCCATGCAGTGGTTTATGCCCACATATGAGGTACCTTTTCACTTAGGAGAACCTGCGTTACAAATTTTGGGGTACTTTTTTCCTCTTGTTCCTCGTGAAATTGAGAAATTTCAAACTAAACGAACATATTATTGGAAGAATTCGAGTTTTTCATTTTTACTGTCTTCTTTTGAATACTTTCCTGTAATACCTGTGGGGTCAAAATGGTCACCACACACCAAGATGAATTCTTTGAGGGGTGTACTTTCCAAAATGTGGTGACTTATGGGTTTTTTTTCTCTCTGCTGACATTACAGGGGGAACTGCAAACGCACCTGGCGCTCAGAAACTCCTTCAGCAAAATTTGCATTGGAAAAGCTAATTGGCGCTCCCTTCCTTCTGAGCCCTGCTGTGTGCCCATACAGTGGTTTACGCCCACATATGGGGTACCGTTGTACTCAAGAGAACCTGCATTAGAAATTTTGGGGTGCTTTTTGTCTCATATTCCTTTTGACAATGAGAAACTTTAATCTAAACGTATATATTATTGGAAAATTAAAATTTTCAATTTTTTTACTGCCTAATTGTGAATACTTTCCTCCAGCCCCTGTAGGGTTAAAATGCTCATTATACCCCTAGATTAATTCTTTAAGGTGTGTAGTTTCCAAAATGGGGTCACTTATGGGGGTTTTCAGGATACCAGACTTCTAAATCCATTTAAAAAAAGAACTGGTCCCTAAAAAAATCAGTTTCACGAAAATGTGATAATTTGCTGATAAATTTCTAAGCCCCATAACACCCTAAAAAAGTAAAATATGTTTACCAAATTATGCCAGAATAAAGAAGACATATTGGTAATGTGACTTAGTAACTAATTTATGTGCTACGACTTTCTTTTTTTAGAAGCAGAGAATTTCAAAGTTCATAAAATGCTAATTTTTTAAATTTTTCATGATATTTTGATGTTTTTCACAAAAAACACACAAAGTAGTGACCAAATTTTGCCACTAACATAAAGTGCCATATGTCACGAAAAAAGAATCTCGGAATCGCTAGCATACGTTAAAGCATCACTGAGCTATAAGAGCATAAAGTGAGACAGGTCAGATTTTGAAAAATTAGCCTGGTCATTAAGGCCCAAACTAGCTGCAGCACGAAGGGGTTAACAATGTTTATCCTGTAGCTACCAGTTTTAAATTTTTCATTCGAAAAGGATCTGAATTTATTGTATATATATATATATATATATATATATATATATATATATATATATATATATGATTTTTAAAGACCAGCGTACTTTTACACCAATTTAAAATTATGCCCCGTCCCCTATTCACAGGCCGAATTCACTAAGAGCCAGACACCTCCCAGTGAATCCATCTGGCCAGACGCATGACCCTGCGCCCAGTGTAACAAATCTACACCTGCTTCCAGCAGGTGTAGATTTGGATACTGATAAATCATGATAAATGAGGCGCATGAGGAGGCCCCGCCTTGCCCCACCCTCTGAGCGCCCCCTGCCCGCCCATCAGGTGAGCAGGGGATACAGCAGGCATACACCAGGGAGAAGGGGAGAATCTACGCCTTCTCACTGGCGTACACCCCTGCCGTAACTTTGATAAATGTGCACCATAGTGTCTCATTGTGTCCTGGGTGCTCTGCCAACATACTATTGTCCAGTAGCCTTAGTTCCTCTGTCTGTATAAGAAGGCTATTTCATCAGGCTATTTTATATAAAGATGAAGAAGTCCTAAAATATCTATTTAGCATCTAGTATTAGAGGAGCACAATCATGATATTTTACCTGTAGCCAAATTTTGCACATCATAGTTTCAGAGATTGATTATTAGGTTGTTACCACAGGAACAAAGTGGGCAGAGGTGTAGCTAGGCTCTCCTGCACCCGGGGCAAAGATTCAATTTGGGTGATAACAAAAGGGAAACACATCATAGATATGTATGTATCTGTGCTGTAAGTATCCTGTTCACAAGCATCCTCTTCTCCAGTCCTCCAGCTGCTGCCTGTATCTTCAGACCGTCTGATAACCATAGAAGGGGGGGGGGGCTGAACATAGAGCTGCCGCGAAGACTGGAGGAGAGGATGCCGGATCACAAGCACCGACACTGACTCAACAATCTCCATCCACTGAATTAAAAAAGAGAGGTTGGGAGGCAAACTTCTTTAACATAGCTTACTGGAGTAAGGTTACATACTTCCTCCTGTCCACTCCTTATAAACTCTCCCCTTCTTTTTTTTCTCAAACACATTAACCACTATGCTGTCTTCCCTTTCTTCTTAATCCTTTCCCACTTGCCCCCTGATTCCCCATGAGCCAAGTGCGAGACTTGACTTCACTGGGAAACTTCCTGGGGGAGAGTCATGGGACTAAATTTTCTTTTCCAGACATCTTAAAAACCAAGGGTATAACCTCTGCCACTACTACTATTACTACTACTACTATTACTACTACTTTTATTTGTTTAGTGACAACTATTTTGGCAGCACTTTACATAGTTTGCAATTTTGGTCCCTGACCCATTAGAGCTTACAATCTAAATTGACCTATCTGTATATTTTGGGTGTGGGGGTAAACCGGAGTACTCGGAGGAAACCCACGCAAACACGGAAAGAACATAGAAACTCTTTGCAAATGTTGCCATTGATGGGATGCAGCACCCTGCATGGATTGTAATGGTATAAAATCTTTGCTTCCTTACATGTTACCAATGCACCACAATGTTAACCCTTGCACTTACAAATGACCTTAGTGTATGCTGTTTAGCAGTGTAACAAACAACATTAGGCTGGGATGCAGGGACTGGGATATTGCACATCACTTCCTAAGTACAGATGTAGCCAGGGTTAACATGATCCCTGACACAATTGTTGCGTCAGGGATCATGTTAAAGGGGTAAAGGGGTGCTCCAGCGTGGGGGCACTTTTTGGTGGGGACCGGGGAGGAGGTGGCTGAAATAAAAGACGTCCACTTACCTCCCCGGTTCCAGCGGCGGGTCCCGCATCACGGCGCTCCGGTCCCCGGTTCCTGGGCGCTTCCAGGTGTCTGACACCGCCCGAGACGCTACGTCTCAGGGCCGCTCAGCCACTCAGTGAAGGAGGCGGGATCCGAGAGGACTTCAAACGCATCCCGCCTCCTTCACTGGCTGGCTGAGCGGACCTGAGACGTCACGTCTCAGGCCCGCGTCAGACACCCGGAAGCGGCCGGGGACCGGAGCGCCGTAATGCGGGACCCGTTGCTGGAACTGGGGAGGTAAGTGGACGTCTTTTATTTCAGCCACCTCCTCCCCAGTCCCCCCAAAAAAGTGCCCCCACGCTGGAGCACCCCTTTAACCCTGGCTACATCTGTACTTAGGAGCTGATGTGCAATATCCAAGTCAATTAGAGTGTCGAGTTAAATGCGTCATTGTGATCAAGTTAACACAGGCTACATCTTGTATGTAACAGGTAACGTGTGTAGCTACTGTACGTTGCCTGGTTTATGAGCTTTCTATGTACTGACTGAAAAGGATGAGGTCTCTAACAAGCCATTTTGCCATGGCCAGGAGTTTATACAGGTCTACAGCAATGGATTGAACCTTTTCACCTGAGGGATGGAAACTCCATCTACAGCTCTATAACCAGTAACTAAACTTTTCATTGTACTCCTGCTGGCTGATTATAAGCATGTCACCTGCTCATAATGATAGTAATTCCAATAATAATATTACTATAGAAATTACTTGCAGTACATTTCCTTATGATAATATTGTTTCACCAAACAGAAACTTCACTTTTTAGCTGCACTATTGCATCCTGTATAAGAGACAGGCGCACTTTAAATCTGTCCTCAGCGATGTGACACAAACCTCTGCTTACTGCATGTATATCTGGGGTGTGAAAATTGCTAGGCAAAGATTAGAAGAAGCAGTGAAGTGTGCAGACCTTGTAATGGGCATGTTAAGAAACATGTTCCACACTACGCCTATTATAAAAAAAATAGTGTATTAGCCACTTCACAGCCAAGGAGATAAAAACCAATTGCGGCATGTACAATTTAAACAGCTGGCATTGCTGTAAACTTGATTTGATTTTTGATATGGCTTATATTTTGCAATTTGTACCATATTACGGCTTCTCTCCTGGTCTGTAAGGAGCTGCTGTCACAGCTGATTGTCATTGCTGTGCAGTCACAAGGGATACTGGGAATCAAGCGTGCAAATGATCAGTGTGGACTCCCGGGCAGGTACTCTGTGGGATAGTGAGGCTCCTCAGCCAACGATGCCGTCACTGTTTTTGCCTTAGAGATGCCAACAAAAAGGGAAAAAGAAGTCTAAACAGCAGTTATCCAGTTTTCACAGTACAATATTATGTTACAGTGTAGTACGGCAGATGTCCCATTGTGGGGATTTTCCAACATTCCAATATTTAGTTTTGTTGTGGATTTTGGCTTGAAAAATATTTGTATCCTCATACTATGGTATGCGGTGTCTTGCTATGCAAACTTGTGCTGGAAAATCACGCATTGTTTGAAGGACATTACAATTTTATCTGATATATTATTGCAGTAAATCACACATCTGCGTTTGGGGGGGGGGGCACTTTATGTTATATGTGGCTTTAATAGAATCCTATAGGTTAAGAAATTACAAACATATATACCTACTCCTAACAATCATAGTAATTAAAACAAACTGCTGACTCTGTTCGATAGCTGTTGGGTCAAATTATCACATGGTACCTTTCATATGTATGTTTGTACCTTTGTTACGTAGAAAAATGTTTTTACTATGCAAAGTATAAAAGGGGCATTCCGCAAAACCTGTACTGCTGAGGGCTGTAAGGTTACTTCCTTTCTCTACCATAATGATCTCTGCTTCATTGATAGCTGAAACCTACTGTAAGGGGGGTATTGCATGGAACGATTATCGTTTGAAAAATAGTTAAATTGTTCAGATTTGAACGATAATCAGTTAGTGTAATAGCAAAGAAACGATTAATCGACCAACGAGAAATCGTTGGTCGATTAATAGATTTGGACCTATGTTTATCGTTGATCGTTTGAAAATCGTTTGCATGTAATAAGACATGGTTCAGTGGTTCACAGTAGGGGCAAACGCAGTAGCGGTGACAGGACGAACGCAATAACGATAATAAGCAACGATTATCGTTCCATGTAATTGGGTGAATGATTTCAGGTCGTTCGCCATAGCGGTATTTTGAGTTCGTTTATCGTTTAAAAATCGCTTTGTGGAATAGTACTCTAAGTCCCAAGCAAGATCAGTGATCACAGGGGGCAGTAAGGAGGTGCTACAGCCCTCAGCACATCAAGAGCTTGGGAAAGCCTTTATGCCACTTTGCACTGGAGAATAAAAGCTTTTTCTACATTATGGAAGCACAGACAGATATATGAAAGGTACCGGGATCTCCTTGACCTAACAGCTATTTAACAGCAGTTTGGAATTTTAGCTGACAGATTTAGAACCCTATGGCTATGTTCCCATGTTAGGAAAATATCAGGTAAATAAGGATCTATGTAGACGGCCGTCTTTCACAATATTTCCCCGAAGTGGGAACATAGCCTATAAATGTGATTGTATTCAAGATGTGTCTGTAGACGGGAACCAAGATATGTGAAGTAAAGTTCTCCTGACCTTTGCAGTAATCCAGCTTTCCTTGCAACACGCTCAGATCCCCAGTGGCTGCCCTACATATTTGCTGCTCTGGTTACAAGCTGCCTCAAGCTGTTTTTAGACACTCTATACATCTCCAGCCTGGCATCCATCCAAATGCTGGCACTGATGTCTATATGCCATTAGCCCCAAAAAGCCATTCATGATATGTCCAGTTTGTTAAAAAAAAAAAAAAAAAAACGGGCTAAGGGATGAGTAGATAGAGGGTCCACATATACCTGGAGAGGGACCTGAGTGCTGTATTCCTTTTAGCTTAAAAAGATGCAGAATGCAATGGTGTGGCCTCTCCTACAAGTCAAGGGGCTAAGAAGCAGGATGATAGGTGTCTTCCTGACAGGGATGACAAACCATCATCAGAAGAGGTATATACTTTGAATTTAGATAAACTATATACATCTATAAAAGTCCAAAACCGGATAAAGTCAAAAGATCATCAAATTAAAGTGCCAGGGCCCCAGTGTAAAACTACATGTACATTGGCCATGTGCCATTTACAATAATGGTGTCTTCTTATGTGTCAAAGGGGCTTTAGGGACCCCTTAGGTCCCGGGCCTGGGTGCATCTGCAACCTCTGTGCCTCATATTTCTACTCCTATAGTGAGCTCCTCTGCACTGCATTGTTATCACTCATATATTATAATATCTTCACTCTCAGACTGTAGCAAAGCTTGCATGCTCCGGGAAATGTTTATTTTGCTTTGACAAACTCACTGTGACCTTTACATGATTCCAAACACCCGAGAGCGCGGAAACCCATTGTGTACGCCTTGTCACCTGCATTCTGTCTTTGCACCGACCTGCAGAGCAGTACTGTACACAAGGAGTTGTAGAACATGACCCCCCCCCCCCCCCCAACTGCTGTATCTGACAAACGCAGGTCATTGATCCAGGGATTTTTCCTGATTGCCATGTATGGAGTCCAGAGGAAAATGTCCCCCTCTGTCTCATGTTTTTATTTTTTTCTTCCTTAGGATCAATGGCAGAGGAGAACGGGCTAAACTTTATGGAGTAAAAATTTTTTTAAAAACTTATGTTATCTTTATTACTACTTGACAAACAAAACTTACTACATTTGACAAACTCTGCTTTACTACACCTACCAAACTTTCCCTGGTACATGTTGCAACTCACATGTACTGAAACAGACAAAATCAACACTCTTGCATGTGACCAGCTCTATTACACATTACAAACTCTGCACCTGACAAACTTAAAGTGTAACTGTTGTTATAACTTTCAAAATCTAAATCAACAGTTAATGTGAAACAAAGCTTTCCATATACATTCATTATTTTTTTGTTGTTGTTATCAGGCTGTAAAATCCAGGTCCAGTCTCCTGAAGGCAGATTTTCTGACTTGTGCTGGTTGGAAAAAAAAACAAAAAACACTCTAAACACAGGAATTCCGGCCAGTACAGAGAGTCACAGCTCAATGTGTCCATCAGTCACATGACTGTCGTCTCTCTGTGAGCGCTCAGATGGCCTGGGATACACAGGACTTCCTGTTTTCCAACTCTCTCCTGTTTTTGGAGAAAAAAAGTCAGAAAACAGGAAGTTCTGTGTTTTCCATGATAACTAAAAAATAAATAATAAATGTAAGTTGAAAACTTGCTTTATATCACATCTACTGTTGATTTAGATTTGAAAGTTATAATGACAGGGACACTTTAATCTTGCTACATCTTAGAAACTCAGCTTTATGTGACAAATCAACTCTGCTATATATTACAAGCTAAACCCTACTAGTTCTAAAACTCAACACCTGTACATGTTGCAAACTCTGCAATATATCAAATCTGCACCCTGTAACAAATATAGCTCCCTTACACCTCACTAACTCATCTTAGCTACATCTGACAGCTATACTCTTTTACAACTATCAAACATATCTTCATTTGGCTAGATTAAATGATCTCTGCTACACTGGAGAAAGTCAGCTCCTCTACGCCTGACAAACACTGCTTTACTATACCTGACAGGCCCAGCTTTGCTACAACTGTATAAATATAATAAAAACTTGCTGTCCGCCAAGGCTTTTTTTTATTATTATTTACTAAGGGATTTGTAAGTAAAAAAGAATTGTTAGAATAAAAATAATCTGCAATCGATCTAATTAACCTTCCAATAGCGCAGCGTCACCTTCCAGTCACCAGAGATGTGTGAAAATCGCTGAGAAGTCAAGCAAGTTTTCGAGCCAGCAGAAAGTTCTCAGGATTCGTACAATTAGTTCTGACATTTCCAGAGCTGAAACCTTTCCAAATGGCTGCAGAAAGACATTGGCAGAATCCTTTTTTTCCCCATTTCCAGAGCTGTGTAACTGGCTGCAGTTACCTTCTTACATGACCCAAAGATCAGTGACAGTGTAATAGATTACATCACCAAAGAAGGATATCCAATGATATATTACTACATAGGTAGTAGACCAGAAATTGCCCTGCAGCACATCTCAACAACCATAGTTTTACATAGGACTGCAGATAAACCTCCCATAGTTTTGAAATGGAGCTCGAATGAAACATTGCTATGTGAAATCAGCTCTGCAACATTAGGCCCCATTGACACAATTTTAGAATGTACCACCGTAATTACAGATCCATTAGTATAGATAGAATCGTGGACCCAGTCACTTCAATAGGCCGTGGACTGTATGCATGAATGTCCATGTGGTAGAAATTATGCAAAAAATATACAACATCCTAGAAGTCTATGGATTAGACTATGGATGTGGATGAGGGGAGTAGTAGTAATACAGGGATAGATGAGTGGTGTAGTAGAAGTACAGGAATAGATGAGGGGTGTAGTAGTACAGGAACAGATGAGTGACACAGGTGTAGCTAGGAGTCATGGGGCCCCATGAAACCTTAAAAATTTGGAAGCTGGGGCAGAGTGGGGGAGACTGGGGCAGACTGGGGGTAGCAGGGGCAGACTAGGGATGACGGGCAGACTTGAGATGACTGGGGTAGCTGAGGCAGACTGGGGGTGACTGGGGGTAGCTGAGGCAGACTTGGGGTGACTGGGGGTAGCTGGGGCAGACTAGGGGTGACTGGAGCAGACTGGGGGTGACTGGGAGTAGCTGGGGCAGACTAGGGGTCACTGGAGCAGACTGGGGGTAGCTGGGGAAGATTGGGGGTGACTGGAGCAGATTGAGGATGACTGAAGCTGACTGGGGGTAGCTGGGGAAGACTGGGGGTGACTGGGGGTAGCTGAGGCAGACTGGGGGTGACTGGGGGTAGCTGGGGCAGACTAGGGGTGACTGGAGCAGACTGGGGGTGACTGGGAGTAGCTGGGGCAGACTAGGGGTCACTGGAGCAGACTGGGGGTAGCTGGGGAAGATTGGAGGTGACTGGAGCAGATTGAGGGTGACTGGGGGTAGCTGGGGCAGACTGGGGATGACTGGAGCAAACTGAGGGTGACTGAAGCTGACTGGGGGTAGCTGGGGAAGACTGGGGGTGACTGGGGGTAGCTGGGGCCAACTGGGGGTGACTGGAGTAGACTGAGAGTGACTGGAGTAGACTGGGGCAGACTGGGGGTGACTGGAGCAGACTGTGGGTGACTGGAGTAGACTGGGGTAGACTTAAGGTGAGTGGAGGGGACTGGGGGTGACTGGGGGTAGCTGGGGAAGACTGTAGGTGACAGGAGCAGACCGGGTGAGACTGGGGGAGACTGGGGCAGACTGGGGGTAGCTGGAGCAGAATGAGGGTGACTGGAGCAGATTGGGGGAGACTCGGGGTGACTCGAGCAGACTAGGGGGGTGACGGGGTTACGGGAGCAGACTGGGGGTTACAGGAGCAAACTGGGGGAGACTGGAGCAGACTGGGGGTGACTGGAGCAGACTGAGTGTGACTGGGAAGACTGGGGTAAGGGGCATAAGGGGGTAGCTGGGGAAGACTGGGGTGACTGGGCAGACTTTTTTTAGCTGGGGCAGACTGGGGGGTGACCTAGCCTCTCACACCAATGTATATAGCTTTACTTCCTCCACCATAATCCCCCTCATGTGGGCACCTCAGTACCTGTCTTCCTGCAGCACACGACTATCTTCACTTCATTTAGGCTCTTCTAGCCCATAGGCAGGAGTGGCATCCCTGCCAGGCCCTGTAGCTGGGAGGAGGGAGTGGAAACTAGTGGCTGCAGGCAGAATATACAGCCTCCAGCCAATACTGACAGCTTTACTTCTTAGGGTACTATTAAACGGAGCGATTTTTAACGATTAACGCCTCACGATAAACGATCGCAAACGAGACTGTTTATCTGAAATCGTTCACCATATTATACAGAACGATAATCGTTAGTTATGATTGTTACTAAGATCGTTATTGCGCTCGTTACTATGATCGTTTACTCCTTCTGATCCCAGCAAAACATTAAAGAATGTGCAATTACGCTGAACAATTAGTGAAAAATTGCAGAACTTGAGCGAACGAATGTGGAATTACAGCGAGCGATTAGCGAACGATTAGCGAGCGATTATAGTGCATCTACAGAATCATTTACTATATTTTTCTGCTGACTAGTGACATCTAGTGGTGGGACAGAACAAGTGTGGGGAATAGACCAGGGCCTATAGCACACATCTTACCCTGCACCCAGCTTTAGGTTTAGCTGACACTGCGGCTTTTTGTAGCACTAATGATTAATACTATTGGTTGACAGCTGCAGTACACAAGATTGCATAGAGCTTTAAAGCCATAGAGAGCGGCAGCAGACAGGGAGACATGTTTCTAGGTGCTGGGTAACAAGGAAGATACCAATAAACAAAGAAGCTGCTTTATCTATTACTCTTGTTATTACAGCATAGCACTGGTATCCTCATATGTAGCCTGTGTACACTTACAGCTTCTGCAGCCCCTATTACTAATACCACCCCCACACACGGGCCCAAACCTCAACATGTTTTGTTCTATTAGAAGCTCAGGTTTGGATGCCATATGCCCTATGTTGTATTACAACCTAAATTGACTGTTACACCCTACAGATGGAACAACTAACACAGAGTTAAGAATCCTATATATGGAAATTTCTGTTGCGTATCAGGTTCGTCTCACATCACCAGCTCGTTCTGCATGCAAATCAATTCACTCAAGACCCATTTACAAAATAAAAAATTAGAAAACTTGAGACTCGGCATCATAGAGAGTGTAATTTGGTGCGACTGTAACAAATCAGCTGCTTAGTATTATAACGAATATCACATCTTATTTCAGAGGGATTATTGCAATCACCATTAAAACCAGGCAGCTGCAATTAACATCAAATATTTGTTTTGGCCGTTTTAGTGTAAGAAAAACAAAACATGACAGCAAACACATCCGAGGCGTCTGATTCCAATCAATGGATTAAGACCGTAATAAAGGGGCACGAGGCAAGTGCCGTCCTCTGCTGTATCCATAATCAGAGTGTCCTGCTGCCACAAATCAGCCCGGCCCTGCACATCACCAATGACTTGATTTGTATATTAGCACAACACGAGAAGACGCAATCATCAGGGAAGTTAATGGGAAATCTCTCTGCTGCCGTTCAAGGGAAATATTACAATATCAGCAGGATCTGCTCAGTCACATATTAAGTGACTCCTGGGATTAACAATAGTTCAGCTGTAGAATCTGCGGAATTTATCATTTTAAAATCAGTTTTTTATTGTTATTATCAGTTTCTTTAAATTTAACATTTGTTTCCTACAGTGTAATGTTTTTAGTTTTATTGATATTACTTTGCTACTACTACACTTGCTACTATTACTACTACTTATAAAAAAAATAATAATAGTAACAACAACAATAGTAATAATGCTTTATTTTATTCAGCATGTTAAAAAAGTTTTTTTTTTATTTTTTTTTATTAAACCTAAATTCAAAGGAACAATACTTTTGTTTATTTTACCATCTCCGCTATATGAGGGCTTGTTAACAGCCCATTGGCATCCTTAGAACACAGGAGTATACATGATCACATGATTCTGATGAGCTGGCGTATAACAGCTTTGTGGCTGTTTAAAGGGGTACTTCAGTGAAAATTATTTTCTTTTTGTAATTTACTTCTATTAAAAAATCTCCAGTCTTCCAGTACTTATCAGCTGCTGTTGTTCTGCAGGAAGAGGTGCATTTCTTCCAGTCTGAAGAGCAGGTAAGTTTTTCAATGTGGATTTGCTTCTTTTCTTGACAGTTCCTGTCAAAGACAGAGGTGGCAGCAGAGAGCATTTTGTCAGACTGGACAGAATAGACCACCTCCTGCAGGACATACAGCAGCTGGTAAGTACTGAAAGACTGGAGATTTTTTTTTTAATAGTAAAGGGAAGTAAATTACAAATCTCTTGCACTTTCTGACACCAGTTGACACAAGGTTGTGTCCCGACCATTTTAGAAGTGTAATATGGAATTAATGGCCATTACGCTGCACATACTGTATATGGCAGATTGTGGGAAATAGTTGCCGACAGCAGTGTATATACATGGTAAATGTTGTGAAAGGCTAGATTAGCATCTTGAAAGTGGTAAATAAAAAAATCATATACTGTACTTTGTATTAGTAACAGTATATTAAAGGACAACTCCGGCCAAAAGCATTTTTAATATGTTACTAGTTAGGGAAAGTTAGACAAATTCCTAATATACATTAATTATGGGAAATGCACATATACTGCTATTTCCCTTAATTTAGTAGATCACAGAGACTTCAAAATCTCAGAAATTTGGTGACGTCACGAACCGGGATGTAATTCCAATGGAGTGTCCAGCAGGGGGCGCACTATATATAGAATTCAATAAGTACCATTGACTCCTATATATAGTGCGCCCCTGCTGGCCACTCCATTGGAATTACACCATATTTCGTCTATGGAATAGAGTCTGCACGCTGTACTACTCCCCCATCATCTATCTGCTCATAGGGGGGGGGGGGTCTCGAGGGGGGGGGGGAGTAGGCCCTGGTCTGAGGCCTACTCCCCCCCTGAGACCGGGGCCTCAATAACAGCGGCGGACCCGTCCGGACCCCCTGTCGCGGCCGCAGCCCCTGCTTGTCCGGTGGGTCCGCTGATGTTATTGAGGCCCAGGTCTCAGGGTGGGGAGTAGTCCCCGGTCTGAGGCCTCAGCGGACCCACCAGACGAGCAGGGGCGGCGGTGGTGATGGGGATAGCCCTGGTACTACTTCCCCATCATGGGCTCATAGTATGAACACATGATGGGGAAGTAGTACCAGGGCATATGTGGCGGCAGTGGGCGGGGGGTGGGTGGATTGGGGATGGCCCTGGTACTACTTCCCCATCATCTATCTGCTCATACTATGAGCAGATAGATGATGGGGGAGTAGTACAGTGTGCAGACTCATCTGTTCCATAGACTAATCAGGGTGTAATTCCAATGGAGTGTCCAGCAGGGGCGCACTATATATAGAAGTCAATGGTACTCATTAACTTCTATATATAGTGCGCCCCCTTCTGGACACTCCATTGGAATTACACTTCAGTTTGTGACGTCACCAAATTTCTGAGATTTTTAAGTCTCTGTGATCTACTAAATTAAGGGAAATAGCAGTAAATGTGCATTTCCCATAATTAATGTATATTAGGAATTTGTCTAACTTTCCCTAACTAATAACATATAAAAAATGTTTTTGCCCCAACTTCTCCTTTAACTGTAATATTGTATTTGAAGTTATCAAAAGTTTTTAAGAAAATGGTTGTGACTGAAAGGAGTTGTAAAATGTGTCGGGTATATTAAAGTCATGTGCCAGTATTTGGTGCAAAATATACATGCATATGTACACCAGCTAAGGGCTATGTTCTCACAACATTTTTTTCTCTCCGGTTTGAAAAGACAAAATGACGTCCATCATTTAGTTGTCTGGCCACCTGTCAGTGCAGTGAAGGCTGCTGGTACATTATTCTAGCCTAGGTGGACTGGTTGCCCTTTGGGTATGTCTTTAATCGAAAAGTCCATTCAATTTAATAGTAATTTGCCAAAGATGTCTGTGAATAGTTCTCATGATATTTTTAAGTCCGCGCAGACAACGTCTGTTATTTAATACATTGTGTGCAGTGGACGTCCATCATTCCAGTGACTTCAGTCTATTGCATTGAAGTCAATTAAATTGTGGCAATTGTGGCTTTTTAAATAGAAAAAAGTGGACGCCTTTTCAGTTTTTTGTGTACATAAGGCTCCGTTCCCACTGAGCAAAGGTAGCGGAATTCCGCGACGGAATTGTCCGCCGCGGAATGCCGTTAGCCTCCCGCTCATAATGGGACTCTATGGGAGACGCGCGCTCCTGCCCTGTCCGCGCTGAAGAATGAACATGTTCATTCTTCAGCGCGTACAGAGCAGCAGCGCGCGCCTCCCATAGACTCCCATTATGAGCGGGAGGCTAACGGCATTCCGCGGTGGACAATTCCGCTAGCTTTGCTCAGTGGGAACGGGGCCTAAGGTGGCATACATAGATAAATGTGTCGAGCATACCTAAAGAAATGTGCAGAATGGATCAACTATGCATCTTTGTGCATCATTTTTGCAAACATGTACTTTCAGGTATTCTATGAGACTTTGGCTAAGTTCACACAACGTTTTTTCAGCTCCGTTTAAAATGATGTCATTTAGAGTCAAAAATAACGGATGTCATTTAGCTGTCTGGACTCCCCTGCAATGACGGCTGTTTGTACATTATTCTAGTTTGGGTTTATTATTTGGACTTTGGATGCGGCTTAATTAAAAAGTCTATTGAATTTAATAGTAAAAACGGAGAAAGAACGATGAGAAAAGAAAAACTGTGTGTAAACAACTAATAAAAAATGTCCGCTGTTTGCAAAAGACATCTGAAAATAATTGTCATGATCATTATTTTGACGTCCACGGTGATAACGTCTGTTATTCAATACAGTGTGTATGCATTGGACGTCCATCTTTCCATTGACTGCAATGCATTGCATTGCAGTCAGTTAATCGCTGTAAAATTGGGCGTTATTTTAAATTGCAAAAGTGGACACCTTTTCTCTTATTTTGACGTTGTGTGAACATAACCTTTCACTAAATCTCCCCTATTACAAGAAATTTAATACTTAAACAGGAGCAAAAGTATTGGGGTGCATAGGTTATTATGGCACCCTGGACTAAGGTTAAGCATTTATAAGAAGACAGATGCTAGACATCTGGTGTTAGAGAATTTGCATTAGGACCCAAGTTATGCCTCCGTCTGTTTGCTCTTGGGGTTAAAATATAACAGAAGTAATGCAGAAGGTCTAATAATCCCCACTGGGCTTCAGTAACATGACTATTACATTCCTTCCACATGAAAATTAATAAAATGAATGCAAATAGAGTTAGACAAGACAGCAAATGAGAAACTGATTCTGATTGATTACAGGACTAGGGACAAAAATTGAATACTCGATATCTTACTTCTTAGTTGTAGACATTATGCCTTCACTTCACCTGATCAGATACACAAGGCATCAGCTTCACATACAGTACATCAGAATATTATTATAGCATTCATAGACTGAGAACCAACTTCTGTCAAATGAAATTATTTATTTCATTATCATCTGATTCCGGACTCCTAAGGCTGGGTTCTCACACAGTAACATAAAGGCTAAATAAGACTGTCATTTTAAGAGAAAATAAAACAATATGCCAACAGCTGGAAAAAAACAAGTACTAAATATTGAGCATGTTTGGACGGACACAATAAGATATTAGTTAAATGTTGGGAGGAAGGAGGTTAATTTACCCTCCTTGGATACTGTCGGGCAGCATCTTCTCTCTTCTGTTTCATTTTCCATTTTCTTTCAAGTGTTGATCAGTGCCTGAGGCAGGACAATCTACTGCAGCTGCCTATTGGCAGAGTGAAACTGCAGGAATATCTGCTCAGCCAATCAGTGACTGCAGCGGTGTCCCACCTTAGTCACTGAATGACTTATTGCCAGGAACCCCAAACAGTAAGCATAAACCCACCACCACCCCCACACCCACCCACTATGTTAAGGAATTTTATGTAAAATATACCCTTGGTGGCCTTAATATAACATAATAGAAAGTGTAAACCTTGACCCTGCTATATAAGCTAATAAATTCTATACCGCAAAAGTATTTAAAACTTCTCTGTAGACAGTAATATGCCTTGCTAGCTTATATTTACTGACACAATCTTGTAGCCCTGTCCGCTGTCTGCTAAGGAATGAACTGCAATATGATCCCTGACCTGAAACCAGAGAGCTTGCCAAATCTTTTAATGGACAAAAATACTGTATGTGGATGTGCAGAGCTGTTTTGAGCCTGAATCGGCTTCTAGGCAAGGTTTGCACATAGAAAAATAAAAGCTAAATTCCACAGTAATTCATATCTACAGCTTCATATCAGGTTACAAACCAAAGTTAGAGAGGGCGGAACCTACCCTGAGGAAACATCTGATGACGTGAAATGGCTGTAGGCCAGGTTCTGCTGCTTCTTACTCCTGTTTGTAACACACCACAAAGCAAAAATAAAGATGGATTTATACAGATGAGTGCAGTGGATAATATTTCTATTTTATCCATGGACACTGAGCATCAAGTGTTGCTATACTATTTATGTGACTTTTTAAATGGATTATTTTTATCACATGTAAATGGCAAATCCATTCCATGCTGCCTGAAGTATAAGTCATCGGGGTGGTCCTCTGCAAATTCTCCCTGCCCCACCAGCCTTGATTTGTAGATATCTCCCTGTCTGGGTATAGGGAAGCATAACTGAGTGTGTTTCGGTAAGGAAATTTGTGGTGTCCCACCACGGGTGTTTCTATTGCTTACACCCCTCGCAAAAGCCTGTACTTATTGTAAGTAAATAGTGATAACGTTTTGCCACTAGATGTCGCTATTGTAGATGTATGTACTCAGATATTGCACGGCTGAAGTATGGAAAGAGTTATTGTTTATTTGTGTGTCACATGGATCTGTGAACCTATGGGAGTCTCTTCTTCTTCTATCCTATCATCTCTCTCTTAACTTCTTCTTCATGCACTCGTCACCCATTCACAGCCCACCTTACAGGGAGCTGTAGATAGGAAATCACGTGGGTAGAGGAAGTGTAGGGGTTCTTTTGTATTGGATGTTGTAGGGGAAGGACGCAAGCTAGAACGCTCGCTACAGTGGTCCCTTTGGACCCTGGCCCCTGCTAGGTCCCCAGTCACAGTCTTAGTGAGGTTCACGTATGGTGAGGAAGCAAAACAAGATGCACCCAACAGTTTCTCTTCAAGTAATGTTACACAACACTATGCAGTGTTAAGACCTTCACAGGAGAGGACAAGTCGGAGATTATCTCAACCCACGCCGTGGACTAGGAGAGTCACAGTGCAGGACAGTATCCACTAAAGGCAAAGAAAGCTAGAAACTGATCTGGAGAGAGCAAAGTTGCTAAAAGCCTAGGAACTCTATCTCGCAGCACAGTTGTCAGCAGGAAATCCTCAGCATTCTGATCATCCCAGGTAACATGGTCTGGGGCTTTTGTCACCCTCTACGACAGGTCCCCCGACACTGGTAGGGCAAAAGGTGGTTCATTCCGACAAAAGGTCGATGCACGGGCACAAGCATTCTCTCCCAAGTATTCTCATATGTCTACCTCATCCTCCAACCTCCCGGCAGAGCATATTACTACTTGGGTTGGGACTCTCACAACATCCTCCTCTCTGCTCCTCTCCTTCTACGTATCTCTCAACACGCAACTCAGTCAGCGCAACTGTACTCCTCGCTATACTCTGGTCACAGATCTGGATCCTGTATTATTAAGTGTTTTACTAAGTTTGTTATCAAGTGTAACTTATACTGTCAAGGCAAAGCTGTATGTTCTGCTGCACCTAAGTACTTTCAGAGTAAACAAAAGATTATTTATGGTAGAGAGACTCTGTGATTCTTCGCCTAGCACCCACACAATATTCAGGCACTCCTTGGGACATTTCCCCTTTCTTTGGGTGGCAGTGCCAATAGTCCAGGAGGGTCACTAAACCACTCTGGCCCACTGTGATTACTACAACTCAAGGTAACCCATAGCAGCCCGGCAGGTCACTGACCACAGGGGAAAAGGTGTATCAATCCCTTTAAACTAAAAGCAGGTGTGCCATCATACCTGTTTGCCTAACCAGCACTGGCATCACGACACAACACCCTAGGGTCCGGCTACATCTTGGCCAACCACCACAAATGTGGCGTCACACCTCACCACCTAGCAAGTGGCCAGCCGTTCCTCCGCCATAGCACCTCGGGGGCTCACCACACATCACAAACATGAGGCCTCTGATTTACTCATTTTTTCTAGTAGCAAGCCACAGGCTGGAGCCTACTGTTTGGACATTGTACTGTACTGTACTGTAGGACATTGTAACCATATAATTCCCACTATAGCCCATAGTGAAGCAAAGACTGATCTTGGCCTTAACTAAAACAAACAGAGACACAAGGTGAATGTTAAGATGAATTTTGTCTCATTGTACACGTTCCCAACAAGCCGAGCCTTTCCCTGGAGATATCTTGTTTTAGAGACAGACACTTGAACTCCCCAT
Organism: Dendropsophus ebraccatus; assembly: GCF_027789765.1. NCBI lineage: Eukaryota > Metazoa > Chordata > Amphibia > Anura > Hylidae > Dendropsophus > Dendropsophus ebraccatus. The sequence goes on from NC_091457.1 coordinate 81,671,287, forward strand.
TCTGAATTTATTACAGGCTGTCTGGCACACTACAGCCACCTCTTCAGAAATTCACTACTAATTGCAATGTCATTTGCATATCAAAGTAAATTACATCCTAATCAAACATTCCACCGCCAGACACTTTCCTTATTTTAATGAAAATAAGATTTCTTCTCACATCCTAAACTAAATACTGGTTTATCTTTATGTTTTGGGGTCTTTTTAAGTCACATCCTATTTAACACTGAAGGGAAGGAATTGCCTTTTCTCTCCGTAGCTTCTGGCCTAATATTTAGATTTAACATTGTATATATTTATAGAGTGGAGTAATAAAAAAAGGAAAATAAGTAAATCTTCAGCTTGATGATATCTTATTTGCTACCAGGGCAGGGAAACGTTAAGACTAGCAGATGGAGGGGGAATTAAACCACTTAATGCTAAACTACTGAACCCCACAGATTGGAACACTTAAAGTGTAGCTGGTGTTTCAAAAGATTTTTTTTTTATAAACCAGCATGATTTTGTTACATTAACCCTCCCGAGTGGTGACAATGTCATCTGAGGGCTCTTACGGCTGTTATTTAGCCCCCTCCGTGGTTTAGAACTATTTCTCATTCTCTCCATTTTAACAGGACCAGAGCTGAGCTGTTTGCCAGCAGTGCACTCATAATTACTTTGTCCATTACTTCTCTAGCCATTAACAGAACAGCACAACACATCACATACTCCTCTCTGCTATGCCAAGACATAGGATCGGGGAAAGTGCAGTAAACTGGACAGGCTGGCACGGTGCAGGGGTGAAAATTTACAGTACTAGAAGATATGCAGAGAGAGAGAACAGTTTACCAATGTATTAGGTTTGCAAGGTGCTACCCTTACAGAAAGCAAAGATCGCAGCAAGGGAATGGTTACTCTAAGCATTGAGCTGCTGCCGTTGATTCTGCTGAGATGCTAAAGGGAAGGTGAGACAGGTACACTTGCATTTTCACAAGGAATAGCTACCCTGGGCTTTACGGGGGTGAGAGATAAGGGGAAAGCCATGATTTACCTTTAAGAAACAGTGTGGAACATTTTCAGCAGGCAGACTGACTCAGCTTACTGGTGGACAGCCTAGAATCTCTCCTGAATATAGCACTAGCTTACCCTTGCCCCCACCTACTATTATGTGTCCTGCTCTGTCTTATGGTTTGTTTACACATAGTAAAAGTAGCGTAATTCTGAGCTCAGCCGCAGAATGCTGCCTGCCATCTGTTTCAATAGGATGCCTTGCGCGCCTGCGCTTCTGCTGATCTCTGCAAAAAGAATTGACATGTCGATTATTTGAGCGAAGAGCTGCGGAAGTGGAGGCGCGCGAGCTCTCGAAATTCTGTCGATTTTACTGTGTTAACTGGCCCTTAGAGGCAGATTTCCCCTAATAACAGGCAGTGGACAGCTTATTGTGCATAAGTGAGACACCTAGTGGGTAAGAGTTTAGAGCTGTTTTTCTCTGATAGGTAGTCAGTAAATGGAAGTAAGTTTTTAAACAACAGTAACCTCTTAAAGTGTAACTAAAAGTAGGTTAGAAGTGTCTAACCAGCTCTTATGTCCCTATAGGGCATGGCATACTGAGGATGAAGGTAATGTTCCGACTTAATTTGTAGTTTAATTGTAAATAAGGCAGTTTGGCACAATGGGGCAGGACCGCCACCTTCAATGCATTGTACAGTGTCCATATTAGGACGTAGATAGAGGTCAGAGTGAAGAATCATTTTTACAGAAGTCTGACACCTGACCCCTGATTACGATAAAGTCAGAAGTCAAAGTCAAGAATCATTTTGACACAAGTGTGACACTTGACTCTGAGTATTGATAACTGACTTCTTATAACTGACTTCTGACTACCAACTTTGACTACTGACTTTGACTATTGACTTCTGACTTTGACTACTGACTACTCACTTACTGACTGACTTTTTCACTGACTGAGACTGGGGACCGCACGGGGCCCCGGTTGCAGTGATTGCATACTAGAGCTCAGTGCATATTGACACCACTGCTCTATCTGCAGCTGCAGGACTGACGCTGTTAGGGATGGGATGTGTGCGGCTGGACACGTTGATCTACAGCTGGATTCTGTTGGCCGTAGGTAGAAAATTTGCTCGTCACTTAGTGTTAAAGTCATTCACTGCAACCAGCGCCCGTGCAGTCCCCAGTCTTTGATGTAGGTAAAAACGGCCCTACAGAGACACTTATTTTTCATGCAGGGAAGCTTCAGGGCTCCACTCATTCAGTCAATGCTTCTGTTCCAGGTCAGCAATAGGTCAGTTGTTTGCAAAACTGTAACAAATACAATGTTTCAAAACTCAGCTCTATGAAATGAACAAGTGAGACAGGTTTTCTCACTTATGACAAGTCAGAGATCAGATATCACTTCATTTTGTTACCTGAATACTGCAAGCTAAAGACTGCCTAGCATTTGAAGTGAAAGTGAAATTCTAACTGAATAGGGACTTGTAATACCTACCTACTGACATTTCAGAGATCAGATGTCACAAATTATTTGATCAGAAGTCAGATATAAGTAGTCAGGAGTCAAAAGTCAGTTGTCAGGTGTCAATGCGCAGTAGTTAAAGTCAGAAGTCAGGAGTCAAAGTCAGTAGTCAAAGTCAGAAGTCAGTAGTCAAAGTCAGTACTCAGAAGTCAGTTATCAGACGTCAGTTGTCAATACTCAGAGTCAAGTGTCACACTTGTGTCAAAATGATTCTTCACTCTGACTTCTGACTATATCGGATACTAATCTGATGAAGAGGCTGTGCCTTGAAACACGTAATTCTTGCAGTAAAGTTCTGATTTTACATCCACCACTACTACTCCCATCATTTAATGAGTGAAACTCATCGGATGCCGTCAGCGCCACCAAAGTCCCATATCTTTTGCACGGCTGTAGCTGCAGACTGCAGAACCTTCTTCTGATTCTCCTGATTCTAACACACTATGTGTGCCCCAGTGTTTTTTTTTTTAATTCTTTCCAGTTGCACACTAATATGGACACTGTAGTATTGATATGCCTCAGTCTGCCCACCCCTTCCCGCCCACCCTTCTGTGGTCAAGCAATATCAAATATATATGGCTACGTGTAGGCACTAGAAACACACAGAGGTGTAAAGGAGGACATCATTGTAGTTAAGTATCATTGTGGTTGAGTGAGGGAAATAAAAACCAGTCTATAATACAATATGTTGTCAAAAGGAGTTTAAAATAGACTTTAGATTTCCTGCTAGTGCCATCTAATAATAACATGATACAACCAGTATATTATTACAAGGACCTTTCAGGAGTGACCGCTGAGAAGAACAGTCCACTACTCAGGCTCATCCATATCTTGTTTATACACTGCCATGTTTGAATTAGTTTATTTCTCTGCTTACCTAGCTATAGAAATAGTGTTTTTTTTTTTTATAGGACTGAATGTATTCCAGCAAGTAAAGGGCATTCACTCCTCTGGAGTCCACTGGTAGATGAAATTTGCAGAGTAAACACTTTTCTCATAGTCACAGCTGCACAACACAGGGAATTTGTCAGCTGCAATTCACATTCCAAACTGCTGACACTGTTATAAAGCCGTAAGGTCGGGGAGACACCTGGGACCTCTGATATATCTGTCTGTGCTTCCAGAATGTAGAAAAAAAACTTTTATTTTTCCCATACCAGACCCTGTTTGAGACTGTGGTGTGTGTGTGTGTGTGTGTGTGGGGGGGGGGGGGGGGGGTACCTCGTTGATTCCATGTATAGAATAAAAGCATTTCTCTAAATCCAGGAAGCACGGACAGATATATGAAAGGTAGAACATGTCTCCTTGACCTAACAGCTATCTAACAATGAGGCCATATTAAAAATCATTTTTTTTAATTGCCTAAATGTGTCCCCAATTCAGTATAACTGAATTGCCTAAATGTGAAGAGTAATGCTGTGTTTACACGGAACGATAATTCGCTCAATCAATCGTTTAACGATTTTGAAGCAACAATTTGGTTTTTATAACGATCAGCGTTTAGACGAATAAATCACTTGAAAATTCGTAAGAAAAAACGTTATTGTGATCGTTTTTAAGATCGCTTAAGCCCATCTTTTACATAGGGTAAATTGGTAAAAGACTGTTTACACAAAGCGATCTGTGAATTTTCAGCGAACGACGAACAACGATTTAAGAACATGTTGAAAGATCAAAATGAACGATTTCCCACTCATCGTTTGATCGTTTGCTGTGTTTACACGATACGTTTATAGTTCAAATGCGATCATTTATGCGAAAATTTGAAAGATAATCGTTTTGTGTAAACGCAGCAAAAGACCTGTCACTCACCATGTAGATTTACTCGTATAAAGCAGTTGGCTCATACTCAGGAGAATAGAATACAACAGACAACACAGCTAGACTGAAGTCACAGTGCATAGCTCTGTCCAAAGAAGTAGGCATCTAGAGTACAGCAGAACCGCAAAGCCAAAGCATCCTGCCTCATTCAATAATAATTTCCTTTAATTACTAATCTCAGGAAGTAATCAAAGTTTTCTGAAGTGCAGTCACAGAATCATTTATTCACTGGCATCACATCAATGATATGGCGGCCGTGCTGTAAAGCGATGAAACAGAACATAATGTTCATTTTCGCTGACAATTCTTAATAACGTAGGAATCAAGGATAAACTCTAATTTGGCATGTCACATGGCATGTCTAAAATAAAGCCCATCCATCACTCAATGGGGAAGAAATTTTCGGTCACGCTTAATACTGTTAGATTTTCTCCTGGCAGGCCAATAAAAATACTGATTGATACAAATCCCTGACACTCTGTAATGAGCCGTGGGTGCAACCGCTTTTAAGCTTTTATTTTTAAACAATGCATTAAATGTTTTAATTGCAAGCTCGGGAAAATGCGCAGCTTGTAAGAAATGCAGGCCGTTCTCCGTGACAATTGAATAATCTTTTGTATAGATTGATTTCCACTAGGTTTGGCTGGAACTACATGGATGGCATTTAGTATGCCTAATGCACCAGAGTTATGTTTCCACTTGCGCCAAAATGTAGGGGCATTGACAGAAAGACGTAATGTGCCTAACACTTGAAACTTTTGTGGGAGGATTCTCTATGATTAAGCCACATTAACAAGCTTTGGAATGCAGATTAAAGTGTATTTTTCATGAGGTCCTGCTGCTGAGCTGAGATTTCCTCTGTTAATCAGGTCTCCATGACACTGTAGGCCATGTTCAGATGGCGTATGAACTGCCGGTGTCAGTGAAGATCATCCTAGCCGGTACTGCAGTACGAGCCGGATGATCTTCATTTGTGCTGAATTGGGATGCGGTAGCATCCGTGTGCGCCCGCCTCCCAATTCACCATTGAACACATTGTAGAATGCGGCCAAGCCGCACTTTCCATTGTGTGACCAGTAAGGGATGTGCGGCATGTCAGTTTTTGAACGGCTGCTAGTTGTAGTGTGCACCATCCCTAGTGGATAAGAATAGGAGTCTCAAGCATTATGATCTCATGGCATGTTCGTAGCCATGAGGACACAAACTTTTGGATTACCAGAAGAAATCTCTGCTGATATGGCAGTGGGCCATTATGATAGGTACTTTTTAAAGTCCGCCAACTAATAGCTGGTCGTAGACCTGACAATGTAATAATGCACCAGTTTTATCAAAAAGTGGGAACCACTGTGGTAAATCTGGTGAAGTTGTAGGGAAGCTAGAAGTCTAAACTGTCTAGAATTAGGCATTTTAGAAAATCTTTCCATTCAGAGGTGAACACTCAATCCTAATTATGTACTACTAGTATGGGTGCAAGTCTCATTATAGGAGAAAGCTCTGACATACTATATAAAGCCCCTTAAACTTGAGTATACTTTAAACATTTTTGGTGTTTTATATAGTAACTGTTCTTATTTTTTTTTCCTTTCTTGTTTCAAAATCTTTTCCCTTTGAGAACTCTTTCTTTTCATGTCTGAGGGTAAAGAATTTGTGGTTTGCCAATGACTAATCGAGCTTTTAAAAATAGACATGGCAAATCCAGGCTCACCTGTCGCTTAGTCATATACTTAAAGGAAAGTGTTTTTTTTTTCTTTCATAAAGGTATAATAGGAAATCATAAGAGTAAAATGCTGGAAATACAAGGCTGGAGAACCTTATACAGTGCTGATAATCAAAAGCCAGAAACATTTTTGCACAGTATGAAATGAAAAGAATATATACGTGTGTACAGAGTTAAAAGTCAATGGGATTATAAGGGACTTCCAGGGACATGACAATCATGGCCTGTTTAGGTAGAAGGTATCACTCATTTGCCAAGCAGTAGTGCTGTAGAAGAATTAAAGGGGTTACCCAGCGCTTTTCCCCCACTCTTGTCTCCAGTTCAGGTGTGGTTTCTTAAATGGAACTGAGTTTCAAACCCCACCCAATCTGGAGACAAGAGCGGTGCAAAAGTGGCCATGTTTTTGTAGCACTGGATAACCCCTTTTGGCCCTCTAGCTGTTGCAAAACTACAATTCCCATCATCTGATTATTGTTACCACAGCTTATTATCAGAGGAGAGGACCCTTTTAAGGGGGGGGGGGGTGAAGAAACTTCTTAAAATATGTTAGAATTTTCCTACCATCTAGTGGTTTATTGATTTCTGTCAAAGTTCTCTATAGGTTGGTGATCAGCAGAATATTTTAGATGACATTTACCCCCAATGCTTAAACACAAAGTACAACCATTGCAAATCTTGCAAAAAAAAAAAAGAAAAAAAGGCAGATCATCCTGATGAATGGAGCCCAGGAAGATTGTATAGATAAGCATCCAAAGTGAAGCAATACAATGATCTCTCCCTAAAATCCAGCTGACTCTGCGTGTTGTGTGTGACAATGAGCTAAACAGAGAATTAGCAGCCGTGTTTAATATGTCTGTCTTTAACCCCAGTGATTTACTGTGCCAAGTAATGGTTCCTGAAAGTGGTCTGATTCTGTTCACATCATCTCAGGGATGAAGAAAACATTCAAGTGTATTCTGTTCTTATCACTCAAGGACAAAACCTCTCACTTATTGTAGACGAGCTGTCATACGCTTTGTGAAACCATGGGGATTTGTACCCTACCACTCTCAGACATTATTATCAATGACCCCTCGGGAAATGGAGCTAAGGTTTTATACACTGTCCTCATGTCACCCACATACAAATGACAGTAGGATTTTTTTTACAATCTACTATAAATAACAGTATATTACAAATAAGGAGATAATACACCTGAACACTACTTAAACCATGTACAGTCATCACCGATGCAGTCAGGGCTCGAGGATGATATGTGTATTACTGCACAGTTTCAGTCTCCATTTATAACAAAATGGAATAATAAACATTAATAAGTGATGTGTACTGTTTTGACTTTAAGAGCCTTCTCCTGAGATCATAGCTCTGTGGTCATATCTGACATCTCTTACCAAGCCCACTTATACTGTGTTTACACTATCACCGGAGACATCAGATTTGACAGTTAATAAGGTCCGTAGGGTTCCATTGGTGTCTGTTGTGTGATGGTGGAATGAACAGAGCCTAGGCTAATTTATTATGGTTCTCCTATGATCAGTCTTTTATGAAAATTAATACCATGGGAGTTTCCTTTGCCTCATAATGCCACAATACAGTGCCAAATAAAGGTACTATTCATTGGCCACACGATCCTTCCATATATGTACTGTATCTATACCCTATCCATCCATCTATTAGTACAGTACAATATGTATTTAAAAGGACATCTATGCTAATAAGCTTTCTTAGGTCAGTAGAATTCTGTAATTATAGACATGAATCCACATGAATGAAGTCTTTGGATGCTTGTAAATAAGCAGTTTATCTGAGCCTTCTGACCCCATCCCGCCTGTCTGCCTAGATCATTACAGGACAGCCTCAACCTTGTTCCTGCTAAGTGAATGTTGCAAACACATTTAATGGTCATGCATAATGCAGATATTCCATGAATATTTACAATGGATGTGTGTGACATTTGCTTCACTTAGAAAAACTGTATTAATCTTTAACACCTTGCTGGTTTCTCTTTTCTTTTTGCTTGATGGTCTTTAAATGAATAATTTTATGCACATCCAAAGAACGATTCCCCATACAGGAAAACTGCTGATAGTAGGGATGGAATGGGATGTTGACATAAGTTCCTCTAGTGTGAGAAATGTTAAATGTTTGAACAGTCAACGTCTGACTAAAAATCAAAAATTATATCTCTGTTATTAAAGGGCACAACCATGCATAATGTATTCATTCAAGATGCATAAGGTGAATGAAATAAATGGGGAAAGGAAATAAGCAACTTATGCTGAGCTCGATGGTCCAAACTGAATGGAATGAAAATGTAAGCAGTCAAAGCAATTGGTCCTTACCCAATGTTTTATGAAACAGTATTTTAGTATTGTCATTCAGCTATCTACCAGCTCTGTTGCCTAGTGACCTCAGTTGGCCTGCCATGCCATTCTATATACCCCTATAAACATTAATGAAAAGTCATCAAAATGTTTCGATCCCATCGAGCCTAGGCAACATCAAATGCATCTCAAGATAATGTAAGGTAGAGAAAGACTGGGGCTGCTGGATTTTAACTGCCTGACAGATTTTGTATTAACCCTCTAACGACGCATGACGTACCCGTACGTCATGCGCCCGTAAGAGGTGTTCAGGGCGGGGCCGCACGGCGACCCCGCTCTGAATCGCTGCGGTTCTGGGTGTCCCTTGTAACCCCGGGACCGCGGGTATTAGCGGGCACGGTCCGATCGCCGTGCCTGCTAATACAGTAATCAGATGCAGCTGTCAAACATGACAGTTGCATCCGATTACCGGATGCAGCACTTCCCTGGTGTCTAGTGGGGGAGATCGCTCCTCCGGGACGTTGTCCCGGAGGAGCGATCTTCGTTACTGCTGCTGGCCAGGGACCGCTCCAAGATGGCGCCGTCCCCGGCTCGGTGCCGATCTCATTGATCTTTGCTGTATAACTATACAGCAAAGATCTCAATGAGAGATCAAAGTGTATATACTAGAAGTCCCCCAGGGGGGCTTCTAGTATATGTGTAAAAAAAAAGAAAAGAAAAAGTATTGTTATAAGTAAAAAGCCCCCTCCCCTAATAAAAGTCTGAATCACCCCCCTTTTCCCAGGTTTTAAATAACAGTAAGTAAATAAATAAACATGTTTGCTATCGCCCGAACTATTATTTAACAACATTACTGATCTCGCACGGTTAACGGCGTAAGCGCAAAAAAATCCCAAAGTGCAAAATTGCGCATTTTTGGTCGCATCAAATCCAGAAAAAATTTATTTAAAAGCATTTAAAAAGTTGTATATGCGCAATCAAGGTTCTGATAGAAAGTAAACATCATGGCGCAAAAAATGACACCTCACTCAGCCCCAAAGACCAAAGGATAAAAGCGTTATAAGCATAAGAATGGAGCGATTTTAAGGAACGTATATTTGTTAAAAATGGTTTGAAATTTTTACTGTCCATCACATAAAAGAAAAGTTATACATGTTATATATCGTTTTAATTGTAACGACTTGAGGAACATGCATAACAACAGTTTTACCCCAGGGCGAATGGCGTAAAAACACAGTCCCCCCAAATAAAAGAAATGGTTTTTTTTTTGTTCTATTTCACCACACTTTGAATTTTTTTCTGGTTTCGCAGTGTACCTTATGCAAAAATTCAGCCTGTCATTGCAAAGTACAATTAGTGACACAAAAAATAAGGGCTCATGTGGGTTTCGAGGTGGAAAAATGCAAGTGCTATGGCCTTTTAAACACAAGGAGGAAAAAACGAAAACGCAGAAACGAAAATTGGCCCCGTCCTTAAAGGGTTAAGGAACATAAGCTACCACCAGAGCTACCTGGAACCAACCTACCCCCTCTCCCCATTGAGAACCATGAACGCTTAGCGGAGAAATTCATGTGTATTGAACATGAGAGATAGATGTGTGACTGACGGCCATTGCATACGCATGGGCACCTTAAAAAACAAAACTGTCAAAAGATAGCACCCAGTTCTAATGCAGAAAATGTTTTTACATAATAAGAATTTCTTTATTGCTATAGCGCTAACTTATTCAGTAGCACTCTACCTTACTCCAATCAGTCTCTGTCATCATTAGAGCTCGCAATTCAAATTCACCTATTTGTATGTCTTTTGGATGTGGGAAACACACAAACACAGAAAACATACAAGCTCCCTGTCCTTGGTGGGATGTAAACCCAGCACCCCAGCGCTACAGAGTAACAGTGTTAACCACTGTGCTGCCTATATTGATCCACTGTGCTGAATATATTGAGCCACCGCTCCCCCCTATATTGAGCCACCATTCTGCCCATATTGCTTATCCCTGCAATGATCATAAATATCAGTGCAGATACTGGAAGACATATGTAAGTGTCTTCTAAGTGTATATCCAATTGATATGCCATAAAAAATCTCATTTGGAGATAACCCTATAATTATTACTGCCCTTAGGAAACTTGGTTTGGCAATGGGGCCTTTAAACCGGGAATATTTTTGATCTTCAACCAGGAATGTTCATGCATACAGTATATGTCCCTTTACCATGAAAACTACTAAATACTCTGCACATCTGATAAAGCCAACTAGTTGCTATGTGTAGGAAGCAATGGCAGCCTCTCAGTGAATACCTCCAAGGAAGGCATAGGCTCTGTTAATGTCCAATGGGTTGGTTTTAGTAGTCCCTGACCAAGATCCATAAAAAACATATGCTAATAATTACTTTGGGAACAATAGTGGGGAAGTTGATTAGCCAAAGTGTTACCCTCATTGTTGTCTACAGGGAATGAAATAAAAGGGATGTTATACCACAAGTTAGCACTTAGAGATCTCCATTATTGGTTTTGAAATGAAACCCACTTACTTTGTATACTTTTTCTTGACAATGCACAAATACATCAAGAGGCAACTCAAGGATACAGTTGCATATCATTTTTAGCGTATCTTCCTTGACTTTGTCTTCAACATCACATCAGACAAACAAGACCATCCCACTTATCCAAAGAACAGTACGGCTCAATGGCTTTCCCTGCTGCCCCTTTACGTGTATGTATTTACTGCTGAATGAATTATACGGGATTGTTATTTCCAAGTGAAATGTATATTTCAAAAAAGAAATGCTACTTGACAAAAATTCAAAGTGATAAAGGAAAGGTGGGACAGCTCTCTGGAGAATATCTACCATCATTAACCTCGCTATAGTCAAGGTCATCGCTCATGTAGAAAATTCTCTGGAGGGTGATATCTAACAGAATCTACCTATATATTAAAGGCCAGACTGGCTTGTTGAGAAGATTCCAAGCATCTCTCTTTCTAATGAAAGGTCTGCATCTGAACCTTGTTGACGTATTCAGTCTTCAAGAAGGACACTATTCACTCAAAATGTGGTACAAATCATAAAACATATCATCATGTACTTTAAAACTAAATCATCTCATCACCAAGGGCAGATTACGCTGCTCTTTCTTTCCTTCATTTCACATTTTGGACAAGCAAAAAAAAATAATGCTACATCTTCTCTATTTATTAAGAGTGGACATTTTAAGATAACATAATATGATCTTATAAAACGCCTTATAGGAGATTTTTATTATTATATACTTACAATTATCAAAAAAGGGTAGTCACATGGTTAAGGCAACTCCTCACATAGACCACATGTCATAGACGGCCTAAAAGTAAAAATAAAAATCCAAAAATGTTAGGTCTGATAATGTCTAAGGCAGGGAAAGGGGACTTTTTTTTCCTGTTGAGAAGCATTTGGGCATATACAAAATAATTTGAGGGCCATACACTACACAGCCGCCACACTTAATGTTATACTATGCTCTGCAGTGGCGTAGAATTAGTTGGCAGCACCTTCGGCAAGAGAAAGTATTGTACCCCCAATGCCCCTAGCATTGTAATTAAAGGGCACCTGTAGTTAAAACTTTTTAAATTGTAAATCAACAGGGGATGTGAAATAAAGCAAGTTTAAAATTATTATTATAATTATTATTATTATTATTATTAGTAGTAGTAGTAGTATTTGTTCCTTATCATGCCGTAAAACAAAGCTATACTTACTTGTAGTTGAGGGTCTGGGACATATAGGAGTGAAAGTTAATAGTAGGATTTCTCCAAAAGGAAATATTGGATATAGAAATATAAAGTCTGGTAGGTTTATGACATTACATCATATATAGAATGATAAATTGGTCGATAGGTAGCAAAGCTGAAGACACAGTGAATTCTAGATATTCCAGAAAAATAATGATCGTTACTAAAGGAGTTGAACTTAAAGTTCATTGACTTCAAATACATAGCCGAACAGGCTGGTGAAGGGAACCAACCCTGTGGAGTAGAGATGAGCAAACTTTTGAAAAGGAACCTAAATGAACCACATTACAGATTACAGAGAATAGGTTTGTGAGGTAGCAGTAGCTATTACAGTGAAAAAAGTGAAAATTTCATAGTGTGAAAAAGGTCAATTTCATTTTCATCATATTTGACACATTACAGCATTAAAGCTGTTAGTAGAAGATGCTTCGGTGGATGAGTGTTGGAAAATGAAACTTTCTCTCAGGACAGCAGTGGAAGTTGGTGGATCAGCTGTGAAAAATTACATTTTAGCGCTGGTCAGCAGTGGACGTTGGTGGATCCGCAGTGCATACTTACATTGTCTCCATAGACAACAGCAGTGGGCGGATCAGTGGCATAAAATCATGCTTTCTCCCAGGAAAGTAGTGGACACTTCAAAGTGGCACGATGAGTGGCAATCTATTTTACCTAGAGTGGCCTAGAACAAACACATGGAAGTGGCAGCACCAGCATTTGCACTTTCACTTTTTTAGACCCAAAGGGGCCCAGCACAGGGACCTGGTGGTGGCAGTGAAAGCAAGAGTATCTTTCTTGATCCTGGAGGGTCTTGCATCCAGACCTGGAGGAGGTAACAGCAGAAGTAGCACTCTGTTTGACCCAAAGGGGCCAAGGACAGACTGTTGGAGATGGCAGCAGTAGCAGCAGTAGTGGCACTCTTTTCCACCCAAAGAGACCAAGGACAGACTGTTGGAGATGGCAGCAGTAGCAGCAGTGGCACTCTCTTCCACCCAAAGAGACCAAGGACAGACTGTTGGAGATGGCAGCAGCCAAGATGGCAAGGACTTTATTTGGTAATAAGAAACGTATGATGCTGCCAAAATATACCCAAAACAGGGAATGTACATAATATACCAGGTGATTCAGTGGGTTAAATTCACCCAATATAGCCAGCAAAAATGTTGTTGGGAACAGTGACACAATTAGCACAGTGCCACACACTAAACACAGGGAACTGATGTAACCTGAAGTGCCTCAGTGGGTTAACTGACACACTGATTGACAGCCCCTACTCTAAAGCAGCCCTGCCTCACTTTCTAACTCTAAATTGCCCTTGCTCTTAAAAACACCTGTCTTAAAACACCTGAAAAATATTTTACACCGCCATTTTGTTAAAGTGTCTATCAACTCAGTTCAGTTTGTTTTAGAAACAAACTTTTGGAGAAGTTCGAAATGATCCCAGGTTCGTCGGGTTTGGTTTGCTCATCGCTACTATTGAGTGATCCTGCACAGCTAGATACCATTTCTACATTTGTGTCAGATGCCTTATTTCTTTATTGATTGCACTCATTTATTTCATGGTAAAGTATTTCATAACAGTGTACAGATATTGTCATTATTGAGATGGTTTTGTTTACGGTGATCTACTAGATTGGTGCTGAGCCTATTACATGGCCTGAAAATAGTGCAGGCAGGGCTACACAATTGATCACTGGCTTATTCGTACAGCCCTTTATTTCTATAATTCTTTGGCCGCATCTAACCCTTTCTATTCCCATGAGATTTTACAGGCATTGATATGTCAGAAGCTATGTGGAAAACGGTAGGAGAGAAGGGTCTACGTCTGCCTCTCCGTTGTTGTCATAAGTACCTGAGGGGGGTCACCATTTTTGTATATAGTGGTTGCACTGTTCTAGAAATCAGTACGGTTAGGTTAAATATCTAAAGTTTTTTAAATTATTATTATTTAGATCTAGGGTTAAGTGAGTTTAATTCACGTGTGTATGGTTCGTTTTAGCTTAGTCTTTTCAGACCCTGCACCAAGCATAACCAACTTTTACACACCTCTCTCCCATGTGGATAATACTATGCAGTAAAAACTTGTAAGTCTTAATATTATTCCCAGTATAAAACCAAGAACTGAAGCTTCATCACTGTGTGATATGGAGAGATGTAGGAGCATTCATTGGGCTTCATTTGACATCTCAGGGCATTGTCTCCCAGGACCAGGATTCCTATGAAGGTGGTAGAACTTGGTTGAGATGTGAGATGAACAGGAGATGTGTGCAACACTGCCAGGTGTGAAGCTTCTAAAAGCAGCGACCTCATCCTAACAAGTGTATCCAACAATAGGATGAGTTCACCATTCACATTCCGCTCCTCAGCGCATTTGATGTTGCTCTTTGAAAGTTGTTTCAGCTGCTCGGGTGCCATGAGCAGAGGGCATTATTACACTGAGATTTCCATTCATCTAAATTGACTGAAGTGAATTTTACAGCATGTTGAGTGGTCAGTCACACCATACAGAAACCTTTATTGCTGTTTTCAGCACCGAGCATAAGTCATGGACCTCAAGTGATCTCTTCATACTTTCCTTTGCCAAAATAGTTTAGATTTCTAGATTATATTTCACATGATTTACTGGAAAATTTTTCTTCTGTAAAGATGAACTGCAGTGTACTGTACATTATACAGCAAACTAGAACTCTATCTTCACTGTTAGCCCCCTCCTCTCATGTAGGTATCTTCCCTGTTCCCCTACCTTGTAGGCTACCTCCCCCATGTGGTTCACACTGGAACAGAGCAGGTTGTGTCAGCAGGTCCATAGATAACTGACCAGGTTGAATCCCAAATCTAAATGCCTAATATTACTGCATGGGCACCAAAGGACCTGAGGTTTTAGAACAAATGCATATACACCCCACACATACTCTCCAGAACAATGTTTTAATAAAAATAAGCAATACAATGCATACAGTGGTTTGTACTGATTTTACTCCATGTCATTATTTATCCATAGTAAATAATCCATCTATATATATGATCTAGATAATTGTAGAACAGCATTATGCTATGTTCCCACAACATTTTTTCTTGCCAGTTTATATATTTTTAAATGACGTCCATCATTTTGAGTCCAAAATGATGTCTGTAATTTTGAGGATTGGCCGCCCATCATTGCAATGACGGTTGTTGGTACATTATTCAAGGTTATTCTTGCCATGATTAAGGGTTATACCCGAAATGCGTTGGTGTGATTTTTATCACTTTGTTATTTTTATTTATGTTTCAATACATTTTCTAGATTTTACCAGTGCTGTGAGATCCATTTCCATTTTTTCCACATTATTCTAGGTTATGCTACGTTTACACGGAGCGATAATTCGCCCAATGGATCGTTTAACGATTTTGAAGCAACAATTTGGTTTTTATAATGATCAGCGTTTAGATGATTAAATCTTTAACATAGGTAAATCGGTGAAAGACTGTTTACACAGAGTGATCTGCGAATTTTCAACGATTTGAGAACATGTTAAAGGATCAAAATGACTGATTTCTCGCTCGTCGCTTTATCGTTTGCTGTGTTTACACGATACAATTATCGCTCAAATGCGATCGTTTAGGCGAAAATTTGAACAATAATTGTTCTATGTAAACACAGCATTAGGTGAACTAATTGGCCTTTGGGTGTGTCTTCAATTGAAAAGTCCACTGAATTTAATAGTAAAAATTAAGAAAGAATGGTGAAAAAATAAAAAAATAAAAAGTGTGTGAACAAAAAAAAAAATAATGTCGGCTGTTTGCAAAAGAGGTTTGAAAATAATTGACATGATCTTTATTTTGGCGTTTTCTCAGATAACGTCTGTCATTTTATACATTGTGTGCATTGGTCATCCGTCATGCCATTGACTTCAATTCATTGCACTGGAGTCAGTTAAATTGTGGCAATAATGGACGTCTTTTTAAAAAGAAAAAGCAGACACCCTTTTTTTTTTACGTTGTGTGAACAGCCTTTTAGTAGTAATAGTCTTGTACACTTTGTTTTATAAAAAATATCAGTCTTATAGAAAATATTCTTGTATGTACAGAACATTGTTATAATGTTTACTGTATTTTCCGGCGTGTAAGACGACTGAGCGTATAAGACGACTACCAACTTTTCCAGTTAAAATATAGAGTTTTGGATATACTCACTGTATAAGACTACTCCTATTCCAATGCACACAAAATAAAAACTAATAAAAAAACATCAGACAGCAGTGAGATCTGAGATGCAGGAAAGGAGGTATAGTAATACTGGTAGGATAAAATGGCGGTCAGACAGGTGATAGAGGTGTTTTTCTGGGCACAGCGCCACTTTACTGTATCTCTTTTTTAACATACCCCGGATGCTTGCAGCTTGCCCTGCCCTTTTATTAGCTCCACCATATGCGGCGACTGCACCTGCTTAATAAGACGATACCTGACCCCTAACTTTTGAGAGGATTTTCCTGGGTTAAGAAGTAGTCTTACACGCAGGAAAATACTTTATTTTCTTTTGGCTAAAGTATAATTGTTTTATTTCTCTATATATGGGATAAAGTTGTTTTCTTTTTTGTTTATTTTCTTAAATTTTGTACAAATGTGTAACTTTTTGATATGGCCTTTAAACTGCAACTTTAGCACTTAGGCTGGGTTCACACACAGTATATTTTAGGCTGTATTTGGTCCTCATGTCAGGTCCTCATAGCAACCAAAACCAGGAGTAGATTAAAAACACAGAAAGGCTCTGTTCACATAATGTTGAAATTGAGTGGATGGCCGCCATATAACAGTAAATAACTGCCATTATTTCAATACAACAGCCTATTAAAATAATAGCAAATATTTGCCATTAAATGATGACCATCCACTCAATTACAACATGATGTGATCATAGCCTTTCTGTGTTTCCAATCCACTCCTGGTTTTGGTTGCAATGAGGACCTGACATGAGGACCAAATACTGCCTGAAATACAGACCGATCGTTCCGTGACCCCGGCCAGGTCATGGAACGGCCGGTCTGTGCCCAAATCATCGCGGCCGGTACCGGATGATCCGTCCGGCCGCAGAGCTCTGATGCGGGCGCATCAGCACGCGCCCGAATCAGAGCTTCCCATAGCCCACAGTGAAGCAAGCGGCCAGAGCCGCTTGCTTCACTGTATGAACTGACAGGTCTTTCTGCGGCTGGAATTCACTGAATTCCGGCCGCAGAAAATTGACTTGTCAGTTTTTTCCGGCGCCGCATGGGATCCCGGCCCGGAGCGTATACGATGTGTGTACGCTCTGGCATAGATCCCATTGAACATAAGGCTATGTTACACACCGCAAAACTATGGCCGTAGTTCTGCGGCGAGAACTACGGCCGTAGTTTTACATAGTGTGAACATAGCCTTAATGTGTATAAATACCCTTATAATGTTATCATTAAATCAACACAGTTGTCTTACTGTAACTTGTGAAGTTAAGTGGCTAGTGTTGTATCTATAGGCCATGTTCACACAGTTTATTTTTTAAGACAAAAATGGACGTTTTGGGCAATTAAAACAACAGCCGTTCTTCTGCTGTACATTTTTATCTTTTCCCTTTTTATGATTTCTTTGAGTAGGAACTGATCTGCACTGCCATTTTCTGTTTTGTCTTGTTTTTTGTTCTGTTACTTTGTGTGTTTAGGGACGTATTCTCGTCCTCTGTTAGTGTATTTTGGAAAATGTGAAAATCCCAATAAAAAATTGGTTATAAAAAAAAAAAAAAGAAAAACAGCCGTTCTTGCCTTAAAATAAGGCACTGCTAGAGTGCGAACAACAGCTGTTGTTCCCGTTTCTTTCACACAATGTGCAGACATTCTGACGGCTATACATTGCATAGACTTCAATGATTAATTGGAGTGCAGGAATACCCAAATGTGCCTGCATTCCAACTAAAATAAAATGATGTTCCTGCAC
This sequence comes from Dendropsophus ebraccatus, assembly GCF_027789765.1. Lineage (NCBI taxonomy): Eukaryota > Metazoa > Chordata > Amphibia > Anura > Hylidae > Dendropsophus > Dendropsophus ebraccatus. The sequence continues at coordinate 81,689,375 of NC_091457.1, forward strand.
AGGGAACAAACAGTGGCCGTTGTTTATGCAGAGTGTAGACTTAAATTGTAAAGTTTTATGATACTAAAAACATACGCTTGTGTTTACCGTACTCCATTTAGGGTCTTTTATGTGAAGGTGAAGCTTTTATATATAATTAGTAAGACTGCTGATTAAAGGCAATACCAGAACATCCACCAGAAGAATGTCTATAGATTATCACTCCAAGTCTCTGAGTTAATTGCTTTGATGAAATGCCAGAATCCTTGTTCGCTGGGTGTCCATTGTAAGTAGGTAATGTTTTATCTCATCAGATGCTATTTCAGGCCTGCAGATGTAGCAAAACGCAAATCACTTTTCTATGCCAATTATTTTGGCCCTAGACATTTGCATTATCAAGAAGAATAGTCCTGCTGGGACAATTTAAGATTTATGAGATTGGGATTCCTCTTTCCCATAAAGCAAATATTACCACATTATATCATATACAATACAAAAATGAAAAAGCAGCCTATAAATGTATCCTACCCAAATGCAGACAATGACTAATAAAGCTGGTGTAGCTCATAGTTTCTCGTTAAGGGATTTTATTTTTTTTTACTTTGTCTATCACCCCTTAAAGGGGTAATGCAGCAAAAATAGTTTTCTTTCAAATCAACTGGTGTCAGAAAGTTATATAGATTTGTCATTTACCTCTATTTAAAAATCTAAAGTCTTCCCATACTTATTAGTCTGACACAGTGCTCTCTGCTGCCACCTCTGTCCAAGACACGAACTATCCAGAGCAGGAGAGGTTTTCTATGGGGATTTGCTGCTGCTCTAGACAGTTCCTGACATGGACAGAGGTGGCAGCAGAGAGTACTGTGCCAGAATGAAAAGAAAACATTTCCTGCAGGACATGCAGTAGCTGATAAGTATGGGAAGACTTGAGATTTTTGAGTAGAAGTAAATTACAAAACTATATAACTTTCTCAAACCAGTTGATTTAAAAGAAAAAAGATCTTTGTTGAATAACCCCTTTAAAGGGTTTCTCCATTTTTTGTATATGAAATTCAGTCATTGCATTTAGAAGTTCTGTAACTTTCTAATTTGCTTTCTATTTGGCTGTCAAGGGAAACATAAACTTTGATTGTGTCTAACTTATATAGGTTCCTTGCTTTTTACAAGACAGACATTTTCTGATGATTATGTAGCACAATCAGATTCTGGATATTTCTATTCCCTGGTATTGGACTTCACTAACTGATGGAATCTGTATGGTTTCATGTAATGTGTTTTGATCTTGTAATGTTCCCGTCTGTTAACCCCTATGGCTTGTACAGCACTCTGGAATAATGGGCGCTTTATAAATAAGTAAATAAATTAATAATAATAATATTAATAAATCATGTCTGCTGTTTTGCAGGAAGAATAGTGCTGAGTGCTGTTCTTCCCTTTAAATATGATGGAATTGCCAACAAATGCTTAGAGAGTAGCCTCTGACAGTAGTGTGAACAGAGTCACACAAGGGAGCTCCATGGCAATTACTGATTAAACCTTTTCCTCTTCTGAAAGGTTCTAAAGTAGCTAAAGAATAACTGTGACAGTGTACCCTATCATAACGTCTGCAACAATGCTTCTCATTCATTGTGTTTACATATTCACTAGTGCTAGCCACTGTGTGGTTCTTTTCTGAAGGTCTATTGGATATAGAAGTAAAAAAACGAAAGGATGGTGAAAAAAATGTGTGTGAACAACTAATAATAATGTCTGTTTGCAAAATAAAGTCTGCGTATAATTGCCATGAACATTAATTTGACGTCCGTGCAAAAAACGTCAATCAGTACACGATGGCCCAGATTTAGGAAAGGGTGTAAAATATGCACGGGTATAAACTGCCCACAGCACCCAATCACAGCTCTCCTTTTCCTTCACCAGAGCTGAAACCTGAGTTGTGATTGGCCGCCATGGGCTGTTCACACCAGTGTATATTTCGCACCCTTCGATAAATTGTCTCCTATGTGCATTAGACGGTCATTCCATTGACTTCAGTGCATTCCATTGACTTCAATTATAATTTAGTAATAATGGATGTTAAAAAAAAAAAAAGCAAGCGCCTTTTCTATGACACCATAGCCCAAATATGAAATACATCCTATTAGGTATCTTATATAGTACAGACATGTTGGCTTCACAGTTAATCAATCAATAGCAAAATAATTTTTAACTTTAGTTTTTACCAAGGCTAAAGTTTATTAAACAGCAGAATGGACTTTATTACATTTTGTAATAAAATATAACTATTGAGCAAAGACCAACATTAGCCCCCTCCCAGTGATTTCTCTAAATATCTCAGAATGATAAATATAAGCATTTGTGGAGCGTATGTACAGGGGGTAATAATTAGCTCTTTCCGTACTATTAACCAGAAGGAACGCTTACGCTCCGTGCCATCTATAATCTGTGTTGCCCAGGGAACAAAACTGAATATTTGCATGAAATAACCCCTAATTTCACATGATCCGTCTGCCATATTTATGGCTCTTACTGGCAATTGCTTTAGCAAATTTGGAATAGACATGTGGATCTTGCAGTTTAATATGTTCTCCCCCTGCCAGGCAAAGTCGAGCAGGGAGCAGGCCCGTACTGAATGCTAATAAGGGAAGCAACTCATTCAGATCGGAGATTGGCACCTGGGTGATGCCATTTGCATCAAATTAATAAAACTATTTTGAAGTGATTTGGCAATTTCTCAAAATTCCCTTTTTCATTGTAAAGGCAGCGGGTGATCACAAGTGCACTTCATAACTTCATAGGCAGCATTTTAAAAATGGATAATGATCTATGGAGTAACTTTTTAAACTGAAGTTGTAAGATTACTGTCAACATCAAATTAACCAATTGGGATGAAATTGGCTGCAGGATATTTCATGTTAAATAAATTTTAGTTGCACATTTTTTGTGTTAGCGATAAGTTTATCAATGATCATTTCAAAAGGGAATACTGTATGTCATCAGACCTCTAATAAATCTAAACTAGTGGGTGGCATGGAAGCCCCAGTTGAGTACCCTGGGTCCCAGTCAAGTGTCATTTATAGGTATTCTCCCAGAGGGCTTGATGGGCTATGGTGATATTGGTAAATGGGATATATTTCTTTTTGAGAATAGGGTAGACAGGATCAAACTGTAAATGTGCCCCACAAGGGCCAAAATGCCCCTAGAATCAACTCAAATTATTTGGAAGCAGGGTCAAAAGGTCATACTTGATCTAGTCCTGTTAACATGTTAATATGCGGGGCCACTTTTTTAAGACCCCTCTAATAGCAATTTAATGTGGGGTCTGAGGGTCAGGAACCTGTTGTGGTAGTAGACTCCCTTTAACTTATAAAGAACTATTTCAATGACATAGCTAGCAAGTTAGAAAGTCATATATTTTTCATTTATACTTTATGTTTTAACTCCTCAAAATTTCCAAGATCCTTGCTATCTGTAATGGACAGTTGGAGGTAAAACCTGTTCATACATAGTTTTGTTTCTAGAAGACCAGATCTTTGGAAAGTTGAAATAACCGGACCTTTCTTATCTCTGCTACTGACTTATGCACTGACCATTTCCTGCATATGTGTGGAAGACTAGAGGTACAGAGCAATGACAAGTGTTCAGGATACTATGAAACCAACAAAAAATTCTTGATATATTAAACTGTTCCCTTAAGTAAATGTTTGTGTGATTTGTCATGCATTACAACTTGTTATATTAAAGCAGATATTGGAGCCACAACCCTGCATCTGATAAATGTTACATGCGTCTAACCTCTGCAAATACTCCAGAGATGGATATCCCAGCACCAGTCTGCTGGCAGCCGCAGAATTAAGAATGTCTGCAAATTCATTACTTTCCTTCTGAAAGACATTGCTCATGAATATCATCAGATCCATACATGACTGATTACAGAAAAGAACGTACAAAAACTTTCACAGGTTTATGGGAAGATTACATCAAGCTCATACCATGAGAGTTGTGTTTAGGGTTGGGGTATGTAGAGCAATAACTTTTAACCACCTAGCCCCTCTCTTGTCTTATGTGCTTTGTACATTTACTTCAGAAACAAAGCTGGACTAATGCTTTATAAGATTTAAGACTTCAATGAAAAAACAATGTTGTCATATGAAACTGGATTTACAGATTATCATTTTGTCTATCAAAGTAATTCCAATGACTTCCAGATGGTCTAGCACTAATCTTATAGAGGAAAGCATCAGACAAGTTTTGGTTGCTGCTATCTGTTCTATACAACTAGTTCTGAGATGTGAGAGCCATGGAGAATCTAGTTAGCCAGTATTTATGTATAATTCTTCTGATTGCTAAATTTATAATTGTACCAGGTCAGAAAAAGTTGCTTGGCTCCTATGTCGATCATCTGATTCATTCAGTACTGACACATGGCTTAGTGTGATATCAGGCGCCAGGTTACAACTTTATGTTATAAAGACAAAGCAAAAAGTGCAACAAGAAGCCAAAGACAAAGCAAGAGGCAATACAAAGAAGTAAATACGAAGTAGATATACCTAGCTATTAGAACAAGAACACTACTGTCTGTGGGGGAAGCCCTCCGATGAATTGATATACAGAGCACACCTGGTCATGTTCCACATAAACAAACATGTTTCAAAAGACCTCACTTTGCCCAATATACTCAGTTTAACTTCCCTATCGGTTTACATACCTTTTCCATAAAAGTGCACCACCCCCCTCTTAGATTCAAGCACATGCAGATCAGATGTGGTCATATGTAGAGGATGTAGATACCCTCAACCCCTTTGGTTTCCATGAACAAATGTTAAGAAGGTATGCCCAAAGTGATGCTAATTAAATAGACCAACTTAGAAGAACAATAGTGAACAAAATTAGTCCTTCTATTCACATTCCATCAATGATAAAATAATTAGGACACGGTACCAAATGACAATCCATTTACTAGTTTTTACATGTCTATCTATCCATTGGACTCCATGTGTATCAGAAGACCTGCACATGGTACATGAGGCAATGTGATTTGATCAAATTATATAGTAACTTCTGATGTTGGTTTTTAATGTAGCTGACCAAGCTTTAGTATCAACCATGGGTGCGATGTGCAGCCATTTCTGTCCTCCAGGCTTGTGCTGTAAAATAAAATGCCAATAATTTCCCATGTATCAATATGGTGCAGGACATCGTTCCCCCTCTGTGTCCCTTTAAAGCACAAATTTATGATCTCCTACAAGTAAATGTGAGTCAGTACATACGTTCTGCATGATGGGCCTTGGACACCTGACAAATGTTGCTGCTTTCATTTTAGAAATCCACTAACTGTTCAGCTCAGCTAACAAGTATTTGATTTAACAGGGCCATTAAGAAAAATTATTCTTAGAGAACAGCGGTGCAGCACTAGATTACTACAATTTACGACTCCATTTTAAAAACCCATATTAGGTACCTGTTAAGGTGGTGGGAGGAAGGGGCACATTTTTATTCAGAGTTTGTAAGGGAAGCTTTTAAGAGTTCTCAGTTTCATATCAGTTGTTATACTCAGTCCCAAGGGAAAGCACTTTATTATACTTAGACATCAGAATTGTTATTTTACAATTGTTGCCTCAAAAATATATAATAGGTGTGTGTGTGTGTGTGTGTGTGTGTGTCTATATAGATAGATAGACATATGTGTATGTGTGTGTATATAGATAGAGATATGTGTGTAGATACATATGTATAGATAGATAGATAGATAGATAGATAGATAGATGTGTATAGATAGATAGATGTGTATAGATAGATAAATATTTCTATATATATTCATAAGTTAGAAACTTGAAATGTAAAAAGATGTGCAAAAAATGTATAATCTTTTTGTTTAGTGGCAATTTACGATTTTTTTTCTCAGTATTCTAATAGATTTTTTGTATGCCTACATTATGAATGATAACAGAGACATACTAAGTAACAGTACTGGCACATAGATTTCTACGATTTCTACAGGTGCTGTATTATTGAGCCAATGGGATAGTCATGTACATGAGCCATTATCTGACCATAGGCTGCACCTTCTCTGTTCTTTTTAATTTTTTTATTTATTTATTTTTATTTTAAATGTAATCCATTTTGATTAGAATTGTGCAAAACAGATATCTGAATGGCGCACATTGATTTTCAGCATGACTTTGAAACCTATAGAAGAGAGTGGCATCTGTCAAAACAGCATAATGAAGCTACTATAAGCACAAGTTGAAAATAATAATACTATGCTAATGTTCAACAAGATGTAGAGAAATGTTAATGTTAATCTCTTCTGTTAGTTATAGAAGAGATCTGTTTGAATGCTTACCTTTACTTAGACTCTTTAGTTTACTTTTTTCAGCCCCTTATAACACAGTGTCCACATTACTGAACTGCTACAGGTGAAAATAGTGATTGGTGCCGGAGGTTCTCATGGCAACAGCCTTGGCCGTTCTTTCATCAAGAAAACTTCAATTCCTCACATTAACGTCACCCTGTCACCTCTTGTTGATCACTTTGTTTTACGGGCCAGGACCTTGATGGGTTTAACATCACCTCCATCTTTGACTAGGCGATGCAGCCTGATCACCAGGATACCTGTTTTTATTGTATTAAAGGGAAAAAAAGATCATTGAAAAGTCTAAAAATGTTGGCACTGTTCCCCTGCTCTCATTTTCTATTAATATTAGGAGGTGATGTGCTGGTATACATTATCAATGGGATGGTCACTCAGCTGGAAAAAATTGAAAGTGTTGAAATGCGTGTGATAGAGAAGCCTGTATTTACAGGTGCAGACCCTATTGACTTTTAGATTTGCGCATTTACTCTCTCATTCCTTCTGTAAAGATCGTCAAGGTCTATACTTGGCCTCTTCCTGAGCATCTATAAATCACTGCATGACAAGCAGTCTGCAAATTAACCATTGCATTTCCTTAGTCTGGAATGGTGTTGCTTAGCCTAGAGAATAAGAAAAATGTATTGCCTCAATTTTTTTTTTACTGATTTGATCCAATACTGTAAAATGATCTTTTATTTGATCTGTTCTATTTTCAATTTTTTTTAATTTGTTTATTATTATTACGGGGGCTGTCATTTTGCCTGAACTGTTTTTAACAGCTTTTTTTTTACATGCCTTATGGAAAAGCCTCATGGACATAGACACAATGAATATCTCCAGACCCTAGTCTTTGTATTGAACATATCTGTGAGCATGCTCAATGACCATTATAGAGGTAATTCTACTGGGTGGTGATACTGAATTGTGAGCAACAGCTGTTGTGTGAACCTCTGTTATCTATACACTGGTGTATCTTTTACTGTACTCCTGTCTGTATTGATAAGAAGGGCACTGCTGTGTAAAAATATGTACAGGACAGGAAGTCTAAATCCCCTTTTACACTGGTTGATTATCGGCAAGGAGTGTTGCAAGAAATGCTCCTTCAGCTGATAACTGGCTTGTGTAAAAACATCAGTGGTCAGTCGAGGAGCGGGAAAATGCCTGCTCAATGGCGCATCTTTTGTGCCATGCTAAAATATTTTGATATTGACTGCACATTTCCCTGTGTAAATAGGGGATGTGCAGCCGATAGTATTTTTCAATGGGTGCACAAACAATACAGTGATTGTTCGTGCGGCCCAGCCATGCAATTGATTGTGCCTTCTAACATCTCACTGAGCAGCGTTTACATGCCTCTTTGTACAGCATCCATATCGAGCTATGTAAAATGAGCCTAAGGCTGCATTGACACTTTCAGTAGTGCGTCCGTTATTGCAGACCCAGAATCCCGGCAGTAATACTGACCTATTCAATCAAATGGCCACGTTAACACATTTTGTACGTGCATACGTACAGTGTCACAATACATGGAGATGTTCAATAGAGAGCAATGATCTGTGCTACAATTGTGGGTTTGTAGTAGGATGTACACGTTTTTAATAAGGCACAGATCACTGTTATCTAATGAATAGGTCCATGCATTGCGGATACCCTACGGATGCTATAGACTGTCTGTAGCTATGAGTCCGTGGCTACAGGCTGCCTACAGAGTGTTTGAGTCTTAGGGTCTTAGGGTCCTTTTACATGCAGCGATCTTCGGCCATCCATAGCTGCAAACGAGCGCCAAGGAGGACCTTTACAAGAGAGATGTGTAGCCGATAACAATAAATTTTACAACTGGAGTATTTCTAGTCTGAACTCAGAGTTGTACTTATAAGTTGTAATATAGAGGCAGACAATGCACTTGCTATGGGGTCTGGGGGAAAGGGGGGCTCCATTCAAGTACAAATAGCTCTTTCCAGAAGTGTAGCACAGAAATGGATGATGCACAACATTACTGTACATTGGTAGATCATCAATCCCTTGCACTCCTTTTCCTCCTGAGCTGCCCAAGCATCCTTCAGCCATCAGGTCAGAGAGGATGGGTAGGACACATAGCAAGGCAGCCTGCAGTGGTGAAGCAGGAAACTGTCTTTGACAGCAGAGCAGAGCTCTGTGTGCCGTGCGTGCTGTGTCGTATGTTCTGAGACCGCCTCTACTGCCTTGTACAAGACAGCCTTATCTAAGTTCCTGACCACCTACACAGCACATTACATTGAGATCAGTGTGCAGTGTGAGAGTGTATGGCTGGTTGGGTTCATAAAAAATAACTACCTGATGCCTGATGAAGAGGGTAACCAACCCTCAAAATGTGTTGCATCCCAAATAAAAAAACAAGTGTCATTTGTTCATGAGTGCTGGACGTCTTTTTTCTTGATCAGTGACACCAGCTTGGCCTCTAAGAGATTAGTGCCAAAAGAAATCAACTACCCCTCATGCAAACCTCTGAAACTCTTCACCGATCATCCAGCTAGGGCGACAGTAGACAGCAGCCCTTCAATTTGCAGTGACAAGGGCACATTAGAGTGGTACCTAATCCTGTACGACTTGGCCAGGTGAGAATGCATCTGTATATTTTATGCTCATAAATCTCACAGGTTTAATCAGTCTGCCTATACATTGTGTCTTTGTGTCTTTTTCTTTTTTTTCCATTTCATTATGTAATTTTACTATTCCCCTTATCAGACAGTGTTGCATCATTTCTAAATTATCAGACTGTGTAGGGGGTGGGCTACGCTAGAACTCTTAGCAGGGCTACTAATTGATTTTTACTATTGAATGACAGTATACAAGGTTACATACAATACAATGGATGCTTTGTACTATAGTTGTAGCTCCAATTGTCAAAATCAGCTAGTTACGTCACAAGGTATTTATGTAGGCCAAGCCTTACTTACAGGAGGATATACATATAAAGATGACCCTGAAATGTTATCTCATGGGGAATAAAAGTATTCACTATATTACTACCTATAGAAATGTCAGGAAAGCTGGGAGATCATCAAAGGTAACAAAATGGGACTAATAATGATCACAATGATCTCAGAAAAGGAAATGATCAGCAACTTGGATCTACTATACAACTATTAGCATGTCCTGTCAGGAAATACTGGGAGTGGTAGTTGCCTAAGACCTGTAGAGACACAGGTTATAAATGATCACTGTCATAAAGCAAAAATGATGCCAATGTCCCTTACCAAAACCAGAGCATACATTATGAGGGTGTTAAAGGAAATATCTGGCATTAGAATTTTCTGTTTATAATGTCCTGTTGGAAAACATAATAAACATCTTATGCTTGAGGCTATGTTCACACAATGTTTTTTTCATCTCCATTTAAAATTATGTCCGTCATTTTGAGTCTAAAATAACGGAAGTTATTTAGCTGCCTGGCCTCCCCTTAGTGCAATGACTGGTGTTTGTACAATATTTTAATTTGGGGTTACTAATTGGCCTTTGGGTTGCGGCTTAATTAAAAAGTCCATTGAATTTAATAATAAAAATAATAAAAAATGTCCGCTGTTTGCAAAAGACGTCCGAAAATAATGATCATGTTTATTATTTTGACATCCGCGGTAAAAACGTCCGTTATTCAATGCATTGTGTGCATTGGACATCCGTCTTCCCATTGACTTCAATGCATTGCCATTGCAGTCAGTTTATTCAAGGCAAAAACAGATGTTTTTTTTAAATATCAAAATCAGGCGCCTTTTCTCTATTTTTGACGTTGTGTGAACATAGCATACCTCTCCAGCTCCCTCAGTGTCCTGTTGTCTCCAGTGTCCCCACTGACTGCAACCACTTTCAAGGTGAACTCATCTTGTGAGTTTTTACCTGCTGAGCCAATCACTGGCTGGGATAGGACAACACAGGAGAGAGTGATTGGCTGAGAAGCTGGAAGTCCCTGAGACAAGTCCCTCTTGGAAGTGGCGGTAGCTACAGTCAGTGGGTTTTGCAGAGAAGTAAGCATAAGATGTTTATTAGTATTATGTTAAAAAAAAAAATGTTAATGCTGGATAACCCCTTTAAAAGTTGGATTCCAGTAAGGCAACAGATTAAATTGTTTTGAAAGACTTTAGATTTTAAGATGGTTTGGGAAAAATACTGAAAGATTTTTTATTTAAGCTTTCACAATTAATTTTAGTTGTGAAAAGTTATTTGAGGTAAAGAGTGGGATGAATGTAAAACATATTTGGATGTGTATTTCAGGTGCTTACAAAAATAAAAAGGCATTGTTAGTAGAAAAACAGCATGCTGTGCAAGTGATTGGTGCCACCCCCTCCACTTCCAGAACAAAAAAGTCTTGTCAGAGCCTCATACATGATGAAAATAAATAAATAAATAAATATATATATGTGTGTGTGTGTGTTTAAGCTTTTAAACGGGATCTCCAAGACCTTGAAAAATCTCTGTAAAAGTTCAGTTCTTAAAAACACTTGAGCTTTAAAAAAAATATATGTTCTATGGACATGTTAAAAGTTTTCATGTTTCTTCCTGCTCCTCCTTTTCATAAACTTACATTAGGTCAAAAGTGTGAGAGGTCTGAGTGCCCCGAGAACATGTAAAAGGTTATTTGAAAGCTTACTGACCCATTAACTGTGATCTCAACAGAATTATTATAGAATTAGGATTTTTTTTTTTATATTATTGTCAACATCAACCAGCCCAGACAAGTCAGGACTGTGATTAAGGCCATGCAGTCTTATTACTGCACGTTCCATCCTACCATAGAGTAATAGAGTTGAGGGAACTTTGAGCATGAACCCAAGCATACGGTATTTGATTAGCAATGTCTACTGAGGTTGGAGTCTAAGGCTGCTGCTAATCAAATACCGCATTTTTGGGTTCGCTCAGCTCTAATGGAGTAAACAGGACAAGCTGGAAGAGATCTGGTCAATTTGGAATTATAGGTCATGGACCAGTTACTAACCAAATAATCATGTTATATTTGATTTTGGATAATAAAATACCTTTGAAGAGCACACATTGCTTGCATTTTGTTTATTTTTCAGATCTTGACTCTTTTGAGGAGGCCGATGTATTATTACAACCTAATTGTACATGGTTAACAGCAAAAGGGCATAACTGTTCAGCTAGTTCATAGCAAAGGAACAGAACCGGTGTCTACACCATTGGCAGGGATGCCGGCTGCATTACACAGCCAACATCCCACTTCAACAGTTGGGATCAGTAACCCCCAAAATGAGATGGTACTATCATTACATAGTTTACAGTGCCTGCATTATACACCTAATTACAGTTTCTTGACATCCCCTTCTGTTCCAGGGATATGTAGGTTTGTAATTTGTCTGACAATTCAGTTAATACAAAAAGAAAGAGCGGCGCTCCATAGCACAGGTCATATGGTACAATCGGTGTGAGTATAACAAGAAAACTCTCACCTGTAGAGGTTGTGCAGAGAGAGGCACAACACTCGAATAAGCGTGTAACTGGACCACAGCCTCTCCCCCAATAGGTCCAGTAGGATCTATGGCAATGCAGAAAAAACACCTCCTCTCCGTGGGTAGCCCTAGCAATTTATTTATTTATTTATTTATTATGCTATTGTCTCTGTTATGCTATAGCTGCTTTACAGTGTTTGTTGGCTTTAATAAAGACAAATAACAACTAGCCCAGGATATAAGAAGACTTTAATCAACATATCTTAGGTAACCATTAAACAAGTTTTTAAACATATTTAGTCCTTTAGACCTTTAGGCTTTGTTCACACACTGTCATTTTGAACGGCCGTTAATTGATACTCAAAATACCGTTGTTTTAAGTACCAAACAACGGCCTTGGTTTAGCATGTTTTGGCAGCCGTCCTTGCAATAAACATTATTCTAGTTCAAATAGGACAATGGCCCTTTAAGTGTGTCTTTTATTAAGGGTGCATTCACACTTACAGGATCTGTCGTGGCAGGGAGGTATGGGGTAATTAGGGTAATTTATTCTGCCACGCTTCAACTAACTGTCTATGTCTAGATTGTAAAATAGGGAAGTGTCGGCCGTAAGGAAATCACACCAACAACCAGTTTGGTCCAAGTTCCATATACACTCCTCTTTATTACTTCCTTGATCCATACATTTATAGGGTAGAATATAGGGGTGGTTACAATATAACATTATTACATTCCTCTTTGATCTAATTGGATTACACCAAATCTCTATTAATTTATGCATTTTCTACTGCGTAGCTTAGGCCTTTAGACTCTTGTGGTAGTAACGTTTTCTATCTTCACATATCTTCTGGACGTGACTTCCTCTATCTTCCTCTGCAAACCACCAGCATACCATTCTTTGTCCAGGACAGGAACCATTAATCTTCCATGTGAAGGCTTTGCCTTGCAGAAGCAGTTACAAGCTACTAGTGTATATATATATATATATGTCTGAAGCAGTTTGTTAAGAATTATATATTGTAATGAGAATCACGTGTTAGTATACATTGTAGATTTAAATGTTTCTCTTATGAGGGTCATCCCCTGACCCCATACTTGACAGTCCCCCCTAGAAACATTGAAATCACTTAATCACCCATTAGAATAACCTTTCCCTTGTTTTCCCTAAAAACTAGTAGTCTTGAGCCTTTGTAGCTGTCTCATGGTGAGGGATGGGGAGTAGGGGTATTTCACCCAGCTACTGGAGTTTGTGTTCCTAACAAACACCACCTCCTTCCACTGGGACTTAGTCACCATGAGAGTCTACCCTTCCCTTATCTATCCCTAATTAATTTGTAAGTCTAGGTTATTCTTTATCATATAAGTGATTCAAAGGGAACCTGTCAGGCCCTGGGTTGCTCAGTAATAACTCTCATTGGGAGAACCATGATTAATGAGGCCAGTAAAACTACTCCTAGCACCGTGCCCACCTGTGCTAGCCACTTCTGCCATCCGCTCATCCAAGAGAAGTACTGGTCCCATGGGTCTGTTATACCAGCATTCCTCTTTAGCTCTTCAGATATGTTGTCTAGTTTTTTAATGGCTAGGGTTACCTTACCGTTTGGACCAGTATTGTCAGGTATATAGGTGCAACAAACATCCTTGATCATTTTACATACTCCACCATTCTCTGCCAACACCATATCTAGGGCCATTCTGTTCTGGAAAGTCATAATAGATGTGGGGCCTAGTTGGTCTACCAATCCATGTAGGGCATCCCGAGTGTAATTGACAAATCTCTGTTGATTGTAATAAATATAGTTTATCCAATCCACATTCTTGTTTATGGTTATCTGAGGGAAGATTGATTCAAATCCTGCTTTCACCTGGTCCCTAGCTTTGAACTCATCTGGCACCCCCCTTGGGACTCCTATGGCATCTATGTATACGTGTGGGTCAAAGCTTCCCTTTGGGGTCAGATCAATAGTTCTCTTGTGTCTGATGGAAGAGTCAAGGGACCTTGCTATTCTAGAATGAGAAAACCTCTTCCATCTTACCATCTTCAAGGGGTATTACATGAAGTGGCATTAGGGCATTGGCTAGTGCACATTCCCCTGTCCAATTACCTTCAAGTTTGGGTCTTATTTTCATATCCCCACAAATCCAGAACACATCAGCTACTGATTGGACCTGGTTCAGGAGTTGGTCTCTGGTTGCGTTACTGTAACTTCCACAATAGCCTGGTTCAAACTTACCCAGGTTTCTACCCTCCCCTTCGCTCACGAAGCATGTGTAGTTACCAGGGTATATTGTGATTCCCTGACTTCGGGTGGGTGCTTGTGTGATTATGGGATATTTTACTTTCCAAGTCTCACAAATCGGGTTGTTAGTAGTACTGTTGGTGAACAGGCTGAGGAAACACCGTTCTGAAGCTGGGTCTAGGTGTAGGGGAACTGACCCAAGGTGTGGGCGGGCACTAGAGCATACATAACAGTTTGATTGGTTGTATTGTGCTGCAGTGTATTTCATCCATTCTAACCAATAGTTGGTATCACTGTATCCTGTCTCAACTGCATATACATCTTCTACCGTGGGGTCTGAGATAGCTACCATCTCATTATACATTTGCATGTGGGATTTGGCTAAATGTATTATATCCGTTGTTTGTTTCTCCTCTGTTCTCCACTCTGGAGAATGAAACATGTCCTTCAGCTTGATTCCTGCCTTATAACCAGATGCCATTCCCCCATATCCACCTATAACATATGTTCCTGCATCATTAGCACTGGGGTTTTCTACGGTTATAACTAGTTTCACCTTCTTCTTCTTAACACACAGTGGTTTGAGTAAGGTCAGTCTATCGAGTAAGGGTTTCCCATTCTTGTCTTTCCTCTGTAGTATAGCCTCTGGTCTATATCCCCAATCAGTGTCTCCAGTGTTCCATCCCACTGCCCCCCAGGAGTCGCAATGTGGACCCCAATAGTTATCATCAGTAACACACATATACCACACAGTCCCCTCATCGCATGTCATTCCCCTGGGTAGATTAAAATTGACCTTAAAAGTTGCTATATGGGTGTTGGATGAATTATACCAGAGAGTAATGAACTCCTCATCTTGTGTAATGGCTACCTCTGTTGTCCCCCAACCCACCCAGGCAGAACACATTATAAAAAGGATAAAGACGTCTTTCATGGTGATGGACTGGTGGGTGACACCTTCTTGCAGTGAGAGGCGTGTATCCAGGTGGTTTTCCCTTCAAGTTTCACAGAAGTTGGAGACACCAAAAGCACTTGGTATGGGCCTTCAAATCTAGGTTCCAGAGCGTCTCTGACGTGCTTTTTCACAACCACAAAGTCACCTGGTTGGAGGGAGTGAGTGCTCTGGTCAGATTCTGGATCTGGAATAGAGGAGAAAACTGCAGCATGTGTTACTTTCAATTCATTGCACAGGTTTACAACATACTTCACAAGATTATCATTCCCCGCCTTCAACTGTTGTGGGTAATATGCCCCAAGCCTAGCAGGACCCCCAAATAGAATTTCATACGGGGTTAGACCGGTGGGCTGCCTAGGGGTGTTCCTGACAGAGTAGAGGGCAATAGGTAGGATCTCAGGCCATGGGAGGGATAACTCTCTGCTTGCTTTCAGAATTTTATTTTTCAGTGTGGCATTCATTCTTTCTACCTTCCCACTACTTTGAGGGTGGTAGGGGGTATGTAAGCCTAAGTCTGCCCCTACCATCTTCCAGATCTCCCTAGTCACATCTGCAATAAAGGCTGGGCCTTGGTCGCTTTCAATAACTTCTGGAACTCCAAACCTACAGACTAGGTCGGTCAAAAGTCTTTTCACAGTAAGTTTGGCTGTCATGTTAACAACTGGGTAGGCCTCCGTCCATCCTGAGAACATGTCCACCACCACTAGGACATACTTGTATCTTCCACTCTTTGGTAGTTCCATGTGGTCAATCTGGATCCTCTGGAAAGGATATAGCGGTTTAGCCAAGTGTTTCTTGGGAGTATGCACTGTCCCCCCTGGATTGCAAGTCTTGCAGATGTCACAACTCTTAGCATAGGTAGCTGCTGCGATAGAGATTCCAGGTGCCAGGTAAAACTTAGTGATGGTGGAAATCATCTGGTTCTTCCCTCTGTGGGTGACTCCATGGGCCCACTGCACCACTGCTGGGAACAATGCTCTTGGTAGGCAGAGTCTTTTGTCCTTTCTCCAGAATCCATCTTCTTGCATCTTAGCTCCTTGTTTTTCCCACTCCTTCTTTTCTTCTGGACCTATCTGGGACTGGAATTGCTTCAACAGGGTAATTCCTGGATTGGGTATATCTTCTTCTTCTCCAGCTTCATCTTCTTTTTTCCTCCCTGCCCTTGTTAGCACGTGTATAGCAACTTCTGCTTCCTCTCGAACTTCTGGGAGAAGTGCTGCGGCCTTTGCTGCTAGATCTGCTCTGTAGTTGCCCTTGGCTTCTTCTGTCTCTGTTCTTCCATGGGCTTTAACCTTCAGGATGGCTACTTGAGCCGGTAGATGGAGAGCTCCCATCAAAGTCTTCACGGCTCTGTGGTTCTTGATGGGCGTTCCACTAGCTGTCTGGAAACCTCGCAAGGCCCATTTTCAGGCCAAAGTCATGCGCTATTCCATGCGCGTAGGCTGAGTCTGTGTAGATATTGGCAGTCTTCCCTTCCACTAGCTTGCAGGCTTCGGTCAGGGCCCTAAGTTCAGCTTCCTGGGCCGACATGTGGGAAGGAAGGGAGTTTGCCATCACAGTTTCTGATAAGGTGACCACAGCAAATCCTGTATGGAACTGTCCTCTTTCATCCGCGTACCTTGAGCCATCCGTGAAGAGAATATAGTCAGGATTGTCCAGTGGTGAAGTAGAAACATTTGATAGACGTGAAGTCTCATCTTCCATCTGCTGGACACAATCATGTTCTGGATAGTAATCTTCCTCTGTAGGGTAGTCTTCATCCCTGTGAGATGCAGCACTATTGCCTTCAATAGGATCACATTCCCCCCTTGAGAGAGGAAGCAGAGTTGCAGGGTTCAGAATTGTACATCTTTGCAGTGTGACGTTTTCAGGCAAGAGGAGAGAACTTTGCAGGCGTGTCCTGCGCTGCATAGACAAATGAGGTTGTTGGGACAATTTCAGAATGGCTTGTAAATTATGTGGTGCCAAGATAGTAACAGGATGTCCTAAGATGAGATCAGCCGTTTTGTCCAGAAGTGCTTGTGCTGCAAGAACTGCCCTGAGGCAGGTGGGAGCCGCTCTAGCCACTGGGTCCAATCTGCAAGAGTAATATCCAAGCGGCCGTGTTCTTCCACCATGTTTCTGGGCCAATACTCCTGAAGCATGACCATTGTTCTCAGAGATGAAAAGGAAGAATGGTTGAGTATAATCTGGTATCCCCAAGGAAGGGGCTTGTAAAATAAGATTCTTAAGTTCATAGAAACAGTTCATAGCCTCTATGGGAAGACCATGTGAGTCCTTGATGTCAGCAAAGGAGTCATAAAGTGGTTGCATCAAAGCTGAAGCGTTGGGAATCCATTGGCGGCAGTAGGTAATCATTCCAAGAAATGCTTGCAGTTGGGTTAGAGTCTGGGGTGGCTTGATCTCTGCCACTGCCTTCTTGCGGTCTTCCGTAAGGTGTTTGGTTCCACTTGAGATACAATGTCCTAGGAAAACAACTTTTTCACTGCACCACTGCAGTTTTGACTGTGACACCTTGCAGTTAATGGAGGCCAGGTGCTGAAGTAAGCTGATAGAATGATCTTCACAAACAAAGGCGTTTGGGGCACACAAGAGCAGGTCATCAACATACTGAAGGAGAACCACATCCGGGTGTGCCAAGATCCATGGTTGTAAGCATGTCTGCAGTGCTTGAGTGAATTGGTTTGGAGAGTTCTGTGCTCCCTGGGGCATTCTTGTCCAGGTATACTGTTTCCCACAATAAGTAAACGCAAAAAGGTATCTTGAAGATTCTTCTAGAGGAACGCTGAAGAAAGCGTTTGCAAGAAACAAGCAGCAAAAGGAGGTATTTGGGAGAGGAGAGTGTTGGGGTTCGGAACCACTGGGGTTTCCAGGACAGTAGCAGCATTCACAGCTCTGAGATCTTGAACCAAACGGTATTTTTCAGGTTCACCTTGTGCAGTCCTCTTCTTGACAGGAAATAAGGGTGTATTGGCAGGTGACATGCACGGGATAAGCACGCCGTTCCTCAGGAAGGCGGAAATCTGTCCTTCCAGAGCCTGTTCTTGACCAGCTTTCAAGGGGTATTGAGGTAGGTGGGGTGGTAATGCACCTTCTTTCAGGAAGATACGTACTGGGGTGACAGGAAGTAGGCCAATATCATCAGGGCCTGTGGCCCATAATCCATCCGGGATTAGGGGTAGCACTCTTGGAGGGATATTTTTGTGACAAGGAAGCACTAGGAATGTGTGTATGGCTTGTAGAGCACATATTTCTTCAGTGGTAGGAGTATTTTCGAGGTCTAGATACATTCCAGATGAATCAAATCGGATAGTTGCTCCCATCTTCTGTAAGAGGTCAGCTCCCAGTAAGTTGGTTGGGCATGAAGGAGAAACAAGAAGTCTTGACAGTATACTCTGGTGTCCAACAGGCACTGGATAGGTAAGGCGAGTCTTGGTAGGTTGTCCGTCAACTCCGACACATGAGATATAGTCAGGAGAGAGGGTGACACCTGGTGGGATATCCGAGGTTCTTAAGACTGATCTGGCTGCACCCGTGTCCACTAGAAAAGGGATTTCATGACCATTTACTGGAAGTTTGACTGTAAAAACAGGGCCAGATTGATAAGAAAGGTCTTTGTCCGCCAGGTTAGTGAAAACAGTAGACACAGGCTTGCCAAGTTCCTATGCATCAGGGTAAAACCAGTCCTGAGGAGGAGGAGGAAATGATTGCTGATCAAGTTGGTCGTGCTGTTGAGATCTCTGTGGTTGACGACCCTGGCTTGAGGGTCGATTATATCTTTGTTGGCGGTCATGCGGGGTCATATTCTGTGGTCCCATGCTCAAATTGGAGAATCCTCGGGTTGGTGGGTAACCTTGCTGGGTTTGAAGATTCTGTCCTAAAAAGAGACGGCATTGCTTCCTAATATGGCCTAGTTTGCCACAAAAATAGCAAGCAGGTTTAGGCTTTTGGGGCCTATTGTTGTTGTTGGGCATCTGTTGGTGTCTGCCAGGGAAAGGACTTCCTGGATAGAGTTGAGCTGGCTGATTATACATAATCTCATCCACTCTTGAGGCATTGTTAGCACGAGGGTTTTGTGTTTGTTGGAAAACAGCCACATTATTATCAGTCAGTCTTTGAGGCGCATGATTAATCTGTTGCTTCTCAATAGCTTTCGAAATGAGCAAGACTTGGCTGTGGGGTAGTTCTATATATTCAGGGCGAGTTTCCACCAATTTTCTCTTAATGGGGTCAAGAAGGCCTTTGACAAAAGATTCGACAAAAAGGGTGCGCTGGTGTTTTATCTTCATATCAAATCCCTGGTCTTGGAAGAGTGCCAACATTCTAGCATAGTACTTTTCCACTGTCTCAGTCGGTTCCTGAGATGTGTCGGCCACACTGACAGAGGAGTCAGCCAGTCTATCTTTGGCCCATTTCTGAAGTCTTCGGCAAAACTCTTCACCCGAGGGATAGCTGAGGGTATCTACCATCCCATCCTCCAATAATGCTGACCTGATAATAGGCCAAAAGGAATCTCCTGCCTTGATACCAGTAATATTAGCTAGATCCTGCCAGTTAGCGGAGTAGGTTTTCTGCACTTCATTGAGCCTACGGTAAAAAGGCATTGGTTGTTTCTCAGGATCAGGCAACTGGCTCAGTAGATTATTGATTTCAGCAGGGTTGAAAGGAACATACTTAGGTTTCTCTTGATTAGTCAAAACATGTTGAACTGGGGAAAATGGTGTTGGTGGTGGTGTATCGGCAATTGGTGGTGGTGGTGGTGGTGGAAGCGGTAAGGAGTCAAATGAAATCAACGGTGGAGGAGGAGGAGGTGGAGGTTCCAGACCTGGAAGGAGGTCATTACTAAATGGATTATGTCTCGATAGGGGTATCATCTCGGTTGAGTTTTTCTGCGTAGTGGAGAGAGAATAATCTGTACACATGTACTGCCAAGTTTCTGCAAGTAAGTCAGCTATGTATGAGTCTTGAACTACGATCTTGATAAGCCGTACTGTGTGGATGGGGCCAAAGTCTCGCATTGCAGATAATATTGTCTCACAACAAGGCTTCTCTGGAAACCCAAATAGTCCAGCACAGATAAGTGGCAATGAGAGTGAGGTTAATTCTTTAACTTTGACATTCTGGAGTACATTGTGTACTGTCTGTCTCAGTAAGCGGGCAGCTTCTTCATGAACATAATCTCTGTATATGGGGCCTGCTGCATGTAGAATGACCCTACATTTCAGGTTGTAACCTGGAGTTGCCACTACTGCTGTCACTGGTAGGTGAGCACCCTGTCGGTATGCCAGGATGTCATCACAGTCTAACTGTATCTCCTTACCACCGTGCTTCACTATCTGTCTAGCCACGCCTCCATTGTGCTTAAGGGCAGCGTTAGCTGGATTCACTAAAGCCTCTGTATCCTGATGTACCACATCACCTACGCCTATGACCAAGGTGGTCGAGAGATCCCATATCTTGGTAGTAAATACCGGAGTAAAAGGTATTGGGTTAAACGTCACTCTATTATGTCCCTCAGACCTTCTAGTGGTAGTGTGGCGTGGGGTTATCGGATGATATGAGTCAACTGATACTCGTTCATCCTCGAAACCAAAACCTGGGGAAGGCAGTTGTCTAGTTCTAAGTGACCCACGTTCAACTGTCCCGGGGGCAGATTCCCCCTTCTCCATCACTCGGGTATGGAGGTTCCTGCTTAAGTTTGATAGGGGTCTTAGGTATAGGAAGGGTGGGTAAATTGAATTGCTGACATGCAGTTGCAAGTAGTTCACCAAACTCATGAGACTGTGGACTGAATGGGGTATTCGATGCTTGCTGTGGAGATAAGATCATAATGGGAGCGGCACCTGGGGTGGGTACATAGTATGCTCCAGAGGCAGTCAATAAGGGATATAGATTAAGAGCGCTGCTGTCCGGAAGGGTGGGTTTGGGTATAGCAATATGGCTGCCGGAAGCAGGCTGTTCCCCTTGGGTAGATGGGGAGGAGCTGGGAGTCCCAATATGGCCGTCCGCACGTACAGCAGTGTCACTAGGTGGGGCAGACTGGGCGGTTCTACATTCAGGGGCTGGATTTGGGCGTCCCCTCCCACAACTACTGCAATATTCAGCAGAGGGTGGATTCTGCTGATGGCAATGTGGACACTCCCAGCATCGTGGTCCACCGTCGCCATCATGGGATGTGTCACCCCCCCTATAGTACATATATGCAGTCACTTCCTCTTTTGCATTGACATATTCCACCTCTACATAATTATCTTTTGCAATTGAACATGCGGTGCGATGCCATGCCTGGGCAGACAAAAGCAAGTCATTATCCTCCAAGGTCCCTCTGTTCTCCCTAAGGGCCTTGTCCCACAGCGTAGCCTGCAGCCTCCCCTTTTTAGGCATCTGACAGACATCCATTAGTTTTTTCATATTAGCCACATGTTTCTTTCCTTCTCTTTTGGTTACCAGCTCGACTGGGCTTTCATAGGTATTATCGGGAGGCTTCGATGCAAACAAGGATCGCAAGCTTTCCATCGCGTTGCGAGTTTTTTCAGGACTCAGAGATCACGGGTGTTCCTACTCTACACTAATACCTAGTTCGTGCAATTCAAGCACGCGACCGTAAACCCAGCAAGTGAAACACTTATTTAAGATATCTGAGTAGACTAATCCTTCACAATATGGTCATTGGAGGCCCCCTGGAGGGGAATATAAATGTATAACAAGCTACAGAAACAAGTGTTTCCTGTCTGTTTGACTTCACCGGAAAATAGGGAAGTGAAAGTCAAACTTGAGGAAGTGTCTGGAAAGAACAGAACAGCTAACCGCAGCTGCGTAGACAAACTACTAGACTACTACTCCTATCATACGTTCTTTGTGTTACATGCAGCCACAGTGTCTGCGCTCAGAAGGAAAAAAGGAAAAAAAGGAAGTAGAAGTTTCACTTGCATTAAACTTTAACTGACAAATATTAACATACGGCCGCTCAAAATCAGAACTGGTCTTGCCCAGCACCACAGCCAAGGCTAATTCATTGACTTGAAACGGACAGGTTCTCTCACAAACCCCAAAATATCTAACAGATTCTCTTTCAAACCCCAAATTGTATCAGGTTCTCTGCCAAACCTCAAAATTGTAACAGGTTCTCTGCCAAACCTCAAATTCTATCAGGTTCTCTCCCAAACCTCAAATATGTATATCTCTGTAACACAGGTTCTCTGTCAAACCCAAAATTATCTCTATACTGACACCAGTTCTGACAAGTTAAACCACCACGTGTCTCAGAGCCCCAGTAAGATACCCATAGACAGTTAGTTGGTTACGACAAGCTGTACGTACACAATGATACACGTACATTTACGGGTTCTCTGGACGGCACAGCGGGAGGAACACCTCGTCGCTAAGGTCACCACGGGGATCGAACAGGTTACCCACAGACTCACACAGGACCGCCTGACACAACAGGTAAGCTACAGATTTATAAAATCAGCAGACTTACCGTTGTGGTGGAGTTGATCAGGCTCGTTCAGTCGGTCCGGGATCGTCTAGCAGACAGCCGGGTGTCGGTCCCACGGGGTAGGCCCCCCCTGCAGGTGCCGGCCTATTGTTCGGGCGCCAGTGTCGTGGCAGGGAGGTATGGGGTAATTAGGGTAATTTATTCTGCCACGCTTCAACTAACTGTCTATGTCTAGATTGTAAAATAGGGAAGTGTCGGCCGTAAGGAAATCACACCAACAACCAGTTTGGTCCAAGTTCCATATACACTCCTCTTTATTACTTCCTTGATCCATACATTTATAGGGTAGAATATAGGGGTGGTTACAATATAACATTATTACATTCCTCTTTGATCTAATTGGATTACACCAAATCTCTATTAATTTATGCATTTTCTACTGCGTAGCTTAGGCCTTTAGACTCTTGTGGTAGTAACGTTTTCTATCTTCACATATCTTCTGGACGTGACTTCCTCTATCTTCCTCTGCAAACCACCAGCATACCATTCTTTGTCCAGGACAGGAACCATTAATCTTCCATGTGAAGGCTTTGCCTTGCAGAAGCAGTTACAAGCTACTAGTGTATATATATATATATATGTCTGAAGCAGTTTGTTAAGAATTATATATTGTAATGAGAATCACGTGTTAGTATACATTGTAGATTTAAATGTTTCTCTTATGAGGGTCATCCCCTGACCCCATACTTGACAGATCTACAGCAAATTTGATGGCGCAGATTTGAAGCTGCAGATTAAAAGCAAATCAATTGTGGGCCATCAAATCTGCTGCAGATCTGCTGCAGATCCTGTAGGTGTGAACGCACCCTAAAGGCCTATTGAAGTTAATGCACAAGACTGTGAAAGAATGGTGACTTTTATAAACTGTGTGTGAAAATCTTAAAACAACAGCCACTGTTTGTGCAAGAATGGCTGCAAATTGATGACACAAACATTAATTTGGCGTCTGCTGCAAAAAGTGGCTGTAATTTCAAACATTGTGTGAACAAACCACAGTTTTTTTCTATAGAGTTCAATGGTAATCATTGAAGAATGGAAACAGACATTATTTTAACTTCAAACGCATCTAACCTCGCAACGCAACTTTATCAAACCTCTCTTTCACACACACACACACACACACACACACACACACACACACACACACACACACACATATTAATTACATACAATGCCTTTGTAGCATGTAGTGAACCAAACTGCCTGCATATTGGAGCCTGCAGACTTGTAATAGTTTCTATTATGAAAGTCTTTACTTGTCAATTAAGTTGTAATGATTGACTTACACAAACGATATTTTTTATATTATGCAGGAAAATGACAGAGAACACTGTTCAATCAAAATGTGATTGTTCACGTAAGAGCTTTCCCTTGGAGGCCCTGTAATGTATAAGGGGTCAGTACAAGTCAATATAATCTATTTGTGCTACCTTAAGCTATTATAGTCTAGAGGAGGAGTTGTACAGTATTATAATAACATTCTTTTTATGACTTAGTTGTTATGCTTCAATGTTCACTTGATAACATGTAGAGTCTTGCATGAAACCATGCTTATTTTATTGGTACTATAGCTGTAATTTTGGTTGTTTTATTAAAGTTTATATATACAATACAAAGGAAGCAGTATGATAATAGCCATTGTATAATGGGGACATTGTGACAGTACTTGTATTTTTGTGCATAGGGGCATTGTTATAGTAGTTATATGTGATAATCAATGGACGCCGAGAGGCAAGATAATACACATACCTTCTTTCTCAGCATGTAAAGCATGTATTTCATAAGCACAAGCCACTGAGAGCAGAATGCAAGAAAAATTGACACTCACCAAAATCTTGTAGTCTGAAGTTTATTTGCAAAATGTGCAAACCTGCATTGGGGCAGAGGAGAGAGGCAGGAGCACTTGGCTCTATGCACATAGGCTACAGGCTGTTTTCCGGGTAAAGCTCCCACTTCTATTGGCCACTACTCGCCAACTTCAGACTACAAGATTTTGGTGAGTGCAAATTTTTCTTCTTCTTAAAGTAGTTATATTCTTGTATATAGTCAACTGTTTCATCTATATACTAGTTCATATGGCACATACTGTTATACATAGGAAACGTATAACATATAGAATTGTTATACATATACAGCAGTTTTATAGTGGTTATAACAGGTGTGAGAGATAGGTAGGCAGCACCACCACTACTGATCAATGTAACAGGCGAGCTTCAGACACAGGTGAACCGCTCAAGGTAGAGGTAAATATATAGGCTCTGTGGCCTTGAGGGTGCTATCAGCAAAAAAAGAATACTGATGCAAGTGGGTAGAAAAAATAAAGTTGCAAGCACTCACTTGTAGTGAAGCAGGAAAGTCTGTCTTTTTAATAGATGTCTTCATATAATGTGGGGATGGAGAGACAGCAATGCAGGCGTGCTCCACTAATGAGGACTGTTTTAGGGCTCCTCCCTTCTACTAGTCAGTGAGCCTGACCAGTAGAGCCTGACCAGTAGAAGAGAGGAGTCCTAAAACAGTCCTCGTCAGTGGAGCGTCCCTGCATTGCTCTCTCTCAATCCCTGCATTATATAAAGACATCTATTAAAAAGATTGATTTGGCTGCTACTATGGGTTAGTGTTTGCCACTTTATTTTTTTCTACCCACTTGCAGCGAAATCCGCTGCGGATCCAGTGTCAGTGCATCCCTATGAGAATTACATACTCTCAGCAGGATTGACATCCCGCTGCGTGTGTAAGAGTAAACCCTCGGCAGCCGGAGCATACATCACCTCCTTCCCGTTCCGGCTTGCTTTGGGGGCTCGGCAGGACGTCCCGCTCAGCCAATCAGTGGCTGCGGCGGGGCAGTGCACCGATTGGCTGAGCAGGTCTAGCAGATGCCAGGAACCCGAAGCATGCGAGAGTGGGGAGGGGGTGATGTATGCTCTGACTGCCGGGGGGTTACCTTACATACACGCAGCGGGATGTCAATCACTTGGGATGCACTTACACTGGATCCGCAGAAGATCCGGTGTATGTGAAGGCACCCTTATAGTAGTTATTTTCTAGCACATAGGAACTAGTGTTATAGTAGTTATTATGTACAGTACAATGTATAGCAGTAGCTTGCACGAGTGTGGAGTCAGTTCTGCATACTTTAAGCAACAGTTTGTGTGAATGTTCAGATCAGTACTTGCAGTATTGAGAAAATAGCAATAAACCATGCAGCTATGAGTTGCAGAAATTTCAATACATTTCAACGAGGGGAAACCCCTTTACACGGGCCGATTAATCATGCGTTCTAAAGCACTGCAAACTACAACAAATCTAGCTGACATATGCTTTCTTGCATCCATGAGTGGCCCCATATTGAGCCATGCAAAAAGACCCTTAGTACTTCTATTCATACATGTTTATTCTCTACATCTCCCTAGCACCCTGTGTTGTCACATTGCCGTGTTGCAGCAAGCCATGTTTAGCCGCACCATAGCTCCCAGTATCTGAGTGCTGACCAGCTGGATCTCCTTTAGCCCCATTGTAGTAGATATGTTCCTGTCCATATATAACAGCTCTGTAATAGTTATACCCAAGTCTATGACAATAATTGTTTGTTGGATTTTTTTTTTTACCATGTACCTCGTGGATAGCTTTCTAATGCCTCCATCCACAGTGCCTGAACCTTTCTTTTAATTGTTATGGTGACAAAGTTCCCTCCAATCTGTGATTGTCCTCATTAGTGTTGACAAGCTCATTCTTATAGGCTGCTGTTAGTATATCATTACTTTACATTATCATAGCCTTGTCTTGGGGATAATTGCACTCCTGACATTCTAATTAGTTTTGGTGACCTGCCGTAGCAGGTATCTGCCGACGGTTTTCTAGTACCGTTTCTGTCCTATGACTGCTGCAATCAATCTAAAGCCATGTCCTCATTTCTTACTTTACAAGGTCAGTGTCGGATCTCAGCACTATGTAGTTCTTCTCCTGCATAAATCTTCCTTGACTGTAAACCACAATGGTGATAATTCTGTAACAACCACAGATAGGTACGCACATTGCTTACCTCCAAATGTGCGATTTCCTATGACCTTTCCTGTGTACAATTCCCTGTCTCTGCATATAGGCAGATATTACTTATCGTAGTAAACTTGTTATAGCTAAAAAAAAAAAAATCATGCTTCTGAGGAGAGCAGCTCCTGGAGGGTACGTCTGACCATTTCTCCCAGGGTTACTTAGTCAGGGTTATTTAGGTTGAATAAACAGAAAATCTCTGACATTGCCTTTGAACCGATTTGGAAGTTTAGAATTTGAAAGAAACAGAAACACTTAATATTCATAGAGTGTGGTCACTTCTGAAGGAAGGGGATTAAATTGGTTTATCAGGTTGATGCAACCGCTTTTCTGTGTATTGCTCACCTTTCCAAGGACATAACCAAGAACAAATACAGTCTTCAGTGTCAATTATAGAATTAACTCCTTAGTGATTGGCCTATTTTCGGAATTAGAGTCACTATTGTTAAAAATAACTTCTGACATGTCATCTTGCATGTCAAAAGTTATTGACTGCAGTGGGTCAAAGCAGTGAGACCAGGAGATATAATCTAGGAAAGACTGGGGGCGGGCGTGCCCTCCACTCCCCAGCTGTATGTCCTGATCGACTTATTCTGACAATGTAAGTATATGAAACTACCTTTTCAGAATTAGTAAGTGACCGCAGAGTGGATGGCATGGCTGCCGTGCTCTCTGCCTGGATATATCCCCTGATCGCAGCAAATCCCATAGTGAGACCCACTATGATATACATATATATATATATATATATAGGTAATGTTGTTCCTGTTGTTGTGGGGGGGGGGGAGAGATATTACTTTCATAATTTTTTCTATAGTTTAGTTTTTTTATGGCATTCACTTTGCTGTAAGGATGACATTACTATTACTATAATTTTGGAAGGAATTGAGTGTCAGCTGATAATTGTCTGATCTGTGGTGATCGGAATGATTACC
The DNA here is from genome assembly GCF_027789765.1 of Dendropsophus ebraccatus. Taxonomy (NCBI): domain Eukaryota; kingdom Metazoa; phylum Chordata; class Amphibia; order Anura; family Hylidae; genus Dendropsophus; species Dendropsophus ebraccatus. Next base: position 81,716,822 of record NC_091457.1, read on the forward strand.
AGAATGGGGGACCCTATTCTAACATTGGTGCTGCAGCTTCATGCAACTCTGACAGTTGTTCTTTCCGCTGTTTCTGTAACCACTATTAAATGAGATTGTATCCATGGTTCCCTAGACTGGTTGGGTCCCAACCCTCCATCAGTTTATTATTTAAAGAGAAACTGAGAGCACAGATATGCATATTATTTGTACTGCCAGTTTCCCATTGCCATTACAGTAAATATATGTACCGTCCATGCTGCTCCTGCATTTCCTTAAAAAAAAATGTTTTTAGTGGCCTGGCTGTGACACTGTCAGCGCCTGCCCGACATGGCCTCTGTCTGCCCCGCTCTCCAGCCGATGCAGTACCCTCTGGCTTGCATGGAGGAGGCGGGTGGCAGATGCTAACAGTGTCACAGATTGCCAACTGTAACACTATCAGCCTGGGGACAAAAATAACTTTTTTTTTTTTAAGAAAACACTAAAACAAAGAGCGACACGGGTGGTATGTACTCACTGCTCATGTGATTGGCAATGGGAAATTGGCAGCACAGATATACGCATATCCATGCTGTCAGTTTCCCTTTAACATCTGCACTCCGTACCATCATATTACCCCCTTCATCCTGCTGCCCCTCCATCTTCATACTACTAAATCCTTTATCCTCCATCATATTACTACCCCCTTCATCCTCCTTCACCTCCACCATCATACCACTACCCCTGCATCCTCCTACCCCTCCATCATCATACTACTACCCCTTCGTCCTCCTGCTCCTCTATCATCATACTACTACCACCTCCATCATTTTACTACCCCTTAATCCTCCTGCTCCTCCATCATCACACTACTACACCTTTCATCCTCCTGCCCATCCATCATCATACCCCATCATACCCCAGCACTCATCTCCCTGCTCTGCAGGGAGTGATGGCAGGGGGTGGAGTTTCCCAGGACATACCCTGGACATGGTTTCGCCAGGACTGTTGGTAACTATGGAAGAGCACAGCCTGCAGCGCAGAGTAGTAAGATGTGAACAGGTCATTATTATGTACAAGACTAGATCAGATAAGGGTCACCTAGGTATACGAGTTGTTCTAATAGGGTTCTAATATTTTAGTGTGTATAGGGGCTAGAAGAGTGAAGCATCACCTACTGGGCAGAAGGGCCCATAGAGTTTGAAAGCCTTCAAAATATACCAATCAAAGAATAGCTTTTATTTCTTTATTGCTCTGATAAAATAAAAGCTGCAGTGTGATTGGTGGCTATGGGCAACAAATACCATTTTTTCTTTTAGATGTTTTCATAAATCTCCTCATTGGGGCCTTTGTTGCCCATATTAACCAATCATACTGCAACTTTTAAATGAAAGCTAAAAGGCATGAACAGCTAAAGACATGGGGCATGTAATCTACCTGCCCCACTCTTGTTTGCCATCATAGGCAACATCTTTGAGCTTTTTAATGCCAACTTTTTTATATGACCTCCAAAACATTTCATTTAGTGCATAAATTGTGCCTCTGCTCACTGCTTTCCACCGTCTTTTATCTCTCGGCCTGACAATCACCAGCCGCTTGGCTGAATAGAACATTAGCCTACATCCCGAAAATAGTACTGAGGATAATGCAATTCTCGCTTCTAAAGCAGAGGGAGAAATCACATCACTATAGATCTTAAGCATAAAAAGTCTTTGATATCTGCTTATATTGAAAAAAATGGCTGACAACTGATATCTGAAACCTGTGGTGTCACTTTATTGTAGCATGAGAGGTTTTGGGCTGATTCCTAGAAAGCTGAAAATCCTGCTGTCTGTACAATTTTCATCAGGTTCTGCATGTTATAACATTTTCCTCTTTTCTGCAGGTCCTGGTGTTTGCCATTGCGAGAGATTTTGACTGTATCCCAGGATTCCAAGAGAAGATTTACTATATTGAGCAGCAAGGAGAATTTTTGAAGGACCAGCTTCTTCTGAATGGTAGGAACATATTTTTTGATGGTACTAGGTGGATCTATATCCTAAAGTTAGATTTACGCCTTTAGTCATTATCATGCTATTTCCAAAAAAGAGTTTATCAAAGATAAGTGGCAAAAGTCCTATACCAGTGCCAAAGGTGTTTGGTGAATTACTGATGGCAGTAAACACACTGGTAGTCAATATGGGTCCCAGCTCAAGAGCCATTAGGAATCTTGTTGGGAGATATACAAAGGTACATCTTTATGATGACCAAAATGTCTGACGTATCAAAGTCGCACCATTAAGACGTCCACTTATTGTATAATCAGTGGCTTGAATTCTCTGTTGTAGCTTTGAGCCCATCAAAATCCAGTATTTTTGGTTTAGTCGGTGGTAAAGTGCCCATGACCTTTATTGGTCACAGGAAAATTCTTAGTCTACACTCGTACAATGTAGAAAGTACTTTTTTTTTCCTTTTACAGAGTAACACATTGAATATTTCTATCTCAAGAGAATAATGTGATTCCAGAACTTTCCTTAGCATAATGCCGTCCCCCCCCCAATGCATAGATGTCTAATGCTCCATAGTCAAATGGTAATTTGATACTGAGGACTATATGACTGTCTTCCTCTTATTTATGTTTGCAGTGTAACGCAGTATATCATGACTGACAATACACCTGTTGTAAAATACTCAGTGGGTTAATCTACTTAGACTGTGTTTTAAATTGCGTCGGAGGCTCTGTTCAATGCTGAGGCTCTGTTCGGTGCGGCATGCAGTGATGTTCTTTTTGAAGACAGTAGTCTACTCAATGGAAAATTAGAAGTCAATGGGGTCCATTGGGCACTGTTGGTTTCCATCATGAGATGTATCAGGCACTCCGTCATTTTAATTTGTTTGCTTCTATAACAGAACAGAAAAACTGAATTGACAATGCAGATGTATACTTAGCTTAAGATTGCCTTGGGCCAAGTGCCCAACTGTGGCGTAAATCACTCATCTTTCCAGCTGTTTTAGTTTCACAACAGGGAGGAATTTTTGAGAGATGTCACTTAAAGAGTCCATATATTGCACTAACAAGTAAATTACATTACCCTGAAGACATCACCAGATAAAACTGCTTCATTTACATGTGATAGCTCAGACATTCACTTGTGAAAACAATGTCACAGGTTATCTCTAGCTATAATCTGCATATGATAATGTTAAGTCAGTCTGCAAACTCTTTACGCAGTTTATGTTGTACTGATCTTGAAATTTGTCATCCTTTATTCCAGTCCCACCTACGTTCTCAGTTCTGGCTTGCTGGTAGTGATCATCATGCGATAGTTTACATCTATTGTAATTTACACAAAGCAATGTACAAAAGCATGCTTCAGAGAAAAAGAACAGCACATCTCATGTTTGTGTCAGGCCTGTGCTGATAAATTACAAATGGTTATAGTGAAATTTTCGAATGCAGCTCTGGATGTGAATGAATTAGAGAAGTACGGAATAAACTTACACGTAAATGAAAGTTCACTAAAGCTTTACAGTTTAAAAAATATGTAACTAAAATAAAGTTATACAGTATATAGATTTTAAAATAGTATTGCATATTTTAGTTAAGGAGTATAGTACCCATAGGCTATGTTCTATTTAGGTGAAATAGCAGTGGTTTTTGAAATAGCCTCTGTTATTTTATAATGGCAGCCGTAAATAATGATCACAATCATTATAAACTGCCGTTATAAAAAAAGGCTTCTTTTTTATCTAAAAATGCTGGTAGTAACTAGCCTAAGGCCATATTAGAGGGCCAAAGCAGCACATCAGCGCACTAGTTTACAGAACTGATTACAAGGCTTGATAATTCTTTTACATAGGAAAATGTGCGGGTGATAGAAGATTATTTTCTGACAAAAATGTCAAAAGTGAACAATTAGTTGACAAGCGAGCATTTGTTGGTTCATTGGCTCATTGCTGGCTCTATCACATAGGACAATATTTGCCTAATTGGGCAGATATTCTGTCTATTTAAAAGGGCCTTAAGTGGCTCCACTTAAAATCTGTAAGAGGCACCTATCTGCCACACACCAATTCTTGGGCTCTGACTTAAATGTTTCATTACTACCCTGACATTGGCCTTTTTACATCATATGGACTTTGGACAAGGCTTGTATCCTTAGGATAACCATGCATATATCAAATAATTTGTTATATGGCTAAACTTTTTACATTTAATACTCTTTTAATACTAGTGCCTTTATATGTGGTTGGGGGCCATTGGGCCCCCACATGCATCAGAGACTGCAAATGCTACCAATGTATTTCTAATAACTATACCCCTGTTCTGTGGCTAATACTGATAGGGAAGATTTCCTCCAGGTTCTTCTATATAAAATTAGAGACAACAAGGTACATTATGAGCCCATTAGAGGGTTCCATGATAGAACCTTGTGCATGAACCTTAAAGGGGTATTCTCATCTCAACTAATATACTGTACTTATACGTGTAGGACCCCTCAAGGTTAGCAAACTTGTCTCTGATGGGAAGAAAAGAGCAGCATATCAGGAGAATGAGGCAAATTTGTTCAAGTTAAATATTTTTACAAATGCAATAATTTAACAGTCCTACAAGTATAACTATATTAAGTTGAGATGAGAATAAACCTGAGAATAAAATAAAGTGTCTCCATTCCTTCTGACTTTCAAACTCTAAATCAACAGTAGATGTGATATAAAGCAAGTTTGCCATTTACATTATTTATTTATTTTTAGTTAAAGTACTTACAGTACTTGGAATCTAGGTCAAGTCTCCTCAAGGCAACTTTTTAGTCTGGTGCTGGTTGAAAAAAAAAGATGAAACAAACAAAGTCCTGGTCATCTGCGCTCACAGAGAAGGCAGTCATTTGATTGACAGACACATTGAGCCATGACTCTGTACTGGCCGGGACTTCCTGCGTTTAGTCTCTTCATTTCAACCAGCACAAGACTAAAAAGTTGTCTTCAGGAGTTTGGACCTAGATACAAGTAAGTATAGCTTTGTTTTAAAGCATGATAACAAAAAATAATAATGTAAATCGCAAACTTCCTTTTTAGCCCATCGCCTGTTGATTCGATTTTGAAAATGACGACAAGTACACTTAAAGAGAACAATAAAGAGAAGGCCCTATTAGGAGTTTGGTGGGATTTGCATCAATAAAAACAATCTAATAATAATAAAGTCCATTTTAAGAGTATGTCTCGCGACAAGTAAAGAAAAAGTCTAAAACTCATCTACTGTATTACTGAAATAAATAAATAAATAAATAAATAAACATAGGAAATGAAATAAAAAATAGGGTCTATAGGGCTTTATGGTGTTATATCTATGTGAAATAGAATGTAGAATGTGCAGAATGTGATATAAATTGTATTGTTAGCTGAGGATACAACTATAATCTAGAGAAATAAAAATCCAATCAGCAGGTTTTGTGATATTACCTGAGTTTTACAATTTAATCTAAAAATGACTGCCACTTACCCCAGAGGAGCAGGACTTAAATCAATGGGCTATCTGCTGAAAGAATAGGCCCATAAAATTTCATAAATTTAGAATTTTACGGTTTTAATGGCTAATATAAAGATACAATCATCTCACTTTTTGAACTGACCTCAGGGGATGAAGACTGATGGAACCCTCCCCCGGTTTTTGTTCCCTGGTGATAAGAGATGAAACAACTTGGGGAGAGCTGTCTTATAAAATCACCATCTACAGGGTAAAGATTGTTCTCACTTCAGTTCACAGGATGAGGTTTAAAGGGATATATTGGTATACAAACTTGACTCTATTTTAAAGTATTTGGTACATATTAAAAATCCTCAGTATATAGCAATTTTATATAGGAATCTTCTCAGTAATTTCCCATATATTCAGTCACCACTGGTCCAAAATGTAGTATTTATAGCAGGTTATGACCAGTAGTTCAGCTGCAGTTCTAGTACTTTGCCTATAGTATATCTGATCTATTAGGACTAGAGATGAGCTAACCGGGTTCGGGTTCAAATCAATCCGAACCCGAACGTTCGGTATTTGATTAGCGGTGGCTGCAGAACTTGGATAAAGCTCTAAGGTTGTCTGGAAAACATGGATACAGCCAATGACTATATCCATGTTTTCCACATAGCCTTAGGGCTTTATCCAAGTTCAGCAGCCACCGCTAATCAAATGCCAAAAGTTCGGGTTCGGATCGACTTGAGCATGCTCGAGGTTCGCTCATCTCTAATTAGGACATGTTCACACAATGTCTTTTTTATGGCCGCTTTCTGTCCACCTTCTTCTACAGATGCCATTTTTGTGCCAAAATAGGGGTGTATTAGGCAAATTGTTGTCATAATTTGCACCAATTTTTCTGGATTTGATATGAACAAAAATGCACAATTTAGCATTTTGGAATTTTTTGGCGCTTACCAAATATGTTTATTTATTTAATTTTATGTATAAAATGGGAAAAGGGGGTGATTCAAACATTTAATAGGAGAGGTGTTTTTACTGCACACATTAATTAGAAACCCCCTGGGGGACCTGTTTATACACAGCACTGATCTCCCATTGAGGTTCATTAGATCAGTGCTCTATTACTCTAGTGATACATGGAGTTGGGATAAGCATCATTCCGGCGCTGAGTCTCAGCCCGGCCAGTACAATGGATCCTACCTCCCCATTCGCATCTTAGAGGGGGGGGGGGCAATCAAGCCACTAGACCACCACGGAGGGGCTATAATGGACATGAAAATGCAGCTGTCACGTTTGCCAGCTGCATTCAACTGTCGTAATTAGCGGGTGCAGCGATTGAAAGCAGAAAACAGCTGGGGATGTAGCGGTTCAGGGTATGGCAGATAGACTATATTCACACAATGTCAAAAATATTGAAAAGACTTCCGGTTCCGGCACGTGCATGAGAGGCTGTGTGTGAGGAAGCTCCGCTCCGGATCATCCTAAAAACCCCGTCAAACCAAGGCATTTGAACAGCAAATATCTCGGGTGTGAGAGAGCACCCCACTGACCACCCGCACAGTAGCCCCATGGATAAATTTATTAATCGGGCCGGTGAGCAGCCGCCACAGAAATCCCTGCCGAAGCGGGATAAAGACAAGCTGCAATCCAAGATGGCGCAGGGCTCACAGCACGCGTCGGCACAGCCTCGCGACCCGGAGCACCCTTCTCCCCTGGGAGTGGACATAGATAAAAGGGGTTAGGAGATCATAAGACCGCATGTGGGACTGTCTTGCAAACAAATTGCTATTGAAGTAGCCAAGATATTAGCGCCCGATATCACGGCAGCGTTGCAGGCTACAGTGGCAGAGGCTCTAAAGCAGATGCATGGTGAACTTTCAGCACACTCAGCCCAGATAGGGGAACTGGAGCAGAGGGTGAATACACTTGAGGATGAACTTTTAGAAACTCAAGCCCAAGTGAAGCACCTGCTAAAATCAAATCTTACAATGGGGAACAAGATAGATGATCTTGAGAACAGACCAAGGAGGAACAACCTCAGAATTGTAGGCCTTCCGGAAACTGTTCCAACTCACCAACTCGCCCAGATATGTGCGGTGGATATCCCGCAGGCGTTGGGTCTCTCACTTGCCTGCACTGTAGAGAGAGCACATAGACTGGGCCCTATCAGACCTCCGTCATCGTCACCCGGTCAGTCAACCCAGAAGGCGCGGCAAGTAATAGTCCGATATCTAAACTATGCGGAGAAGGCATTGATACTGCAAGCCACCAAGAAGATGTCATTGCCACTGGTTGTCCAGGGCCACAAAATCCTACTTTGTGGTGACTATTCCGCAGATGTGGCAAAAAAAGGAGGGCATTTGCCCCAATTTGTACCAAGCTGGTTCAGCGCCAATTGCGATTCTTTCTCCAATTCCCGGCCACTCTGCGCATTTTCCTGGATGATGGGAAGACGGAAGTATTTCATAATCCAGACGATGCACAAGCCTTCCTAGACGCGCATCAAGAACAGATGGACATGTAACGTGGACACGTAAAAGATGTGAAAAAGCGCTTTCTCCCTCTACATCGGGGGACTGAGATGTTACTAGCAACCGTGGTGCTTTGTTTCGAGTGATGGATCAAGAGGAGGTTACATGTGGAAAAGCTTTTCCCGCTATATGGCAGTTGAATTCAAACTTTGGGCGCACCTGATCGGCGTATAGCCGGTACCTAATTCGAGTTGCAGTTTGCCTGGGCCACTGTGGGCCTGCTAAGTGACGTACCTGTTAAAAAAAATTTAATTTACAATTATTTCGGGGGTGGGGGTGGGGTTACTACTATCATTTGTTATACTTTCTGTTATCATCATCATGATGAGTGAGTATATGGGAGGATCCGGGGGGGAAGCTTGGGCTAGTGAGGAGAGAATATATCTGTCCGGCTATCTCCCGTTTGGGGAACGGCAGTGGTTCCCTATACTGGCGCACGAAAAAAGTGAGGTCCAGAAGATGTTTCACATTGCAAATGTATTGTTAGTTGTTAGTTCATTTCTGATGTTACTTGGGGGGTGGGGGGGAGGTAGGCTGTTTGGGAGTTTGGGAGGGGGGTGGGAGGGGGGTGTTGGGAGGTAGGGAGGGGGGTGGTTCTTCTTCTCTTCTCTCGTCCACAATAAATAACATATATGTCCAGTCGGCTGGCTTGTGTCTGATGCACCATCCAATGCGGCTATGGTTACCTCCTTTCCGCTGATAGGATGAATATGAAAATAATAACGTGGAATGTGAAGGGACTACGTTCCCCTAACAAACGCATGAAGGTGCTACGTCATCTGAAACGTCTCAATGCGGACTTTGCGATTTTGCAAGAAACGCATTTAGACGTAACGGATTTCCATAGGATGAATAAGTTATGGGTGGCGCATGTGGTTGGTGCATCGGCGCAAAATGGCAAGGCTGGGATTTTGCTACTGTTGCATAAAAGACTAAACTGCAAAATCATATCAAGCACGGAGGACATAAAGGGTAGATACCTAAGAGTCTTATTAGAGGGCCAAATGGGTCGTCTCAGCTTATACTGTTTATATGGACATAATGACACTAATTCTTCATTCTTTCGCAAGGTTGAGCAGGATATCTTGTCTGACCCCGAACGAGACATTCTGGTGTGTGGCGACCTTAACACAGTACTGAATCCCCTGGAGGATCGCACTAAACGGCAAGACAGGGTAGGACACACATCTACACATGATGCGGTTCTGCCGGGTTTCCTAGAGGCCACGGGCTTGGTTGACGTGTGGCGTCTGAGAAACCCCGTGTGGCGTCTGAGAAAGAGAATACACGTTCTTTTCACCGGTACATGAAACGTGGTCCAGAATAGACTATTTCCTAGCATCCCCATCTCTGTTACAGAAATCTTCGGGCATTCACATTTCTAATATGGTAATTTCTGATCACACCCCTCTTGTACTGACTATTACTGACACTTACCCGAAGGGGACGGACATACTGTGGCGCTTTCCGACGTTCTTAGTTGAGGATGACACGTTCACAGTGGCACTTAAGGGGTGGTGGCTAGATTATCAGGCAACCAACGGCTCACATTCCGGGGATCCCTTTCTTTACTGGGAGGCAGCTAAGGTGGTTATAAGAGGCTGAATAATAGGGTACGTACACTCCTTGAAGGCAAAGTCCCTGAAACACTTTAGAGAGGCTAGCGAGAAACTAAGACACTCTTATACAGCTTTCGTACGAGACCACAAACCCAACACCAAATCTGCGTGGCTGGCAGCAAAGGAAAATTATGATTTATGGGCGGATAGAGTGGAGAGGTTCAAAGAACAGGCAACAAAAAACGATTTCTTTAGATTTGGCAATAAGGCTGGATCCCTCTTGGCCAAATTAGCGAGGGGTCGGTATGTCCCCCCTTACATAAAGGGAGTCCACAATAAACATGGGACCCTAGTTCAACATCCCAAGGATATAGTAGATGCCTTTAGAGAATTCTATGAGAACCTGTACAGGCAAGACCCGGTAGATATGTCCAGGGGCAGTGCCTTTCTTGATTCTCTATCCCTTCCAGCTCTTTCGGCTGAGGATCTGGGCATCGGACAACCTAGCGTACATTAGGGTCTTACCAAAGGCGGGTAAGGACAGCAAACAAACAGAGGCCTACAGGCCAATATCTCTTATAAATGCTGACATTAAAATACTATCTAAACTTCTGGCGAATAGACTAGCCTCCCTTCTACCAACACTGGTTGGTCCCCACCAGGTGGGATTTGTACAAGGCTGCTCTGCCGTGACCAATCTGCGTTCAGTGTTAGCGGTGCAGGATTGGATAGTGTCAAATGATTCTCACATCTCGAGTTGTCCTGCACTGCTGACACTGGACGCGGAAAAGGCATTCGATAATGTCAACTGGCAATGGCTGCAACTGGTGCTGGGGAAAATGGGCATTCGGGGCACCTTTCAGAGATATATCTCGGCAATGTATGAAGCACCACTAGCTAGAGTTCATTTACTGGGTCATTTGTCTGGTTCCTTTTCGCTTTCCAAAGGGACCAGACAAGGGTGTCCATTGTCGCCCTTATTGTTCGACTTGGCACTCGAGCCTGTAGTGAGATACATGTTATTCTCCAAGATCTATTCTGGTATATCGGTTAGGGGAAAAGAAATTTAAATATCTTGTTTCGCTGATGATTTACTATTGTATCTAGCATCGCCACAAGACCACTTAGATGAAGTGTTGGCATTTTTGGGGGACATAGGCCGATACACGGGTTACAAAATAAATGTGTCAAAAAGCCAGTTAATGTTTCTGAAAGGTGTCCCGAGGGGATTCGCTTCACCTGTACCGGTTGAGAAAAAGGCCATAACTTACCTGGGCATCCAACTAGGGAGGTTGCCCACGCAACTAAATGCCTTGTCCCGATGGTCTGATCTGCCACTGTCGCTCATGGGCAGAGCGCACCTCTTAAAGATGGTGAGCTTCGCCCGGCTTTTGTATCCTCTACAGACAATTCCCCTCTTATTGAAACATGTGGATCACATGCGTCTCCAATCTGCCTTCACTCAATTTCTATGGCGGAAAAAACGCCCCAGAATTGCTTATACGAAGCTGGCTCTACCTAAGTACCAAGGGGGCTTGCAATTGCCGCTGTTAAGAGGATACAATCTTGCCGCCCTATTGAGACACGCTAGGGATTGGGTGTTTGAGACGCGGTTCTATTCCAATTTACCTTTGGAACAGGCGTTAGCAGGGACTCATAATTTGGGGGGTCTTCTTCATTACAAATACTCAGAACTGCCTTCCCATGTTAGAGCTAGTGTGCTCCTCAAGGACACGATTCAGGCTTGGAAGTCAGTACAAAAGCTGTATGGTCTCCCTTACTGTCTGTCTAAATATATGCCTCTATGCCACAACCATCTTTTACCTTCAGGAGGGAACCAATCTTTGCTTTCTCAGTGGCGGGCAAAGGAAGTCAGGGTACTAGGAGATCTCTTACATCGAGATAATGGCCATTTCCATTCCTGGGAAACATTTTCTACTCAATTTGGTTTGCCAGCACAACATTTTATGCTGTTTAACCAAATTAAGAGTTACTGCCAAAAACGGATCAGGAGCTTAGCAGAGGCTGAAGCTCCGGGAGTCTTTGATGACATAATGGGCTCTAACCATATAGCTGCCTCTATATCCTCGCTATACCCGACACTGAGAAAGCAAATGTTGCGAAATGAGGAGGAAGGGGTGTTTCGTAAATGGGCCAGGGAATTAGGGGACGACAAACTCCAGGGAGCATAATAAAAGGGTGGGAGGGGGTACGTAAAGCGATGGTTAATGAACAGTGGCGAGAGATGTTTTTCAAAATTATCCATAAGGCAACGTATGCCTTTGACTTGACATATACGAATGCTCCTGCACACTATCTTAGATCATGTCCATCTTGCAGTGAGGACAGAGCAAACCTCTTACATGGTCTATGGTCGTGCGCGGAGGTGGAGAAGATCTGGAGGGAAGCATTTGTCTATGCCAAGCAGGTTTGGAAGGCGAAACTACCATTCACTCCCCAGACCGCGATATTTCATGTATTATCATCAGACACACCAGGATTGGACTTGAATAACGCCCCGGTCCCTATCATTCATACGTTCTTATTAGTGGTAAAGAAGTGTCTCCTTAGACATTGGCTGCAGTCCTCGGTACCGACGTTACTCGAGATCACAGACACTATGAATCAGCTGCTACACTTAGATAAAATAGAGACGGAACGCCATAAAGAAAAGAGAGCGAAAGGATTCTTCAAAAAATGGAGAACGTTTATTGAACATCATTACACAACACGTGACATTGAAGAGCTAATGTCGGTCTTCAAACACACTGAGTGGTACAACAAAGAGGCACTACAAAACACACTTGGCAAACTATGTCTGCCTGACAGGGGAGGTGACGACTAGTGGATACTTTGTGGACGAGAGAAGAGGGGGGGAGGGGTTGGGGGGGGGGAAGGGTTAGAAGGGGATACCTGGTTGAACGTAAAATGTGTTATATTTTTTTTTTTTTTTTTTTTTTTTTCTTTCTTTTGTTATACAACACTTGTTCATAATCTGTGAAATCCATGTTATCTGCCTCTCGGGAAGGGAGACAGAAGCCATGCGTTTTATTTCTTACTTTGATATGAGGCCTTTGTCCTTATGGCGGAGATCTAATCTCATAGTCACGACTACGCAAAGTCTCTGTGAAACTTTTTTTTTTCTCACAATTGCATACCATGCTTGTACAATTCCTGTGTTGTATAACCTTGTATTTCAATAAAAAGTTGTTGGAAAAAAAAAAAAAATATTGAAAAGATGGACGGTTTTTATATTTAAAATAACCGTTTTTGCCCAGATTTAACTGACTGCAATGGCAATGCATTGAAGTCAATGGGAAGACAGACACCCAATGCACACAGTGTATTGAATAACGGACGCTTTGGCCGCAGGCGTCAAAATAATGAACATGATCATTATTTTCGGGCGTCTTTTGTAAACAGCGGACTTTTTTTATTAGTAGTCCACACACAGTTTTTCTTTTGTCACTGTTATTTCTCTGTTTTTACTATTAAATTCAATGGACTTTTCAATTAAGCCACACTCAAAGTCCAATTAGTAACCCCAAACTAGAATAATGCACATACAACAGTCATTGCACTAAGGGGAGACAAGGCTGCTAAGTGAGGTCCGTTATTTTAGACTCAAAATAACGGACACCATTTTAAAAAGACCTAAAATAGGTATTAAACACAAAGGTTTTTTAGTTCTAATAATATGCTACATTAGGCTATGTTCCCCCAACGTCGTCTTATGCAAAATAATGGCCCTCGTTTTACAATGATGACCGTCAATAATGTTTATGACCAATATTTACGGCCATCACTATCAAACAACAGCCGTTATTTTGCATAAAAGGACGTTGTGGGAACATAGCCTTAAAGGGTTAGTGCGGCGCTAAGCATTTATTCACTAAATAACACACATTACAAAGTTATACAACTTTGCAATGTGTGTTATGTAAGTGAATGGCCCCCTTCCCTGTGTTACCCCCCACCCCGGAAGTGTGGTGCATTATACTCAACGCATTACTGTTGACCCCCGGTCGCCATCTTGGGACAATGACAACATCTTCGGGAGGCCGGCCATCCCTCATGCCGGCCCCCTTCTGCCGCGTCATCAGATTCTTAGCCGCGATTGGCTGAGCATAACTGGGAAGGGGGCAATTCACTTACATAACACACGTTACAAAGTTGTATAACTTTGTAATGTGTGTTATTTTGTGTTATTTTGTGTTTAGCGCAGCTCTACCCCATTAAAGTCTACGAAAAAACTATATATATGAATATATATATATATATATATATATATATATATATATATATTAATAAGAGATGGGAAGACGGCACTCCAGTAGTGAAAAAATGCATGATAGTTTATTCACCCATACACGTAATGCGACGTTTCGACTCAAACAGTCAAACAGTCAAACAGTCTTTTTCATGTTTGAGTCGAAACGTCGCATTACGTGTATGGGTGAATAAATTATCACAAATTTTTTCACTACTGGAGTGCCGTCTTCCCATCACTTATTATTTATGCTGTGGAGTCGGGGATCGACTACCTGAGAGACGTGCACCCACTGGCTGGAAGCCGCTTTGACTAGAAGTCTGCACAGTGCCGTTCTGCTACTACTTCTTTATATATATATATATATATATATATATATATATATATATATATATATATATATTTACAATGTGTGCAGAGACTGACATTTTTCCATAGACTAAAGAGAGAATACACCACTTCCTGCAAAACATACAGCAGCTGATAAGTACTAAAAGACTTGATTTTTTTTTTATAGAAGTAAATTACAAATTTCTGGCACTTTCTGGCACCAGTTGACTTGAGATATTTTTTTTATTGTGAGCGACCCCTTTAAGATCTAGTGCTACATTTCATATTTCTGACAGATGCACATGATGTCAAGTAATGAAGTGAATATGCTTTCCTTCGCAAAGAGTGGCCTCTTAATATGCTTGTGCTCCAGCTAGAAAACAGTGTGAGACACTAATGGTGTTATTAGTATGTCGCTGGAAACATCTTCTCCGGTATCCATGCTAATAAGGCCATTCACAGTACAACAGTCTTATCCTTTAAATGTGCCAATAGCTTGCTGAACTTCACAGGATAAATATCTGACATCTGGCTTTCAATGTATATTTTTAGCCTTGTTTACCACAATCACAACATATAACACTAATGCCATGGTGTTACTCATGATGTTATTCTACCTTCTGGAAAAGTTAGGTAGCCCAGAGAATGGTTACGTGTTTATAGCCTTTTGGCCCAATTAGACAACCCAAGGCTATTTGTAAATTTTGGTGTTCAGTCTTCATTTACAGAGCCTTCACAAGGCGCCACCAGTCATGTGACTGGGCCATACAAATAATTTAAGAATTATAAGTTACTATTGTGAAATATCTTAGAGTGCCCTGATTACAAACTAATTATTAAACCCCCATTGGTGGAGGAACTGTGAGGTGACTTGGCATCCCATTGGTGGGAACTTTCTAGAATAGAAAGTTGTTATAAACTAGGGAATGGAAGCTGTCAGGCAGTCACACTTTTGCACATATAAAACATTATACAATATAACCAATGCATTAACCCTTAAAGCCTTCAGTGTGCAGGAGAAACATAGGGTAATACTCAGTAGTGGCATCTTGTGGCCAAAAATGATTATAGCAAATCTGAAAATATAATAGAGAAAGACATAGGCAACCCATACAAAAAAATACCATTTTAACTAGACTTTTCAACTAGACTAGAAAGAGAACCCACCAGTGGAACATGGGTTCCGAATCACTATAATACCTAAATTGTAGTGTAGTATAGATATTCTGAAATTTTAAGGCTATGTTTACACAAAGTAAGAGACCGGCCGTTCTGTGACCCCGGCCGGGTCACGGAACGGCCGATCTCTGACCAGATGATCTTTCCGGCCGCAGTGAGAACACTTCACAGCACACAATGAAGCAAGCAGACAGAGCCGCTCGCTTCATTGTGTGAACTGACAGGGTTTCATTCATTGACATGTCAATTATTTGCGGTGCCACAAGGGAACCCGCCCAGAGCGTATACGACGATGGTCGGTATCCCATAGAAGCAGAGGCAGTGTTCCACAACGTGAAAAGTATGGCCGTTGTTTACACTGTGATTGGTCTGTCTGTAATGGTGGACCATTTATACACTGTAATGGTGGATTTATACACTGTAACACTGCCGCCAAAATCTATTGAAACTACAGGTTAATTTCACTTGCCTGTTTCTATCAATGGATGTTTTATGTTAGCTATTGTATATAGTTTCCTTTAAAAGTCAAAGCCCAGGTGGACCTGAGATCACATGTCACCATTCCCTGACTGTCCTCCACCTAACTACAGTATAGCAATTCCAGTACCTGTGTACCACAAGTGGAGAAGCCTTTCCAATACATTAATCTTGTTTATTCTTAACATGATTTGGTGGCTTTTCGGGGGATTTTTAATTGACTATAAATCAAACAGCACACGTGAAAAATGAAGGCAATTAACAGAAAAGCATTTTGCCATACATTCTGCATACCAGAGTGGAAAGTACCCAAGTAGTGATTTAAATGTCAGAATGAAGGGTGCTGTGACCCTCACTGAAAGGCTTTAATTCAGAGTCTAATTAATGACTGACCCTTTGTTCTGCTCCTTGATGGATTATAGGTTACCTCAGAATGCAGAATATCTTCAGTGCTCTTGTATTTGTATTCAGCATTGTTGCATTTAACACCATTGTAATTTAATGTAAATTGTTGTACCTGCACCTTCACCCATCTCTGCTACTTCACATTGATTGTATCTAGACTATACAGGGTTAAACGGATGATCTATCGGTCGTCTGCTCAGTCCTCTAATGAGAGCTGATTTATTTAAAGGCCAGCAACATTAATATAAATTGCATAGCTGTGTCTAAAACCTAGGATATTAATATTATCTTTCAATATCTCTAATGGGAAAATAAGAGGCTCAAGGTTTTCTAAAGATAACAGTTTTCACAGATTTGAAGTAATACAATTAGTTTAAAAGGTAAATCAGGCCTTGGTTAAAAAAATGAATCTTAAACGGGATATACAGGATTAAAGGGGCTTACCCATACAAGTTATCCCCTATCCTTGGGATAACTTTCTGATCACAGGATTGGGGGGTCTGTGATCTCTAGAACAGGGAACAGAGTCTCCCCTGAGAATGAGGAAGAGTCTACTCTGAGGATGGAACACTGCCAGTCTATCAATTCTCTAGGGGAGTTGTTATCCTCAGCAGTTCCCATGGAGGATGAATAGACACATGATGCACAGAAACAGCTCCACCCTTATGCTTAGGCTATGGCCATGGAAGTAAATGAGACTGTGTTGTAGTGCCACACACAGTTTATACATTGAACATGTTGTTGACCTTCTTTAGGGTTCAGAGTCATTCTGGGACTTGTATTTGTAGATTTCCAGGTTTCTTAAGCTTCACTTGAAGGGAACTTGTCATCACTTTCATGCTGTGGCTGTCTAGCTGTTAAAAACTAAAACTCCCAGCATTCCCAGAAAATAGAATGGACTAGTTTTGTGGACAGCAACAGGTTGGGGCTGACCACCCTACAAGATCCCAAAAAACTGTTTGTTCTAATGTGATCATGAGTGACACAGACATTTTATATTTTATCTTACAGGCAGACCCCCAATGTGTATGACCCCCCAGTGTAATGTCATACACATTTCTTTGGAAATAATCCAGTGTTATTTGTGGAAAGTCTGTGTGCCATTTGTTATCAGCTGTGCCTCTCAGGTTACCTCTGTCTAAACTGGATGCAATACAGAAGCCAATTTAAGGCTTCCATAATTTCTGGAGAGATGCCAGGCACATTACAGTTAAACATGCTACTGACTCCAATGTGTCACATTTGTGGTTGGCTGAAGTCGGCCAGCTGTTTTTTTAATTGGCTAAATCAATGGGCAACTGTTCACTATAAGCTAATATGTCAGTTTTCTGCTGGGAGCTTGGAGTTATCTACAAAATGTGCTAAATAAATATCTTCAAAGCAATTTAAAGGGGCATGTCACTGAGGTAAAGCAAGTGATATGCCCTATAGTGAAGTCCATACACTCTGTGGGCAGTAGTGGCATCATTGCCCTTGGATTGCTTACAGTGACTTTAAATAAAATACCTTTACTTTAATGTATCTAAATCCTTTATACAATAACTGTGTATTTGTTGTATTAACTCAATAGAAACCAACTATAGTTCTAAATTGGTTGTGAAAGTGGCAAGCATAACTGCCCGGGTATAAAGCGTCAGTGTGTTAATTAGATTTGTTCAAAGGTCACCCAGGAGTCAAATCCATGACCTTGTTTTTAAGGGGAAATTGCCAGGAGCCCTATTTACCCCTTTATACACTATATACCCTGACAGTTCTGCATTGTTTATGTAAATTGTGCACATAAGAAATAAACTAAAAACTTTAAACATCCTAAATACCTAATAGCCAAACTAAGATGTCATGTGATCAGTCTGTATACAGAGCCTAGTTATATACAACATTGGCAGTTTATTATACAGAGCCTGGTTATATACAACATTTGCAGTATTATATACAGCCTGGTTATATACTACATTGGCAGTGTTATATACAGCCTGGTTATGTATAACATTGGTAGTGTTATGCTGAGCCTGGCTATAAAGAACATTGACAGTGTTAGTGGAGGTCCTGTATACCTGAAGTATATAGCTGGTGGAGGTCATGTATACCTGTAGTGTATAGTTTGGGGGTTCTGTATACCTGTAGTATAGAGTTGGTGGAGGTCCTGTATACCTGTAGTGTGTAGTTTGGGGGTCCGGTATACCTGTAGTATATAATTGGTGGAGGTTCTGTATACCTGTAGGTTATAGTTCTGGAGTCCTGCATCGCCATAATCTGGCCCTCTTAGGCACTACCTTTCACCCTTGGTGAGGACAACACAGAAGAGGTTTCAAAGTTTCTAATACTGTAACACCCCCCCTTGCAGGTAGCCCCTGTACTGTATACACTCCCCCCCCCCTTGCAGGTACTCCTATATTGTATGCACTCCCT
The DNA here is from genome assembly GCF_027789765.1 of Dendropsophus ebraccatus. Taxonomy (NCBI): domain Eukaryota; kingdom Metazoa; phylum Chordata; class Amphibia; order Anura; family Hylidae; genus Dendropsophus; species Dendropsophus ebraccatus. The sequence goes on from NC_091457.1 coordinate 81,735,392, forward strand.
CCATGCAGGTAGCCCCCATATTGTATACACTTCCCCCGCAGGTAGCCCTAATACTGTATACACCCCCCACCCCTGCGGGTAGCCCCCATACTCTTAAACTCCCCCCACTTGCAGGTAGCCCCCATACTCTATACACCCCCTGTCTTGCAGGTTGCCCCCATAATGTATTCACTACACCCCCGCAGGTAGCCCCCATACTGTATACACTCCCCCCATTCTTGCAGGTTGCCCCATACTTTATACACTCCACCCCCGCAGGTAGCCCCCAATACTGTATACACCACCCCCGCAAGTTGCCCCCATACTGTTTACACTCTTCCCCTGCAGGTAGCCCCCATAATGTATACACTCCCCCTGCAGGTATCCCCTATACTGTATACACTGCCCCCCTTGCACATAGCCCCCATGCTGTATACATTCCCCCCTTCAGGTAGCCCCCATGCTGTACAAACTCCCCTCTGCATGTAGCCCCCATGCTGTATACAGTCCCCCCTGCAGGTAGTCCCCATGCTGAATACACTCTCCCCTTCAGATAACCCCCCATGCTGTATACACTCCCCCCTTCCAGTAGCCCCCATGCTGTATACCAGTGCTTCTCAATTCCAGTCCTCAGTCCTCACCAATGGGTCATGTTTTGAGGATTTCCTTAGTATTTCACAGGTGATATTATTATACTCAGTGCATCAGGTATTATTACAGGAGTTCTTTGTATGGGAAATCCTCAAAACATGACCTGTTGGTGAGGCCTGAGGACTGAAATTGAGAAGCACTACTGTATACACTCCCCCTTTCAGGTAGCCCCCATGCTATATACATTCCCTAACACCACCTTACTGTATACATTCCCCAACACCACCACCCGGGAGGTAAGCCCCTTACTGTATACACTGTATATACACTGTACACTGTTAGGGTACAAACCCACTGGGCAAATCCACAGCGGGTCTTGCTGCCAATATCCCTGCCCTGTGCACTCAATGGCAGACAGGATGCACATTTCGCTGCGAGTTTGTCAGCAGCCCGCCCCGCTTACCCCCGGCCGCTGGAGCGTATACATCACCTGTTCCCTGCTCCGGCTTGCTTCGGGGGTTCCCGGCAGGTCCTGCTCGGTCAATCAGTGCGCTGATTGGCTGAGCGGGACATGAAGACACCTGGAGCCCCGAAGTAAGCCAGAGAGGGGAACAGGTGATGTATACGCTCCGGCGGCAGGGAGTTAACGGTGCGGGCTGCTGACAAACTCACAGTGGGATGTGCATCCTGCTGAGAGTTTTTCTGCCATTGAATGCACAGGGCAGGGATCTGCAGTGGGTCTCGCTGCAAATTCACCCAGTGTTTTTGTGCCCTTACGGTATTTATTTCTGTGGATCTGTTGTGAGGCAGATGGCCCTAGCAACCAATCAGATTCAAGCTCCCTGTAAAAATGAAAGTAGTAATCCTATTGGTTGCTAAGGCTTCCAACTGCCATTTCTGCTGGGCACAGCTGCAGTACTAATTATATCACCTGTGTGTGCAGTGTGGAGATTCTCCCATTCATTTTTATGGGGCGCTCTTCCCCCTCCCCCTCCCCTCCCGTACATCTGGTTAGGACTGGACCTTCGCTCTAACCTTCCCGGGCACCCAGTGTATCTGTGGGCCAAATTTGCAGTCAAACGGTTCAGGCGTTTGGAAGTCTATAGAGGACAGACGAACAGACAGACAGACTTTCCTTTTTATGATATAGATACATAAAATGTTGACCTTATACAGTAGATATACTGGAGGGAATAAAAAAAAGTGTGAAATGTACTGTATTTTGTCAAAACGAAATAATATTACCTTTACAACTCACTAATACCATTGCAGTCCCCTATTGAGCGTTGTACCTTTTGGTAATTTGTGCTTGCAGTGGATTATGTACAATCTCAGGTCTACTACTGTTATGAAGTGTTAAAGAGGAGTTGAGGATCAGCGTTTGTGCCTCACTCTGGCACACCTCACCACTTCTTTCTTCTCCCTCTTTATGTTAATTCCTTGCAGCGAATTAAAGGAAATGGTTCCCATAAAACATGGGTCAAATATGATAAACTATGTTTATTTATGCCCCAGATAAAGTTTTTATGCACAAAGCCATGCCCTATTTTGTGAACAAGTCAGATTTATCTGGAAAATTATATTTTGCTGGTAAAAACTTTTCATTTATATCCTAAAAATAAATGTCATACTCATTTTGTAGGGTTTTCACCTTATACTCCGTTCTCTGATTTAGCCTGAATAAGAATCTGTCAGTGACCCGGTGGGTCCACTACACCATCCCTGTTGGCTGTTCTACACAGTCATTCCCTCTTTAATTTGCTGCTAAGACCTCTGTAATACTTTGCCCTCTTAAGCCTTGTATAAATCAAACCACAGTGGATCCATTTGGCCCGGAGTGCTCTTTTGAGCTGTTGGTTCACATCTGAACAGACTAGAGACACAACACTATCTGTTTCCAAGGGCAAAAAGCTGAATGTATCACTTGTCTTTGGATGAGATTTAAAAGTATTTATACTTAGATGTAAGCGTACATGCATTTATTTTAATTATTTTATTTTTTTAACATCTGCAGAACAAATGACATAGTTCCATCTTTGACACACAGTATCATAATTGCAATTCCTTTCTAAGGCACAGAATTACCCTACATATAAGGAGCTGTTACAGCTGTATTTGTGTACAGAAAGCATCCCTGTGTCAAATCCAACTTCTCCAAGCTTAAAAACAAATACAAAGACTTGACCTCATGTTGAATACTAGTGAATACTAGAGAACTAGAATTGTTGTATGAAGACCTCTTAGGAATAATTGAACCATAAGCTAGTGGTGAACATCAAGAGCACTTATGTAAAGTATTTGTAAGCATTCCATCTTATGCATTCCCGGTCGGCTTGAGAGTAAACTTTCCTCTTTATATTGTTTAGTAGATTTATTTTTTTTCAGTTGTAATCCAAGTATGTTTCTTCAAGAACACTTTCCAGGTTGCATAATGGAAAGACATATACAAATAGAGATAGCAATCTAAGCCCATATGAATTTCAGAGTCATACCTTTTTATTTTCGAAAAACAGTATAATATATAGGTCACTCATTCTTTAAGCCTCTTAAAAAAATGAAAAACAAAAAACAAAGTTTACTGTCACTATAAAAGCAGTAGGTTATGCCATAGGGCGCCCCAAGAAGGAAGTTGAAGGGAATCTATTAGCTCCCGGGCCCTACCTGAGGTGCTGACAATGTGCTGTAGCTTGCAGTCCCCTAGTGAGCATGGTAAATTGCCCTTGCAGTGGATTATGTACAATCTCAGGTCTACTACTGTTATGAAGTGTCAAAGAGGAGTTGAGGATCAGCGTTTGTGCCTCACTCTGGCACACCTCACCACTTCTTTCTTCTCCCTCTTTTTCATAAATAATCTCTGCTGCCCGGTCCAACAAAGGACTGATCTGCAATCACAGTCAGATATAGCTGAATCTCCTAATCTAACTGTGTTGGAGCTGTGGTCTAGGGGTAAGTCACCTGTCTAAAGACCAGTAACCAGTAGTTTGATTACCCTGATGGAAATGAAATAAATAAAAAATGTACATTATTTTATAATTTTAATAAAGTGACAAAAAGAAACAAGGCACTTGACACATTTTGGTTGTTCAGGGATAAGGCACATATAAACATATTTAGTAATAATACATTTATTAGTTTTTTTCTACAGTGATGAGAAAAAAAAACAATACTATGGTTCATTTCCAACAGGGTAAATGAAGCCAGAAAAAACATGTTGTTGGTCTCTAGACAGGTGAGTTAGACCACAGCTCCAACACAGTTCGGTAAGGAGATACAACTAAAACTGATTGCAGATCAGTCCTCTGTAAGCAGTTTTTGTGTGAAATAAACACTTAGAGACACTGGCTGACAGCTGAGTAAGCAGGAGGCCTGGCAGCAGAGATTACTTATAAAGGAGCAGGAGGAGGAAGGAATGGTGAGGCATGCCAGAGTGCGACACAAATGCTGAGCCACAACTACTCTTTGACTCTTCATTACAGTAGGAGACCTGAGATTGTGTATAATCCACTGCACAGACAAATTACCAAAAGATAACATGCTCACAGGAGGACTACAAACTACAGAACACTATCAGTTCCTTTAGTAGGGCCCGGGAGCTGACAGATTCCCTTTAAGTATTTTTGGAGCATCATACAGGAGGTCAACTTCTTGGGATCCCATTGGACGAACCAAAGTGCAGAGCATGTCTGGTACCATGTAGTACTGCATTTTCTTCACAGAAAGTATCTAATTATAGTGGGGATGGGGGTAGAGAACAGGTTGCCCTTTGATGATATAATTTGTCCTGTGCTGATTTACTGTAATACTCTTAGTATCAAAGGCAAGATTAATGCACAATGCACATCTATTGAACTGTTTTAAATGCCACATATCAGTATTTACATATGATACCTATATATTACTTTTAAAGCTGTCAGTCATAAGGACAATTGCCATTATAAAGCTTGAAAATCCAGTGCAGCATTTCTTATGTTCAGTAAAAGACACTTTTGAATAAGCATATAGTATTTCTTATAAAAGATTGGTATCTATCTTTGCTTGTTAATGGCAGGGAATCATTCTAATGTCTTCTGATTGTAATGTAACCACTGAGAATAGTGGTTTAATGTATCTTCAGGATTACATTTTCTTTCCATAGCTGAATTGAGCTGAGATAGTAATGTAGCAGCAACAATGCTAATGAATACAGTGCTGTATGTTTAAGATCTGATTGTAACTAATACCTATATATTTTGAGTTGAAAAAGCTTTTGAAGAGACCAAAAATTGGTACCTCATCTTATTATATGTAAACTAATTAATATATTTGTATTTTCAATGCTGGACTGAAATCAGGTCCCAATATGCTGTAAACAGTAGATTCCTCCTTCTTGGCTATACTCCTACACAATCAAACATGACTGAAGGTTGTCTTCTGTGTCAGCATGTCAGACTCAGACTACTCTATAGATAAGCCAGTGTACTCCTTGGCCGCATCTCTCTTGGCAAGAGAATGGAAAACTAAAACCTGTGTTATACACAATAGGAACAACTTTATATGAAACTATTGCATCTATCAATCTGTTTTGGGCAAGTGGGAGGAAATCCAACCAACCCAGGAAGAACATATATGTTCCATGCATTTGTGGTCCCTGGTTGGATTTGGATCATGTGAACAAAGACAACCAACACTACCCTGTTTCAGATTGAATACGACTCTTGGCTGCTGTTATTGAGAATAAGATGTGACTATCCTCACAATAATTTATTGTTTAGCAAATAAAATGGCAACTACTGACGATGTTGTATATTGTTGAGATAAGACCCTTCCCCCATATGAGCCAAATGTCTTTAAAGTACTGGTACAGGGGTCATTCTTTCTTCCAAGAATCAGCAGTAGCATTGTATGAGAGTACAATGCATGGTATTTAAGGAAGAAAGCAGCCAACCATGCTGTGGGGCATTTAGATTATTGTCCTGGAGGGTTTCACTGTAATGTATGTCACTATTGCCTTAAAGCAACATTTTAAGCAGGTTGTAAGAATCTAACCTGCTCCCTATCTTTATGCTAATAAGGTGTTTTGGGACTACCGCCCCCAGTGCTCCAATCTCCCCCTGGATTGGGAGCCTCTTCTAATGAATATCAGAGAAATGGGCCAGCTGGGGTCCGACTGGATTGGTGGCCTTAGGGTGTTAATCCCACCCCCAATGCACCAAAATGCCTAATTAGCATAAATATTAACTTCCTAATAGCATGGAAACGGCACTGACGATAAAGGTAAGAAAATTATCTTCATCCTCGATGCCCCCTACGCAATAGGGAGATATCACCAGGCTAGATTCTTCTAACCTGCTGATAGTCTCCCTTTAAAGGGGTTATCCAGCGCTACAAAAACATGGCCACTTTCCCCCTACTGTTGTCTCCAGTTTGGGTGGGGTTTTGAAACTCGATTCCATTGAAGTAAATGGAGCATAATTGCAAACGTGAAATGGAAACAACAGTAGGGGGAAAAGTGGCCATGTTTTTGTAGCGCTGGATAAGCCCTTTAAGAATTTCTTAACCACTTCTTTCATAATATAAAATATACACGATGCTCCATAGGAATTAACACTGGAGAAACAAAACAGAAATTGCAGACTAGAATCAACGTTCATAGACTCTATATTGAGAAGTCTCAACACCCCTGGGGGCCAACATTTTTCAGGGCAGGAACATAGAATGACAGATCTAAAGGTTGTGGTACTGAAATGTCACTTCCAGAGTGACAGAGAGAGGAAAGTGTGGGAATTCACTTTGATAAAAACATTCGAGTCAATAACACATGGACTAAACCTGGCACCTGGATTTATGACCCACTACATGGACACGCTCCACAGATAAAACCAAACTGACCGATAATCTTGGACTTCTAAATAACATGTTAACCTTTAATTTACAACAAGTTTATTGCTCTGGCTTATTAATGATGTCTGGCTTATCACTGATGTCTCCTTTCCTTTTTTTTGTGCTGTTGCTGTAAGACATTCACTTGTAAACCTTTCTGAGTTCCTGAAAGCCCACAATTCTAACCATGTTTTGTTGGCCAATAAAGTTATCCCTCCTAAAATACTTACCGCCATATTCATAACAAAAAAGCCTAGCACATGTTTGGAGAAAAACCTGGAGGTTCCCACCCCAGTTATAGTTGCTGCCTTTAGGCCCCTTCTCTGCTGTCCACAGCACTTCTCTGAAGCCAGCGTGTTTTGTGTTTAGCTTTGGAACAGGAACAATTTCTCTGAATAATGCAAACTTTCCTTTCTTGGCAGCTATAATTGGTATTATGATCTAATTCTTCTAGTAAACCTGGTTTCAGTAAAGGATAACATTTGATTACTATGAATGCCACCATCATCCCTGAAACTGTGCCTGGCATAAATCTCAGCAATTCTATGAAATTCCTAAACACCATATCGGATCAGTTTTGTACATATATAAAATAAAGTCTTGGATGTTCTCAGAGATGTGTCCTCTTGATGTAAGATTTATCAGATTGTACATTTTGAAGTGGTAGGATAAGCCACGGATGGGGGTACATCAGATCCCTTAATCAGAGATTACAAAATGAGGATCACTCTTCATTCATCTCCATCTCCATCAAGATACAGGCACTTTGTAGCCAACAGATGGAAATGCCATCAATCTAAATGTATGAGCGCACAGTATAAACATCTAAGACATGCATATTATCCCTGCATACTCATGTAACATAGAGGACTGTTATCTTCCAGCAGTGTAAATGTAATTACCAGTCTCTGAAGTGTATACATATTTGTGTCCATGCAGCGTATGGATAATTCATTGTCTTCACACTTTATCCTTCTCTCTGAAATAAGCAATCAGATGCTTGATGAGAGGCTTAACTCATATGATACCTGACAGGGGAGACTCCAGTCAAAATGGGTAATCTGCATCATAGTATCTAAATGTGTTTACTACCTAGGGTGTTCCCTGTGTACATTGTTACAATATGCTTTTTACTTTAGCTGTCATTTCCATGACATGTTTTCATACTAGCAAACATTATTTAGACACTTCCCCCTCATCTATGAAGCCAATCCCTTTCTACTTGTACCATTAGGGGATGATCCCCTCTGCTTAATCACCTATAATGGAAAGCTGCTTACAGACAGCGAATGCTGCACTGCTGGGCCTGTTCTATTTCTCTATTACATGTTCGGCTAAAGAAATGAATGTATACCCAGAGCAGTTGATCATTGGGTTTCATCAACAAAAACTTCTTTAAGTTTATTTTTCTAACTGTACTCAAGAGAGTATACCAAGTCATGTGGTAACTAAGCTCCTCTACAACACTTGCTGCACCAAGGGCAATGGCAGCTCAGTGGCATCTCAGGGACAATGGGCCTCAGAGGCACCAACTAGAATCCAACTATCAATTTTCCTCAAGAGCTGTCAATCATTAAGTAGGGCTGTCCACATGACTACTTAGTCTAGAATAAGTAGATATTTCCATGAATACATTACTAGTTATCCTGGATCTTTCCCCATGAGACTTTATATCTGCTCAGCTCCTTTTCTTCGATAACATGATGCCTTCAGATGGGTTTTCAGACTGCATTTTCAACTTTATAGGTTCCATTTAAGGACTGGCCTTTTATTAGTTACTGTAAGAATCAATGTCCTTATAATCATACTCCTGACAGAGATTATGAAAATTGGCTGCTGATGTGTTTGCGTTTGGATCGGTACAGGCCACATTCATTTCAATGGCCAAATGAAGTCCGATTTTCAGATTCTTCCAACGTATCTGTGCCTCGGAAGCAAATATCCATGATCAGATGCTGATCACAGTGTATTCCCAACAATCAGGTCATTTTCCTTACAGCGCCATCACTGGTATATGTGAAGCCATCCACATTTTCTTTTGTAATCAATCAGCTGTAAGGACAGGTTGGATCATGTACAGCTCTTTGTAGTGGCTCTTCACTCCAGTTAGATCAATAAGGGGCCTGATTGGGAGATCCCACTCCATTATCATTCCATTCATGTTTATTCTATTCTTAGAATTTAAAGCGCAACATTAGTTGTAAAAAATAAATAAATAGCAACATAGCCATTATTGTTGAGAGTCATCTTCCTCATATTCCATAACTAAAATGTAGAAATTTCCTTTAACAGCCCATAAAGCGATGTTGTTTGCTTAGAGATTATAGTAGCAGCATGAAGACGTTAGCATTCACAACAAGCCTTGGGTTCATCAGCCGGAGTCTCCCTGCGTCTGATGGAATTACATTAACGGCTGTGCATTTTTTGTATCAGGCTGTGCCAAATAGTGAATACATCTGAAAAAATTATGCTAATCTGGAAGGTGTTAAATGTGTCTCGAAGGTGTAGGTGCAAAGGCCATGAAATCTCATCATGCCTCAAGCTCAGATGATCTGCAAAATACCAATCAGGTCACATCACCTGCACAGTAGAAGGGGTTGACGAGCCAGGCGGCCTTGTCCTCTTGTATACTGCAGTCAATGGAAAACCTGACATTATTCTGCAAGTAAATAACTGCATAGAATGATCTATGTCTATGAATAGAAGCTTGTGACCTGGTGTAGCATAGTAGTATAGATCACAGAGGCCAGAATAGCAACTATTGCTGAGGGCACATGATAATTGACATCTCTTTTTGACTCACATCGTTGGTAAATAGATGTCCTTGAGTTATTCTCCTTTGTCAAGTTGCTAACATTCCAAAAGTTTTCCAAAAATACTACTGGATGTACAAAAAATACATAAAAAAATACAGTCTGATTACCATTTAAATTTCCATCCAGCTTTTCTAGAATCCCGACTAGTAACATAGGACTCAATCATTAGACCATAGTTTTGATCCCTAGTCTGCCCATACTGTTCTGCCCATAATCTGCCCCTTCCAATTTAGAATGTCCAGATAGAGCATCCAGTAAAAATAGACTTATAACGGGATTTTATGTTTTACTTTAATACAGTTTATGTAAAATTACATTTACCCCTTATTTCCTTACGATTTTCAATACCTTCTTTTAATGATGCAGTATATGAGAACTGTATTTTGTAGTTATTTGGACACTCTGGGGGCAGTTTATTGATTGTTCTGTGTTCTGGTTATGCTTATATGTAACTAAGCGAGCAAACATTTGTAGCTTTTCTGAACACTAGTTTTCTGGTACAAGTAAATCCCCCCCCCCTGTATGGGTATATTTAAGCACTGTATGGTGCTATTATTTGAGCACTTATTCAAGCATTTTCCTGCACTATACAGTCTATGTTTACACTGTATGGCTATGTCCACACAACATATTTTCTTGTCCATTTCGCGGCCCTCATTTAAATAAACTGGCCACGTTTTGGTGTCAAAATGAGAGCTGTAAAAAAGAAAGACATTGTGTGACCATAGGCCAACGCTTCGTTATGGTATTGTTGTCCATTCTGTATAAAGGATATGTTATATTGTATCATTATTTGTACACTGTACTTATCACAATGCACCAAATGTTAAAAAACTCAAGTAAAAGATACCACTAAAGAGTACCATGCAACATGAGGCTATCACTGATAATAGTAACGGTTCCACTGTAATAGTAATGGTTCCACCAAAAGTTCCCCTGTTTTTTTCCTGGCCGTTATTTGGTACTCAAAACAAAGTCCGTTGTCTAACATACTCTGGCGGCTGTCATTACAATGACAGCTGTTGGTACATTATTCTAGGTCTGGCCCTTTGAGTGTTCTTCTTTACAGGTCCATTGAGTTTAGTAGTAAAGATGGTGGGGACAAAAATGTGTTTGTGTGTGTGTTTGTGTATAACTGAAAAAAGGTCTCTGGTTTAAAAAATAATATCTGCAAATAATTTTCAGGAACAAATAATTTGACTTCAATTATATTTTGGTAATAACGGACATTATTATTATTATTATTATTATTATTATTATTATTTTTTTTTTTTTTTTTTTTTTTTTTTTTAAGTGTCCACCCTCATTTTTTTACACAGTGTGAACATAGTCATACATAGTATTTACCAATTTTTCCTATTGTGCTTTATAAATATCAGAAAACATAGGCTGCACAACAATAGGACACAGAGCAGAACTACATCCAGATTGTTATTGTTTGAGGCATACAGTAGTTGCAAATAATATTAGCTGCAGGGAGTGATGTGACCTAGCAGGCAGGGAACACCACCTCTCCATCTGGGTTCCATTACTGAGAATCTCAGCTGAAGATCTTATTATGAAAATGGATGGGATCAGATTAACCAGGCAGTCACAATCATTTTCTGCTCTAGGCAGCTTAACATTCAACAAATATGGGGGACACTTCCAAGATGCTTTTCTCATCATATATTTTGTCTTGAAGAATAAGAAGCCTGTGCTGTTATGTTTCCTGAGCCTCTCCCAGCAAACAGTAAACTGCGGTTTTCTTTCTCTCTGTAGTTGGTTTTCATTGCAGCTACGGGAAATAAAGCGAACCAGTGATTTGTTGCCTGAACTTTGCTGAGACGTTCCCAAAATTCTAATTGACTGTGTTGGAGGATATGATCTAGACAAAGAAATTCACATACTTTAAGGTTTTAGTGCAAAATAAAAAAAATATAAACTTTTTGATGCATTTTTTATTATTTACATGTTTCCAAGCATTTAGACTTTGTATCTGTGTTGAGGCTTCTGTTTATACACTGTGCTGGATGCATTACACAACAAAAACCTACAACGCTGGGCAAATCCGATTAGGGCTGTATTTTGCCATTATTTTATTGTGCGTGAAAAAAGCACATAGTAGTGCATGGAGCACTATTTTTTTTTACAGTAAATTTTGATGACGGCTACTTGTACAGCTGTAAAGAAAGCTGTGAGCAACTCCTGTGCTGCTCACCTGCATCTCTCCAGCTGCTAATTCTTTCTGGGACGTACCCCAGCAGCGTGGGAGGGCTGGATCTGCAGTGAGATGCCCCATGGTTACCCGGCAGAACCCCTCGCTACGGGCGACGCTGCTGGGATGATTCTGCATATTTCTAGTGTGAAAATGGGTTGACTTTGCCCTGGCCTAATTGATTGATTTCTGGCTAACACCCGTGCATTTTCTGGAGTGATGTCTACCCGCACCCAAATAGTTAACTCCTTGCCTTGCCAGTAATTGCCAGCACATTCGTCCTGTCTAGTTTCTTGTCTCTCTGCTTCAATCACCTCTGAGACCCAGACCTTGTTTCTTTTAGAACACAATCATTCTCTTTGCCTGATGCTTGCTATAGTGTTGACTTGGTGTGCCTATACTTGCTTTTAACCCTTTGCTTTTGCTATCCTCATCTATTGGTTACCTGACTTTGGCTTGTGTCCCTGTCTACATGTTTATCTCCTGACTTGGTCTGTATTTTTGTCCTCTGGTTTTCTGACTCTGGTTTGCCTCATTGATTGTTTATTGCCTAGTGACTTTTTACTAGCATTTGCCTCTCCTGGTTTGACCCCAGCTTGCTTACCACACGCTTTTGTGTATTCTCCTCGTCTTGTTTTTGCCTCAAATTTGTCTCATATTTGTCTTGTGTCCTGTCCCACCCATATTAGCGTAGGGAATGTCTCCAAGGTGTTCCTGGGACATGTTGAGACAAGTAGGCAGGGACAGTGGGTATGGGACAGTGTCAGAACTGCACTTGTCTCTGTGTCATCTGTGTTGACCCTGACCTGTCCTGACAATAGTTTAAAAAAATCTGTCAGCAGCATTTAACATCTCAAACTGCTGACACTGTAAGATAGCTGTTAGGAAACTATAACAAATGGTACCTTTTCATATTTTCATCTGTGCTTCCAGAATGTAGAAAAATGTTTTTATTCTATAGTAAGAGTCAAAGAAGTTTTCCTGAGCTCCTGTAGTGCAGCAAGCTGTAACACCTCCTTATTGTCCCCTCCGATACCTGACCCTGCTTGGGACTCAGCTTCCAGATGTCAATCAAGCATTGGACAACAAAAGCACAGACAAATATGTGAAAGGTACTGTATGTCTCCTTGACCTAACAGTTATCTAAAGGCTCCATACACCTTCAATATCTGATCACTGAATGATCAAAAAGTTATTTTTTGCTTGCCAGCCATCCTTCCCATACACAGGAACATTTGGCACAACCAACTGTTCCCATGTGCTCTATAGGGAGGGGCAAGCTGCAGACAGAACAGTCTTGCTACATCTTACCTATCCCAGAACAAAAAACATTGCTTCGGTGGTCGCTCAGGATATCCCCCAAACCCTTTACTGGCAGCTGAACCTGCTGTGTATGGGGACGTTGATAGTTTTAGTAGTTTTTAAAGCTGATAGATTCCATTTGACTATGTTTTTAAAAAATTTTTTAATTTACAAATTTTATGTGGATAATGTTTAATTACATCTTCCTATTACACTTTGGGTAGAATTTAGTATTTTCTTTACACCAGGTCTTGGTTTAACCCCTTAACAACAAAGGGCCTTGATGCAAACAGGCATAAATGTACGCCCCGCCAGGGTACCGGGCTATGAAGCAGGCTCACGGAAGTGAGCTTGCCCCATAGCGGGTTAGGACCATCTGCTATTGGCAGCCAGGCCCTCACCCTCAACGGCGGGCTGCCGTGCCGGAGAATCTCCGGTCACTTAGCGTTTGGGACCTCGCAGCGTGTCTTCGGGGGTCCTGATCACACTGGCCGACTGCCGGAGGAATACAGCTTAGCTCCGTGCAGTCTGATCTTCAATCTTCTTATAGAGCCTGCCACAGGTAGGCTCTATCAGAAGATCACAGATAACACTGATCCCTGCTATTCTATGGCATAGCAGTGATCAGTGTATGCAATGTAATGCATGAATGTGAAAGTCCCCTAAGGGGACTAAAAATGTATAAAAAAAAACAATAAAAGTTTTAAAAAGTGTCCCAAAGCCCCTCCCCCAATTAAAAGTTAAAATCACCCCCCTTCCCATTTTATACATAAAACACATAAAAATAATAAAGCTAATTAACTTATAATATTCCGTAGCATGTGTAATCGTCCGATCTAGTAAAATAAAACAATATTGTTTCTGCACGGTGAGCGGCGTGAAGGAAAAGCTATATAAAAACACTGAGATTGCTTTTTTTTTTAAATGACATTTTATGTATAAAAAAATTAATAAAAAACGATCAATACGTTAGATCTAGAAATAAATGTTACTAATAAAAACTAGAGATCATGGCGCAAAAAATGATGCCCCATACAACCCCGTAGGTAAAAAAATACAAGCGCTATAAGAGTCACAATGCGGCCATTTTAAATACACCTATTTGCGGAAAAAAAAAAGTTTTACTGCCAATAAAAATGGTAAAACGTTAGAAAACGTATGTAAACATGCATATCGCTGTGATCAGACTGACCTATAGAATAAAGAAAAAATGACAGTTTTGACATAAAGTGCATTAGGTAAACACTGAACCCCAAGTGGAATTTTTTGACTCAAACTCACCCCATAAATGATATTTTGGGGGTTCCGTCATTCATTTTATGGCAGAGTGAAAGATGCTATTACAAAGTACACCTGCTCCTGAAAAAAAACAAGCCCTCACATGGCCCTGTAGGTGGAAAAATAAAAGAGTTGTGGGTCCTAGAAGGCGAGGAGAAAAAAATGAAAACGCAAAAGTGACAATTGGCCCTGTCCTTAAAGGGGTTGGCCACTTTATAGTAAAATTGCTCAGTGTACAGTATTAGTAAGTGTACTCACTGTATATACTGACAGCAGCTCCTTGTGTACCTCATAGAGCTACTATCAGACTCCCCTCCTCCAAGCTGTGCTCTTCTGCTCTGTGGTGTTTTAGTCCAAAAGATTGCTTACATGGAGAAGCATGTGACCATGCCCCGCCCCCCAGTGTCCACCACTGAGCCTGTATATGTCTATGGAGGACACAGTGGACAGGGCATGTCACATTCTCCTCCATGTCAGCCATTTTATGGACTGAAACAAAACAGAGCAGGGCAGCACAGCCTGGTGAAGGGGAGTCTGATTTTAGCTCTATGAGGTACACAGGAAGCTGCTGTCAGTATATACAGTGAGTACACTTACTAATACTTTGTACTGACCTATTTTACTATAAAGTGGCCAACCCCTTTAAGGGGTTAATCAAGTTTCACATTTTTGTGCAAAGCTCATTTGTTTAAAAGTGTGACTTTTGTCAGATTTATACCTCCCTAGGTACTTGGAAATGTGAGGGACTAGGCCTTGAGATGAGGTTAAGGCTATTTTTTTTCTTAGTGGAGAGCTAGGTGCTGTCATTTCAAGGTTTTAATGGTATAATATTATTCTAGGCTTTATAGGTTTCAGTCTAGTATAGTGAAACCCAAGAGTTTGTCTTTTAAACTGGAAAGATCTTCTTCAAGCTAAGTTTACTAACCTTAGACATTTTTATAGACCGAGACTTTATAAGTGACATTGTCCAAAAGTTACTTCTATCAAGTTGTATAGAATCATTGTTAATTTATAAATATATACAGTTTAATGTGAACTTCACAATTCATCTTATCTCACATATTTTGTGCACTCCAAAACCATAGCAATATCAAAGTCATATAAGCTGCTTCAGTACACACACATCTCAAGGATTACAGTAGTTTTCCAAACTATTGCCATCTCTTAAAGTAGTCACTAGGGAAGTATTGTTCCGAAAATACATCTCTGAAATGAGCTGATGCAACATGCCAGCCGCTGTGTCAGGTCTTAGCACAAATCTATATGATTTGTCAAGCACATCAGTAACATGTCTGCTGCCAGCTGTCAGGACCCCAGAGTCTGTAACGCCCGGAGTAGTGGATCCACTGGACCGGCACCAGCGATGGCACAAACCTCACCAGGGAGCGGAGTCTAAGGGGCCGCTGGTTTTCACCAGAGCCCGCCGCAAGGCGGGATGGACTTGCTGCGGCAGGCGACCCCCAGGTCGCTACCCCTGGCTTGGTTGCTGGTGTCGGCAGGCGAGGCGTGGCTGGAGATGGCACAGGCAATAGTCTGCAGATGAGAGAGCACGTGACAAGCTGGACACAGGAACAGGTGGAGTGACAGGGGAACAGGAACCAGGAACAGGGACTAGGGACCAGGTAACGGACAGGACTCAGGAACAGGGACTAGGGACCAGGTAACGGACAGGACACAGGAACAACAGGGAGCTGGGCCAAACGCTATGGGAAGCATGTAGAGGCTCCAACACAGGGGACAGGGCATGCTGGGATTTATAGGGGAGTGATTAGGTGCAACTACCAATTAGGAGCGCACTGCCCCTTTAAATCTGAGACAGCCGGCGCGCGCGCGCCCTAGGAGGCGGGGACGCGCGCGCCGGCCGGCACAGCGGGAGACAGGAGCGTGGAGAGGTGAGGCGCCCCCCGGGGCCGAGGTGATAGCAGCGCCGGGTCCCCGACTATGGACACCGGCTGCTGCATGGGGCAGGAAGCGGTCGCGGCGGCGGCCCGGAACGCGGGACGCCGCCGCGGCCGTGACAGTACCCCCCCCCTTTGGCCTCCCCCTCTTTCTTGCCTGCAGATGGCACAGGAAGCCACAAAGTCTTTGACATCTTGAAACAGACTAGGCCACCAGTAGTGGCGAGAGATCCGTTGGCCGGTCTTACGGACTCCAGGGTGCCCGGCCTCCAACGAGGAATGACCCCACTTCAAAATACCTCTTCGAAGCGCAGGGTGAACATGAGTCTTTCCGGGGGGTACTCTCTGAAGCGAGGAGGTGACGACTGGTGCTAGGCGATCAGGCGGTAAAACATGGCAAGGGACTGTGGGTCTGTGGACGAGGACCTTCTGTAAGTTCTCCCGGTGGTGAGAGGACACGACCTTAGTCTTGGGTACGGAGAGAGGGTACACCTCGGCAGAGAAGGCATCCGCCGAGTCTTGGTCTTCTGCCGGTAGGTCGGGTAGAGGCTTGGCTGGGACAGGAAACGACATAGTACACTTGGTCTGAGGTGACCTGAGACACTGGTTGGAACAGTCCTGACCCCAACTGAGAATCTCCCCGGTTCTCCAGTCCAGTTGAGGGGCATGTTCTTGCAGCCACGGGAGTCCCAGGAGGACCGCGGGGGAAGAATGGGGCAGGACGTAGAAGGATATCTCTTCTTGATGTAAAGGACCCACCTGGAGGACTAAAGGTGCGGTCTGGTAGTACACACGGTCGGTAAGAATTTCGCCTGTGACCGAGGAGATAGACAGGGGCCTGGCTAGTCGGGTCACGGGTAGCCGCCATCTTTGGACCAATGTTGCCGCAATAAAACTGCCTGCTGACCCAGAATCGAGGAAGGCAGTAGTCTGATGATTTCGTCCTGAGAGAGTCCGGATGGAAACTGGCATAGACAGACTTGGAATGGTGGCATTCACACCTAGGGACACCTGTCCCACCGGACCTAGGTGCGAGCATTTTCCGGATGTTTGGGGACGTAGGGGACATCCCAGCCGGAAGTGATCGGAACCACCGCAATAGAGACAGAGATTCTGCTCCAGGCGCCGGATTCTTTCCTCAGGCGTCAGGTGAGCCCGTTCCACCTGCATAGGAATCTCAGGAGAGGGTTGGGACATCGAAAGGTCAGGATTCTGGAAAACCGGCGCCAGCTGGGGATGGCGACGGGAACGGGTTAGTAAATGTTCATGCCGAACCTCCTCCTCCCTCTCCGAAAAACGAGTATCAACTCGGGTGGCCAGTAGAATGAGTTCGTTCAGGGAGGTAGGCAGGTCTCGGGCAGCGAGCACGTCTCTCACACGACTAGACAGGCCCTTCTTGAAGGTGGCCAATAGGGCGGCCTCGTTCCAGTCCAATTCGGCTGCCAGGGTGCGGAACTGGATGGCGTAGTCACCAACAGAGGAGCTGCCTTGAGAGAGGTTGAGGAGAGCAGTCTCGGCTGAAGAAGCACGGGCAGGTTCCTCAAAGACGGAGCGAAACTCGAATAGGAAGGCCCGGAGATTGGCAGCAACTGGATCATCACGGTCCCACAGTGGCGTGGCCCAGGCCAGGGCTCTACCTTCTAATAGGCTGATGATGAAAGCCACTTTAGAGCGCTCGGTGGAAAACTGACTACTCAAAAGTTCAATGTGCATGGTGCACTGAGTCAAGAATCCTCTGCACAACTTAGAGTCCCCAGAGTACTTGCTTGGGAGGGCCAGTCGGAGTGAAGAAGAAGCGTCAGGAGGTGGTGTGCGCTGGGCAGTAGTCTGCTGCTGTAAGGCGGCAGTGAGTTGCTGGATCTGCTGTGACTGCTTCTGGATTTGTTGCGCCTGCTGAGTGACCACTCTGGCGACATCACGGAGATCAGGCACCTCGCCGGGATCCATGGTTGGAGCCTACTGTAACGCCCGGAGTAGTGGATCCACTGGACCGGCACCAGCGATGGCACAAACCTCACCAGGGAGCGGAGTCTAAGGGGCCGCTGGTTTTCACCAGAGCCCGCCGCAAGGCGGGATGGACTTGCTGCGGCAGGCGACCCCCAGGTCGCTACCCCTGGCTTGGTTGCTGGTGTCGGCAGGCGAGGCGTGGCTGGAGATGGCACAGGCAATAGTCTGCAGATGAGAGAGCACGTGACAAGCTGGACACAGGAACAGGTGGAGTGACAGGGGAACAGGAACCAGGAACAGGGACTAGGGACCAGGTAACGGACAGGACTCAGGAACAGGGACTAGGGACCAGGTAACGGACAGGACACAGGAACAACAGGGAGCTGGGCCAAACGCTATGGGAAGCATGTAGAGGCTCCAACACAGGGGACAGGGCATGCTGGGATTTATAGGGGAGTGATTAGGTGCAACTACCAATTAGGAGCGCACTGCCCCTTTAAATCTGAGACAGCCGGCGCGCGCGCGCCCGAGGAGGCGGGGACGCGCGCGCCGGCCGGCACAGCGGGAGACAGGAGCGTGGAGAGGTGAGGCGCCCCCCGGGGCCGAGGTGATAGCAGCGCCGGGTCCCCGACTATGGACACCGGCTGCTGCATGGGGCAGGAAGCGGTCGCGGCGGCGGCCCGGAACGCGGGACGCCGCCGCGGCCGTGACAGAGTCACACACATACCCAGACCTAAATACCTTTTCTAATTCTCAGTTAAGGTCCATGATCCATGCAATATAAACAAAGCACTATTGATAATCTGTTACAATGTATCAATGTATGGAACTTAAAGTGCCATTGTCCTTATAAAAAGTAAAAATCTAAATCAACAGTAGATGTGATATAAAGCAAGTTTGCCATTTACATTTATTATTTTGTTGTTGTTATCATGCTGTAAAACAAAGCTGAACTTACCAGAAATCCAGGTCCAGTCTCCTGATGGCAGATTTGTTTACTTGTGCTGGTTGAATAAAAACAGACTAAACACAGGAATTCCAGCCAGTACAGAGAGTCACGGCTCAATGTGTCCATCAGTCACATGACTGCCTTCTCTCTGAGCGCTCAGATGGCCTGGGATACACAGCACTTCCTGTTTTCTGACTATTTCCTGTTTTTTGAGAAAAAAAAAACAGTCTGAAAATAGGAAGTGCCGTGTTTTCCATGATAACTAAAAACTATAATGAATGTAAATTGGAAACTTGCTTTATATCACATCTACTGTTGATTTAGATTTTGAAAGTTATAACGACAGTGACGCTTTTAAAGTGAACGTATCTTTGGATGGGCAGCTTTTCCCACTGGTTCTTCTCTTTTTTTTTTTCACTATAAGTTATTTCCACCACAGAGCTTTTACTGAAAAATTCTCTTTTTTTCTAAATTTCAAATACCCTTTGAGGGTAGCTTCACACATAACAGAATCACAGCAGATTTTATGCTGCGAGTTTGCAGTGAAATCCACTGCGATTCCTGTACTGTCACTTTGAATAGGATGAAATACTCACAGCTGAATTTTCATCCCGCTACGTGAATGTAAGCACTGCCCCCCTTACCCCGCGCCGGCCTAGTGAATACATTACTGGCTCCCGCTCAGCCAATCAGTGCTCTGCGATAGGGCAGCACACTATTGGGCTGAGTGGGGCGTCAGGATGCCAGGAGCCCCTGAAGCAAGCCGGAGTGTGGACTGGTAATGTATTCACCAGGCCGTGCAAGTTAAGGGGGCAGGAGTTTACATGCTCACAGCAGGATGAAAAGTCCGCTGTGAGTATGTAATCCTATTCAAAGTGACAGTACGGGAATCAAAACGGATTTCGCTGCAAACTCGCAGAATAAAATCCATTTCTATTCCATTACCTGTTACTTTATTAATGTGTTTATCTTTTCTCTATTAACTGCATCAGTCACTGGATGTTTATTTGGCCAAGGAGGCTGAGAATTGCCCTGTGTAATAAGCCCAATGATCAGTCAATAAATGAACAAATGCTCATTTGTCAGCCGATTGCGTTGATTTAACACGTTTAAATCCTAATTCAGTGGTTGCACATCTCATTGTGTAATAGGGCATATATGGCCAATAAGTGATAGAAGTAAGGGTCGCATGAACGATCAGGCGATCATTCCCTGTAGCCCTGCCAACACAATTACTGTAATTGGCTTATCATCCAGTTGATTGGTGCTCACATTAGGTACTAATCTGCCCACCCTTACTGTAGCATTTTCCTTGATTCCACTGCCTAAGAAAACCTCTAATTATATTGGCCATGTGATATATATCATGTAGCTATAACTTATCTAACAACAACTCCAATAAGGCCTTCTCAACAAAAGTTAGGTTCATGATTGGGGAAGGAAAGGTTGGCAGGACATGTTTTCCAAGGTGTTGAATTCGGGTGTGCCAACAATTCTGACCTACTCCATGCAGAGCTATGGCAGAAACCCACATATTTATTCCAGGTAAAGAAAAGCATAGTTATATCTTTGCTGGTTTGTTACTAAGAATTTCCATATTCTATTTACCATAATGATAGTCTGGTATGAAGAGAGGCAGATGATCTTCCAGACACATCCCCCCCCCCCCCCCCAGCCTTCCGTTTCTTAGATGAGAAGAGTTTTTGAAGCTGGACAGATTGGTTACATTATTAAACAGCCGACTTAAGTTTTTTTCAGCTTTGCCCATAGGAATAAAGTCTTCTTGGCTTGTATTATCTACTCAGAGGATAGTTTCAGGTAACTCTTACTTCACTTTATCATCCCTGCTGTTTTCCTTTTCCTCCAGATGCTCTCAAGTATTTATTTTATTCTCTTTTTTCTAAATCAAGGAGATTAAAGAAGACCAGCTGTTCTGCTCCTTCATACCACTGACTGGTCTACTGTATGTCGAGCAATTATGTGCCTTTTGTTTCTGGTGTTTTGGTCTAATATATTACTGGAAAAGCTCAGTCATAGTTATGTAGGCAGAGAATAAGTATTAATAACAATTATTCTGGAGAATGTAAGAGTCACAGGCTGTTCACCCAGATGCCTTAATACAGTTGGTCATGCCAGCAGGCTTGTGCAGATTTGGGTGGCGGTGACTTGTGGCTAGTGGGGCCAGACTGCCATAATTCATGGGCATAGTGTTTGACATGAGTAGTAAGTGGTAACAGAATGCCTTGTAGAGATTAAGATCACCGAAATTTATGAGAGTACCAGCAATGGTGAGCTTGTGGGACACAATGACATGTGCACTCATGTAATGCTATTAGTGAATAGGTAAGGAATGGAGACCAGTAGAAAGTAGATGGGTTTTAGCAGCACAGTCTTAAAGGAGATGTGTATTGATCTTGCAGGAGGCAATGAGTTGATTAGTGAGTAGTTTAATGATTGGAATGGTAGCATTTAGATTTACAGTAGATCTACTGCTGGTTAAACTGCTGTACGTATTCTAATTACCGACAATATTGTGTGGCCACCTAATGTGTGGGAGATTTCATCCTGATGCACTGCATGTACCATAGGAACCTACCCTACGCATTTCATACGCTGCCGTACATGTGCGGCTGGAACTATGGGCGTGGGAAAAGTAGACATGCGGCCGGATGCGTACGAACCGCGAACATACGCCCGTAGTAGAGTTGTGCTTCCCTAGCATAATCTTATCAAAATCTTATCTTCGCCCAGCCCCGTAAACCACACAAAACCTTTTGGATCGAAAAATCAAGTTCAATTTGGCTGAAATCCACGACCGTGAGTTTCAACATTTCCGTCCTCAAACAATGGTCTTGTTCATTTTTCACGGTGCCGTATACGATCCGGCTGTAAGCTCATACGTAGTGTGCATTGTGCGGGCGTATATCGTATACTTTCAAGTGAACCTCAAAACTACGTGCGTATATTCGTGGTTCGCACTACGGCCGGAAAAATACGCAGTGTGAACATAGCCTAAATGATATACCCAGCTCTGCTTCATTTGTACAGGACTGTGTATGGCTTGTTTTACTCTAAGAAATAGCATGTTTTACTGTTTCAATGACTTTTTAAGTTTCTTGTACGTTTCCTATTGCCATTTTAGTAGATGCAATAAAGATGGGTTTTCCAAAAAGTTTTTTCTTTCTTTTTCCAAATGCTTCCATTGTATTTGGAGTGATTTGAAGAATGTCAGCTTGTGTGGTGCATATGTTGAGACAGATGGCTTATCTGCTCTGCAGAAGTATTTCTCTGGCGGAGCTATTGACATCTTGTATTATATTATGTAATATCATTGTCTATGTCTTGTATTGCTACAGAATTTCTCTGGTTGATTCCCGGAGTCACATTTGTCGTTAGTGAAGAGATCGATGTCACTTAATACTGGCAGGCCTTCTGAAATCTAGCCAAGACATGCTCATTTTTAAGCTAAAAATATAGATGTATGGCTACAATCCACCTATCAAATTCCTCTTCCACTTAGTGATACTTAAATCCATTGGGAATACCTTATCACGTGAATATGTGATCTCCTGGACAGATATGATTTATTTTTATCTTTTCATTTTAAAGAGTAATTCCACCTAATATGTTACATAGGAAGGATGAAATAACATCACTCTTATCAATGGGCTTTGTGTAATACAGTATAATTAATCTAATCAATTGAATTGAGCCTGAGCTCCAATACCAGACATGGACAAGAATTGCACAATTTTCAAAGAAAACCTTTAAGCGATTAGGAACTGCATCCAAACATTATTTGTAACAGCATTTACAGTGCTATGGGTGGGGTGGATGTACCCTAAAATTTATTAATATATCCCACATTTTGTGTCATGAGATGACTAGTGTTAAAAATAATTATATGAATAAATAAACATGGATTCATAATACTGTGCTGATTTTGTATTTGTGGTGGAAACATGAATATTGGGTTTCCAAAATAGCATCAGTCTTCCTTTCTAGAGAAAGGGAAACGAGGCTAACAAAAAAATCATACCCTCACATCTCTCAGATGTTAGGAGTAATAAGGGTGTTCTGGGGATCCCACCTTAGGTCTAGGACTGTGTTTAAATTTTTGTAAAAAAAAAAAAAAAAAAAACAGAAAAAAAAAAGAGCTGAAGTGGGCGGAGTTTATATTCAAAGCAAATGAAGTGTGCAGCCAATCTTTTCTCGCTGGCGTCTTTTCCCTCACTACCTGAACAGCGCACATTATTAATTTGCTATTTCATACGCCATAATTACTGATAAATCTAGCATTAACTTTTGTAATTAACCATCGGGTTTGTCAAGCCGGGATAAATTGTGATGTTCAACTGCGGCTAATTAAGCCTGAAGTCCTGACAAGCAAAATATACAGTATCAGATCTGACATTTCAACATTCTCCAAACTTTGTGTCTTTATACCCCTAATTACAGAACCCATTTGTTACTAATGCGGTCATTATTAGGGCTGGATTCTGCAAAACGGTTCGTATCTATGTAAATATTGAGGTGCAGATATTAGGAAGTGCTGTCAGCTGTCTCACCACTGCCATTTAGGAGCTCATTCATCAAGAGCCAGGGTCTAGGTTGTTCAATGCACTTCAATAATTCACTTGGCCACCCTGCCTTACTAATACATAAGAAAATAAGATTGTTACACACTTGGCAGGCTCCTCCTCATTTTTACTGAAGTATCTTGGCTTGATGGGGACCTGTAGTGCAGCTACACCTATCCTGGCCGCATACTGCAACTTACGCTATTTAAAAAAAAACACCTTAGTGGTATATTCTTGGCTTACCGAATACTGATGAGTGCTGTCTTTTAGTTATCAAAACATTTTAGCGGTACATTTTAGGCTCACCAAATGCTGGTGCATGCTCTTCCATACTATTCACAACAGTCTAGTGAATAAGTTTTTGCCCTAATTTATATTTAGTACAGTCTAGTGAATACGTATTGGCTCGCAGATACATTTACTACAGTCCGTTGAACAAGTGTGTGCTCTGCGGTACACCAACCAGTCTAGTGAATACATTTTTGCTATCTATTTGATTCACTGCACTCAAGTGAATGTGCGTGTCCTCTCAGTTACATTCACTTCAGTCCAGTGAATCAGTGTGTCCTCTCAGTCACTCCAGTCTTCCACAGAGTCCACCCACACAATCCAAGGGAGTGGAACTGTGGCTCCTCCAGTTAAACCTTCTTCCCCCCAGCCTGGCCCATCCATAGAAATTAGGGATTCAGATCCGCCATACTCCCAGGAACTCTTTTCAGCCCCCTTTCCAGAGTCACAAACCACTGCTCAGTAGCAACCTGAGCAGTTGCTCTGTCCTGATGCCCAAAATATCAAACTTTCGCAGTCTGTGGGTGATGAGAGTGGGGACTTGCAATTAGTGTGTGAAGAGGCGTCGGATGATGATGATGAGACATGGTTGTCAGACAGTGACATTGTTGTCAGGGCAGTAAGTCCGGGGGACAGCAGAGTCAGGAATTGGAGGAAGAGCTGTTGGATGATGAGGTGACCGACCTGAGCTGGGTTGGTAAGCCTAATCAAGACAGTGCTTCTGAGGGGGAGACAAGTGCAGCACTAGAACAGGTTGTAAAAGGCAATGGGGTGGCCAGAGTGAGAAGCAGGGCCAGAGCAAGTAGATCAGCAACTGTTTCACGGAGTGAAGCTCCCGTGTCGAGGCCTAGAAGTTCACAAGTCTGGAGGTTTTTTAAAGAAAGTGAGGATGACCTGTGGTTTGCAACCTGTGCCACACCAGGCGGTGACAACTGAGTGACCAAGTTAGATGAGGTAGCAGCTGAACCACCCAAAAATGTAGCCTGACATAACATGGAGTTGACAACAGAGTGAGCAATTTAGATGGGGTAGCAGCTGTCACTGAGTCTAACCCTGGATCCGCTCATGTGCTGCCCACAGCAAGGATTGAGGGGCCTATCTAGGTTACGGTTTCTCAGGCTTATTATGCCTCTTCCTCCAACTCCTTCTCCTCCTCCTCCTCCTCTCAATTACCATCCATGAGCACACGGCCTTCAGTCGGTAGCTCTAGGCGCAGCAGTACTGCTGTGGGTAAGCGTCAACAGTCGGTTCTGAAACTGATGAGCTTGGATGATGTGCCCACGCGTTGGAATTCCAAGTTGCACATGTTAGCCAGGATTTATTAGCACCGCAGAGGGATTGTAGACTGCCAGATGACAGCTTCCACAAGGACCGATAGTCAGGGAGTCAGGTTAGTCAGCTTCCTCAAGTCTACAATGAGGAGTGTCTCTGCGGTGTTTTGGTTGATCTCCCTGAGGTCAACCAGCGTCCTTTTGCATACAATGAGGAGTGGACGTGGATGTCTGATATATGTCAGGTGTTAAGCCCCTTTGAGGAGTCAACACGGATGGTCAGTGGCGATGCCACCATTATCAGCCTCACCATCCCGCTGCTTTGTCTGCTGGAAAACTCACTGCTCAGCATGAAGTCATAGTCTTTGTACTTGTCACAGGAGATAGGGGAAAAGGATGCGTTACTTCATATCCAGACCACCCTCAGGTCTGTTTATCAGTGCGTATTAGAGGAGGGGGAGGATGAAGAGGAAGAAGAGGAAGAGGAGGAAGAGGAGGGAGAGGAGGAGACTGTTTGCGACACTGAAGAGAGGACCTATGCTCATTCCTTCTTATTTGTTGAGTGTGTATGGGCTGAAGAGGAGAAGTTGGAGGAGGAGGAGGAGGAGAAGGAAATGGAGAGTCAGCCTATTGAGGAGATAGCCTATTCTTGTGTATTAGGACTCACATGGTGCACATTGCAGACTTTATGTTAGGCTGCCTTTCCCGTGACCCTCGCATTAGAAACAATTTTGCCAACAACGATTACTGGGTGTTTACCTTCCTGAACCCCGGTACAAGCAGAACTTTTCCACTCTCATTCCTGTAGAGGAAAGGAGTATGACAGTGAATCAATATCAACAGGCCCTGGTGCACAAGCTGAAACTATCCTACCTATCTGACACCACTAACAGCAGAGAACTTAGTTCTGTGGGCCAATTAGTGCGGGAAAGGAGGGTATCCCAGCACAACTATGTTCCCCGTCACCAGTCTAGACAGAATAGGGGGGGAGCTGTTCAGAAAGATGGTGAGGGAATACCTAGCTGACCATACCAACGTCCTGCATGATCACTCTGCTCCATACAACTACTGGGTTGCAAAGCCGGACACGTTGCCCGAACTGGCGCTGTACGCCTTGGAGGTGTGTTGTCAGAGCGGGTTTCTGGTGCACCTGGTGGCATCATCATTGATAAGCGTACCCGCCTGTCAACTGACGCTTATTAAAATGAATAAAGCCTGAATTTCACCGAAATTGTACTCTTTACCAAGGGAAAGCAGCTCACCATGAAGATTCTTCATGCATCCTCTCCTCCTCCTTTTCAATCTCTTTTTACACAAACGCTAAGTCAACAGGCAATTTTTCAGATGGCCAACTGGCTCTCTTTAAACAATTTTTACCGAGGGCCACCTACAGGCCCTCTCTCCAATATATATTTTTAGGTCGGGTCAACTACAGACACTCAAAAAATTTTTTTAGGAGGGTCAACTACAGCCTTTTGACTGCAGTCTCATTGGTGACTCTGTTGTCACTGCCATGCTGTGTCAGGCAAAATTCTTGGGTGGTTCACCTGCTACCTCAGTCGAGCTTAGTCACTCTGTTGTCACCGCCATGCTGTGTCAGGCTAAATTTTTGGGTGGTTCACCTGCTACCTCAGTCGAACTTGCTCAATCTGTTGTCACTGTCATGCTGTGTCTGGCTAAATTTTTGGGTGGTTCACCTGCTACCTCAGTCAAACTTGGTCAAATTGTTGTCAACGCCATGCTGTGTCAGGCTTAATTTTTGGGTGGTTCAGCTGCTACCTCATCTAACTTGGTCACTCTGTTGTCAACGGCATGCTGTATCAGGCTAAATTTTTGGGTGCTTTAGCTGCTATCTCAGTCTACCCAAGCCACTCTGGGGTCCACCGACATGCTGTAAACTGCAATCTCAGTCTTAAAAAGTCAACCTAGGATTCATCCACATGCTGTAAACTGCAATCTCAGTCAAACTATGTAATTTATGGGTTCACCACCAAGGTGTGCCAGACTACAATTCTAGGTGGTTCACCTGCAATCTCAGTCACAGACTGATATTCAGGGGTGCACCACCGTGCTTTTTTAAACCAATTATTTCTGAGGATCACCTCCAGGCTCTTACACATGATTTTTTGGAGGCTCGCCACTACACTGTCGCCCAAAATTGTCTTGAGGGTCACCACCAGGCTGATGCCCAGAATTTGGCGTAATGGTGCAATTAGGCACCCTCAGAGGCATCCATGCATGCTGCCCCTGCTGTTTCCTGTCTATTTCTGTGGTGTTTCCATCATTTTCTGAGGTTTCCAGATTTTCAGGCAACTTTCCCTGAGCTTTGGTCCCCTGCAAAATTGCTTGAGTCTCCCATTGACTTCAATGCACCCAAGCATTTTAGTACTCGCTCATCTATAGTGGTGATTCATCTACTTGTAGAAATAATCATCCAAAAGTAAATCTGCACCTTCCCAATAATAACCAAAAATATATTTGTAGTCATTGGTAAAGGTTTGTGGGCCTGGACACTGATTCTTAGAAAGATGTGGCTTTGACTGCAATAAAACACCCAAAACTATTGTGAGAAAGCATTGAAATTCTGATGAAGCGCTACATTAGTGTTGAATAGGTTTGAATAGGGTTTCAGTGTCAATGGGTCACTGTTCTGGAGCTTATACAGAGTCCCTGTCTTATAAAGGGTCCCTTTAGCAAAAATAATAGATTACCCTAATATAGTGTTGGGACACTTGTACCAATCCACCTTTCCTATAATTGCAGTTTCCATTAAAAAAAAGGCAATAGGAGGCCTTGCCACCCTTTCTTTGAGATCTGTATAGTAGATGTATGGTTTACCTCTAGGATATCTTGTAATGTAAGGTGTAATGTAAAGAATAATTTCCTGTTTCATATGGTTCTCCCTTCCTCTGTACATCTTGCATCTATATTAGATGAATAGATACCATTAGCATATGAATCCTATTCGCAAGTATTTTAACACTTGTCTGTGCGTCAACTGATTACCAGGAATACCTGCTAAACTGTTAAAGATGGTAAGGATAAATTCACATGAATTACACCATGTATGAATTCGCCTTGAAAGAAAAAAAGGCTTCAAACTTCAGCTGATGGCACCTGAAGGCTGACGGTACCTTAATGTTAATGGAAGACCCAAATTTGACCACTCATTTGAGTTGTCATAAGAAGACCTTGTCATTAGTAAAAGTCCCCTGCCATGACCTTGATTGCCATCTTCCACAACCTGCCTCCTGTCCTGTACTTTTTCACAGAACGAATCTTTATTTATGTTGTAAAATCCATAACAATCTTTCCACACACACATCTCCAGCCTTCCCTGCTATGGTTGTTCATCATTATCAGTCTATTATAATGGATTTATGATTAGCGCTATGTGTTTGAAGCACTCACTGGCCCAAGGAGAAAATGAAGAAGAAGTGGTCTTTCCTTGGTGTAGATTGATCTCTGCTCATAAATTGCTTTAAAACATTCCTAATGGAAGTGTTATTGTGTGATCTATAGCGTCTTTTGTTCCAATGTGTATTCATTATTACAGGAGAAGGCATTATGGGGACTCTAATGGCTAGTAATATCTAAAAAATAAAAAATAAAGATATTTTTTACCTTGTAAGTTGTGATTTTCTTTCTGTATTCTCACATTATCTCCAGCTTACATACCAAGAAAAAGATTCAGATATATAATAAATTGTAATGTGATACTAAGTATAGTGGTGCTTCAGCAAATTGCTACTTGTGCCCACCAGTTCCTCCATTCTTTAAGTATCTTTTAAACGCCCTGTAGGATGTCCTGGAGATTGGGTAGAATACAATGGAATTAGAAGAATCTCATACAGACATAGTACTTTACC
Source organism: Dendropsophus ebraccatus (assembly GCF_027789765.1). Lineage (NCBI taxonomy): Eukaryota > Metazoa > Chordata > Amphibia > Anura > Hylidae > Dendropsophus > Dendropsophus ebraccatus. Next base: position 81,764,216 of record NC_091457.1, read on the forward strand.
TCTTACACCTGGGTAACACTGATTAGACTTGTTCATGCTACCGAACTTTCACACTGAAGCTTATTATTAGTTCATATTGTGAGCTGATTCATAATGGGGGAGGGGGCTATGGACCTTAAAATACAATACATTAATAGAATTAACTGTAAAACATTCCAATTTAATCTTAACTGAGGATAAATAATAGAGATAATCGATATAAGACACGCCCCACTTACCGGGCCATCACTTTTTTTTGTGCGGGTGGCCACTAGCAATACATTTAAATGGCCACATGACCGATACAGTGATTGTTCGTTGTGCCCGGATGTGGGATTTATTGTCCTTTCTAAAGGCACTGCAAATGAGTGCTGCTCTTCAGCCTAACACCTTAAAGTGTACCTGTCGTTATAACTTTGGAAATCTAGATCAACCGCCGCAGAATTACGTCGTATTTACTATTAGTATGCCTGTAAATAATACAGTCATACAGTTACCGAATAATACTGCTATCCCAGGAACAAATATTTCACCATATAAACTCTGGTAGTTTAGCGTCTGGTGGTTTGTCATAAGGAGGTTCAGTGGTCCATGTTATGGTGTGCATGGTTTTAGTGTTCCAGTCCCTTTTACCTTGGTGAAGCATTGTTCTGGTTTTTTGTATCCTGTGGTTCTATAACAAACTTTCAGCCTGTTTCAAGATTTTTGGGTGAAAATACCTGTTTGTTATGGCCAAGCAGGGCAAATATATTTGAGATAAAATGATCCTGTATTGAAGCTGAGGTCGTCATCATCATTTCAGTCTTCTGGAATTCAGTAGTTAGTGTATATTTCTTTCCTTACAATTTAATAAGAAAGAGACCCCTGGAGATACACTTCACTACAGGATCTTGATAATGTCCTTAATACAACAAGTGTCTCTTAGTCAATTGCTGTAATCTATGTATCCTTCCATTCTCTTTTCTTGCTCCAGCTGTCTCAGCTGTCACTTTTTGCATCTCAATGAAACATGGCTGTTACATTTAATATTTTCTTTCATCCTATTTACCTCAACACTGCATGAATTGAAAGCTCTCATCTTTAATTTATGGAAAGGAGGGGAAAGTGACTGTAATGATAAGAGAATGGAGAAGTAGACCTATTTCTGTACAATCAGAGGAGCTGTCTGGTCATGTTCAAGTAATTCCCCCATCGCTTTACTGTTATCACACAACTCTTATTCGGCTCCTGACAATCTGAACAGCAATACTGTACATGAATACACTAAGTGCCGACTTCCAAATATATTTATCTTTTGTCATGGATTTTATTTAATGCATTGCATTTACTATTGAGAGTTCTGCCACAAGAGTCTTCTTTGGTATGGCTCATGATTTCACTATATATGCTACTTTGCAGTAGTTACGATAAATCTCCCTTATTCAGCTGCATACAATTTGTTCAATGCACTGCTATGAGATATGATCTTGTTGCCCCTTTTGAGACAGCTACATTACAATTTGTTGTTTAGCTATAAAATGTCAAAACTTGGTAAAAAATGGAAGTCTTAAAGTTCTTAGCCAGGACTCTAATATTGATGGTCACTGCTAAAAGAATGGACGCCTGCTTCTTTGTGTCCACTACCATGTGATGGAATAAACCCGTGTTGCACCCAGTTTGTGAGTGCCACAGCGTTTTCTTCTTCTAAGGACTATATAGCTAAAAGAATGGAGCTGTGCCCAGTAAACAACAAAAACGCAGCAGCTCCATCAAACAGCTGATCAGTTGGGGTGCCAAGGGTTGAACCCCTGCAGAACTAATATTGATGGCTTACCCATGGCAACACAGTTACTCAGTAGTTAGCCGTCTTGCAGCACATGGGTTCTTCTGATGTCTAAGCTGATCAAGGACAATATCTACATGGAGTCTGCATGTTTTCCCCATGGTCCCATGGTTTATTTGGGATTAAAATTTTGAACCTTTGTGTGCACAGGAACTCATGTACATCACTGAAGAATATTGTTCACTATATAAAAAGATAAAACAAATCCTAAGGATAAACCATTAGCTGTTATGTCCCACATAACCCCTGGAACGTTGCCATTGCTCATTTACTATTAAAGGTAGTATTCAGGAGCCCAAGCTAATGACAATCTTTTTTTTTTTTTTTTTTTTTTCCCAAAATTGTGATGTTTGATACTAGGATGATTGCTTGATTCACTAGGATGATTGATGGTTCAGATATATCCTCCTGAATAACAAGAGAATAAGCTGTTGCCGCACCCACAGACGCAAAGATATTTTACAGCGGATTCTGGGGATAAGGAATAAATAGACTCACATACATTTGCTAAGTGAATAATCAAGACTTTACTAAATGTTGTGCAAGATAATAGTACAAGATAACAGTGTGGTTTTTGTGATATACAATAAAAGCAGTGTGCCAAAATAAACAAGTGGTTGTTTAGCCTTTCAGTTCTTTGGGATGCTCCACTGCATGCATTAATACCAAAGATGGCAGATAACAAGTGAAAGAACATGTTCCTAAGACTTCTGTTCCATTTTTTGCTTAGGCCCCATTCACACAGAGCAAGAGCGGCGGAATTGTCTGCCGTGGAATGCCGCCAGCCTCTGTGTCATAATGACAGTCTATGGAAGGCTCGCGTGGCTCCTCTCTCCGCGCTGAGGAATGAACATGTTCATTCTTCAGCGCCGAGAGATGCAGCGAGTGAGCCTCCCATAGACTGTTATTATGACACGGAGGCTGGCGGCAATTCCGCCACTCTTGCTTTGTTTGCACGGGGCCTTACTTTGGTGACATGCACTTAGCTTTTATACCCTCTAATGTCCTATGTATCTGTATGCGCTAGGACTAGTAGGTCACCTCCTTGAGCCCCCAATGTTTGTGATTTCAGGTGTAGGTGTTGTTCATACATGTGCTTTTAGCTATTACTTCTAGGAATTTGTAGGAATTCCCCATCCCTGGTACCTTTCTAATGTCTTTGCTAAGTTAACGCTGAAAGTATAAGCTGAAGTAGTAGAAGAATCATGTAAGACACTCATCCCTTTTGTCTACTAAAGAATAGATCGTATTGAAATCCAACATGCCCGATCCTTCTTTACTCCTCATGTGTAACCAATGTGCACTAGTGGATTGTTTCAAAGACATAGGGGCCATGCTCTGTGTTAAGCTATATGATAACTAGGGGCTCATATACTGTTCTTGCACACAAGTTACTCTGATGCCTTTACCATGGATAGGCTATGGGCTTCCTATGGAACTGCTTTTTTTGTGTTATCACAGTCTACATGTATTGTATTTAATTTGGAAAAGAGTCCCCCCTTTCCTCAGCTTGATATGAACACCGTGATGTCAATTTGCTTATTTTGGATCAATACTGCTTGACAGTAAGCTAAGCTGAGTAGTCTTTTGTCTTCTTCCCTCCTGACTTTCTTATTCTATAACACTTTGAAGTTCCACTGAGCCTATGAGAGCCTGCAGGTCTTGTTTATCAGCACCAGTCATGGGTAACACTTGAATTGCGTTGCATTAGATGAGGTTATGCTTTCCTCTTTCCACCAATTACTGGATCTTTTGCAGATAAGAGGGACCAGGTCTGTGCTGTCACAGAAACTATTTGTATTTTATTTGGCTTCTCAAGGAATGATTAAAGTCCAGACAAGATGTTCCTTACTTTCTAATCTAAGATTAAAATCAGCAGCCATCATTCCTTTTATCCAGTTACTAGCTAAGTAAAGATTTGCACTGAAGTGACTGTCCAGAACAAGTAGGTCTAGGATGGGAATTTAATAGCTAAAAAATTACCTCATCGTGTTTATCTCACCTGCACCCACAATTTTCTTCATGAGAAAAAATTTAGTCCTTAACGAAATATAATCGATGAAACTCCTGAAAATACGAAACTGAGTCTTCTTTCAAGGGTCTTATACTCAGACTTTGTTAACAATATTAACATAACATTTACATTGTTAAATGGGCACTGTCATTAACAATAAATGCTGTTAAATCAGCATTGGAGGTGATATACTCCATCTTTGCAATCTACGGTACTTGATTTTTAATTATTTTGTGTATGTGTTTTCCATATGAAATACAATCCTATAAATTTGGCCACTAAGTGTCTCACTTACAGAAAAACCACAGTTGAGGCTCCAACACTGATTGGTGTTTAGTAACAGCAAAAAAAAAAAAAAAAAAATGCAGGAAGTGATGTCACTTGTCCCTCTGCACAGTCTGGACCAGTGAAGATGAATACTGTGGTATCTTGGTTTAAGAGTAACTTTTGCAAAAAGAGCTCACAGTTTTTCAAAATTGTGACTTGGTGTAAGAGCATTGCTTTGTTTTAAGAGCTTCCTGTACTGCGTGAGAGGGAGAAGGGGGGCATGGTCTGCATAGCGGGGTCTACAGCCCTGTACTCTGACCCAGGAAGTCTCCTCTCACCTGCCAAATTATAGCAGATCCACTTTAGGCTGAGGCTTGCATCAGGGGACAGGACTGTGGAGGTAATCTCTTCATAGCTGTAACCCCTCTTTCCCCAGACAGAGTGTGCTGCACATATGTGCACACATATGTCCTGCTCATTCTTCCATGCACCCTGCAGTCTCTGTCAGCCCTTGTGTTCCCCATCCTCTCCATTCCTGCAATAATGTGCCTGCACTTACACTCAGCTATACACACTGCTGCTATAATGTGCCTGCACTTACACTCAGCAATACACACTGCTGCTATAATGTGCCTGCACTTACACTTAGCTATACACACTGCTGCTATAATGTGCCTGCACTTACACTCAGCTCTACACACTACTGCTATAATGTGCCTGCATTGACACTCAGCTTTACACACTGCTGCTATAACTTTTACTATAAAGTGGCCAACCCCTTTAAGTTATCAAAATATATTATGTTAGGGTTCTGTAGGAGAAAAATCTCTGAACTTTAAGGAATCATATTGTGAATCTATTAGCGTATTATACATCTGGTTATGTGAATAATTGCTTTCTTTTGCCTGGTCATAGTGGATACTGCCTATATGTTCCTACTTGAAGGGTGTGGCCCTTGGGACTCCTGTGTTTCCTCTTTGCTTTTATGTATTCTGTCTCTTGCACACTCCCCCCCCCCCCTACAGACACACGCACTCACACACACGCGCACACACACACAACTTCTTCTGACAAAGAATTATTCCACTGCTTGGCAAATCTTGAGCTGCAGAATAAATAATAGTTATTGAAGTGAAAATAAATCACTTTGAAGACATAAACTCACAGCTCAGGTAATTCAAATTAAAATCCAATTTTATTCTCTCTTGCAAAACACAGTAAAATTAATTTTAATGTAAATCTTATTATCAGAATACAAGAGAAGTAAATGTAAAACAGCAGTGACTGGAACAGTGAGCCTCCTTATTTCCCTAATTCTTCTACTGGAATCATAGAACCTGTTTGCGTGCAGCTTAAAGGACACATCAAAAGTTTTGGCTGAATACGATACAACCGTGTCCAGCGGATAATACCTTTTATTCTAATTAAACTTGGGGGGGGGGTGACTATGGTTGAGATCAAAGATAAATTATAACCATGGCAAAGGGGCATTTGCCACATTCGAAGTCTACCTCCGCCTCATACCCGCAATGCACATCTCTATTCTTTAGATCCTCTTGTTGGCTTTCTATGGTATTATGACATATTTTGGCAAAATAATTATGTTCAGTGTTATTTCATATTAGAATTATAAAATTATAGCATATGGGGCTTCTTCGGCCGACAGATTTTATAACAAATGGTATATATGGAGTAGATCCACATGTTGTGAAACTATATAGTGTTTATACCTTTTGGATATGACAAAATTAACCCTCTGTCACATACAATATCGGTTCTAACGAGTTCACATACAATGTGACTGTCAGGCGCAGGTTAGAAAAATACCTATAATGTCTAATGTTTGCAATTTCAGTGCTCTAAAAGTGATCAGAAACCTTCATAGGGAGGTAATAAAAGAGACTACATATAATCAGGTGAAAAAAAAAAAAAAAACATTTACTTAACATTAAACTAATAACTCTGAAATACAAACATTTCAAAACTCCCGACAAATAGTCCCCAGTTCGAAGAAAATTTATGGAAACAAACTTAATTTTAAGGTACCTTAAGTACTATTAAACACATATTCAATCAAAATTAGATCCTGAAGTTTCCCCAGAAAAATTACACTTGCAGAACAAAGAGCAGGAATTGCACTTCATTTTTGCATGTGTCAGGCAGATTGCATTATGACATTTGTGACATTCATAATTAGAAAGCCTTCTGATTCTGCTTTCCGTGGTGCAGGTGGTGCATCTCCTTCTTTTGGGAGGTGGTGCAGGTGGTGAATTTTCACTATCCTCTTCTGGGCGGAATCCTGAGCAGCACACTTTCTTTTTTAATCTGCCTTATTTCTATGAAGTATCCGCACACTTTGTGCTATACATTCATAAAACAAGCTAAATAAATAATTGTGATGAATAAAAACATAAAATACCAAGCTTATTGAGTGTGACGTGTTCACATACAATGAGCCTGAGAGATTAGCGCAGTTATATCTGTCCTCCTGAATGTCTGCAATCCAACTGTGGTATGAGGTTTCACAGAGCTGCTAGAGACAGGAGACTACCTGGAGGGAGGGGATTTCCTCACAATCTGGTGAGGAAGGAGAAATGAAAGTAAAAGAGATGTGCCTGTCAGGCCTATTGTATGTGACGGAGGGTTAATTGGTGACAGCAGTGAGTTTTAGTACATTTATATAACTTTTTGCTATCTGTACCCTTTTTGGAAATATATGAATACTGATGTATACTTATTAGGTATAAGTATTTTGTTACTTTGCTGTTTAGTTTGTATTTCTGGATATATATTTTCCCACGTTTAATATTTTGTGATAAAATGTCCATGTTTTTGTATTGATAACTTGTACTGAAAAACTTTTAATAAAAAACATTAAACAAGAAATACAATTATTATAACAGATTACTCAGGCCTTCAACCCAATTCTAAATTTACAGTGATCTGAGGAGAAAAGGTGGGAGGCGTGAGTTTGACACTAACGTAACCCTGTCTCATACAGCCCTATATATTTTTAAATTAGATTTTAAAAGTTTACAACCATGCGGCCATATTAATCTGATTTTTTTTATATACAGAACTACTTCAAGAAGCTATAACAGCTATCAAACACTGAGTACGGTATTATAGCACATCCTGCTGCAGGCACACCTTGGTTGTCTCTAACACCAGCCTTAACTATACATATTGCACCCAGTACAGTTACATGTTACAGATGCTATTGCCAACATGTTTTATGGATGTTAGCAATTTTAGCATTTGTAGCACATTTAGCATTCTTAATTTACCAATAAAGTCAATCAAAAAGCCTTATCATCATGTGCATTAATATCCTATGATATACCTTTTTGACGGTGTCACCAGATAACCTTTGGAAGTCTGAATGTGTAAAATGAAGAATTAAGAGCATTAACCCCTTAAGGACAGAGCCTGAAATGGCCTTAAGGACAGAGACAAATTTTATGAATATGACCAGTGTCACTTTATTCATTAATAACTACGGGATGATTTTACCTATCCGGACGATTCTGAGATAGTTTTCTCGTGACATATTGTACTTTACATTTATGGTAAAATGGAGTCGATACTCATACTGAATCTTTATGAAAAACACCAAAATAGCGTGAAAAATTGTGAAAAAATGCATTTTTCCAACTTTCAAACCTTTCTGCTTATACAGAAAATGGTTATGCCACATAAATTAAATATTAAATAGCATTAGCAACATGTCTACTTTATGTTGGCGGCATTTATTAAACTATATTTCATTTTTTTTAGACAATAGGAAGCTTAAAACATTTGCAGCAATTTTCCAAATTTTCTGTAAAATTTCAAAATTAGATATTTTTAGGGACCTGTTCAGGTTACAAGTGTATTTGAGGGGCCTGTATGTTAGAAAGCCCCACAAAGCACCCCATTTCAGAAACTGCACCCCCCCAAACTCTGCAAAAGCACATCCAGAAAGTTTTTTAACCCTTTAGGGGAGTCACAGAAATAAAAGTGAAGTGTGTAAGAAATTTGAAAATTTTTATTTTCTGTGCAGAGATTTTATTGTAATCCAATATCTTTCATAATAATAAACCTATTACCTATTACTAATGCACCCCAATATTTATTGCCCCGTTTCTGCAGTTTATAGAAATACCACATATGTGGCCCTATTGCGCTATTTGACGCAACCACAAGCCTCAGATATAAGGGAGCGCCTAGTGAATTTCAACACCTCCGTTATATTTGGTCATTTTTGACCGTACCACTTCAGGTTGGTAGAGGCTCTGGGGTGCCAAAACCTAAAAAACACCCCTAAAGGGACACCATTTAGAAAACTGCACCCCTCAAGGAATGTAACGAGGGGTGCGGTAAGCATTTGGACCCCACAGGTGCTTCGCAGATTTTCAGAACAATGTGGTGTAAAAAAGGAAAAATTCTATTACACTAAAATGTTGTTCTAGCATTCATTTTTCATGAATAAAAGAAAAAAAAACACCAAACGTGTAGCACAGTTTCTCCCGAGTACAGAAATACCCCACATGTGGACATAAAGTGGCAAGCGGGTGCAGGACGAGCCTCCAAAGGGAAGGAGCGCCAATTGGCCTTTGCAAGCAGGATTTTACTGGAATGGATTTCAAGGGTCATGTCGCATTTACAGAGCCCTTGTGCTGCCAAAACACTGGAAACCCCCCACAAGTGACCCCATTCTGGAAACTACACCCCTCAAGGAATCTAACAAGGGGTTCAGTAAGCATATGGACCCCACTGGTGACGGGCACAAATGTTGAACAATGTGACGTGAAAGGGAAAAATTTCATTTTTTCACTTCCACGGCACAAATGTGGCTGTCATCAAGTGGTCCATATCCTCACTGCACCCCTTGTTAGATTCCATGAGGGGTGTAGTTTCCAGAATGGGGTCACTTGTGGGGGGTTTCCAGTGTTTTGGCAGCATGAGGGCTCTGTAAATGCGACATGGCGTTCATCATCCATTCTGGCCACATCCAGCCTGCAAAATCCAAATGGCGCTCTTTCCCTTCGGAGGCTTGCCCTGCGCCCACATGACGCTTTATGTCCACATGTGGGGTATTTATGGACTCAGGGGAAATTGCTCTACACATTGTGTGTGTTTTTTTCTCTTTTAACCCCTTGTGAAAATGAAAAATTTAAGGCTAAACCAACATTATAGTGTAAAAAATGTAATATTTCATTTTCACGCCATATTGTTCCACATTTGTGCCCATCACCAGTGGGGTCCATATGCTCACTACACCACTTGTTACATTCCCTGAGGGGTGTAGTTTCCATAATGGGGTCACTTGTGGGGGGTTCAACTGTCTTGGCAACACAGGGGCCTTTTAAATGCAACATGGCCCCTCGAAATCCATTCCAGCCAAATCCAGCCTCAAAAAGCCAAATGGCGCTCCTTCCCTTTGGAGGCTTACCCTGCACCCGCATGGCGCTTTATGTCCACATGTCGGGTATTTCCGTACTCAGGGGAAATTGCTCTATACATTTAGTGTTTTTTTTATCTTTTAAACCCTTGTGAAAATGAAAAAATCAAGACAAGATCAATGATTTAGTGTAAAAATTTAACATTTTTTACACTAAATGTTGGTCTAGCCTTGATTTTTTCCTTTTCCACAAGGGGTTAAAAAAGAAAGTGAACACAAAACGTGTAGGGTAATTTCCCCTGAGTACGAAAATATTCCACATGTGGACATAATGTGCCATATGGGCACAGGGCAAGCCACCAAAAGGACAGAGCGCCATTTAGAGGCTGGAATGGAGGATGGAGGCCATGTCGCAATTACAAAGCTCCTGTGCTGCCAGGACAGTAGAAACCCCCCACAAGTGACCCCATTCTGGAAACTAAACCCCATAAGGAATCCAACAAGGGGTACAGTGAGCATATGGACCCCACTGGTGACGGGCACATAAGTGGAACATGTGCCATGAAAATAAAAAATACATTTTTTGTCATTTTCACGGCCCAAATGTGGCCGTCACCAGGGGGCCATATCCTAGCTGCCCCCCTCGTTAGATTCCTTATGGGGTGCAGTTTCCAGAATGGGGTCACTTGTGGGGGGTTTCTACTGTCCTGGCCGCACAGAGGCTTTGTAATTGCATCATGGTATCCTCTAATGGGAATGGCGGCCATACCTATTTAGCTGGGGACAGGGACAATTCTAATTTATTTGGGGGTATTAGGCCAATTATTAGTTTATAAGGTTGAAAAGGACAGGTGTCCATCAAATTCAACCTGTGTGGATCCAGAGGAAGGCAAAAAACCCTCGTGAGGCAGGCGACAGTAGCCTCATCACAGTGGAAAAATTCCTTCCTGACTCCATAATGGCAATCAGAATTATCCCTGGATCAACGTGACCCCTGAAATAGGAATAAGGGACAGAATTTAGATAATGTAGAACCCCAACGACGTGTGGTGCGCCTTGAAGCAATCCAGTATGCAGAGGTCGGGGGGATCAGGACAGGTGTGACACTGGTAAATGGTGTCCTTCCTGATCCCCCAGTTACACCACACTCTGCACTTCTTCTGGGGTCTCCCGTTCTTCTGTGTGCGGGACGTCACCTGGAAAATGTTATTCTGGTGCGATACGGGGTCCTTTATATCCAGAAGCGCTGGGGCCGCTCCATGGCTGCTAAATATTAGGGCTTTATTACTGCTTCTGATATTTTCGGATCGTGCCGCAAGCCTCAGTAGCTCGAGCAGCGACGGACCAGAAGAGGGGGTGCTGGTATAAAAGTTATCCCCGTACAGGTGGTAAACTTTATCCAGCAGTGGGAAGATCAGTTCCCGAATGATCTCCCCACTAACTCGGAGGATGGGGGGGCTGGATTTGGGTGTCCCTTCCTTCATACACTGTAATGGTACCTGCACACTGCGGAAGGGCGAAGGATAACCCTTTGTGCATTCCGCAGCTGGCACCCGCCGGCGGACTGATGGAGGGGCACGTCTCCGCCCATGTCACACTCCATTCTATGCACGGGCGGATTCTGCCCTCTGTCCAACGAATGAACATGTTAATTCTTTGGACGGACAACAGAATCCGCCCATGCATAGAATGGAGTCTATGACACGGGTGAAGACGCGCGCCTCCATCAGTCCGCCGGCGGGTGCCAGCTGCGGAGTGCACAAAGGGTTATCCTTCACCAGTGTGCACGTACCCTGGATCTGTAACTGTACCCTGAGGTACTCTCACAGACTTTGGAGAATTTCACACTATACCGTGATCTCTTATTGGGATAGTACTGGCGGAAAAGACGTGCCTGGGGGGCAGCGTACGCTACGCTATCCCCAGACACGTCACTGGATGATGAGGATGAATGGAGGAAAGAAGGATCCCCCCATTCATCCTCACTGGCTGTTTCGGTGTCGGAGGCAACAATAACATATGCGTCCGACACCGAAAACATTGGGGGCCATCTTTATACTGGGACTAGTATATGGGGTATGTAAATGTGTAATGTAGTGTAGTGTAAAACTTTATTCCATGTAGTGTGGTGTAATGTAGTGTTTTTTACGTGTTTTTTTGACAGTAAGAAAAAATATCCCTACGCCAAGAAAGGAGCTGCTGATAAATGCCGCTCTTATGTGCGGCACTTATCAGCAGACAGTGGCGGTAGGATATAGGGGGGAAAAACGCCCCCCCTACACCAAAAAGGAGTTGCTGATCAGCGGCGCACTTACATGCGATGCTGATCAGCACTCAGCGGTGTTAGGGCGCAAAAAAATTAAAAAAAAATGGAAAAAAAAAAAATCTTTATAACCCAAAGCAACTGATCAGTGAATGATATTCACTGATCAGCCGCTAGGGGGCAGTAGAGCGACGCTGCCGGAGATTGCCGAGACCCGCCGAACCCGAGGACCCGAGCTTTTCCGAAGATTTCCGACGCTGGACGACCGAACCCGGAAGTGAAGCGAACAAGACGTGAGGACGGCGCGGACCGCAGATCTTCACTCCGGACGGCCAGATCAGGTGAGTATGGTACACCTGCACCACACACTCCTGTTCTGCACCCCTCGGCTACCTAGCTGAGGGGTGCAGAACCCGATTTAACTGTTTTTTTACACTTTGATCGCCTTTACTGGCCGGCCTATTACGGCGATCGTGGGGGTGGCATCGGCGCCATCTTTCCCCAGTACACTAATGGCGATTGGTGCTATCTCGGACAGCACCAATCGCCATTGCTTTCCGGGTCACCGATGACCCGGAAAGCTGTTTTCAGCTGCTATATGCTGATCTGTATTGATCAGCATATAGCAGCGATCGTCGGCACAGGAGGCGTTAATCACCCCCTGTGCCGACGAGCAGAGATGGCCTGCTATACATTATAGCAGGCCATCTTCCCCGACCGCTGTGTGTGAACACACAGCGATCGGGGAAACATCGGGCATAAGTATGTCGTTAAGGGGTTAAGCAAGTAGACGTAAACAATAGTTCTTGCCTTTGTAACAAAAACAATAGAGCTGTCAGCGGCCGGGCTGCACGCTCTGCTCAGCGCACTGCCGGAGCGCGTTGCTGCTCCTCTGACAATGCTGACAGCGTCTCTAGCGACCGGACAGGAAGGTTGCTAGGGGTGCGCCGACAGCTTCTTCATCTGAACTTGCCAAGGCCAGGACTTCTGTGCCCCCGGCTGAGCGGCACAAATGCATGTGATTTAGGAGACAGCTGACATCGCCAATCGGCTTATCCTGGGGCTTAAATCCTGGCCCCAATCACTCCTGGGGCTGGGTCTTCAGCCCCTTTAAGTATCCTCCCATGTCTCAGAACCTTGCCTGCAACAGACCCTCACTTGTGAGAGTATCTTGACTAAAGAGGTGAGGAACTTTCGGTCCGAAAGCCGTTCACTCCAGTGCGATGCCTGCGATCCTAGTTGTATCTTGAATTCCCTGGAAGATCCTGCCTGCAGATTCTTGGGAGTGCAACTATGCACCCGGGATCGCAGGCATTGCAGGCATAATAATTGAGCAAAGATGCCGTGGGACCAAAAGTCTGACGGTTCGCTCATCCCTAATCTTGACCTAGTGTATTGTTCTTACTTATATTTGGACTTGGACTTTGACTATTCTCTGTATTTTGCTTCTGTACTTCGCTGACCGGCTGTAACTTGGACCTCTGACTATCCCTTATTGTGTTGTTTGTCTAGCATATATATTGTGTTTCACCTTACTCAAGTTAGGGAACATCACAGAGCTATCCCCTGCCACATAAGGTAGTTGGGGCAAGTAGGCAGGGACAGCTGGGACGGGTGCCAGTTCTAGGGCAGCACTCGTCTTGTGTCTTCCTTCCTGACTCTAAAGTAGCTGACAGAACCCTATTTGATAGTGGTAAGAATAACTACATTTATTCTTATCAGTCATGAGCAAAAGTATCTGCCCCCCTTTACATCTTTGAAAGAGTTTAGCCAATAGAATTTCTTAACATCATATGTATTGGTATATTTTTGTAAATGGATATTTTTGTAAAAGGACCTACCTTAGCCTCTTTATTACTTTCAAGGCTTTCACTAGGCCAATCAAAAACTCTATTCCCTCTCCATCACATGTATATGCTTTAGTTCATTGATCTGCCACAAAACCCATGAGATCTTGCTTCCTTATAGATGACTGGTCAGAATTCATGATTTATTAACTTATACACCAAGGTCATCCACAATGTCTCATTACAAGGCACCTTGAGCATAACTAGGAAGATTGTCATTTAGAAGCCTGGTAGAGCTGGGGTACCTAATGGTGACCACATGTTGTCAAGGCCAGACTTGCTGTAATGGTGTATTCATGAATCAGTTGCAAAACGACATTCAAAGACATCTAAAGAGTTGTAGTCTTTAAATAGCTGAAGAGCCCTAGGTCTCAAAAAAGGTAGAATTTAATATACAGGTTGCGAGTGAAAATCTTTAACCATTAAGCTATAGGATGCATGCCTTATATCGCCTAGTTATACCATAATTATTGGATGGTAAGAACTGTTCAAAGATAGGTGATTGATTAACCCTCAACCCTGCAGTATATGCCGAGTCCATCAATAAGGTTAGTCTGCAATTTTGGCTAAACTTTAATTGAATTCCTATAGGCAGAATGAGTTTTGTGCTGTAGTGTTTTACGGCATCCATGGGGATTAAAATCAAATGTCACGAAAGAGGCACAAAGATTTGCTTCTATAATGGAGGCTCTGAATGTCATGTGAATAGGATAAGAGGACATTGTAAAATAGGACAATAAACCAGAAATAGCTATACAAAGTAGCTGGCTGAAGAGTCTCCTAATATTCAGAATAAAAAATACCAATAACGTTTCATTCTGTGCTTGACCTTTCTATGTAGCATAAGCTGGCCCGAGATGCTGAGCCATTGATTGATTTACAGTGTGAAGTAGGAACATTTTGTATTCACAAATTTCCAAAAAGAGATCGCCCTTCTCTCTCTCTCTCTCTCCTATGCTATCTCCTATGCTTCAAAAGCAGAAATGGGGAATGGGTAGCTGAAATGTTGGATTATTGGGGATCTGATTAGGAACCCCACCAGTTGCCAGAGCAAAAGGCACTGGTATACTGGATTTTGGAGCACTGGTCAATCTTGCATGTTGTGGTTCCATTCGAACTCTGTGGCACTAATGCAAACAGCACGTAGAGTAGAAAAGTAAAAAAAAAATTGAGCTAGAAAGCTTCTTCAAGCATTCTGGCCATAAAACTCACTTAATAATTTTTATGCAATTTATCACTAAAGTGAAATCATCAAAAAAAACAAACATAAAAAACCAAAGCAGCAATCTTGAGTCAAACTTTCCTTTTTGCTTTTATTGTGTTCATTGCTTATTGCCCCAATTTATGATCCATGTGCCCTGATCTTTAAATGTAACACATAATTAACCATTTTTAACCCTAACACAATTTTGCCTTCCTTCTCTTTAAATGCCATTTTATCGAGCTGAAACGTTTATTCTCGAAAAACCTGTAAATTAGCGTAGAAAGCAACAGCAGGAAACAGGAACATGGCAGTTAATTAACATAAAAACTATTTCTTTACTTATTCCTTAGGCACACACTTACTTACTACAGCCTTATTAATATGCAGAGAGAGAAAATAAAAACTTTATTGATCTGACAGGCTTCCTCCTGCATTGGAAAACTAAACTCAACTCCTCATAAATGCTCCTGACTGACACTGCTTACTGGCCCCTGCGGCAGTCTCTTTGTAGATAATGCCAGAGCAACCGTCTTTATGCGAAGTTTTGGAAGAACTGTGTTTGATGTTGAAGCAATTGCTTGAGGAGCGCCTGTATATGGCTTAGATTACATCACACACTTTTAATGATATTGTTTTTGCTGTTTCAAGTCAGGTCTCGGTGTGCAAGTCAATATTCTAATAGAGATTATCCAATTTTGTAACCGTTAGTCAACCTCTAATAATTCAAACACAAGACAAGAGGGATGGATAAGACAAAAAAATCTGAAGTCACAGATAAAGATCATATAAAAAATACAATGATGACTGCAGTTTTATTTGACTTTTTGTTTCCAAGTTCATTTAGGGATTTGAGGACAATGACTTTCTCCTATGGAGCTGTAAATGGTTATTGACGGTCATTACTGTGAGACCACCAACAGCCGTTCTGCTGCCGATCAATAGGCATTAGCTCATAAATAAAGTCAGCATTCGGTTATTTAAAAGGAAAGCTAAGGATTTTATTGTTGGATTTACTGTACACAGTCATTAATTTCTGAAACATTTTGGATTAAGAATACAGGTTTTATGACTTGTGGTGAAGGTGGTCGAAAGGTAAAAGTTTCTGCTGTTTCAGAGTACAAATATATAGGTCACCCAAGGAGATACAAAATGTAGGACAGTGATCTTGGCTGAGTATAAGAAGTGGCTTAAAGGTCACAGATCCTTCAGTGATAGGACCTTCCTGGCTGTCCCTAAAAAATCCTTTCGTCTTGCACAGGTTTGCATCATTTACAGGGAATAGGAACAGAGGAATCAGAGGAACCTGATTTCACCACCCCAGCAAGCATTTTAGCATCTATCTGAGCCCTATTAACACATTTAGTTAGAGTCCCTTGGGCTTTCTACTAGTTCTTCCATTATTTTTAGGAACCGTCATCACAATTTCAATGGAAACCAAACTACATATGGTACATACTGTATGTTAAACAGGTTCCAGGGCCTAGGGGCATATGCTGAACATATTCATAATGCTAGGACTCATTTTCCCAAACACCACACTAGTATGTAGCGGCACAATTTATTTATTTATTTATTTTTCAATGTACAGAATATTATAGTAGAGTTTGCTATTGTACGGAGAGGAATTCAGTAAAAATGTATGCTGTATGGTATACAATATCTATTATAACAAGACAATATGGTATTGTTTGGCAGCACAGTGACATACATTGCAGCCTCCCAACATATACCAGGTTTCGACCCTTATCTTGATAATGGTAAAGCTTTTCTATGCGACTCAGACAAAACATCTTTGTACAAATCCCTTTAAATTTCATTATTTCCATTTCTCCCCATAGAGCATGCTGACTCTTTGTTTTAATATAGTAAAGGAGAATGTGCTCAGGAGAAGGAATGAAGATTGCAAAAGAACTGACAGATTTCACTCAGTAATACAAACCTCAAAGACAAATTGTTTTAATTGTGAGCTTGTTAAAAAGACAGTGACCCACAGCTAATTGGTTAAATGAGAGGAGATCTTCAATTAATGTGTTACTCTACTCTCATTCACATGAGGCGCTAGAAATCTTAATGTTTCTCATATGAAAGCACAAGTTATTCTGTGACAGCAGTTGCTTTTCTGCTCATTTTGATAGTTTTCATATAATAGTCCCATAGGACAATGCTTGTTTACCCATAGCTTATGTTTTACTGTAATAATCTTTACTTGTTATTTCATTCCTCTGAATATCTCTTAATGATAGAGGGTATAGTGTAATTTATACTATGTCTGGGACAGAGAGACAAATTTATTCCTGGTAAAAAAAATATATATATATTAGCGTGCAGATAGGTAAAAGTTAGGTGTTGTCATGTTGGCCTCAGAGGTTCCATTTGGAGCTTTTATAAAAAAAAATTCTATTAGATTTGACAGGGAAAAGTAGAAGATTGCACAGAGTGCTATTGTCAAAATCATAAACGTTGTACAGGATCATTCTGGAACCACTGGTATCCATAACGCAGCAGAACATTGTGACTTCCAGTGCAAAAAAAGAGAGCCTTATGCAACATTATACCCCAAACAGTAACACAACGTCTATATTAGAAGACAATTCCATAGGCCTTACAGCTCTAAATGCACCACATGAGATAGGAGATTTACTACTTCCATTGTAAGAATGTCCTGTGGTTTTTCTATGTAGGTGGAATACGTGTCAGGCAGTACTGTCCACAGCGGGTGACAGTCCTGCTGGTTGTTTAGAAGAGAGAGGGCTAACTGGCAATGGAAGAAGCATAACAACCCAGTGTGCAACCAAACCAGTTTGGCTCTGTGCCTTAATCCCTAGGCGACCTAGGACGTACCGGTACGTCCTGGAAGTCTGTCTCCAGACGACCCTGGACATACCGGTACGCCCTGAGCTATGAAGCGCGCGCTTCATAGCAGGTGGGGGTCCGGCTGCAATCAGCAGCCGGGACCTCACCAGTAATGACACGCTGCAGCGATCTCGCTGCCGCGTGTCATCAACCCCTTAAACGCACGGCCGCAGCGGTTAAGTGTAAGTGACAGGGGGAGTCCCCTGTCACTTACTGATCGGGACCCCTGCAGTGTGACTGCGGGGGTCCCGATCGTTAAAACGGACCGCCGGAGGTCTCTCACCTTCCTCCGTGCGGTCCGATCGGCGATCTGCTGCACTAAGCCTGCACAGGCAGGCTCAATGAGCAGATCGCCGATAACACTTATCAATGCTATGCCTATGGGACTTAAAATGTATTTAAAAAAAGTTAAAAACACCAACACACTACCCTAAAACCCCTCCTCCAATAAAAGTTTAAATGACCCCCCATTTCCCATCATATAAATAAAACATATCAAAATAAATAAATAAATAAACATATAATATACCGTAGCGTGCGTAATTGTCCGATCTATTAAACTATAACAAGCGTCATTACGAATGGTGAATGGCGTACACGAAAAGAGGGAAAAAAGTGCGCGGATTACCGATTTTATGTTACATTATATATAAAAAAATATGGTATTATTAAAAACTAGAGATCATGGCGGAAAAAATGACACCCCATACAGCCCCATAGGTAAAAAATGAAACCGTTATAAGCGTCACAATAGGGCTATTTTATTAATATTTAATTGCCAAAAAAAAGGATTTCATTAAAAAAAATATATAACATTAGAAAATCTGTGTAAACCTGCATATGGTTGTGTTCGGACTGACCTATAAAATAATAGTGTCATGTCGCTGTTACCATATAGTGCATTACTTAGACACAGGAACCCCCCAAACGTTACCATATCGCATTCTTTCTTACGATTTCACCTATTTATATCTTCATAAATAATATATTTGGAATTCCATCATACATGTTATAGTAAAATGAAAGACGCCATTACAAAGTACAACTATTCCTGTAACAAGCCATTACATGACCCTGTAGATAGAAAACTAAAAGTGCTAGAGCTCTTAGAAGGGGAGGAGGGAAAACGAAAGCGCAAAGATCAAAATTTGCGCGGTCCACTGGGTCATTTTGGGCCTGGTCCTCAAAGGGTTAAGGGGAGATTTATCAAATTGGTGTAAAGAAGAATTGTCGTAGTTGCCCCTAGCAACCAATCAGATTCCACTTTTCATTCCTCACAGACTCTTTGAAAAATGAAAGGTGGAATCTGATTGGTTGCTAGGGGCAACTGAGACAATTCTACTTCACACCAGTTTGATAAATCTCCCCCTAAGTATCCTGCAGGTTTTAGCCATTTATGCTGCTTCAGGGTGCAGAAGCTGGACTCCTGCTGCTAGAGGGTACAAGGTCACTTCCCAAGCATATATCCAGGGTTCTGGTGGCGACTTATCTCACATAAAACAATGGGGTCAGGCAATGAAAATCCTCTCACTCCGGAGACCCCCTATACCCTTTACACTGATTGCCGCTAGCATCGAGTTCAGTTGACATTAGTATTAGTATGAAGTGTATGGGGACTTTAGCAAAGCAGTAAGAACAAAGTTAACTATTCCATATACACATCCATGGCAACTGTACCAGCTCATTAAATGTTTTACCAGCATAACAGTTTAGTATATTATAAAAAATATATATACACTTTTAGGCCATGTTCACACAAAGTATATTTATGCTAAACATACGATGTATTGCAATGAATGAAATCCCAGCAGGAGCCAATACACATTGTATACTCTCCGCCCAGGATTCCATCCGGCTGCATAAAAAACTGACATGTCCGCTTTCTGCGGCCGCTATTTATTGAAAAGCGTCCACACAGTGCAGTTCACACAATGACATGCAGTTCACACAATGGAGTGTTTGGCTCCGGCCACTCGCTTCATTGTGTGCAGAGGTAAATTGGGATGCGTCCGAATCCGCATCTGAATTCACTAGAAATGAAGATCATTTGGCTGGTACTGCAGAACCGGCCGGGATGATCTTCAGTAACACCGGCCGTTCTGTGACCCAGCCGGGTCACAGAACGGCTGGTGTTATACACCATGTGAACATGGCCTTAAATTGTCCAACAAAATATCAATTATATGGATGAGAAAGGACATAAAATTGGACCAAGCAGCAACTATTGAGCTCATAAAGACTCTAGGTCAGCTTGACCACCTACTGGTTCCAAATGGATAAATATATCTTGAGCACAGACAAATGTAGGATGCAATGCTAGCAACAGTAGAAGCAGTCCAAAGGTTATTCTGCTCCATTCTCCAATATGGCATTTGCAGTGTTGTTGGTTTACATGAACAGGTAAGTTGGTGTTATACTTGCAGTGAGGATTTCTCTATTCTGTAATCTCTGAGTGTAAGAAAGACTTGAGGGAACCTCTGGTTATTGTTAGTTTCATGTGTAATATGGCCTGACTGCTTTGTATGGTGAACAAATAGGCATGAGGTGTTATAGGATCAGGTGACCCAAGAAATCACATGGACATCTTCATTGTATCTGATACTCCGCAGAGCACTCTCTTAATGGTTGCAAGAAATTATGAGTATTATTTGTCCAACAGATGCACATACACTACATGTATCTCCGCACTGTACTTCTGTATGGACACGATTGTATGCCATGGCTGGTTAAACACTGTAATGATCCTGATATGACAGTATGTGATGAACAGAAATTGGCTGCACGTTTGATAGAATTTAGTATTTAATGCAATAGAAGGAGAGGGACCAGATAACATCCTCTATAACCTTTTTTTATTGATCCCTAATACCATTTAGTAGATGTTTTGTAGGAGGAGTTCCTTTAATTATACGATTTTTCCAGCAGAACTCAATTCATCTCTTGGAGTTCAGATAATACAGAAGGTCTCTGGGGAGTAGTGTTTAAAACCTCAGAACCTGTGACAGTATCTGCTTTGCTGAAGTATTTCGCATATATCTCACAATAGAGCTTAGTATGCTGTGATACGGATCCATATGTCAGCATGCATTGTCATATATATATATATATATATATATATATATATATATATATAATGACAAATACCAATCAGAATGCAAGAAAAAGCTGGATATTGTACCAACTAAAAGTTCTTTGTTTATTCAAATATACTCTAGCCCATGAATGTTACATTGTTTGTATCATGTCCCACTGCTACCTTGGTTCTACTCACAAATACATGTGGGTATAACCAAGGTAGTGCTGGGACATAATACAAACAATGTAACATTCATGGCCTAGAGTATATCATCTCTATCATCTAAGGAAAGGGGGGGGGGTTACCTTAGCATTACTGATGCTCCTGTTTGCCTGATTGGAATGGATGGCAGACACTGGAGGGGGTAAGGGCAGTGCCATATTGAGCTCTGCTTCTTCTGCTATGCTTTCTCTTATGTTCATTGGCGTGCTACACTTCTGAGCCCAGGAAAATGAACTTACTGCATGTATACAGGGAATGATCCAAATGTAGTCACTGTTGACTATGTTTGGGCCAATAATGTGATTACGGCTGCTGCTGTTGTGCTCTGGTATATGTCTGCATTATCTCTTTTGACGTGATGCTAACATGTTATAACAGCCCTAATACAGGGCACATAGTGCAGTTTTTCCAAACTCTTTCCTCTCTGGTTGCCTATGTCTCCTTGGGACATTTATTTAGTGCAGTTAAAAGACAGCAGATTTAACCCTTACATTGGCCACAGCAGAAATCCTCCCCCCATGAAGTCCTCTCAATCTGGGCCCCCTCTTCCCCTCTCCATGAGAAGAGAACTTATCTCTAAAAGATGCTGGGCAGTGTATCCCCCACCCTCCTCTCTAACCTGATGGCAGGAGGAGGAAGTTTCTGCACAATGATCCCTATGACGAGTTGATCGCTCTGTCTATAGAAGTAAACACTGCAAGTACAACTTCAGGTGTTAGCTGGAGCCTCCCTGGTCTCTGCACCCAGGGCAGCTGCCCCCCTGCCCCTCCCTACACCCCTGCTCTAACCTCTAAATGGTTATTGTGTACAACTAGATACTGGGCACTTGTCCCTTCCTATTGCTTGTTTTTGAATTTGATTACTGGCATTTTGTATTTACCTGGTACATAGCTACTAGCAGAGATGCCATGTATATACTTGTTCTTGTTGATAGCTGCCCAATGTAATTTCGTATTGTAATTTGGACTGTGTGTCCAATTCGTAATTACCCAAAATGTGTCAAGGAGATGGGCAAGGCTTGTGCCCTGTGACTTCAACTTATACTTTAAATAATGATGAAAGTGTTTAAGTATGATCATAAGTGATTATGAGATGGAATACTTAATTCAGTAGGATTTATCAAGACCAGTATACGGCGGTTTCAACTAAATCCCTGCCCCCTTGTCCTACACTGGATTTATGTCTGTTTTCCCATGCACCCCCCCACCCCACCCCTGTGCCTTGCCATACACCCTGACCACCCATCAGATGAGCAGGGTGAACATCTGCAAAAATGACCAGATTTTTGTTCAAACAAGATAGTTTGCACCAAAAAACGTGATTTTGTCATTGTATGCTGGGATAATAAATTGGAAGCTGGGGGACTTTCGTTCGAATATCGAATATTCGAATATCTCACTATTCGATCGAATATCTATTCGATCGAACAGTATTCGCTCATCACTAGTATCGATCTGTCTGAAATCAAAGCTGCTTTTCTATGTTAATTAACTCAGGAAAATGAAAGCTGAGCTGTGATTGGTTGTTAAGAGGGAACCAGACACGTAGCATAAGGTTTCTCTAGCACAGTAGTCCTCAACCTGTGCAGCGGTCAGGGCATGCTGGTAGTTGTAGTTTTGCAAAAACTAGAGAAACACAGTTTGGATATCATTGCTTTAATAGAAAAATAAGTGCAGTACAGCTTTAGAAAGTAATCCAAAATATGCAAATAAATCAGTAAGATTGGCAGGTGCCTGAATAAGGAGCGTGCACTCAATAACTGTCCTTGTGGTTGGGCGCAGTTGTAATCCATATGGCTGATTAAGCACAATAATGATGTTCATTTGCAGGTCACTAATGAATAGACTCATAATTCAATCATGCATATAACAAATTCCCACTTGTGAATGTGCTGACATCATTGTCCTGTCTGTGCCCCAGTGACAGAATGTCCTGGATCTTAGTGTCTGCCTCACATTCTCCAGCTTTCAATGTATTAACACTAACTGTGCCAAGAATACATCCGCACAGGGCACATCTCATCCAAGAACTCCATGAAGTAAACTAGAAAAACATGGTTGCTTTCTTTCAGGCTTGGCACCACTGCAACACCAGATATGTTCTATCCTGTTTCGGAAAAATAGCAGACCTGTTTTCTACCATCATATACCCCATTATATTTTTGACTATTGAGCCCTTTGGAGGTATTCCTTCTTCAGCATATTCATTAATTTAGGCTGCTTTTATATCCACACAGTTCAGTTGAGTGGAGGCCGTAGATGTGTAAAGCCCTCTTCATTGAAGTCTATAGAAATGACAGAAAGTGCCAAGGAAGCAGTGCAAATATCACGTGCATCTTTTTTCATGCACAAAAACAGGAATTAGACTGTATTGTCATGTGGCAGTTGAATTAGGTGTTTATCAAGCACTGCACTGAGCAAGATACATGCATTTTCTAAAAGTCTTAAATATAAGCCGGCTTGTAACACTAAATCAATATACAGACAATAGTCTATATATCTTCTAAAGTAATGACCTATAAATGAAAGAATACAGCTGAAGGTCTCCATATACTTTAGACGTCTGCCGGTCAAACCTGATGTACTGTAATTGTATCCAGCACCTTTAGCTATGTGTTGAAGCACCATGGACAGCTCTTCTGAACGCACAGCTGAAGGCTCTGGATTCAATCATTGATTACTTCTGGTAACTTTTCAAAATAATCTTTGATAATTCTCACAACAGGCTCTGTTTGTCCACACTGGGGGCCAGCGGGCCAGCCCCTAGTGCTTCATGCCAGGCCAGTGCTCGGGAATAAACTGGTGCCGTGCGCAGGAACCAGGAAATCCCCACAGCACTGGCATCCCCGCGCCATTGCCGGTCTGTTCATGTTACAAAAAAACAACAACAATGTACTAGTGGTACATTCACTTTAAAGCAAGAAAAATGGCTTAAAGAAAGACAATTACCTTAGCCATGATTATAAACCTTTAAATATTGTATGTAGTGTTGCATCTCCGATTATAGTAAATAAGGCTCAGTTGCAGTACTGTAAGAAGCCTAAGGACAGGTGTAGTGCTGTTTTTGGAAGAAAGAAGCCATATTTTTTCCGTATAATTTTTTTAAGTAGTGGCATTTCAAGTCAATGAAATGCTAGCCATAGATAGGAGAATAGCTGTCAGGACACCTGCTGCCATAGCCACATAATATCTAATGTCCCTTTATCACATTTGTTTTCCAGTGGTGTCTTTCTTATACTGCTGACTGCTGTGCATAGAGAGCTCTACATGTATTATTGCTTTTGTTGCACCTATTGTGTAATCTCAGGGGGTCTTTACTATGTGCTGGTTTGCTGCAAATCAGTGAAATGTTTTTTTAGATCAATGTTCTTTGCCTTGGGCCATGATATTTAACTTATTTGTCAAAGTACCATCTGCTAGACAACATGTGCTATATATTATTCATTTACTAACAGTTGCTGGCATTTTGCACTTTATGTTTCTCAGATTTATAATGTTGTTCAGGCTGGAGAGAATGAGGTAGAGAGAATTCAAGGGATCGCTGGGCACATATATGTTGCAATTGAGCTTTTCCAACAGTTATATTTGTGAAGAGCTATTATCAAGATGCGCTGTGTCGCTGGCATAATTCTTATAATAAATTTCATGATATTTTATATCACTATAACCCCTTGGACCTGCGCCTGTTTTACCCGCCTTGGAGTGGAGGAGGATACTGTTTGTCTTTAACCCCTGTGGGGATTAGTCGGGGTGATTGGCTGCGGTTTATTCACATGCTATCAGTAATATTTGTGCCTTTTACCAGCACAACCTACTCAGGTGAGAGTTCTATGTGCTTACTTTCACCAGCCCTGTCTGAATTACGCTATGGAGCGCTGTCTTATATTTTGTTCCTACTATTTCTATTAAAAAATCTAACTTCTTCCAGTACTTATCAATTGCTGTATGTCCTGCAGGAAGTAATGTATTCTCTCATGTCTGACACAGTGTTTTCTGCTGACATCTCTGTCCATGTCAGGAACTGTCCAGAGCAGAAGCAAATCCACACAGAAAACCTCTCCTGCTCTCCCGACTGGAAAGAATATGACTTTCTGTAGGACATGCAGCAGCCGATAAGTACTGGAAGACGTGAGATTTTTTTTAATAAAAGTAAAAAACAAATCTCTGGCACTTTTTGGCACCAGTTGATTTGAAAGAATTTTTTTGTGAACTACCCCTTTAAATTTTTTCATTATAGTGTATATAGTATAGCATATATTGGGCTAAACCGGACACTTTTAAACCCAGCAAAGGGCCCACTATCCAGCCATACATAACATGTGCATATACTCTTTCATTATATTGCAAAATGTGCTACACCCATGGGATCTGTTTTGCATGACGGATCATGTCCGTTTCGGCCTTTTAAAGGAGCCTCCTGCCCTATGATTGACAAGTACAACACTGGGAGTAAAATTATTCCAATAAATATTTTTGGCTAGCTTTAGATGTCCAAGGAATAATTTTCCAAAGTGATGACTTACTAGAGGACAGTATAGATAGAGCAAAAGTCTCCTAATCCAGTTATCAAATTGAAACAAATGCAAGGCAGCTATCCTCTTAACTTCTGTAAGTAAGCTATATGACTATATCAAATTGTAAGTGAAACCAAAGAGTAGAGAAAAACATCTTCCCATATGAACAGCTGAAAAAACAGGGACTATGAAGGAAGGTCACTACTGACTTAATTTGTTCTCTGAAAAGCAGAGGTGAGGAATATCCACTTTCCAAATGGATGGTAAAACTTTCAAAAATGCATACAATTGCACAACGCTGTCTCTTAACACAAAGCTTGTATACATTCAATTAATACATCAGAAAACTATGAGGACAGTGTGAGAGTCATATCTCATAGAGGTTGTGTGAAATTATGTTCACACTACGTTTAACAGCGTCCATTGCATAGCTGTTAAACTGCCGTCCACCGTGCTTCTTTTAGGATGTTTCTGCAGCCGATACCTCTGTATTGGCTGCAGAAAAGCTCTTTTGTTATCGTTCGGGTGTGCCCGCAAATCAATTAGCCATTCGCTTCAATGTAATGTGCAGCTGCCGCTGCACTTAGCATTTTGTGAACAGCTATTATTTCAGGACACTTTTCACTGAACAGTATCCGAAAATAATAGGCAGGTTTTAACGCCCGTTGACTTAAGTGCAATGCTGCCCCTGCATTAAAGAACAGACGCTGACTCCATTGGAATCAGCGTCTGTTCTTTACATAAAAATTACGTTGTGTGAACATAGCCGTAAATGATAAAACTCTGGTTACCTGCAGCTGCCACTAGAGAGTTCCTACCAATGACTGACTGATTACTAATTAAAAAAATAAATTACATAGATAGATAGATAGATAGATAGATAGATAGATAGATAGATATATAGATAGATAGGAGATAGATAGATCTTCAATAAACTCACCCTAGTGGTGGCTGCAGTCACAGTTTTATCATTTAACTATATCTGTGTAAAGGAAAGATTTGGAGCAGGATATTTGGAGCTGTGTAAATGAAAACCAAAGCACTAACTCTTTTAAAGATAACTATTTAGTTTATCTAGTTACAAGAAGGGGAAAACAATATATATTGTTCATGTTAATGTTTTGTGTTATTGAGCATTAGATAAGTGGATCCTTTGTGTGGTTGCCATTTGATGCCTCTACAGCACACTGTTATTATTATTGACATGACACATCTCATGATAACATTTTTTTTTCAATCTTCTTCTTACAGTGCAGTTTGATGACTGTCAAGGTAATGAAGAGGTGCAATATGAGGTCTCCAACCCAGATTTCAAAGTGGAACCTGATGGATCATTAATTGCATTGAGAAATATAACTGGGAACATCCGGGTTTTGTTCATCAATGCTCGTTCTCTTCACTCTGATGATATGGCAGAGGTCAAGATTCTGGGGAAGAGGGAAAGACACAACTCAATAAAGGTAAAAATTACTACAGACAGCTGTCTGAAAGTCACTAGTCATCTTGTATGAAGAACTGTGTGTAGAGCTCCAGGGGCAAAGCTGGAGGGTGCCATTAGATGTTTCTTTTTTCACAGAATATGTTTTGGCTGAGAAGCCCTGGTAGAAAATGACGCCTTGTTATAGTGATACCTGGGCCTCACCATTGATTATAATAAAAATCATGTCAATTTATTTTTCATGTGTCTTCTTAACAAGTAGAATGAAAAATAAAAAACAAAGTAAAACATGTTAATAAACTAGAGAATTATGCGGCCAACATAAAAGCCCTTCTAACAAACTGCTGATACATTACAGAATCAGCGTCACACCTGTTCACAGATTGAAGCATACAGTAAGTCCACTGAAGTGAATGGAACAGAAATGCAAAGCCCCCTACAACATGGGGACATGTGTAGCAGCCATGTTTCCAGAACTCTAGACAAAAAAAGTCTGATTTGGTGTTGACTTTTTGAGCAGCTGTCATTTTGACATCAAAAGGTGTCTATCTTTACAGCCATCAAATAATAGACATCAAAAGTTGTCTATCATTACAGCCACAAATCATGATCATGCTTAGAGATGAGCGTATGCTTTCGTACGTCCAAACCAGATTGTGCTGCATTTGATTAGGAGTGGCTACAGAAGTTAGATGCAGCCCTAAGAAGTCCTGGAAAACATGGATACAGCCTATCCATGTTTTCCAGGCAACCTTAGGGCTGCATCTAACCTCTGCAGTCACCTGAAATCAAGTTCTGCAGAATTTGGTTTGGACGCTCATCTCTAAGCATGATCATTATTTGCGGTCATTAAAATTAGAGATGAGTGAACCGGGTTCAGGTTTGAGTCGATCCGAACCCGAACATTCGGTATTTGATTAGCTGGGGCTGCTGAACTTGGATAAAGCTCTAATGTTGTCTGGAAAACATGGATACAGCCAATCACTTTGTCCATGATTTCCACATAGCCTTAAGGGCTTAATCCAGCTTCAGCAGCCACGGTTAATCAAATGCTGAAAGTTTGGGTTCGGATCGACTCGAGCATGCTCCAGGTTCGCTCATCTCTAGTTAAAATACATCCATCTATAAATAGTTAGATCCCAAAAAGATGGCCGCAAAATGACATTGCGTGAACATAGCCTTCATTTAGTTAAACTTGCTCTAACAAATTTACCTGAAATTAAATACTTTTATCATTCTGATTAAATGTTTTCTTCATGATGGGATTTAATAAGATATATTAATATTTCATATACACTCTTCTGTGACTGCGCATTCACTTGCCATGGACTCTGGGAGTTGTAAATTTATGTACAATGATATTCCAGTGCTTCCCTTTGACATTTTAATCTCTAAAATACTAATTTTTACTCAAGTCGTGTTCTCTCCTCTGTATCATTTTATCACCTTATCTGCGGCTTAAAACAATCCACAGAGTCAGTATTTAAATCATATGGCTAAGAGATTATGTCCTGTGGAGCACAGAGCTGACAGTAACCCAGACTTGTAAGAATATGTAATTGAGTCATTCTTTTCTATCATCTAATCTGTGGTCAACCGTATTAAGTCTAATTCACGGAAATCTGGGTGACAACTAACAGTGCCCATAGTGGTTTTCATGTGGTTCCTCCAGTATCTTTAATAGCAGTACTGCTGTGTCATTGGGTTCTGGGCGCCATTGAATCACTCTATGCATCCATGGCTAAAGTATTTTTAAACAGAGGTAGACACCTTTGCCATCAGTGAAATAAAGCCTAGCTATGCCTTTGGGCTATGTTCCCACACAGTATTTTTGGTTAGTATTTTGCAACCCAAACCAGGAGTAGATTGAAAACACAGAAAGGCTATGTTCACATACTGTTGAAATTGAGTGGAGGGCCATCATTTAATGGCAAGTAACGGACGATGTTTTAAAACAGCGGACATTATTTGCCATTAAATGACGGCCATCCACTAAATTTCAACAGTGTGTGAACATAGCCTTTTTTGTGTTTTCAATGCACTCCTGGTTTTGGTTGCAAAATACTGACCAAAATACTGAGCAAAAATACTGTGTGTGGACAAAGCAATAAACTGGAAGTAAACTGAAATATAAGCAATTATATTAACGTTTGTAATTTACTTATTTAGCTATCCCCAAATCCTAAACTGTCCATTGCTATGCTAAATACATACACATTAGCTGTATACAGACACAGCATAGATTCACTGTACTGAGAACCTGGCATAGAGAGTGATAGGTAC
This sequence comes from Dendropsophus ebraccatus, assembly GCF_027789765.1. Lineage (NCBI taxonomy): Eukaryota > Metazoa > Chordata > Amphibia > Anura > Hylidae > Dendropsophus > Dendropsophus ebraccatus. The sequence goes on from NC_091457.1 coordinate 81,793,380, forward strand.
AGCATATCCTGTAAAGCTGATACACAGCAGTAGGAGGAAACAGCAAAGTTGGCACAGTGCAGGCATGGCTCGGAGATTCCCTGCATTTCTCACCTGCCCACCTTTCTTTCCTGCACATGTGTTGGCATCCTGCCTTTTACCTTATCACCAGCCTGACTAGCTTTTGCTGACAGCATCCAGAAGTCTAGATTGATTAATAAACTAAATTACAAATATTAGTAAAATCACTTACTTTTTTATATATACAAAAAAGACAGTTATACTGGACTTTCTGCTCTCTCAGTATAAGAAGGAACAGCAGGAGGTGGGGTTTGCACAGCAGCGTAGGGGGTAAAAAAATATGTTTCTTTCAAATCAGTTGGCTTTAGAAAGTTATATAGATCTGTAAATAAACTTCTTTTAAAAATATCCAGTCTTCTCATACTTATCAGCTGCTGGAAATGATGATTTCTTTTCAGTATGATACAGTGGTATCTGCTGCCACCTCTGTTCCAGACAGGAACTGTCCAGAGCACAGTTCCTGTCTCGGACAGAGGTGGCAGCAGAGAGCACCGTGCCAGACTTAAAAGAATACATCACTGTGTGCAGGACAAATGCAGTGTCCCAGTACAGAAGATTTCTCTTTGTGTTTCTCCATCTCTCTGTGTGTCTCTGTGTATATCAGTATTTCACTTGTGCCTGTACTGGAAAGAGTTAATGGCCACTGCAAACTGGTTGTATTGTACTGCCCCCAGTGTTCAAGTCTGGTATTTCTCATGTGTCTCTATGTATATTCATTTGCCTGTTATTTAATTGTGTGATGATGCAACTGGCCAGTGTCATGTGACTTCCCCGGCTGCCATAGTAACCCCAATAGCTGTCCAGCTTTTGGCTGGGGTCAGTTAGTCACTTCCCTTTGTACCTCAGTAGTCTTCTCTCTACCCTCAAGAGAGAAGGTAGTAGTGTTCTCTCCTCCACCTTCAGGAGGGAGAGCGTGCTCTGCTGCTTCCAAGCAAGACCGCAACTCAGGGTGATTCGCTGCCCTGTTCCAGAGACAGATTCTGGTCCAGTCCTGACCAGTCTCATCTTCAAGATTCTCCATTCTATTCAAAGATCTGGGTGTCGTTCTCAAGTCACTATCTTCTCATCATCATCAACAGCAAGTATTCTATTCAGTCTATTCCACCCAGCATCATTCTCAGGGAAATACTACCCTCATTCTCCGTTAAGATTCCTCTCATCCAAAGTAACTCTGTCACACCACGGCCTATTGCAGCATCACCCATCTGCTTAGTTATATTCAAGTTTACCTATTCCTGGTTTCATCCAGAGAGACTGTTGCTATTGACAATCACCGTGTTAATAAACGCACAACCACCGTTGTTTCTGAACCCTGGCATTGGTCTAGTTATTGGTTCCTTGACTAAGGGCAACGAAGAATTGTTGGGGCCCCGGATGGTCAGGTTCCCGTGGGTTAGTCAGCTCCCCTCGTGCCATAACCGTGACCTAACATCTGCCAACTGGCTACCCGGGTCCGACCTACCACCGCTGACAACTACTACTCCCAGCGTGTTACCCCATCACACAAACAGCAGGTGATAGGTATGAGAAGGCTGGAAATTTTAAAAAAAGAAGTAAGTTACAAATCTATATAACTTTCTGAAGCCAACTGATTTGAAAGAAAAAGATTTTAGCTGGACAACCCCTTTCAATTGTAGAAAAGGGGAGAGAAACTAAATAAGGACTAAGGTTCTGGAGAGAAGTGTTTTTAGAAAAAAAAACTAACAAGAACAAGAGGACACAGTGAGAGGTTAGTTGGAAAAGATCAGAAGCAATGAGGAAAAATGTTACTTTACTGAAATAGTTGTAGATGCTTGGAACAGGCTTCCAACATATGGGGCTGGTAAATCTACAATAACAGAATGTAACCTGCCTGGAATAAACATATATCTATCCTAAGCTAATAAGAAGGGACATTCCAAAAGGGGCAGACTAGATAGACCACGTGGTCTTTTGGGGTTTTTCTGCTGACAATCTATGTTTCTATGAAACCCTGGAGAAAGATGACCCAAGCTAGAAAATGAGAGCAGATACAAGGTGGTCTGCTAAGCAGAATCATAAAGGCTGTGTAGAGAGATCATACAGTAGACCAATCTGCCTGCCCACCAACTACTGCTGCACGCCTTATGAATAGTCATATGCAACAGTGCTCTGCTGCTATTCACTAGACAGCGTTGTTATGAATACTCCTATGGAGGAGTGCAGCAGGAGCTGGCGGGCAGGGGGATCAGTACACTGAGGGTTACAAGAATATCCCCAGTGTGCCAAACCTCCCCATAAATATATTATGAAAAAAAAAGGTTTAGCCACTAGTGGGGCAACAGACCTTTTAAATAAAGATATGGCCGCACTCCATGTACCCTGCCCTATTGGAATCTATGAGCAGGTTAGATCCGTTTAACTTGCTACTAAATTTACTGTGGGATACCAGGAATATACAACTCAAGCAAAAGTAAGATATTCCCATACACGACTCTGCTATAGGATATATGTATCATACACTCTGTGATCAGTAATATAATAATGACATCTTCCAGGCTCCTTAAGGCACTTGTAAGCTCCAGATGGTGGTGGGTAGGCAATGATTCTAAGGATAGTGAGAAGCTTGAGGTGATATGGCATATGCCTGCTGCATGGTTTATGTACATAAAAGCCAGCGACTTACAGGTGGCCTGTAGGGAGAGATAGAGGCATTAACTTCAAGGCTGAAAAACAGTTCCTTATACAGCTGTGTAGGTTCAGTGTCTTTTTGCAAATTACCAAACAGGAACAAACTATACACTCTGAAATGTAAACATCTAACACCAAGCACATCACAGCCCTCTGGAAAATACTTCTCATCATATCAATCCTGATGGTCTGAGATACCCCTGATCACACTGGCCCTATGATGTCATCAGGGCAGTTTCTAGGTGGGTGTATTATGACATAATTCAGTGACTCACAGGTGACGTCTTCTTTGATCGGAGCGGTCGCTTTTCTTTGCCTCTTCATCTGGCCCAGACCACCATGATGATTTCTTGCAGCTACAGTGCGTCTCTTCAGAACCTGCCAGACAAACATCTTAGGCTGCACATTTATCCAGCAACTTCCTTCCCTTTTCTCCTCCCATAGGCTCCTAAACAGTAGTAATTGCTCTGTTTGGTGCACTAAAGTCAGTAGGTATGTGGGTTGCCCCCTGTATGTAGGATCCCCTGCTGTGCCCCCATATAGTAATAATACCCCCTGGTGTGTCCTCATATAGTAATAATGCACCCTGCTGTGCCTCAGTATATTAATACTGTCCTCTGTGCCCTCATATAGTAATAATGCCTCCCACTGTGCCCTCCCATAGAAATAATGTCCCCCTGCATTGCCCCCATAGTAATAATGTCCCCCTGCACTACCCCCTTAGTATTAATGTCCTCTTGTGGTGTGCAACCATAGTAATAATGTCTCCCTGCACTACCCCCTTAGTATTAAAATCCCCTGTGGTGTGCCCCTATTTTAATAATGTCTCTCTGCATTGAACCATAGTAATAATGTCCTCCTGCACTACCCCCATAGTAATAATATCCCCTGAGGTGTGCCCCCATAATAATAATGTCCCCCTGTGTTGTTCCCCCATAGTTATAATGTCCCCCTGCATTGCTCCATAGTAATAATGTCCCCCCTGCATTGCCCTCATATGTCCACCTGTATTTCTCCCATAGTAATAATGTCCCCCTGCCTTACTCCATATCTCCCCCTGCATTTCCTCCATAGTAATAATGTCCCCATCAATTACCCCCATATATCCCCCTGCATTGCCCCCATAGTAATAATATCCACCTGCATTGCCCCATAGTGGTGTGCCCCAACACATAGCTGTCGACGCCCCGTGCAGTGGCCCACCCCACCCAGTCATAGAAACCGCCCTGGATATCCTGGTAAAGTCCTAGTTCCATCACATTTACGATAGTAAGTCTGCTCCCCTGTATCTAGCGTTTCTAAGATTATTCCAAAAGAGCTATGACTGGAATGTATGTAGTGTCTCTGTAGTGTCTCTGTAGTGTCTGTAGCAGAGGAAATCTTCAGATGCACTGTGGCACAGTGGGGACTGTCTCTATAGCAGCTGTCTCTATAATGGGACACTCTGGCTGTCACCTTAGAATAGGATCACTACCGTATGCCAGCACTGTAGCTTTCTCTCATATGGAAACACAGTGGGGACACTATGGAAGGGATAATGTGCTCCAGTGTATTGAAGTCATGGAGATGCAGAGATTGTCATAGTTCTTATTTCTGGTAGTCAAGGTTACATTATAAAGATCCCTGTAACATGATTCAGCAGCATGTAATGGGTTACTGAGGCTTTCTACATTCCCATTCACCATTACTACACCAAAGATGCATTGTGAAAAGATGGAGAAGAAGAGTAACTTTTCTCTAGGAACTTTGTGCAGTTGTCAGAGCCAGTAATAAACTTGTCACTAACCGATGAGTCTGTGGCGTAATACGCCTGGAGGGGAAGGAACTTTCTCAGTTTGCATTTGTCTCTCTTTTGTATTCTCACACAACATTGATATTATTTTAGATCTGTTTTATGTTTTGCTACATATCTCCTAGTCCAGCTGTGTTGTGCTATCTTGTGTACTGGAAATTGAAGGTTCTCTCCAGGTTTCCTTTTCTTTTTTGCAGTCGACTTTCTGAAAGCTGTAAACATTTACCTGAGCATCATTTTCAAACTGAGTTGTCAGATCAGTAAATAGACTCTCCCTAGTGAACAGCTAACAACTGGAAAACTCCTAAAGAATATAGTCCAGTATCTCAAACTCCACCATTGGTTTCACATGTCCTTTCCTTTACTGCTTCTTTCCATTCCTTGTGTAATAATTGTAATCCTCTGTAATGTATGATTCTCTCAGGGGGATGTTTAGCATACTCCCCTCCTAAACATATGTTGTAATGCTGAGATAACCTATTATTTTTGCTATCAGTCTGTAAGGATCTTTTTACAGGACCTGAATTGAGATAAAACCTACAGTCAGGTCGTACAGATGCTCGCTTGCTCGTTTATGTGGCCCATTAAATTCATCATAGGCGGCTGCACATTGCTGTTTACATAGGAGGATGTGTGGCCGATTAGCAGTGATTTTATTGGCTGCTCAACAAGGGATAGGGGTGGATTAACTTTACCATTGGCCCCGGGCTGTTCACCAAGCCTGGGTCCCCCCACTCCACTGTAACTATGGTAGCACTAGCGTAGTGTTCATAGTAAAGGATAGTTAATGTCATGATGCCCTGATTTGTGCAAAATTGCGGTAAAAAAGCAGCAATTTTTTTGCAAATCATGGCAGAACTGTAGCCAGAAGACAACACATCACTGAAAGTAGAAGCCTGTTTGGGTGGCCATGGGCCCCCTGGAGCTCAGGGCCCCGGGCTACCGCCCGAAAAGGGCCTATTATATTCCGCTACTGACCAGGGATTATCTGACATAGATACCCACGTAAACACAAAAGAAATTATTTTTTTTTAATTCTAGTCTTTCCGCAAAACAAACAGACAACAAGATCCATATCATATAACAAAATTCCTAAGAAAAGAAAAACCTTATTCTCTGTACCTATAAATAGAGAGCAGTAACTAGTATCCTTGAAACTTCCAAAGCCTTAACTATTCTTCAGCCTTTGCTAATCTGAATGGATCTTACCACCCCGCCACCCCATCCTACCCACCCCACCCTCCCTAGAAAAAAAAAAACAAAAAAAAACACCCCACTCACCAATTCCACCCTCAACCACTTCCTTCCCAACCCTTTCAATAACCTCAGCCCAGGGCTAGGAATTCATCTGTTTCTTTAAAGTTGTCCCACTCTGCCCATGTGTTCCGGAATTGCATTTCACGATCATAAAGTTGGGCCGAAAGGTCTTCCATTCTGTATATCTGTTCGACCTTATTTAACCAAGACCTTACTGAGGGAGTGTCCACCCTTTTCCAGTACATTGGGATACAGGCCTTCGCGGCATTAATTAAATGACGTATGACTGATCTTTTATAAATCCTCACAGGGATCTCAGAAAGGTGAAGAAGGCCCAAAGCAGGTGTAAATGGGAGGTCATATGAAGTAAACTTAGATATAATTTTCCCCACTTCTTCCCAAAATTCTTAATTTTTTGGACAATGCCAGAACACATGTACAAATGAACCCCTTTCCCCACATTCCCACCAGCATAGTGGTGAACAACTTGAAGCGTATCTGTGGATCTCACTCCGTACACGATACCACCTTGCCAAGATTTTATAATTTGTCTCTTGATAGCAACTGGATATCGATGTAGAGTGAGCCAGCCTAAGGAATCTATCTACTTGCTGATCGGTCCAAGAGACATCTAAGTCCTTCTCCCATTTTGTTATAAATGGAGGTCTACTAGCCTCCATGGGCGAACCCAGCAAGCCATAGATGCCCGACAAAACATGTCGCTGAGGACCCAAGTTATCACAAAGTTTCTCAAAACATGTAAGGGGGCAGGAAAATTTCTGAGCAGGGGGTAACGACTTCAAATAGTATTCCAGCTGGAAACTTCTCCAAAACCCCAGTGGGTATGGCTCCGTAATGCCCAACAAAGCACTTAAGGTGGGCCAAGAGCCATGTATTAGCAATGATTTTGCTCTACCCTTATTCACTCGGTACCACTCGTCAAACATTGAGTCCTTCAGTCCTGGCAGAAAAACTGGATTTTTCAGAATAGGGTAAAGAGGGGATGGATATGGCGCTAGATGACCCTTAATTAGAAATTTCTCACAGATTTTAAGAGTGGGAGTAATCGTGGGGTGTTTTGAGATATGTTTAAACGCTTTGTATATCCAGGGGGCCGCCGTCAACTCCAAGGATAAAACACTTCGCTCCATATTCACCCAAAGCTTGGTGTTCTGATGACAATGCCAGTCGACTACCCGCGCCAACTGAGATGCAGCATAGTAATGATATATATTTGGGAGCCCAACACCACCTTCTTTCTTTTGCCTACATAACGTATTTCTGGCAATCCGTGCTGCTTTTTGCGCCCAGACAAACCTCCTGAACATAGAATCAAGAGCTGAAAAATTTTTTTAGGAACTAAGATAGGCAGGGTCTGCAACAGATACAATACCCGCGGCAACACATTCATTTTAATGATAGCGCATCTACCAAACCATGTGAATGTTCCTTTTTGCCACCTATTTAAGTCATTCATTATGGTTTTTAACATCGAAGCATAATTAACCTGATATAACTGAGAAATGTGTGAAGTAAGGTGCACCCCTAAATAAATTAATGAATTGTGTTTCCAACGAAAAGAAAAAGAAGACAGTGCAGAAACTTGTAAATTAATATTAAGTGCCTCTGACTTCTGCATATTAATCTTGTAATTTGATAAATTTTCATATCGTGACAATTTGTAAATTACATTAGGTAGTGATATGTTGGGGTTAGAAAGAAAGAATAACAAGTCATCTGCATAAGCAGCAACTTTGTGAGTGTTTCCGTTTATTTGTATACCAGTGATATCAATACTTTTTCTTATGTGACATAATAAAGGTTCTAACGTGAGTAAAAAATTAATGGGGAAAGGGGACACCCTTACCGTGTACAATTATAAATGCTAAAAGAGGATGAGAGAAGGCCATTGACAGAGACCGACGCTGAAGGGTTAGAATATAACGAGTTTATCCAGCTCATCATATTCGGTCCCAAACCCATATAGGTTAGCACACGCTTTAGGAAGGGCCAGCTAACTCTGTCAAAGGCCTTCTCTGCATCTGTTGATAAAAGCATTAATGGAATGTTGTAAGTATCCGCATGGTGTATTACGTTAAGTGCACGTGTAGTGTTATCTCAGGCTTCACGTGTGTGCATAAAGCCCACTTGACCTAAATAAACAACCCCCTGTAAATGTGGCATAATACAAGCTGCGAGTATCCTTGCGAAGAGTTTTAGATCTTTATTTAACAATGAAATAGGTCTGTAACTCTGGCAACCTGAATGATCCTTCCCCTCCTTGGGAATGACCCTTATGTGAGCTCTAAGCGTATCTATAGGTAACTGGCCACCTCCTGAGAGAGAGTTAAAGGTCTGTATAAAACGTTGACTCACTGCCTCGGGATTCACTAAAACTTAACGTTTATTTTATTATTAAAAACTGATCATCCGGATGTGAAAAAAGCAAAACCAAAAAATTCCAACCTAACACCAAATCCAAAAATCATGAACAATTAAACACAGTTCTGGTAAAAAAAAACCAACCACCTGTAATCATATCCCAGGTTATCTCTCTGTGCCGATATGATAGTCGGACTTATATTCCTGTCAATGCCGGTGTGGTGACCGGACTTATACGTTCCAACCTGTATATTAAAGGGAAAGAAAAGCGGACACTATGGATCGGGGTCCTTATCCCTACAGGTGGCTTATTTACCCGGTTACTCGGGGTGAATAGATGATGGACGTGTTGGACGTCTAACGTAGGTGTGTCTATTCAATCCTCGCCTCGGGGCCCTACTATAGCCTGCCCTAGGCAGAGTTTACGTCCTAAGAAGGACGGCCCCGCACCGGATCCTATCCCTTACTCTCCTAAACTTCCCCTACACTGATGTACACTACCTGTCTCACTGGAGATCCCTGAGCTAGCTTGCGTTGCTAGTGACAATACAGGGCAATAGATGTAAGATAATATAATACACCTAAACAACTTTTCAGAATAGCCTAAGGGATAGGAAGTCACAGACATACAACAACAATGATTATTGGGGGGTAATAATGATGAAGTCTCAATTATATTGCACTGATCCCTCCCAATACACAATACTGTGTTTAAAATATACACATATCATACAGATGTACACATATTGCTGCCATGCAGATAGACTGATACATAAATTAAACACTGAAGATGCATATCAACTATATAAACTGCTAGCCAGACACAGTGTGTCCAAGTCTGAGCAGCAGGGCGGTCTCTACGCATTTCTTGTCCCCCATCAATCATCAGGAGACCTATTGGGGGGTCTGATGTAGGACATCTGTAGCCATGATAGACGTCATGCCACGATGATGGTTGTTAGGCGTCTATACCTTTCTGGCCGCCGAGCTTCTTTTTATATCCAAGACTCCTCCCATCTGTATCCTTATTGGTTGAGGAGTCACGGGGTACTCAGTCCTATAGGGCCTTGCCGTAGCAAGCATGTATGACGTGATCCCGTGCATGCGCTCTAGATGATGTACCTTGCGCATGCGCTGTAATAATCCCGCGCGTGCGCTCTGGAAGATGTACCTTGCGCATGCGCTGTAGTGGACATATATCGACATCAACCATCGCTGTAATGATCACGCACGTGCGCTCTGGAGGATGTACCTTGCGCATGCGCTGTAGTGGATATGTATCGGCATCAACCATCTAAGTAGAAGATCAGGTTGACTACGCATGCGCAGTGCAATACCGCATACACAGGTGTACCTTGGCCCGGCATGAATGTGTCAAGGATATGCGCAAGCGCCAATATAACGGTGCGTGCACACTAAGACATATCTGACAATTGACTCAAGCCGGCAACTAAAAAAAGCCTTAGGATGTGCGCAAGTGCCTCAAACCATGAGATGGAATTGCCTGCCATAAGGTTTGTATTGGCCACTAGAATAAACAACTCCTGCAGCACAGCGCATGAGTACGCCCTTATCTAGTACTACCACTGCGTTATTATATGCAGGGCTGAGATGTATATGTTTAATGTCCCCTATATAATCCTTTGGCCCTTAATGCTACGACGTGTCATCAGGTGATAATAGAGTAGGTATATTTACAACTCAGGTAAGTATATCCGAGTACCCCAACCGATCAGTGATCGAAATTGGTGCTCAGTATAGTAATAAAATTACACACTAAGCAGTCCCGTGGATGTAATAATGATAAATAATCCAACTTAATGGACCTATGATAATCAAGCGTGATGCACTTTATGTGCTGATAACACACTTTTCAAGGAGATATACTCTACAGTACTATTGCTACGCAGGTCAAAGATATCCCGTTACAGATGGTTGATGCCGATACATATCCACTACAGCGCATGCGCAAGGTACATCCTCCAGAGCGCACGCGCGTGATCATTAAAGCGATGGTTGATGCCGATATATGTCCACTACAGTGCATGCGCAAGGTACATCTTCCAGAGCGCACGCGCGGGATCACGTCATACATGCTTGCTACGGCAAGGCCCTATAGGACTGAGTACCCCGTGACTCCTCAACCAATAAGGATACAGATGGGAGGAGTCTTGGATATAAAAAGAAGCGCGGCGACCAGAAAGGTATAGACGCCTAACAACCATCATCGTGGCATGACGTCTATCATGGCTACAGATGTCCTACATCAGACCCCCCAATAGGTCCCCTGATGATTGATGGGGGACAAGAAACGCGTAGAGACCACCCTGCTGCTCAGACTTGGACACACTGTGTCTGGCTAGCAGTTTATATTGTTGATATGCATCTTCAGTGTTTAATTTATGTATCAGTCTATCTGCATGGCAGCAATATGTGTACATCTGTATGATATGTGTATATTTTAAACACAGTATTGTGTATTGGGAGGGATCAGTGCAATATAATTGAGACTTCATCATTATTACCCCCCAATAATCATTGTTGTTGTATGTCTGTGACTTCCTATCCCTTAGGCTATTCTGAAAAGTTGTTTAGGTGTATTATATTATCTTACATCTATTGCCCTGTATTGTCACTAGCAACGCAAGCTAGCTCAGGGATCTCCAGTGAGACAGGTAGTGTACATCAGTGTAGGGGAAGTTTAGGAGAGTAAGGGATAGGATCCGGTGCGGGGCCGTCCTTCTTAGGACGTAAACTCTGCCTAGGGCAGGCTATAGTAGGGCCCCGAGGCGAGGATTGAATAGACACACCCACGTTAGACGTCCAACACGTCCATCATCTATTCACCCGAGTCACCGGGTAAATAAGCCACCTGTAGGGATAAGGACCCCCATCCATAGTGTCCGCTTTTCTTTCCCTTTAATATACAGGTTGGAGCGTATAAGTCCGGTCACCACACCGGCATTGACAGGAATATAAGTCCGACTATCATATCGGCACAGAGAGATAACCTGGGATATGATTACATATTGATTAGGTTGGAATTTTTTGGTTTTGCTTTTTTCACATCCGGATGATCAGTTTTTAATAATAAAATAAACGTTAAGCTTTAGTGAATCCCGAGGCAGTGAGTCAGTATTTAGTGATTGGGAATACACGAATATAATTGGCAGTGATACTGTATAAAACATTCCTTAATTTCTGGCAAGAACTTCTTATAGTATTTTAATGTAAACCCATTCGGGCCCGGAGCCTTGCCTGCCCGTGAGAATTTAATGGCTTCTTCAAATTCCTGCATCTCTAGGGGTGCCTCAAGAGCTGCAATTGCCTCTCCAGAGAGACCAGACATGCCAGAATGAGAAATATATGTGTCAATAGATGATAGAAACGACATGGAAGGCTTTTGTTCATCTGAAGATAGACCATAAAGAGATGCGTAATAGATTTTGAATGTTTCCGCAATTTGTTCTGATAAGGTCACCTTAACACCATTTGAAATTGTTATCTGTGGAATGAAGGACCGCGATCGTTGTATCCTGAGTGCTCGAGCTAGCATTTTGCTGGGTTTGTTGCCAAATTCATAAAACCCACATTAGCATTTTGCAAGAGCTACTCGAGCTTTTGCGAACATAAGCTCTTTTAACTTACTCCTCAGCCCCCGCAGTTCTTCTACTGCTATCACCTGAGAGTACTTGTGTTGTCTCTCTAGAGTTGCTATCTTGTCTAAAAGGGTAGTTATTTCAGAAGTCTGTTCTCTTTTTAGTCGGGCCCCCAGCTGCACCAGAATACCCCTGATATAACACTTGTGTGCTTCCCATATCATGATAGGTGAAATATCACCTCATTACTCATCTCATTACGCATGAAGAAGTCACAAATTTCTTTCCGGAGTTCACTTACCACCCCCTGGTTCTCTAACAGGTGTTCATTCAAACGCCATTTCTATGTTTTAGCTGTATTGGATGATAAAGAGATTGTTAGACTGATTAACGCATGGTCAGAAAAAACTATGGGATCGATACACGTTGAGATAATTTTATCTAAATTAGAATGGGATAGAAACAAATAATCTAAACGGAATATAACTTGTGCGGGTTGGAAAAAAATGTATAATCCCTATCCTCGGGATGTGTAAGGCGCCATGTATCCATTAGCTGGAATGAATGCAGCAGGGATTTAGCCCTCTTCAGTGCGGCAAGTGGTACCGAGGAACTTCCTGATGAGGTGTCCATGTGTGCGTTGAGTGCCACATTGAGGTAACCCCCCTAACAATACCATGCCCTCTAAGAACCCTTCGGCGGCATACAGGCACAATTCAAGGGCAGATACTTGAGACACGTGTGGAAGATATAGTGTCCCAAAGGTACACAGTTGTCCTGACATTTTACCCTTAACAAAGAAAAATCTGCCCTTTGGATCTGCCAAATGCGCCATGTACTCCCAAGGGGCTGAGCGGGCAATCAAGATCGCGACACCCTTTGTTTTGGAGTCGGGCGAACAGCTGTGGTAAACTTCAGGGAAATAAGATTTGGTTAGTCTCTGAACACTATCGATTTTAAAGTGAGTTTACTCCTCAATAATCTCAGTAAGGAGGACCTTTTCTTAGGTATATTCAAGCCCCTGGGCATTTAAAGATATACAAGTCAACGAGACCATCACTCAGTTCTCTGAGGCAAAGAATGCAGAAAGAAAAAATGGAAGAAGAAGGAGGGAAAAAAAGACTAAAATAAAAAACCCAAGAAAAAAAAAACACACCCACTCACCTAAACCCTTTCCCTTATGGGACTATAGCCGGTACCGCAGAGGTTAGTGGTACCCACTTCCACTCTCCTAACAGTGGTACTTCCCTTTCTATTTGGGGACATTGGAGAACACACCGGACAGCAAGGCACACCCGCCAGAGACTCTTTACCCGCAAAATGTGATCCTTGTCTTAGCTCGAAAGAGAAGAGGGAAAAAAAAAGAAAAAAAAAACCTTTAAAAAAAAAAACACCCCAGAAAAAAAAGACTTAAAAAGAGAAAAAAAAAGGATAATGATGATGTTCCACCCATGAGTATAAACCACTAGGCTCTGCCTGCCCATAACCCTCCCGCCACTCCGCCCCAGAACTACCCCTCTGCTTCAACTTCATATAAAACATGGCAACAAATAAGTAAAATTCTATCCAGTGTGCAGTCTTTCACAAGTCCATTATTATGTTATGTAGCTTTCTATATGGGAGCTGGACCCAGGAAAAGGGGGGGGGGGAGCGCCACACAAAACCAGAAAAAAATAAATAAATGGCAGGACAAAGGAGGCGTAGATGCTCTTGGCTAATAACCATAAACTTTCAAGCACCACTAAAGCAGAAAATAAACATCTTAACTAAAAGTTCTTCCATATGTATCTTATGGGCCTCTAGTCCTTAGCAACAAAAAGGTCTTTAAATGGTGGCTGTCCGTAAGTTGTCCAATCAAGTACTGAGGGCAAAGCAACCCCCAGAAAAGCTGAAGCCCCTGCAAGGTCTCCAGGGGAATGAATTGTGTACGTTCGTCCATCTTTCCGGATTATCAGGTGAAAGGGGTGTCCCCATTTATATGAGGCTCCCGAGTCCCTTATAGGTTGCAAGAGGGGCTTAACAGTTCTACGCATAGATAATGTACGGCGGGAGACATCGGCCAGCAAAGTAATCTCTGACCCCTCAAATACACTTGGACCTTTCTCCCAGGCTTTTTGCATGATAGCCTCTTTCTGCTGAAAAACATGAACTCTGCAAAGGACGTCTCTTGATCTGTTATAGTCTCCTTTTCGTGGGCCTATTACTCTATGGACTCTGTCCAATTCAATATGTGCATCCTCTGTAAACCCCAAATAGCGATTGAATATAGCTTTAGCCACACCTGGGAGCTTATCCCCATTAATGTCTTCTGATAGGCCACGGATCTTAATGTTATTGCGACGGCTCCTATTTTCCAAGTCATCCATTTGTAATGTGATATTTCTTAGAATATTATCATGCTGTGTCACCTGAGTTGCCATTTTATTCATGGCGACCTCAGCCGCTGCCTGACGTGATTCTAGAGCCGATACTGCCGTCATTATCCCCTCACAGGAGAGCTTAATATCAGCCACATCTTTACTGTATCTTTCCTCCATATTGGCCAACTGTGAGGATAAATCAGAGCGCATAGGCAGGGCACTTTTCAGGTCTCTAACTGCAGCCAAAATTGAACTCTGCACATTCATCTGTGGATCAAGACCCACTTTCTTACCCATTACTGAAGGAGGATCAGGAGTTCCCAGCATCTGCTTGCTAGTGTCCATACCTGACTCATCAGATGCATCTAATGTTCCTGTCGCTGTTCTACCCCCCTGAGGTGGTGTATGGGGTAGCTGTCCCGGAGACCTGGCATATTTTAATAGCGCTTCTTTAGCCGCCTGTGCTTGTTGAGCAGCTGCTTTCTTCTCAGCTCTCTTTGGGAGGACATTAAAGCTCCGCTGCTGGGAAACAACTCTGCACACCACCGACTGCAGCCTTGCTCAGGGAAAGCTTCCTTCCTGTCTGTATCCCCTGTTCACCACAGAAATTCTCTCCCTGGCACCGACACCACAGGTACCAACCAGCACGTAACAACCACCATTCACTCCTGGCTAGCAGACAAGGGTCAGGAACACAGCTTTCCCAGGCACCTACTCTCCCAGTGGGAAGCAGTCAGGTGCAGATTAGCTTAACCCCTTAGTGACCGCCGATACGGCTTTCTACGGCGGTCACTAATGGGCCTTATTCTGCTGCCATCAGCTTTTTACGGCGATGGCAGAGAATAAGGCTGCGGGGCCGGGACGGCCCCCACCCCATCCCCCCGGCTACCGGAGGTAGCTGAGGGGTTGGGGCAGTGTGTGGGGTCCGCCCCGGCCCCCCCCCTTACCGACGATCGCCGCTATTAACGTTATAGCGGCGACCGTCGGTAAAGAGGATTACCGGTGCTGCCGCCGCCTTTCATCTCCCCCCGCCGTGAATCTACGGCGGGGGGAGATGAAATAAGTGTCCCCCAGACCTCAGATCAGACCCCCCTAGTGCCCCGATAACTAACCCCCCTCCCCCGGCGGCCATCATTTCCAAGATGGCCGCCGCCATCGCTGTGAACCGACTAACGTCGGTTCACAGCGATGAAAGAGTTAAAATGAATGAAAGTCCCATGCTCTCCGCCACCCGAGGTAGCGGAGAGCATGGGGCAGTCATCGGGGACCCCCCTGTGGGGTCCCGGTACAAGCGATCAGCGGTATATACTATATACCGCTGATCGCTTGTGCCATGTGCTCCCGGCACTTTTTATCCCCTGTCACCATGAATGATTGGTGACAGGGGATAAAAAGTGATGTCCCCCCACCCCCCAAGTCGCCCCCCACCCCCCCTGTCACCCCCGTCCCCCAGTCACCCCCCCTTCCCCATTTACTCACCGGATCCACGGAGCTCCTTCCTCCTCGACGTCCTGGCTGGTTATGAAGTGCGCATGCGCTTCACAACCAGCCAACTCTGAAAATTTAAAGTGACAGAGACCAATTTGGTCTCTGTCACTGAACTATGATTACTGTGATAGAAAATATCACAGTAATCATAGTAATACAGTGAAAATGAATATGTAAAGTACAAAAAGTGACAAACATACAAAAAAATAAAACACACACTTTTTATTATAGTAATAATTGCAGTTTACTCCCAAATTACCCCTTACCCCTCCCCAGATTACCCGTAACCACCGCACGTTGCCCGTAACCACCGCACGTTGCCCGTAACCACCGCACGTTGCCCGTAACCACCGCACGTTGCCCGTAACCCCCTCCAGATTGCCCGTAACCCCCTCCAGATTGCCCGTGACCCCCTCCAGATTGCCCGTAACCACCCCAAATTACATATACCCACCCCAGATTACCTATAAGCACTTCAGTTTATCAGTAACAATCCCAGATTGTCTGTAACCCTTCCAGGTTGCACATAACCCCCCCAGGTTCCCCGTAATCATGCCAGATTACATGTAACCCCCCCAGATTGCACGTAACCACCGCGCGTTGCCTCTGACCACGCCACGATGCCTCTGACCACGCCACGATGCCTCTGACCACGCCACGATGCCTCTGACCACGCCACGATGCCTCTGACCACCGCACGTCGCCTCTGACCTCCACACGTCGCCTCTGACCTCCACACGTCGCCTCTGACCACCGCACGTCGCCTCTGACCACCACACGTCGCCTCTGACCACCCCAAATTGCCAATGACCCCCTCCAGATTGCGGTGCCCATGTCAGATTACAGGTACCCACCCCAGATTGCCTATAAGAACTTCAGTTTATCCGTAACCACCCCACATTGCCCGTAACCACCCCACGTTGCCCGTAACCACCCCAGATTGTCTGTAAGCACTGCAGGTTGCCCGTAACCAGCCCACGTTGCCCGTATCCACCCCAGATTGTCTGTAAGCACTGCAGGTTGCCCGTAACCAGCCCACGTTGCCTGTAACCACCCCAGATTATCTGTAAACATTGCAGGTTGCCCGTAACCACCCCACGTTGCCCGTATCCACCCCAGATTGTCTGTAAGCACTGCAGGTTGCCCGTAACCACCCCACGTTTCCCGTAACCATCCCAGATTGTCTGTAAGCACAGCAGGTTGCCCGTAACCAGCCCACGTTGCCCGTTACCAGCCCACGTTGCCTGTAACCAGCCCATGTTGCCTGTAACCAGCCCACGTTGCCTGTAACCACCCCACGTTGCCGTAACCACAGCAGGTTGCCCGTGACCACCACACGTTGCCCATAACCACCCCACGTTGCCTGTAACCACCCCAGGTTGCCTGTAACCACCCCAGGTTGCCGTAACCACAGCAGGTTGCCCGTGACCACCCCATGTTGTCCGTAACCACCCCAGATTACCTGTAACCACCTCAGGTTGCCCATAACCACCCCTGGTTGCCCGTAACCACCCCACATTACCTGTAATCTCATTTTTTTTATTTTATTTTAGTAACTGCGCTATTCTAATAACCATTACTAGCTGCGGTTTTGCTCCTGTAAATTGGCGCTCCTTCCCTTCTGAGCCCTGCTGTGTGCCCATACAGTGGTTTATACCCACATATGATGTACCGTTTTACTCAGGAGAACCTGCGTTACAGATTTTGGGGTACATTTTCTCTCCTGTTCCTCGTCAAATTGAGAAATTTCAAACTAAACCAACATATTATTGGAAAAATTCGAATTTTTCATTTTTACTGGCCAATTTTGAATACTTTCCTCTAATACCTGTGGGGTAAAAATGGTCACCACACCCCAAGATGAATTCTTTGAGGGGTGCTCTTTCCAAAATGTGGTGACTTTTGGGGGGAATCTATTCTGCTGACACTACAGGGGCTCAGCAAACGCACCTGGCGCTCAGAAACTTCTTCAGAAAAATCTGCACTGAAAATGCTAATTGGCGCTCCTTCCCTTCTGAGCCCTCCTGTGTGCCCATGCAGTGGTTTATGCCCACATATGGGGTACTGTTCTACTCAGGAGAACCTGCTTTACATATGTTGGGGTGACATTTCTCTCCTGTTCCTCGTGAAATTGAGAAATTTCAAACTAAAGGAACATATTATTGGAAAAATTCGAGTTTTTCATTTTTACTGTCTACTTTTGAATACTTTCCTCAAATACCTGTGGGGTCAAAATGCTCACCACACCCCAAAATAAATTCTATGAGGGGTGCACTTTCCAAAATGGAGTGACTTATTGGGAGATTTTACTCTGCGGACACTACAGGGGCTCTGCAAACGCACCTGGCACTCGGAAACTTCTTCAGCAAAATCTGCATTGAAAAAGCTAATTGGCGCTCCTTCCCTTTTGAGCCCTCCTGTGTGCCCATACAGTGGTTTACGCCCACATATGGGGTACCATTGTACTCAGAAGAACCTGCGTTACAAATTTTGTGGTACTTTTTTCCTCTTGTTCCTCGTGAAATTGAGAAATTTCAAACTAAAAGAACATAATATTGGAAAAATTTTAGTTTTTCATTTTTACTGTCTACTTTTGAATACTTTCCTCTAATACCTGTGGGGTCAAAATGGTCACCACACACCAAGATGAATACTTTGAGGGGTGCACTTTCCAAAATGGAGTGACTTATGGCGAGATTTTACTCCGCTGGCACTACAGGGGCACTGCAAACGCACCTGGCGCTCGGAAACTTCTGCAGCAAAATCTGCATTGAAAAAGCTAATTGGCGCTCCTTCCCTTCTGAGCCCTCCTGTGTGCCCATGCAGTGGTTTATGCCCACATATGGGGTACCATTGTACTCAGGAGAACCTGCGTTACAAATTTTGGGGTACTTTTTTCCTCTTGTTCCTCGTGAAATTGAGAAATTTCAAACTAAACGAACATATTATTGGAAGAATTCGAGTTTTTCATTTTTACTGTCTTCTTTTGAATAATTTCCTGTAATACCTGTGGGGTCAAAATGGTCACCACACACCAAGATGAATTCTTTGAGGGGTGCACTTTCCAAAATGGGGTGACTTATGGGGGGTTTTCTCTCTGCTGACACTACAGGGGCTCTGCAAACGCACCTGGCGCTCAGAAACTTCTTCAGCAAAATTTGCATTGGAAAAGCTAATTGGCGCTCCCTTCCTTCTGAGCCCTGCTGTGTGCCCATACAGTGGTTTACGCCCACATATGGGGTACCGTTGTACTCAAGAGAACCTGCATTACAAATTTTGGGGTGCTTTTTGTCTCATATTCCTTTTGAAAATGAGAAACTTTAATCTAAACGTATATATTATTGGAAAATTTAAATTTTCAATTTTTTTACTGCCTAATTGTGAATACTTTCCTCCAGCCCCTGTAGGGTTAAAATGCTCATTATACCCCAAGATGAATTCTTTAAGGTGTGTAGTTTCCAAAATGGGGTCACTTATGGGGGTTTTCAGGATACCAGACTTCTAAATCCATTTAAAAAAAGAACTGGTCCCTAAAAAAATCAGTTTCACGAAAATGTGATAATTTGCTGATAAATTTCTAAGCCCCATAACACCCTAAAAAAGTAAAATATGTTTACCAAATTATGCCAGAATAAAGAAGACATATTGGTAATGTGACTTAGTAACTAATTTATGTGCTACGACTTTCTTTTTTTAGAAGCAGAGAATTTCAAAGTTCATAAAATGCAAATTTTTTTAATTTTTCATGATATTTTGATGTTTTTCACAAAAAACACACAAAGTAGTGACCAAATTTTGCCACTAACATAAAGTGCCATATGTCACGAAAAAACAATCTCAGAATCGCTAGCATACGTTAAAGCATCACTGAGCTATAAGAGCATAAAGTGAGACAGGTCAGATTTAGAAAAATTAGCCTGGTCATTAAGGCCAAAACTAGCTGCAGCACAAAGGGGTTAATTAGCTAGCAGGTCACAGAGCTCCAGCAGAGAACAACCTCACTTCACCATGTTCACACCCCCCCCCCCCCCCCCCTTCATCAAGAAATTAATTTTTGGTGGTTTCAGAACAGGGGCAGAAAGGTAAGCAATGTTATAGGCTATATGATGTCAGAGTGCCCCTTTAACAATTGTTTTCCATACCCTCATATAAGGATACTGCCATACACTGTGCTGTCCTCACTTACATCAGGTTGCTGCCTCCCACTAGGTCAGCACACTCTACTGAGTACTGCAGTGGCAGCCTGACCCTTCTATTGAGGACCGGTGTCAGCACAGTGCAGCGAGAGGGATAAAGGACCTGATTACATGATTGGAAGGTCCTCAACCTAATTATACAGTTTGGAGACCAGCCTGGCAGAGAGGAAGAGGGAGAAGACTTAGCTGTAATTACTGTGTGTTTGTGTGTTTCAGTCAGTCAGCCAGTGTCTATGTCAGTCAGTCAGTAACGTGGGTGTCAGTAAGTGTCTGTATCAGTAATGTGTGTTTGTGTATATTAGTGGTATCTCAAGTAATTGTGCATAGTGTGTGGATGGATGAGAGGCCCGCTGAGTCCCTGACGCCAATAGCCCGCAAAAACTGCAGCCGGCCCTGCTTCTATTATTAGCCTGCCAGTTTCTACATGTATACATTTCCCTTGTCACAGCATGCCACCTCCCCTTTCATACATACCTTGCTCAGGCATAATGGTAATATGTAATGGCATAATGGGAATAACGCCCTCTAAATACCATCCACAATACAAAGTCCTCTGGGGAGTGACACAGCAATAACTAGAAATAAACACATGGACAGATTCCCAAAGGAGACACATTTCCCATTGTCTGTCTGTATAAAAGTAATAAATACCAAAATGTTATGTTAAAAATAGCCTGATGTCAGCATACACATCAATGTTGTGCATAAACTTTAAACTTAAACAGAGACAGACTCAAAAGCATAACACTTCCCTCTTGGCCCGGAGTTTGAAATAATATTAAGGTACACATAATGTAGTGTCTTGAGTCTCTTAGGGTATCCCTAATAATTTGGGTATATTTCCTGATAGATCATGGTACTGCGCATAATGTGGGTGAAATTTTGATTTTGACTGTTTGATTGTGATCTCAAACGAGTTGTGAGTTCACACCGGACTGATGTGGATGTGATCTCCCAATGCAATTGGGATTATCAAACAAATTAATTGAGCTAGTAAGGTTGCTATGCAGGACTATTGGAGGTATACTGTATATACAGTATATTAAAATTTATGTCTGATGAAACTTTCAGGGTGCGTTCACACCTACACGATCCACAGCAGATCTGCAGCAGATCCACAGCAGATTTGATGGTGCAGATTTGATGCTGTGTTCAGTTACTTAAATGAAATCTGCTGCAGATCCGCAGCAGAAAATCAGCTGCGGATCCGGTAAGTGTGAACGTACCCTTACTGTGGGTATATGAAAGCTCTGGAAGCTCTCTATATAGAGTGTTTTATAATGTTTATGTTTATAGTTTATACACAACATTTATGTTTATGTTTACATCAGGCATGTTTTAACTTAATATTTTAGTATTTATGATGACTTTTACGACTGGAAATGTGCCTCCTTTGAGAATCTGTCCATGTGTTTAGTTATTTTAATTATTGTTGTGTCACTCCCCACCCGTAAAGGGATGAGTTTGTAATGTGGATGGTATTTAAAGGACGTTACTTTGTATCACCATTATGCCTGAGGAAGGTTCACTACAATTTTATGAGCTGAAAAACACTGCCTATAGTCAGGGGCGGATTAACTTTACCATAGGCCCCGGGCTGTTCACCAAGCCTGGGCCCCCCCACCCCACTGTAACTATGGAAGCACTAGCCTGGCGTTCATAGTACAGTATAGATAATGTCATAATGTCCTGATTTGTGCAAAATTGGCATAAAAAAACCTGTGATTTTCTGCAAATCATGGCAGTAGTGTAGCCAGGAGACAATACACCACTGAAAGTATAAGTCTTTTTGGGTGGTCATGGGCCCCTCAGGAGCTCAGGGCCCCAGGCTGCCGCCCGAAACGCCAATATTATAATCCACTACTGCCTATAGTTTAATAATCAAAAACTTTTGTAACAGTGATATTGCCTGTGGTTCATAAAACCTTGAGCCCTGTTGGTGCATCTCCCTCCAATATAGCCAAAGATCATCTGCGCCTTTCAAAAGGAAAAATCTTTTTTTCTGCCTTGCTTACCTGGTCCAGGTTAGCTTTGACTTAGTTTTATAGCTCTGAAGCCTCCGTTGGTACTATTCCATGGCCAGCGCTGATCTATATATATGGTCAGGGGCATAATGACCACTGTAGCAACCATAGCGGCTGCTACAGGGCCCACTGCATCAGGGGGCCTGGGGGCCTGCTCCTGCAATACATTGAACCCCCTGAGCTGTCATCATTTGCAGCACCCAATGGCTGAGTAGGTCTCTTGGGTTCCCTTTAACGGCTAGCTCTCCTGATGAGTGCTTGCAGTTATGACTACACTTGATGTCTTAGTGGTCAGATGGGGGTAAGGGAAGGGCCCCAATCAAAAGTTTGCTATGGGGCTCAGCCATTTCTTGTTACGCCCCTGTATATGGTGCTTAACCCCTAGGTGACCCTGGACATACCCGTACGTCCAGGGCCGCCTCCACGCGTTCAGAGCGGGGCCGCACGGCGTCCGCGCTCTGAACCGCTGCGGTCCCGGGTGCCGCTCGTAGCCCGGGACCGCGGCTTTCAGCTGGTATGGTCCGATCGCCGTGCCTGCTAATACAGTAATCGGATGCAGCTGTCAAAGTGGACAGCTGCATCCGATTACTTATTGCAGCACTTTCCTGGTGTCTAGTGGGGAGGATCGCTCCTCCGGGACGTTGTCCTGGAGGAGCGATCCACACATCTTACCCTGTCCAGGTCAGCGCCGTAATGGCTGGGTCCTCTAAGGGTTAATAGTGTTGTACCTATCCTTTGCACAACCCTAAAAGGTGAATGTGTTTCGATTGGACTTACCCACACAATGCTGAGTATATACCTGAAACTACTACACTAGGAAGCACCACATCCCTCTCCTTCTTTCAGACTCACACGTCACAGTGGTATTCTCAGGGAAGATCGGTCATTGCCCTGAGGAAGTTCATTACTATTCATTCACCTCATTTGAGCATGTGCTACCATAAAAGCCCTGCTCATATTATATTTTATCTAATTACTTAGATATCCACAAGTGCCAGGACTTTAATCTTATATATCAATCAGTATCATGGAGCAGCTTCCAAAGCTTTGATAAAAATCCAAATAAATCATAATAATTACATTGCCAAGATCTCGTTTATTACTTAATCTTCCCATAAAAACTGATCAGATTAGTTTGGCAGGATCACTGTTACATAAAACCATGCTGACTTTATTACCAGTTTACTTTATATAATGCATTTTATATTATATTACTAAATCTCAGCAAAACTCTTACCCATTGCTTTCGTTGCTTTCATCTCCTTTTTCAGAAGTTGCTGGTTAGCCAATTCAGAAATTTATAGCAAATCCCTAGGGTCCTCCCCTCCAAACCACTGGTACCATTGTGTTCCCATGGTCATTTAATAAAAGTTATCTTATAGGCTGGGTTCACACTACGTATATTTCAGTCAGTATTGTGGTCCTCATATTGCAACCAAAACCAGGAGTGGATTAAAAACACAGAAAGGATCTGTTCACACAATGTTGAAATTGAGTGGATGGCCACCATATAACAGTAAATAACGGCCATTATTTCAATATAACAGCCGTTGTTTTAAAATAACAGCAAATATTTGCCATTAAATGGCGGCCATCCACTCAATTTCAACATTGTGTAAACAGATCCTTTCTGTGTTTTTAATCCACTCCTGGTTTTGGTTGTAATATGAGGACCACAATACTGACTGTAATATACGTAGTGTGAACCCAGCCTTAGGCTGTAAAACACTGGACTGCGGTACCGGCCAGATGAAAGTCTTTTCTGTTGAATTGGCGTTCACATACGTGTG
Organism: Dendropsophus ebraccatus; assembly: GCF_027789765.1. Lineage (NCBI taxonomy): Eukaryota > Metazoa > Chordata > Amphibia > Anura > Hylidae > Dendropsophus > Dendropsophus ebraccatus. Next base: position 81,816,977 of record NC_091457.1, read on the forward strand.
TGCCTGCATCCCAATTCTCCATAGCACACAATTAGAGATGAGCGAACCTCACGCATGCTCGAGTCGATCCGAACCCGAACTTTCGGCATTTGATTAGCGGTGGCTGCTGAAGTTGGATAAAGCCCTAAGGCTATGTGGAAAACATGGATATAGTCATTGGCTGTATCCATGTTTTCCAGACAACCTTAGAGATATATCCAAGTTCAGCAGCCGCCACTAATCAAATGCCCATCGTTCGGGTTCAGATGGACTCAAACCCGAACCCGGTTCGCTCATCTCTACACACAATGGAAAGTGCATCTGGAGCCGCACTTTCCATTGTGTGAAATGTCAGTTCTGTGTTGCTGCTATTCAATGGATAGCGTTCGCACAAAATTGATATATTAGTTTTTTTTGCGGACGCTAGGAATACTATGTATAAACACTCCAGCCGGGATTCCCTCTGACTTCAATGCAATGTATATTTTCTATTAATCACAGCCGTTGTTGCAATTTGAGTTTTTTGAGTACAGAAAGAAACTTTTTTGTTTGATAAAACCTGTTACAGAGTTTCTTAAAATGGCTTGTACTATTAATTTCTGCAAAAAATTAAAAAATAAAATATAATTACAGTTACACTTTAAAATCCAGTCAAATTGAAGATTTTTCCTTTCTTTTTTTTTTTGCTTCTTCTTCTTCGCTCGGCTTTGGGACCTTGTGTGTTCAGGGTGTTGTACTCCTTTTGTGTGGTTCTTGTGTTGTGAATAGTATTATACATCTTTTTAGGTATCTCTCTAAAAGGGAAGGAAGGTAATCCCGCTATATGTTAAGAGTTTGTTGCTACAACTCTACTATGAAGAGGGGAAGTGATGTGGATAATTTATCAAAGACCAGACCCTTGATCCTCTATTTGGGGATCTGGAATCGAGCTCTTTTAATATTGACAGGGTGTGTGTGTGTGTGGGGGGGGGGGGGTTGTTGTGGAGGTGAGAAGAGGGTTTCTTCTTATGTTTTATATTCTTGGTGATTATGATTTTAGGATACTGACCTGGGGCGGGGGTGGGGGGAGTGAAATAGCGAGGTAATTATGTAATATGATTGATGTATTAGATGTCAATTAATTCCCCCGTGTGGGTAAATTGTTTATGTGATTTATCTCTATGGGCTGTAAAAAAAAAAAAAAAAACATAATAAAGATATTTAAAAAAAAAAAACCTTCCATCCATTAGAAGCAATTTTTTATGAATCCATTTCAATGTAAAAAAAAATTATGTGTTTTGTTCCTTTGAATTCCGTATTATCTCTAAATATTATTTTTAATTTGGAAACAATTCAAAAGAACAAATGATCAAACTTTCAAACCACTTTAGTTGATTATGTTAGTTATTGTACTGCAGTGCAGTAAAGAGGCCTGTGCATGTGCATGTGGGCAGTGTATTTTCTCTATTGAGCCTTTGTATGCCTCTCTAAGCATCCTTGAGGTATGCTACACTCTAAAAGCTCATTGAATTGTTGACCTTAGCATTTCTTTGATTAATGGTCCAGTTTACCAGAGCAGGTGAATATCACATGTATGGTCTCTTGTCCAGCTACAAAGTTCTGTACAGATACAGCGGGCACCAGGGTCAGCCTGTGTTTCATGTCAGTGCACTTCACCAAATTCTTTAATCATATTAAAGCATACCTGTCATTAGGCAGCTCCTTCAGCAGTTGCTTCTTCCACCAGAAGATCAGGTAGCCATGGATAAGTCCACACCAGGTGAGTTACGTTTACGAGCCCTTTTGAATGAGAATAGGGCTTGTGAATGGAACTCACATGGCATGGTGATATCCATAGTTACTAGGGATGAGCGAATAGTGAAATATTCGATTCTTTTGGATTTGATTCGAATAGCTCCCGATATTCGACTATTCGATCGAATATCGAATCCCATAGTTTATGTGAGAAAAATCCTTGGGACCTGGAAATCAAGATTCGACGAATCAGAGGTCACCAAGTCCAAGACATCTTTAGAAAGTGATGCAAACACCTCTAGAATGCATCTGGGAAAGCAGGGAAGCAGTATTTTGCCGGCAATAATGCCGATTCCTGTAATAGTTAATATTTAATAAATAAAACAAAGTTTCGTTCTAAAAAAGTTATTTTCGTTGTTCAATAGTTTAATTAACCCTTTGAGGACCAGGCTCAAAATGACCCAGTGGACCGCGCAAATTTTGATCTTTGCGCTTTCATTTTTTCCACCTCCCCTTCTAAGAGCTCTAGCACTTTCAGTTTTCTATCTACAAGGCCATGTAAGGGCTTGTTTTTTACAGGAATAGTTGTACTTGGTAATGGCGTCTTTCATTTTACTATAACATGTATGATGGAACCCCAAAGTTATTATTTATGAAGATATAAATAGGTGAAATCGTTAAAAAGAATGCAATATGGTAACTTTTGCACTATATGGTAAAAGCAACATAATACTATTATTCTCTAGGTCAGCCCGAACACAACCATTTGCAGGTTTACACGGATTCTCTAATGTTATATATATATATATATATATTTTTTTTTTTAATGAAATCCTTTTTTTTGGCAATTAATTATTAATAAAATGGGCCTATTGTGTTGCTTATAACGGTTTTATTTTTTCACTTACGGGGCTGTATGTGGTGTCATTTTTTCCGCCATGATCTCTAGTTTTTATTAATACCATACTATATGCCATATATATGTGATGTTTTGATCACTTTTTATAATTTTTTTAAAATAAATAATGTAACAAAATCAGTAATCCGCTCACTTTTTTCCCTCTTTTTGTCTACGCAGTTCACCATTAGCAATGACGCTTGCTATATTTTAATAGATCGGACAATTAAGAACGCTACTGTATATTATATGTTTATTTATTTAATTATTTTTATATGTTTTATTTATATAATGGGAAAGGTTTTTTTAAAACTTTTATTGGGGGAGGGGTTTTGGGGTAGTGTATTAGTGATTTTTACTTTAAAAAAAAAATAAAAAATTTAAGTCCCTTTGGGGTACTTTTACATACATTAGTTTCATTTACTACACTGATCATTGCTATGCCAAAGGCATAGCACTGATCAGTGTGATAGGCGATCTGCTCATTGAGCCTGGCGGAGCAGGCTCAGTGAGCAGAACGCCGATCGGATTGCACAGAGGCAGGTGAGAGACCTCTGGCAGTCCGTTTTAATGATCGAGACCCGATCGGTAAGTTACAAAGGACTTCCCCTGTCACTTACACTTAAACGCAGTAATCGCGGCGTTTAAGGAGGTAATGACACGCTGTAGAGCGATAGCATCAGCCTGTCATTAACGGTGAGGCGCCGGCTGCTCACTGCAGCCAGCCCCCACCTGCTATGAAGCATGCTCCGCTCCGGGCACAGACTTCCAGGGCATACAGGTTTGTCCTAGGTCGTCTAGGGGTTAAAACAAATCCATGCTTTTGCAATTAAATATACTGTTAATAAAAAAATAAATATATAAATAATTATGTATATTTATTTTTTTACAGTATATTTAATTGCAAAAGTATGTATTCGTTTTAATTAAGCTATTGAACAACAAAAATAACTTTATTAGAGCGAAAATGTGCTTTATTAATTAAATATTAACTACTACAGGAAGCTGTATTATTGCCGGCAATACCTATTGCCCGTAAAACAGCTTAATGTACTAATTAATACTTTACTTTAATTAAAACAGCCAATGTTTCTTCTAATGATTCTATTAGAAGAAACATTTTGATTTATATGTCCGCTCATCTGATTGGCTGAGCAGAAATATAAAGAGCCGGTCCCGTCACACTAAGCTCAGTGTGCAGAGACCGGCAAAGAGAGAAGATAGAAGACATCGGAGGGTGAGTAGAAAGCTCCCCCCCTGTACTACACCCATCTCAGCAAGGAAGGGGGGTCACATAACCCCTTTCTTGCTGGCATGGGTGCAGTCTGACATCAGTCTGGCCCTCAAGGGGTTAAGTGGGGACCCTTACTTAACCCCCGAGGGCTAGATTGCTCAGTATGGCACCCAAAGGGTTAAGGGGGATGCAATGCATCCTCCCTTCACCCCTTGGGAGCCACACTGTAAGCAGCGATCTATAAAGATGCAGCATACTGTAAGGTGCACAACACTGCTCACAATGATGGGTGTTGTGCTCCTGTTTTTGTGGTTTTTTTTGTGTGTTTCTCCCTTTTTGTTTTTCAGATATCAGTATCCTGTGGATTACAGCGTATTCAATGGACTACGTCGATGACCAGCGGTTGTTGGATTTTTTTTTTTTTTTTAATAAGATGGTCAACAAGGGGTGTGGGGTGTTTTTATTTGAATAAAAAATATTTTTCACTTGTGTTGTGGCTTTATTTCTTTACTATATAGACTTAGTAGTGGAAGCCGTCTAATAGCTGAAATCCATTGCTAAGTCAGGGCTTAGTGTTAGCCGGTATAAAATGGCTAACACTACCCCCCCCCCCCCATTATTAACCCAGTACCCAATGTCACCAGGGGTACTGGGAAGAGCCAGGTGCCAGTGGTCCTGGAGCGTCAAAATTGGGGCTCATGGACTGGGTGGCAGCAGGCTGGTAATATTTTGTAATTATTTATTTATTTTATTAAAAAAAAAAAATGTGTAGGGTTCCCCCTATTTTCATAACTAGCCGAGTTAAAAACCAAGCAACAGCAGCCTAGCAACACCAGGGCTTTTTGGCCTTCCCCAGCCTTAATATTACCAGCCTGCTGCCACCCAGTCCAGGAGCGCCAATTTTTATGCTCTGGGACCACTGGCACCCGGCTCTTCCCAGTACCCCTCGTGACATTGGGTACTGGGGTAATAATGGGGGGGGGGGGGTTAGTATTTGCCATTTTATACCGGCTAACACTAAGCCCTGACTTAGACGGCTTCCACTACTAAGTCTATATAGTAAAGAAATAAAGACATGTGAAAAACACAAGTGACACAAGTGAAAAATATTTTTTATTCAAATAAAAACACCCCCACACCACTTGTTGACCATTTTATTTAAAAAAAATCTCAACAACCACTGGTCATCGACGCAATCCATTGAATCCACCATAATTCACAGGATACCGATATCTGAAAAACAAAAAGGGAGAAACACACACATCTGTTTGCTCAATTTTTTGTGCAGTTTTAAGACTTTGTTACATAATTATGTTTTTATTTGAAGAGGATAGGATTGAAAGGAAGAGAGAATTCAAAGGAAATTGGTATAGTCCAAGTAACTGTGCAGATGGAGAAGTTGATTTTTAAAACATACCTGTCATTATAGAAAACCTTTGACATGTCATAAGGACATACAGTATATGCAAAAGAATACAACAGCAAGTTTTAAATATTCAAACTTTATTGTGTGACCCCCCCACCCACACATCAAAACATGTCCCTTTTATGTCAAATGTATTTTTCTTTTAGTGCCCATTTAAATATTTGTCTCTTTTCTTCAGACCCTGTAACTGTACAGATGTCCTGGTGTACCATTACACCACTCATGTTCACTATATTATGTAAGACAATAGCCTGCCCTGTGCACAAAATCATATACAGTATAAACGATCTACAGAAATTCTGTTTTAAAGAGGACATTAAGACATAGAAATACTAAAGAAACCCAGACGTTGAAGCATATGTGTGTGGGTTTGCTGCCTTCACATTTTCCGCTTCTAAAATATAATTTTTAATAAGCTGATTTACTTCCATTAATTTTTCATGTTACAGGGAAAATGCAAAAACAATGTTTAAAGCAGTTCAGAATACAGATAGATAGATAGATAGATAGATAGATAGATAGATAGATAGTGACTCCCATGGAATTTAAAATGTGGTGTGATTTTTTTCATAGTTCTAGACAAACACAATGGAGGGAATTTCTCAAGGACAGCCTACAGGTATGCCCCTATGCCCCACACCAGATTTATTAAAAAAAAAAGCATGCCTCTCAGTAAATTCGATAGCTGCCATAGATTTTTACCATGATTCACTCCTGCTACACCTCCTTTTCCTCTGCCACGCAACCCCTGCCACAGGCAAGCTGGGCATACACCTGCCAAAATATATGCCTTTTCCCTGGCATACGCCAGGTGTATTTTCACATAATTCTCCCCAATGTAACTAAACTGACAACAACAAAAGACTTTACTGTTTTTTATTGAGCACATTGAGTCAGCATCCACTGTGTTTCTGTTCATCAATATTTCAGGCCCTTTTCAGGTCATCCTACAGCATCTCAAGAGGTTTAGGGTCATATGTTTGTGAAATTGCATGTACTGTATATTATTGCCATGCCCCGGGTTTCTAATGCTGATGTTGGGCCTGCTGGTGGGTTATGGTGTTTTGGAGGCTACCTGTCACAGTGGCCAGGAGTGTTAACACCAATCTTGCAAACATGGCAACCGGACCTTGGTTTGGACTAAGGTGAGGTGCGAGATGTAGACGACAGAGTCCCCCTTTTAACAACTTTCGAACTTTACATGAAAAAGGCCAAAAATAGCCACAAACAGTGTTCAGGTACTTAGTGCAAACAGTGTCAAACAGTGCTCAGGTACTTATTACAAAAATAATCAATACAATACTCCAACAGGTTGATAGGTGAGTTGATAGAAGAAAACAGTAACAGGTGATAGGGACCGGATAGGAGGGCCCTCTGCTAATGTACTGTGTACTCTGCCAGGATGTGGTGAAGCGTCTTTAGAGTGTTTAAAGAGTATCCTCATACTCATGTATGGATGAGTCTCAGTTATCTCACCTAACCGCCTTCTGCCCCACAGTGTCGGGTTTTCGTCCTACTGGTAGTACAAGTCCCAGGTTTCTGCTCTGGAAGTAGCTAGCTTGTAGAAACCTTCCTGACTGTCAGTAGACAGCAGCTATATATCACAGTGCTCTACTGCAGGTACAGTCTTGAGTTATCTGCCCCTTTTCTCTAACGTGGTCGACTGTCCTGTTTTTGTTGTTTGATCGACAGTGTAGGCAAGGACTCCCTTGTGTCTGCTTATCCTAGGAGTCTTGTCTATCGGCCCATAGTGGTTGGGTAGCTAGCTGTGAAGAACAGGTCTGTTGTCTTCTCTCTCTTAAACCAGACTAAATACCTCAAGGAAGTGCAGACTAAAGAGACCAGAGAGTGTGTGTAGCTAAAACCTAATGTTAGCTGCAGCTTTGCTGTGTAAGTGCGACATCTAGTGGTTGGAGTAAGGAACAGCGGATACCTGTCCTAACCTTAGACACTAGAGAGATACACTTTTACCAAGGTGTAAGAAGAAGAAAGAAAAACATGTAGTGGGACAATACATTATGACATATTGGCATTGCAACTAGAGATGAGCGAAGCAAATTGCGTTGTCAATTCCCTCTGTTCAGCAAAGCGAATTAACAGTGATTCATTCAGCAAATTTGCTAAACATTGCGGACACACATTTTAGCTTACAGTACTGTCTTTTGGCAGGTGCATGGAATTATCCATAATCCCTAGCACCTGTCCAATCAGCTGCAAAGCCCACTGTGAAGTCAGCACCCCCCCCCCCCCCCATATAAGGTGATTTGCTTCCTGGAGGCAGGCAGTCGGCTGTGTATAGTGGAGAGTAAGGTGCAGCAGGCAGGTAGAGATACAGAGAGATAAGAACAGAGAGAAAAGGAGAGTGGATTGTGGGTGGTTTTCTGTGGAAGCAGTGAAGCCATTGTCCGGTATACCAAGTAACTGGGTGCTGGGTGTGCATTATACCAAGTCACTGGGCGCTGGATGTGCATTATAGGAAGTCACAGTGAACACAGTGTCCATTTTAATAACTCACTGGGTGCTCATTTACTAACGTCCACTGCTGTCCTGGGAGAAAATTTATATAATGCAGCTGATCCACCAACGTCCGCTACTGTCCATGGCAGAAATTAAATGATTGACAGGCTGACTGACATTTTTAAAAGATTGACATTTTCCAATTTTTATACACTGTCACAGCAACAGCTGTTGAAAACATTGCTACTCTGTAATAGTTCCACTATTGTAGCTACTATAATTTGCCTGCTTTAATAAAATTTGTATGTATGCGATTTGCTCATCTCTAACTTTAAAAATTATGTTCCTTTTCCTATGTTAACCCTTTGTGGCCAGGGCACCCTTTACAGATAGATTTTAACACCATATCTGAGTGTTATCAATATCTCTGAAATGTTGCCTGCCTTACATAATCCCTACCACGTCTTACATTTCCCTTAGTTGTTAACACTCAAAACATGAGCAGCGATAAAGCCTAGATTTTTAGGAGCACCATGTTTCTGCATTTGGCCCTGGGATCTGACTCTTTAATTGACAGGTGTTTCTGATTTATTTATACTGCGCTGTAATAAAAAAGAGTTTAGCCGCAGACCGAATGACCATTAAACTGCTGTTATGATTACAAGAAAAGCAATCAGTCTTCCTGCACCTAGATAATTTTCCTGTTATGTACGTAATTGCTGTATCCAAGAATCATACAACAGCCCTTGGTATTCAGATGGCCTGTTTCTTCTTTCCATTACATTTCCAATCAGAGAACTTAATGCTTAATTTTATAGAGATAAATGCATTTTAAACAACTGCACTAAAGACACTGGATAACCATAAATATTTCATAAGAAGATATTCTCACTGACTGGACTTCTAGTATTGGGTTGTAATTGATGGTGTATATTGGCCATCTCTCCAGTATATGGCCCATGTAGCCAGATGAGAAGTAATTGAGTTCTCAGCCTGTCAAACTCTTAAGATTATAATAAGGCAGCACCCAAATATGTTTTCATAGTTTCCTAAAACACATGATGATGCTAAATGATTGGGGGTATATACAGCAGATACAAACAAGGCCACCAAAAATTACCACCTTCTAGAGTCTGTTAGAAGAGTAGTTATAACTAAGGATAGTTGTTATTATTATTATTTTTTTTATTTGTGGAAGACAGTTATTATTATTAGACAAAAAGAAAAATTTGAATTTAATAAATTATCATTCAAATGTTTACATTTTTAACATTAAATAAAATTTTCATTTTACATAATTCATTTGACCCAGGAGACAATGACGACAATATTTATTATTATAATATATAAATGTGTATTTCTAATATTTTAAAACAAATATTTTATTACTCTAATGATTATTGTTATTACAGTGATTGTCCCAGAAGCCAAATAAATTGTGTCAGAAATCACATTTATATTTCTCCCCATGCACCATGGTTGTTTTAATTGGTGCTTGCATAAACCAGTTTCTTACTTAAATATAGTTAAAAATAAAAACAGTGTGCTCAGTGTGTGATAACCGGCAAGCTGCCTGAAGAAATGTTTTAATTGAAAAGCCATTATTGTTGTCCTTAACATAAAAAAGGCTTTTAATTAATCCCCTGGCTCCCGGAAAGTCTGCAAAATGTACTGCCAGTCCTTCCCAGAAGTCAATGGGTTAAATACTCTTTTCTGAGCCATTGTATGACTGTAGGGGAAGTTCACACAGCTAAAATTCTGTGTGCGTTCTTAAGCAGATTTGATGCCGAAATCCGCATGGATTTCACATGAAAACCATGTCCTATTGTTATCAAATGGTCTCCTTGATGAGATTTATACAACATCAATTTTTAAACCCCATTGCTTAAGGAACAAAAAAGTGCAAGTCACTTGATGTGGGTCCAGAAACGCAAAATCTGTAGCAATCTGAAGTATATGCCTTGAAACCATGATATAATTTTTCGTTGGATGTGAACAGGCAAAGAATTTGAAAAATGTTGGGTTGGTACTGTATAAGGCTAGATTCACACAACGTCAAACAATGGCCGTTAATTAACGTCCGTTTTTGCCACGATTTAAATGACAGCAATGGCAATGCATTGAAGTCAATGGGAGGACAGACGTCCAATGCACACAACGCATTGAAAAACGGACGTTTTTACCGCGGCAAAAACAGCTGTTTTTCAATGCGTTGTGTGCATTGGACGTTCGTCCTTCCATTGACTTCAATGCATTGCCATTGCTGTCAGTTAATAAAGGCAAAAACTGACGTTTTTTTTACATATCAAACATGGACGTTTTTTGGACTTTGTGTGAACCTAGCCTAAATGTGGTTGGTGCATGGTTTATTTTTATGGTTTGGAAAGTAATTCAATGTAAAGGCCCTTTTATATTGGCCCATTATAAAATAGACCTTCATAGGAACATTCATACGCAATAAGTGACCGATGTAAAAGGGTCAGTGATCAGCAAATGAACAAGGCAATTTCATCGCCTACAGTGATGAAATTAAAAAGCCACATAACCAATCAAGTGATTGTTCATGTGGCCCGGCCTGCAACTAATTGAGCCGTGTAAAGGCTTAATAAATAAGTACTGATTTTGTTGCTCACCACTTTTATTGTGCAGCTTTCAGCCTGCATAAAGGTAAGTTATAAAACAAATTTAGAAAAGAAGTGAAGAGAGCAGACTGTCCTAACACACAGGCCAGGTCATCCAAAATGCCTCCATGTAGGATGGAGTAACGTAAAAAGAATATTTCACTGAGTCCAAAATTGACAAATAACCCAAATAATATAGTGGGAAAAAAAAGACCTTAAGGGAATCAGTCAGCTCATATAATGATAAGTTACAGACAAAGGAAGGTGACATGTTGATGGTATCAAACATACCATTAGTACTGTTGAGGGGTTTGCCACTCTGTAATATACCAAAAAGATACTTTTTTTATAATTAGTTGGCTGCACTAGAAATACAAAATACCCTGATTGGTTTGTTGATGCCTTTCACTGGCACTCGGTAACAGGCACACATGCCCATCCAGCCCATCCACTTGCCTATACCCATGGATTTGTCTTTTAGCGAAACAGAATGGAAGTGATTTATTTAGGGTTTCTCTTGTCTCCACTCCCATTGAACTGTCTCTATAATAAAAGGACATTGAATGTTATTTAAGAGCAGCATTCAGCCAGATGCTGCTGTCAGACAGAGCCTGCAATCATAGTTACTTTTACTTCAATAAGCAGTAGTGGAAATGTTCTGTTCGACTTCTCATTGGGTCTCTTCATTATTATCAATCACTGTGTGACAGGCTAGGGCATCAGTATGCTTCCCCAATTGATAAGTCTTTTTGGCTGATTGACATTAAGTGGTACATTTTAACATAAGTCTGTTACACGGAGTGAACAATAAACACATACAATAAAATAAAATTATACTTTACATCATTGATCTCCACTCGGTAGACATTGCACTCACTTTTTTGTTATAAGTAAACTTTTTCAAATTGCTATTTTTAATCGATGTTTTACCAAGTTTCAACACCATCTTATGGAGGTGGTGGTGACACTTTTAATACCACCAATGTCATTATGTCATGGTTAAGCTGACCTGTAAAGTTCTTTCAGCTCTATGGCTTGGGTAAAAGAGGTCTATCTTGGATCTTCTATTGTATGATCTATTAAGATAACAAACGTAATCAGTCATAGAGCTACCTGGAAGAACATTGTATTAGATGGGCTACGAAAGCTCTGAGAAATTAGCAACTGATAGATTATTGGAATGTAACACTTTGTAAACTGTGTGTTGATTGTTAATGGGGGTGTATTGTAATGTCAAAATATTGGTGGAAATGTAAAGGGGTTGTCCACTTTATAGTTAAATTGTTCAGTGTATAGTATTAGTATTAGCCATCTCCAGGCTGGGCTGTCCTGCTCTGTGGTGAGTCTTTCTATAAGATGGCTGTTATGGAGGAGAATGTGACCATGTCCCTCCCCCCAGTGTCCACCACTGAGCCTGTATATACCTATGGTGGACACTGAGGGGTGGGGCATGGTCACATGCTCCTCCATGTCGGCCATCTTATGGACAGACTCACCACAAAGCAGAGCAGCATAGCATAGGTACACAGGGAACTGCTGTCAGTAAGGGCTGTGAGCACACTTACTTAGGCTATGTTTACCCAACGTAAGAGACCGGCCGTTCCTTGACCCCGGCTGGGTCACAGAACGGCCGGTCTCTGCACGGATCATCCCGACCGGCCGCAGAGCTCTGACGCGTGTGCATCAGCTCGCGCCCGCATCAGAGCTTCCCATAGCACACAGCTTCCCATAGCACAATGTGTGAACTGACAGGTCTTTCTGCTGCCGGAATTCACTGAATTCCGGCAGCAGAAAACTGACATGTCAGTTATTTGCGGCGGCGTATGGGATCCCGGCCGGAGCGCATACGATGCTTGTATGCTCTGGCCGGGATCCCATTGAAAGTAAGGCATTGTTCCACCGCGGTAAAAGTACGGCCGTTGTTGCCATCGGCAACAACCACCGTAGTTTTACATAGTGTAAACTTAGCCTAATACTGTAATTAGTAACTTTAATTTTACTATAAATTGACCAACTCCTTTACTGAAAATGTCCACCTGTCCACCTGTAGACCAATCCTTTCTCCAATCTAAATAAATAAATAAAAAATTATAATAACTAGAGAAACAGGAAAACATGCGTCAGCCTCCTAATTTTTTAGGAAGCAGTGCGGGGCAATGGCCATTTCACACTATGGTGGGCTGACTAAGCGCAAATGACAAAAAGCATATAGCATGAAATGTTCTTGAATTGCTAGATATGTTGCTCTACAAGAAACAGAAGTTAAAAGTGCTGCTCCAAGTTTTCCTATTCTTGACGTTTTTGTGATGATTGGGATACTGTTTGCTTGTTGAGCACCATCAAGACTTTCAGAATCCCAGGTGTGGTACTCCTCTAAAGTGGTTTGTTATTTAACAACAAAATAAATAAATAGAACAGTTTTGCAAATAATCTTCATAAAACGTTTGTTGTTTTCGCCTATATGCTATGGACCCTTTTTACACAGCCTGACACCACAGTAATAATGAGCGATCAATCGTGCGTCCCATTAATGAATAATTAGTTAAATAGCCACACAAAACATGCACTCAGGCATTTCTGGCATATAGTTTATCTAGTAATTGGGGCATTTATTGCAACATAAAAACTAAGATATTTTTAATGACAAATCATACTGCACATATAACATTACACCAGCTTGATGCTGTCATGCTGCGAGTTGCAATTTTCACTCGTGTAGTCTTTTCGTATATTAAAGAACATATACGTTTAAAATTAAATTCTGTTTGTATCTTGTTGTTTTCCTTGCCAGGGGTATATGTTGACATTATTTCCTGACGTACACCTTCAAGGAAAGGATGTAAAATGTGCAAATGGATAAGCATGTAGGGGCATAAGGCACATAGCCCATTGACTCCCATTATGAAAATTTTTTATATATATATATATATATATATATATATATATATATATATATATAATATTTGTATTGGAAAGCACACACACACATAGAGTTTTGTTATTGCATATTGCATATTTGATATGCAAGGAGCCCTTTGGACATTTGACATGTCATAGCCTTGTGCTTGTGCATAAAACATAGAATCAGTGGCGGATTAAATGTACCCTGGGCCCCGGGCTGTCCACCCAACCTGCCCCCCCCCCCCCAGTCAATTCGCCCACATTATAATCTGCTACTGCGCCCCCCCCCCCCCACTGTCCCCAATAAACACTGCCTGCCTCTCCTCCCTGCTGGCCCCAATAAACACTGCCTGCTTCCCCTCCCTGCTGGCCGCAATAAACACTGCCTGCCTCCCCTCCCTGCTGGCCCCAATAAACATAATGTTTGGTCCCTTGCTGCTACCCCCAGTAAGCATTGCCCACCCCACCTCCACTGCCCCCAATAAACATATTGCCACCTCACCTGGTCCCCTGATGTTGCCCCAAGGTCACAGCAGCACAGAGGATGTCAGGAGAGGAGGGTGCTGATCTTATAGGAGAGGTCACAGCAGCACAGAGGATGTAAGGAGAGGAGGGGGCTGATCTTATAGGAGAGGTCCGAGCAGCACAGAGGATGTCAGGAGAAGAGGGTGCTGATCTATAGGAGAGGTCCGAGCAGCACAGAGGATGTCAGAAGAGGAGGGTGCTAGTCTTATAGGGGAGGTCCCAGCAGCACAGAGGATGTCAGGAGATAGATGGTCCCCCTCTTTTCCCCCTTATAGATGGTCCCCCTCTTTCCCCCTCTATAGATGGTCCCCCTCTATAGATGGTCCCCCCTCTGCCCCCCTTATAGATGGTCCCCTCTTTCCCCCCTTATAGATGGTCCCCCTCTTTCCCCCTTTATAGATGGTCCCCCTCTTTCCCCCCTTTATAGATGGTCCCCCTCTTTCCCCCTCTATAGATGGCCCCCCTCTTTCCCCCTTATAGATGGTCCCCCTCTTTCCCCCCTTATAGATGGTCCCCCTCTTTCCCCCCTTATAGATGGTCCCCCTCTTTCCCCCTCTATAGATGGTCCCCCTCTTTCCCCCCTTTATAGATGGTCCCCCTCTTTCCCCCCCTTATAGATGGTCCCCCTCTTTTCCCCCTTTATAGATGGTCCCCCTCTTTCCCACTCTATAGATGGTCCCCCTATTTCCCCCTCTATAGATGGTCCCCCTCTTTCTCCCCTTATAGATGGTCCCCCTCTTTCCCCCTCTATAGATGGTCCCCCTCTTTCCCCCCTTTATACATGGTCCCTCTCTTTTCCTCCTTTATACATGGTCCCCTCTTTCCCCCCTTTATAAATGGTCCCCCTCTTTCCCCCTCTATAGATGGTCCCCCTCTTTCCCCCTTTATAGATGGTCCCCCTCTTTCCCCCCTTTATAGATGGTCCCCCCAGTCAGTAAATAACACAAAAATAACAAAATACAACTCACCTACCCTGCGTTCCCCCGTCGATCCTCTCTCCTTCTGCAGTCTCCGGCGGCGGCGTGGCATGGGCCCCCCCGGAGCCTCGGGCCCCGGGCGGCCGCCCAAACCGCCCACATTATAATCCGCCACTGCATAGAATGTAAATGTATTGGGTATTCATAGACCTAAACAATGGCTTACCAGAGAATTCAATGTTTAAAGATCAGTAATGGCTCCATTTCCCTCCCTTGTTTTGTTTTCAATTGTTGCCAACTGGCCTTTAGCCAGTTAAAATTGCCTTGAAATGTAGGCGGCATGGCATGAACCTGCTGTGTCTGGACTCATAACTTCATTGCATATTTATTCAAAGTTACCTAGGCAGCACAAGATCTGAATGAAAGCTTGACACAGTGCACAGGAGATTATCATAAAAACACTAAAATTGTGTTGTTAAGTGTCATTTAGACTCATTTAAAGGTAATTTTGTCTTTTCAGCTTGTCTGAGGCCCATAACGTCCAATTTACAGGTGGGTAGATGGATTCTGAGCAACATGTAGACATACTTTTATTAATATCTCAGTCTGTAGGAAAGTCAGTGGGCACTTCCAGCAATAGGAGATATTTGTGAGGGTGCAGGGGATTTTGGGGTTCAGACTTGTGGGACGCTAGCTCTCAGAAGCAGTCTATGCAAATCCAAAAAAATGAGGGGGAACTCACCCATAGAAATGTCCTTTATTGTAGTCTGTGGATATAATCCATAAAATGCTTGGCGGCTGAAATGGTTTTATTAATTTCTTTAATATTAAGTTATATGTATCATACACAGAAAGTTTCTTTAGATTAAGTAAAGCTTTATAGAAAGGATTTATGTGTTTAGATACTGTATACAATATTAAAGAGGGGTGTTTCCACGTGTTAGCGTTTACATGCAAATTGTAGTTTTTGTTTTCATTGCTGGTATGGCTAAATAGAGGATGCTACCTACATTCTCCAAATGTGTCATTGTTTGTAACACTTTTTCTTATCAGTAATTAAATGAACTGTTTTGGTGCAGTGGGCATGTGCCAGTTTCGGCTGGAACACCACTATGCTTGCTGGACCTTCTCCTCTCCTCCTGCAGTCACATCTGATCTAGAAGACTGAGCCATCCCTCGGTCATGACATGAGACAAAGATATTGTGTGCATGCACAGGTACATGACAAGACCAACAACTTTGTTGCACATGCACGAAATTCGGCGCCGGCTTCTGCCTGAGGTCACAGCAGAGGTGCGGCTCAGTCTTCAGGCATGGCTACCAGAGTAGAGGGGAGTAGTCTAGTGGGCATAGTTGTGTTCTAGCAGAGACCAATACTAAATGCAATGCTGGTATTAAAGATCTTACAATTTATGCTTATATCATCATAAAGTGCATGCATTAATGGAGACAGGGGTTGGGCATGATATTTCACTGTCCCACTATGAGCAACCACCGTGCTGCTGCTTCAGCTGATGCTCCTCTTTGGGATGTGCCCTGGCAGCTTGGGAAGGCTGGAGTTGCTGGGAAGCATCCCATGGTTACCCATCAGCGTTGTTCGTTACAGGCAACCAGCTGAGATGTTACTGTATATTCCTAGTGTGAACATGGGTTGGTTCTGTCCTGAACTAGTTGATCAAATTCTAGTAAACCCCCATGCATTTTCTGGAGTGAATTCTAGCATTACCTAAACAGTTAAATCCTTGCACTGCCCTATCCTCCTGTCTAAGTTCTTGTCTGTCTACCCCAATCACCTCTGAGACCGGGACTTTGTTTCTTTTTAAACTCAGTCATTCACTATGCATGATACCTGCTATAGCATATACTTAATATGCCTATATAGGCTACCTACCCTGTGATTTGCTATCGAGATTTATTGGTTTCCTGACTCTGGCTTGTTTTCCTTATTACATGTGTGTCTCCTGACTTGGATTGTATTTTTGTCCTCTGGTTTGCCTTATTGACTCATTGACTGTTTATTGCGTAGTGACATACAGTATAACCATCAAGACAGCATAGTTTTCAGCCATTATGGTTATGCAAAATCAGAAGATGTTGACTCACCATCCAGAAGATTCTGACATCCGGCTAGTTGATAAGTCCAGTGATGTGCCTGTGACTCCAGCACCATGCTATGTTTTAACTAGGGATGGTCCGAACCTGCTGAGGTTCAGGTTCGTATGAACCCGAACGCTCGGCAGCAGATTCCCGCTGTCTGCCCGCTCCGTGGAGCGGGCGGATTCAACGGGAGTAACGCCTGAAAAACTGGGATACAGCCTATGGCTATGGCTGTATCCCAGTTTTCCAGGCGGTCCTCCCGCTGCAGTCCCACGGAGTGGGCAGACAGCGGGAATCGTTACCGAGGGTTCGGGTTCGTACGAACCCGAACCGAACTCGGTTTGGACCATCCCTAGTTTTAACCTATGGAGTGCTGAATGGTACACCAGGTACAAAGCTTTCAGCATCTTGTATCCTGCATACCAATCCAGCCTGACTGCAGATTGCTGGATATATGTAATTCAGGCTATATTATACCATGAGTCATGCACAGATTTGCAGCAAAGCAAATAAACTAAAAAATGTTCAAACATTTTTTAATGTTTGCAAAACTAATAGTTCCACTAAGTATTGAAAAGGCTTTTACGTTCCTTTGATCTTAGACCTTGGTGAATTGGAGAGACATGGTGACAGCTATTCTAATAAATGTTCCAGCATATGTTTACCAACCTCCAGAATATAAATTGTTTGCCTTATCATCACTAGTTCAAAGAAGAAAAAGCAACATGATGCCTCATTGGGTAACATTGCTATCTCCTAATCAAAATTGTGCTAAAATATTTATAAAGGGATTATGTTGTTATACACTTTGTTTTCCGGTTCATGTATCAATATTAGTTCATAAACCTGATTACCAGGGATACGGCTCTTATTAAGCTGAAATCGCCTCAAAGGACATAGCCCAGATCACAAAAACTTCTTGTTGTGCATGCTTTTGTGCGCACGTCATTATTTTTATCACACCACAGGGTTACAGCATTGGTAAAATAAAACAAAGGAAATTCTGACCTAATTCCCCAAAGTGACTAAAATCAATTTTCAAATGCAAATGAAAATGGCATAGGTGAGGTGGTTTTATACTCCATAAATTGCTTGTCTACGGTTTGATCTAATAGTCGCATAAACAAGAAGGATTGCTATCAGAGAACTGCATTATAGTCACAAAAGAAAGTTTTATGCTTCTTAGGATGCTGATAACAATGTGTCTCAAGTAAAATAAAAATCTTACAGTTCTTTACCAATTTTTAGTTGAATAAACAAATATGTTAAAATATATAGAAAAAAATAAATAAAAAAGCAACAAGGTGAGAAAAGAGGTGAAACATAAAAAGAGGTGTCAAGCCAAGTTCACTGAAAATACTAAGATAGACACCATTTTAGGTCTTAAAAGGGTGTTAACTTAGGGAGGTGTTAGGTTACATATCTGGTAAAATTCAAGACCCTAGAAAATTTTGATGTTGTGGCTGTTACAGACATTTTTCACTATGACCTTTGACCCCACATAAGCAGGCACAATGCAGGATATAAGTTTTATGTTGACTGCCTGTAGTGATTGCCTAAAAAAATCCAGATTTTTGCCTGGAGAAACATCTATCCTCAAACTAAGGGGCCTTTTACATGGCCTGATATGAGTCTGGCCACAAACCACTGTCAATCTGCCAAATGAGAACGGCGTTTGCTTGCACTACCTTTATAAAGAAAAACAAATCATGCGACCAGGGTGCACAAATGATTGCTGTATTGTTCGTGTGGCCGTTAAAATACATTGTTATTGGCTGCACATCTGATTACACAGTGAGATGTGTGGATGATAACAATAATTTTATTAACCACACGAAAGATCTTATCAGCTGACAAATGGGCATTTTTTCACTTACCAGCTGATCCCTGGTCCTTTTACGCTTGTTATTGATAAACAGCCCGTGTAACAGGGCCTTAAAGTATTATGTGTCTACTCTCCATTGATATACTTATACACCCAACTGTGAGTTAGCCAATGAAATTCCCTGTTTATTCGCTGACTCACAGTTGGGTGTATAAGTATTTTTACAGTGACACAATTCTTATAATTCTACCTCTGTTTACCAACCCCAGTGGCTTTGAAATAAAGCAATCAATATGTAATTGAAGTGTAGACCTTCAGTTTTAATTCAATATTGGTAATGCCCTAGGTTAGGAAGTACAGATATTTTTCCCTTCATTTTCTCACATTGAAATGCAATTAGACAAATGACTGATATGAGTTTCATTGCCCAGTGGCTAGTACCTTATTTTTCATGATGAGATCAGGAATTGATTCCAATTGTTGAATTTGCATTTAGTAGTCGTTCATGGAAACTCACAGTACATGGTCCAAAGAGATGTCAATCAATTTGAAGGAGGATATCATTAGATTGAAAAACATAGCACAAAAACAATTCAAGAACTTCTTAAGGGAAAGTAATGGAATATTCTTCAACCCGATTGAGCATATTTTTAAATTACTGAGGACTGAATTCAAAGCTGGAAGACCGACAAACTAGTCAGCTACAGTAAAGGCCTGGAAAAGTGTCTCATGGGATAAAACTTAGCATCTGTTGAAGTGGAGGCTAAATTATGAATATGTGTCACTGTGAAAACTTTCTGGACTTAACTGTATTTCACGTCCTTTTGACAACCACTGCCCAAAACCAGAACGTGAACAGTTGCTGCTGGTGCCTACACAGATACCTTTCCTGATCTGCAGCATTTGTTAGACTTTAGTGATTCAACTCCATTCCATGCAGAAGTTTGATTTTTCACATTTTCCCAATGCAAATAAAGTGCAGTCATGATGTACACAGTTATGTTCACACAATGTATTGACAACGGTCATTGTTTGACACGACCTTTGTTAGCAGTGCCAAACAACGGCCACTGTCTTGCATGTTCATCCGGCCAATACTGCAATCTTATTTGCATATTTGGATTGCACACAATGTAAAGTATAGCCAGCAGCCATACTTTACATTGTGTGCACAGCTGTTTTCTATGGCTGCTGAAATTAATGCAAATATATTTATTTTAATACCAACTGCCATTCTCTTTATTGAACAAAATTTATACATTATGTGAACATGGCCTAATGAAACAAATCAAAGACCAGCAGGTACCACACACACACTTTTTTGTATACAGAGGTACTGCTAGCATTGTGTGGAAGTGCATTCATATTTAGTCTCACAATTTTCTAGTCTAGGGGGACCCCTAACATTACATAACATAACTTTTATTACTCTACAATAAGAAGGTGTGAGAGCACCTTATTATTGTAGATTAATAAAAGTTACATTTTGATGTTGGTGGTCCCCCTATACTATTGGAAAATTGTAAGACTAAATATGTACACACTTCCACACAATGCTAGCAGTACAGAAGAATAACTTTACTATGTAATTATAAGGTAAAATCTCTAGACAAGGCCACATAACCACAAATAACACACTGTGAAAACATACACTTAAAAACAATTTAAAAAGGGAACAGGAGCTCAGTCCTGTGTCCAGGAACTGAGCAGCACTCACCAGGGTGAGTAACCTGCAAACTCCCATGGACCCCTAATCTGAAATATGAGGAATACCAGTAATATAGAAATATAGACATTGGAACAGGGGTAGTATAAATGCCTAGGTCCCCGTGGGTGGAGAAAACTTCATGTGTATCACCCCCTACTGAGGCTTAATCAAAAGTGGCCACTCCTGACGAAGCCTCCGTGTGGGCCGATATGTGTGGAGGCATTTGTGGGTAGTAGTAGTTACTAATAATGCTAATTAAAAGGTTAATATTTTTAATATTATACACCAGTAGTTGGCTTCTTTTTTTGACTCACGTCCAAGCAAGTCAGCAGGTTGTTTTAGTGTCACTGGGGCAACAAGTGAATATTCCAGAAGGAGCAGTAGCAGTGGTATAGGCACTGAAAGTAGTAGCAATTGCCTGGGCACACATGTTACACCATCATATTGAGTTTCCAGGGCTTTTCATTCAGTTTTTTCTAAATACGACTGTTTCTTGCCAGCTTTGCTTCCACTTCCCTTCCAGATCCTTATTTTCAATTAGTTCCAGTCACATCTTATGGTTGAAGCAATTTCGCGTGACACGATGCTAATCCACTGGGAAATCTACATGACAACCTGTTCTTCTGTTGGCCAAATTCTTGGGGGGCTCCTGCCATCATAATATCCAGTTTCAGATGACAAGTGCTAACTTGCTTACAGGCGACATCCCCCCCCCCCCCCCCCCCCCGAGTGTGTCTTTATGATCTATGGTGGGGACTCATCTCCTCCTTACACCATTGAGGATGGATTTTCATTATTTATTTGCTGAGATTTTATACTAAGTGTCACAGCTGCAACCTGGAGATACTCTTCAGTAATGTGGTGGATATTGTACTGTAAGTGTGTGCTGCATGTTACCCTCTACTGTAAATCCAGGGCTGATGGAATATGATACTGCTAACGTGAAGTGGAAACCTGAGACTAAGAGAACAGGAAGATAGTATGATTAGCAGATAAAAATTTTTTACTCCTATAAACACCATAATTTTTTTTTTTTTTGCCTAAATAGGTCTAGAGTTCTGTTTTGATTAATATCTTACTGAATACTTATTAATGCAGATGTTAGTTGTAGAGATGAGCAAACCAAGCCTCCTGAACTGACATTCGTTCCAAACTTTGAAAAAAGTTTGGTTTGCTGCTGAACCAGACTTTTTGCAACGTTTGGCGGTGGAAGATGGCAGCCACACATCTAAAATACAAAAAAAAATAAAATAAAAATGTTCTCACCTGTCCTTGCTCCCCTGGTGTCCTCTGGATTTTTTGTGTCTTCCAGGCCTCCTGCCTGTTCAGCCAGTCACTGACTGAGATGGGATAGCACTGTGGCAAGTGATTGGCTGAGCGGGATGTCAGTCTGGAGACAAAGGTGACAGCCCACTTAGCTAATCACTGGCCGCTGGGCTGTCCTGTCCCTGTAAGTTGGTAATTGGCTGAGAAGGCTGTCACTACTGAGAAGAGAGTGAGAGCCCGCACAGCCAACCACTGGCTGAATGCACTTGAACAGCACCACAGCCAGTGATTGGCTGAGCAGGCTGTCACTCTTGTCTCCAGAGTGACATCCTACCCAGCCAATCACTAGCAACAGCGCTGTCCTGTCTCAGTCAGTGATTAACTGAATGGGATTTTAGTGCTTGCAGGAATCGGAGAAGAATGACACCAGGGGGAATGTGGAAAGGTAAATATGATGAGTACATTTTTTGAACCGCAGTAAAACAGCTAAAAGTCTGCAATCGTCTAGCTCTTTTAGTCTGGTTTGTTTAAAGTTAGGTTTGGACAAACCAGAACTTTATATTAGAGTTTGGCAAACCTGTCAAGACAAATTTTTGAAAAGTTCGCTCATCTCTAGTCAATTCTTCTCTAAGTGAATAGAGTTACCACAGTTCTCACCATTGGTAGATGTTCTAGCTATTGGACCCCCAACCATCAGCAAGTTATCCCTATTCAAGAGATAGGGGATAATGTAAGGAAAACCCTTTAAACTTTTTAATAACAGAGAGAGCATCTAAGCTTCCTATAGGGGATTTAAATATTCAATATGGGTGCTGTATTTTAAGGCCTACCAAAACCATAGAGGAATGCCTGACACCTGTTAGTTCTAAAAGTCTCATAATAGGGCCTTTGTTTGCAGTACAGAATTTTAATGTTATAGAGAATAGGTGGATGTTTTCAGTCTGTCAGAGTGAGGGCCAATATTACATAGTTGCTTTCTATTCTGGCTCATGTAAGGGAGTCCTGGGGGGGTTCCCTATGATCTTCATATACTGTAATATGATATATGCATTGGAGTTGTTTTCATCCCACAATACCCTATGTCATATTTTTACCAGGGTTCAAACATAAGGGTATTTATATTATTTTGACTGTATTATATTATCATTTAAATATATCTATTTTTACATAAATACAAAAGCAGCCACAAGCATCCAATGTACTTGTTCAAAAAAGCTCAAACTCAATAATACAGTATATTTTCTCCGTCATGTAGTGCATGGGTTAAGGACAGCACATTGCTAAGAACGTCTTTCCGGTATGACATGTACTTGTTGGTGACAGAGAATCAACTAGAGGTCCTTGCACCTATCAGTCAAGTCCGGAGGAGGCTGTCTAGTGCATTGTAATGTATGTCTCCAGAAACAGCTGATCCTTGCAAAGCGAATATATTTATTCCCTAGCAATCTGTGACACCATCGTCTTGTTCAGAGTCCCCCTAACCCTTCGCTGTGCTGAGCTGATCATTCTTCGGTGGCTGCTGACCTTCATGTAACGCTTTTACTGAAAAGTACATCTCGGTAATTACAGCGGTTTCAGGTCTTGTAGAATTTTCAAGGGTGAGAAGTGACAGAAGAAAGGGCCTTGCAGGCTAGTTGTGAACTGCTGAAGAATGTTGTAATTTTGTGATTATTCTATAATTACGTAAGTTGTGGGACATGACAATAAAAGATCCACAGCCGTGTCTATATATATATATATATATATATATACATATATATATATATCAGATCTTCTGCACAATGGAGAACTTATATAATAAAGCTAGATGACAGAAAGACGCCATGAGATATATACGTGTGCAGCACTTGGGGTTGAAAGTGCTGCTGCTTGTATATTTGTATGATTTTCCATATATCCTCACTCCAGGATTCTCGGTTACACT
This sequence comes from Dendropsophus ebraccatus, assembly GCF_027789765.1. Lineage (NCBI taxonomy): Eukaryota > Metazoa > Chordata > Amphibia > Anura > Hylidae > Dendropsophus > Dendropsophus ebraccatus. The sequence goes on from NC_091457.1 coordinate 81,840,489, forward strand.
CTGTAGTGGTACTCTAGCACAAGTTTCTCTATTATTTGTTTCTCATGATGTTGCCTCTGGGAACTTAATACATCTAAACATTGTTTTTTTCATGATCCTGGCTGTTTATTTCAATAAGCCTGTTGACTTGCGTGGCATGTTTATTGCTTCGTGCCAGTTGTAGAGACTAATCAAGGTGATCTCCTCTGCCGCTAAGTCTCCTATTTACTTATGCATTATTGACTGCCACCAGTTAGTGAGAGCACAATATTTACCTGTGAATAAAAAATGTGCCTAAAGCAGACTGATTACAGCCAGACAGGTGCTGGGGACATCTTGGAGTTTGTCTCCCAGATTTTGATAGGAGTCATTATCTTGTCAGTCCTAATATCTTTCTCTTTTTTCAGTTGCATCCAAAATGAAAAAATAGGAAATTGCATGCAAATCAATATAGGCACTTAGGCGGCACTGCCAGGCTATGGCAGGAGATATCAGGTTTGGTTAAGGAAGATTAGAGCAGGGAAATTTTTCAAAAAATTTTTGCCCATGTTTTTTTTTTTTTCCTTGGATAACTTCTTAATAAATCCTTGGCATGGTGGTTATTGGACAATGAGAATCGCCAGTCATTGTTTCAAATCTTGCCATTTGGCAGACATGTAAAATTCATTCCATTTATTTTGGCTGAAAGTAAAAAATGTGTCATATAGAGATAAAATTCCTGCTTTCTACGTGGGCTGAAACACACTGAACATATGAAACGCGCGTCTAAATAAAATATTCCAAAGTAACAGGTTCCTGCCGTTCTTTATTTTAGTCAGAATAGAATTTACATAAAGCTTTAGGAAGCTTCACATCTTATTCTATTTTCTACAGCTGTCAGACTTATTTACCCTTGGGGCCCGGGCCTAATTTGTGCAATTGGATACAACTTTCCTTACACAACTTTATCTTCTACAGGGATACATTTTTATTTCCTGGTTAAAGTCATCAATATTTATTTCACCCTTTTCAGGACAATGGTGCACTCCACCCACAAAGCTATACTCCTACTGTATGCTCAGGTTGTCCTGACTGTCCACAGACAATAACATTTTCCTGTGGGTTTCCATATTATAGGTTCCCCCTTATTTCTTACACTGTGTACCAGAGTGGCAAGTTTTGTGTGCTTTATGGCAGCTGTAGTTAATGGGAATAAATTTTTTTTTATAAACTCAAACCATCTCCAGTAACAGATAGGCTACTGTCTCTCCGTTAAACCCCACAAACTGCCATATACTGTATGTGAATATATATATATATATATATATATATATATATACAGCAACCTCTGGACATATCAGTTCTAAATGAGATTAATGGATCCTGGAAATAACACCTACTCCTATCTCTCACCCTCTTGCTGTTCTCTCTCCACTTTCTAATATGCTTCCCCTGCTTTAGATCCCCCATCTTGTATCTACAAGGCCTTTAATTCCTCAGGGGCAGTATATGCTGATCAAGGGAAACTAAATGTACAATATATATTATTAATTATTGCTTCTATAAAAGATATGAAATTCCAGATATGGTGTAAATGTTTACTCAGCAAAAATATAACATTTAGGGACCAATTATTTTTTTTAAAGTACAGTGTGTTCAAAGTAATAGAGTTATAGCCTAGGAAACTTTTATTCTTTACAAAGTCTACCTTACCTTTGGTGATCAAGCAGTGCTGCTACAAGTCTAATCTTACCAACCCTAAAAGCAATGTTCCATAGTATATTCAAACTTATGGGGGAAGGGGGGATTTATGAAGACCGGTGTACAAGTACACCAGTCTTAAATTAGGCCCTGCCCCCTTTCCCCCCGGTTGGATTCACTAAGAGGCGCACGCCTCTTAATGAATCTGGCTGGCCAGGCACGCGAACCTGCGGAGGAGCGCCTTTAGGCGTAAATCATATTAAATGTGGCACGGGAGGAGGCCATGCCTTCTCCCCGAGTTACCCCTGCCCTCCCTTCATGCAAGCAGGGAATATGACAGGCGTACACAAGGTAGAATGGGTGAATCTGTGCTTTCTCTCAGACGTCTGCCCCAGGTGGAACATTAATAAATGTCCCCCATAGAGTCTGGATATACATGGCGTGATTTTTTTTTTTTCATCCAGGCAGAAGAAAAACAGAGCCATAATATAGCTGTGTGCATGAACAATTAGCCACAGGTACAGCCGACAGGTAAAGTATGAAACAAGGGCTGCAAGGACATCGGTGACTATGTCCCTGCAGCCCTCGCTAAACGATTGTCGGGACGGGGAATAGGCCCAGTAAACGAGCGCCGATCTAGCAGATCGGCGCTCGTTTACATCGTTGATCGGGCCTTGGTCGGCCCGTGGAATACCACCCTTACACCGCAGTGCAGAAATAAATACTGCTCCACCTTTAGTAAACCAACACCACAGAACATCACCGCAGGTCCTTAACCCACAGTAAGTACAGAACATATGCTGATAATGCAGGACTGCCATTATCTGTGTAGTGTGTGCCTTGGAGTCACTACTGTTTGCCAAAGTCGAGCACAGGCAAGACCCTGCACCTCACAGCTTGAGAAGCTCTGAAATATATTGTTATTACCCTTCCATTCTAGTTTGGCCATACATTTTTCTAATGGCGCTTGTTAAAATGTTCCTCAGAAAGGAAAATCCTGTTTATCCTTCTTCTAATGTCTCACAAAGGCATTGTGGCATCTAGGCTAAAGCCTCAACTTCTTTTCTAATATTTCCTCAATGAGGAGCTGAGGAAGCTTCGCACGTTTACATTGTGAACACAAAAGCAGTGTGATGCCAAAAAGTTTGCACATTTAGGCTATGTTCTCATGTCGTAAGAGACTGGCCATTCCGTAACCCCGGCCGGGTCACGGAACGGCTGGTTTCTGGCCGGATCATCTCGGACGGTACTTAAGTGATCAGCGCGCGCCCGCATCAGGGCTTCCAAAAGCCCACAGTGATGCAAGCGGCCGGAGCCGCTTGCTTCACTGTGTGAACTGACAGGTCTTTCTGCGGCCGGAATTCACTGGATTCCGGCCGCAGAAAACTGACATGTCAGTTTTTTCCGGCACCGCATGGGATCCCAGCCGGAGCGCATACGATGTGTGTGCGCTTCGGCCGGGATCCCGTTGAAAATAAGGCTATGTCCCACCCCGCAAAACTATGGCCGTAGTTCTGTGGCGAGAACTCATAGTCATTGTACCATTGAAGAAATGGACTCCTACTCTGGTAGATCTGGCCATGTGTTGGATGGTTAGTTCTATGTAATACTACATGGAAGCTGCATATAATCCTACACTGCCCACAAAATAGCCTGTACCTTGGCCTACACAGTATACCTCCTACAAATAAAGGACACATCAGTATACATAATCTGTATTGACATTTTCATAAAAAAACATGATTCAAATTATATACAGTGGTACCTTGGTTTAAGAGTAACTTGGATTAAGAGCGTTTTGGTTTAAGAGCTCCCTGTACTGGGTGGGAGGGGGAGTGGGGGAGGGGCATGGTCTGCATAGCGAAGTCTACAGCCCTGTACTCTGACCCAGGAAGTCCCCCCCACCTTCCAAATCATAGCAGATCCAGTACAGGCTGGGGCTTACATCAGGGGACAGGACTGTAGAGGTAATCTCTCCATAGCTGTAACCCCTCTCTCCCTGGACAGAGAGCGATGCATGTATGTGCCCACATCTGTCCTGCTCATTCCTTTATACTCCCTGCAGTCTCTGTCCCTTCCTTTCTGAACAGTTCTTGTCTGGGACAGAGATGGCAGCAAAGAACACTGTTTCAGACTGGCAAGAAAATGCCACTTTTTGCAGGACATACAGCAGCTGATAAGTATGTGAAGCCTTGAGATTTTTAAATAGAAATAAATTACAAATTTCTATAACTTTCTTAAACCAGTTGATTTGAAAGAAAAAAATATTAGCTGGACAACGCCTTTGAGTTCCCTTGCCAATATCACCTGCTTAACAGGGGTTTCAGAAGGCAACAGCCAACTGCATTGAGCTGCAATGGGTTTTTTACTTGGAAACAAACAACAAGTCTACATCTTATTTTCCACTAACATTAGAAAATAACAGATGCCATGTGTAACAGCTAGGTCAGCAACCTTGTACGAGGATAGTTAGGCTTGGTAAGGTACATTCAAAAGAAACATTATAATGTGCTGAGCATTAAAAGATAAATGGAAGAATGAGCGATTGGATGTTGTTCTTTTGTAAGTCTGATGCTAAAGGCTGTAATACAAGGTATTGGGAACATTGTACTACCAATGCTTTCAAAGGAATGATGAGAATCCTACTTGATCCTTGGTTACAATTTACAAGAAGAAGAAATGATGCAATCACCTGCAGCTCTAACACAAATTGAACGGGTTGCTTGGCCTCAAGAAGCAATAATAAAAGAAAATTACGACCAGAGGAATTTGACATAAACATCAGAAGTGTAGCTGTATAGCTTCAGACTGCGAGCAAGTTTTATAAGGGATGTAATAGGGAGCCAGCAATTCCTTCTAAATGCCATGTTTAGAGTCAAAAAGACATTCTCCATCTTCAATGAGGACATTGGCGGCTACTGTACATATTTTAGAATTTTAGGTAGAATTTGTGTATCTGTACAATTGTACCAATTATATTATCCTATACCCAGTCACCATGAATATCCTGTATTCATTACAGGAGGATTATTTTAGGGTTTCTACAAATAAGCTAGTGAGCAGCAAAGGAATCATCTTTGACCAGGTATTTACACCTCCATTATTTTTTATCTTTGAGAAAGAGTATTAACAAGAACCTGTAGGAAGTTTCATGCTGCCCTGACCACAGGCAGTATAAAACAAAGACATCCTTGTTTAATACAATAAGCTATGTGTTAGCCTGAAATGCTGTGGTTTTAAAGCACTGTGTGTGTGTGTGTGTGTGTGTGTGTGTGCCCGCCCGTGCCCTCCAGCCAAGCATAACTGACAGATCTCCCTTTTATGTATTGGTAAACATATCCTATTCTGATAAACTGGCATAACTAAGGCCACCATGTTTGGATTGCTGGAAAGCTTCACTCCCAAGTGGTTGTATAGAGTAAGAACAACAATCTCTTCCTCAAGCTGTAAGACTATGAAGGCCTAAGGGCAAGATGGCTGGAGCCATCACGATAACGGATTATATTTATTTGTAGACCAATGGAATAACACTTTATTACAAAATATGCAGGGCCAGCATGGACAGGACAGGACACTTGCCCTGGAACCCCATCCCCCTGCAACTGCAAACAAAGTGCCAGTGTCTGCAGACATCCCCTGCCCTCCCTTTTGGTCCTGACAATATGCTGCAAACATCGGGAGCTTCTCTAAGCTGAGGGGTTAGCCTTTGCTGCTGGCCAAGGTTCAGGCTGCCAGTTTCACCTTAAAAATCCTCCTTCCCCTTACTCTGACGAGCCTCCAGCTTCTGCGTTTGCAGCAAATGTGTGTGTATATATATATATATATATATATATATATATATATATATATATATATATAAATATAATATTTTTAATTTTTTTTCCCTGTTATTCTGGTTATTCTGCTGCATATCTGTTATTAGGGGGTATTCCAGATAACAGAATTTTTAAATGTTACCGGGGATGAAATGAAAATAAATAATAATAGCCCATACTCATCTGCCTCAGGGCTCCCTGCTGAACGCTCTGGCTGCTACAAGACAGCCTGCTCAGCCAATCACTAACTGGGGAGGGACAGCACTGCAGCTGGTGATTGGCTGAGTGGGTTGTCAGCGCTAATAACAGTCCATCTTGAAAGTACCAGCCAGAGCGTTAAGCAGGGACCACAAGACATCACAGGCCAGCAGTTTTTACTGTTTAATGTGATGCTTTCATCATATGATTCCAGGATTTATACTAAAGAATTGTGGCGGTGGGGGGATGTTAACATGTATAGACATATGGCATACGCATGCATGCTGTGATTTCGCCAAAAAGCCCTTAAAAAAATTTCAGGCAGTTATGTGGGTATGGTGTTTAATATCACTGAATGGACCGTATTGGTCCTAAAGCTTGCACCTCGGACCCAACAATCTTTGTTTGAACCTGTGTAAAAACAGCTGTATAGGACATATTAGATGCTATATTTTAGACCATAAGGGAGGGAATCAATAGAAAGCACTGCATTGTGCACATTTCATTTTATTGCTATATTAGAAACCTTCCATGATAAAATTGTTGGCCTAGAAAGGTATGGTCGTGAATATGCTCATTCTAAATGTTTTATGCAGGAGTCTGTGAGAAAACATCATAACATCACAAAGCCCTCATAACTCAGAAATACTTAATAGGGTATATGAAAATGAGTTTACCTCAATAGTTGTAATTATCAATTCATAAGGAATAGAGATGAGCGAACCGGGTTCGGGTTCGAGTCGATCCGAACCCGAACGATCGGCATTTGATTAGCTGGGGCTGCTGAACTTGGATAAAGCTCTAAGATTGTCTTGAAAACATGGATAAAGCCAATGACTATATCCATGTTTTCCACATAGCCTTAGGGCTTTATCCAACTTCAGCAGCCACCGCTAATCAAATGCCGAACGTTCGGGTTCGGATGGACTCGAGCATGCTCAAGGTTCACTCATCTCTAATAAGGAATATAAGAATGTTAGGACTATGCATGACAACTTTTTTACACTAAGTAAAGTATATCACACTGGGTTTTGTGGAATGTGCCCTACTTTTTTTTAATTCTTCTTCTTCTTCTTTAAGATCAATGCAAAACTTGGGAATAATTTGACTTATAACCACCTCTAGACAGTGTGACATAATCAAGACTAATTTATTGAAGTCTCTAAATGACCAGGAATGCAACATCGACTGGTAACTAATAATGAGCTCCGGAAGGACTTACCTTTCACATAGCTTTAAATGCTTCTAGTGACAGATCAATATGTTTACAACATTCACACTTATTCCCATGACAAAAATTTAATGAAGTTTCCTAGCAAAGAGTAATGTATAAAGTCTTCAAATACAAATGGAAACATTTGACTATTCAAATGAACAAAGTCCCTGATTAAGAAATGACATAAAACAAGATAAGGAAAATAAACTTGCTTGTGGTAGTCTAGATGGTAGGCAGTTTCAAATTAGTTCTGAAGTTGATAAAAATAAAGTTTTTGACTGGGAAAAAAAAATATTACCAGGGTGGTGTAGTAAGATTTGAAAAATGTGGTTGCTTTCTTACATAACAATGCCTCACCTCTCCATAGGTTGTATGTAGTATTGTCCAGCCCCCATCTTTTCAATGGAGCTGAGTATGAATATTAAACACAACCCAAGGACAAGTGTGACCATAATGCTGCCATTCTTGTCCTGAGGAACGCTTTAAAAACTTTTTCAAGAAAAAAAGCAACGTTTATGCCTATTGCATGGTATGAAAGGGAGTTACGTATGAGATTAAAAAAATACCAAAGATCGAAGTCATGCACCACCCTTCTAGCCTTGTACTAGACATAACACAATGGCCCAAATCAGTGTTCTGGGCCATTGATCGGTGATCAGTGTTCAGACAGAATTCTGGTGCAGACACAGTAGTACATCTGGGCCTTTCAGTGTTCCTTAAAGTAGTTATTTTAATATGTTACATTGTCATTAAATGTTACTTTTTCTCCTGTAGAACATGCTCAAGGCACCAAGACATCTTGCACTTTTGAGACATAGGAGATCAATTGTGGCACCCCCTATCTCTATCCCAGAGAATCAGAGGACACCTTTTCCAAAAAATGTTGGCAGGGTAAGTTAATATTCATTGTTTGTTTCTAACTTTCTACTAAAGCAATTGTCTTTTCAAAAAATGTCTGCATGTGTTTCTTTGTCCTTTAATATAGAAAGCTCCATAGCAAAAATCAAACTGCCCGCCTATTATGTTGTTGAGTTTTGCAGACAGTAAAATACCTATTAATTTGAATGGACTCTTTTACACATCCATAGTTGCTATGGATCGATAAAAATGGTGCATGGATCTGCCCATTCCAATCAAAGGGTTTGTGCAAATATGAACAGAGATGGATACAATTCCAATTCCCTACCCTATTGTTTACCAACTATGAAATTCCTGGCTGAAAAGAGGCATCTTCATTAAAGGACAAGTCCGGTCATGTAAAGTGTTTTTTAGAATACAGAGGCACAACTCACCTCTCCCTGTGCCCTAGATCGCTGCTCCAGGATCCCCACTGGGCTCCCGGATATACACCAGAGCTGACATCACAACCTGGTTGATGGACTGGCTGCTCGGCCAGTCAGTGACTGGGGCAGTACGCCACTGCAGTCACTGATTGGCTGAGTGGGCTATTCATCACCCGGGACAAGCATTTTCCTCAGAGTCATGACCTCATCACAACTCGAAGGAAAATGCCTTCCGGCAAGGCCCCGGAGCCAGTTACTTGGCACACTGCGGGCATAGGGAGAGGGACGTAAGGGTCGGTTGTTATATTCTCCGCTACCCCTGATGCTTGTCAGATTTTAGCCAGGGCCAGACTTCTGATTTAAGCTGATCAGTACTGTTAGAAGAACATGGTTTCTTTCTTCCAAAAACAGCACCACATCTGTCCAAAGGTTGTGCTTAGTATTGCAGCTCATTTCCATTCTTTTCAATAGAGCCCATCTGCAATACCAGACACAACTTATAGACAGATATAGAGCTGTTTTGGAAAGAAGTTTTTCTAATCTTGCACAAAGTCCTGGGACATTCCAAATTAAGCTCCATCTCTACATCTGTCTACAGTGTTTGCATAAAACAGCAAGACCTTATTCAATTTGTCTGTGACGTGATTCTCTTCTGAAATACATAGATGGCCTTGTGACTGCATATTAAGTTAATAAAGGCCCAATACCCAAACATCACACTAGCAGCGTAGATTCCTTGTACCCAGACATGCTAATTCTTATGCGTAATCCAGATATTTGCTATTGCTAATGACTACGTCCAATTTTGGCTTAGTAATTGTAAGGGATTCATAGTCACTCAGCCTTTCAATTAAATGCTGCTCGGTCATACAGTTGTAATCTAAGTTGCTATAATTGATACCGCGATCATGGGAATGAATTGACTGGCAAGGCAAAGCGGTGTTGAGCCACTTAACGGCTTGTCTATGTATTTCATTAAGTAACGTTTGCTTGCGTTTGGCGGGCCTCTTGGAGGACGTACAGAGCTGTTATTTGACAAATCACATAGGATATGCAATCTTAAGGGATGACAATGAAATTAAAACGTTTAATACACTCTTGGCAGCTTCCGCCTTTGTGCCCAGATGGCGCCGGTGACAAATGGCGGACGTTATTGATGTGCCTTTTCCTTACTTCTGGCTCGCCAGTGTCGGCAAAAGGGAAATTATATTCTATTTTTTTCTGGTCCTCTTCCATATGCTTCCCTTACAATATATTTGTCCACATCAAGCGAGAAGCAGCAGGGTATACAATTCGCCTTTAATTACAATGATGGGCTATTTGTCAGGGCTCCATTAACAATGATGGATATGTAGTGGTTTTCTATGACAAGCTAAAAGCTGTAAAGAAATTTACTTACTGCTGATTGCCCCTTGTCCTTCCTTAATCCTGTTTTTTTTTCTCCTTCTATGTCAAGTTCAAGCGCTTTGACAGAAATCTAATATTTTAAAAAAGGGCAAATTGAAAGGTTTGGGTAAATCTCTGTTATTACACTTGGATTTTACAGGCTGTTGAAATCACTTAGTGATGTCTCCGGATTTGTAATTTTGATGCTGATGCTGGTGGTTTGGTGGAGAACTTGCTTTCACTGCAGTCTGTAATTCAGATTTGTTTTCCTAAGCTCCTTCATTATATCCTGTGGATGTGCTTATGCTGTTGGAGCATCTATCTAATATATATATATATATATATATATATATATATATATATATATATATTGTAGGGATCTTCCCAGGGGATAGTGTGTTTGGACACAGTTCACAGCAGACTTGGCTTTGTAAAATAACAGCTTGGCGTTTATTTGCAGCATAAACAGTCCAGCAAACATAAATACAGCAACACCGTGCTTTTAAGAACAAAACAAAAAGGTCTTGCCCGTCTGGGCACTTACTAACAGGCAGGTTACCTATCTGATGCTTCAATAGGCTGTATCACAGGGTATGAAGTGGCCCCAGCGGCGGCAGTATTCCTTGCTCCCAGGAGAACCAGCATGCAGGCTGTTCACTCCTGGCTGAGAGCCATCACCTGCAGCTCTGTGGAGCTCTTACCTTCTCAGGCTGATTAGGGTCAGAGCTCACCTGATGGCAAAACCCAAACTGGATCGGGGGGAGGGAATGGCAGGTCCCACTACCAACCTACCCGCCATTCCAGTAAATCCAGGCCCGGAAACAGTAAATAATAGCTCAGCAGCATAACACTGCTGAGCACAGATCCCTCCTGGACTCACCGTCTCACGCTATGAAGCAACCTGGGTGAGATGTACATCCCTTTGAAGACTTTACCAGTGACATGTCTACATATCCCCCCCTCTTTTTCAGACCGGAGGGATGAGCATTTTGTCCCCACAGGCAGTGTACCCTTGATAGGGCGTCAGCATTTGCCTGTAACTTTCCTGGCCTGTGTTCCACAGTAAAATTAAAGTTTTGTAGGGACAGAAACCATCTAGTCACCCTCGCATTTTTCTCCTTGTTAAGCTTCATCCATGTTAGGGGGGCATGGTCTGTCACTAACTTGAATTTTCTGCCTAGCAAGTAATACTTCAGGGACTCTAGGGCCCATTTCACTGCCAGACATTCTCGCTCAACAATGGCATAGTTTTTCTCGGCCGGGGATAGCTTTCTACTCAAGTACATCACCGGGTGCTCCTCGCCATTCACGACCTGTGAGAGGACGGCACCTAACCCTGTGTTGGAGGCATCTGTCTGTACTAGAAACTCTCGCCTAAAGTCAGGGGTAACTAGCACCGGTTGTTGGCACAAGGCAGACTTAAGGCTTTGAAAAGCCTCCGCGGCCTCTGGAGTCCATGTCACCATTGCGGACTTCGCACCCTTTGTCAGGTCAGTTAGTGGGGCTGCAACTGAAGCAAAATTCGGCACAAACCTAAGGTAATAGCCCGTAATACCCAGGAAAGCTCTGACCTGTTTCTTTGTGAGGGGTTGAGGCCAATTCTGTATTGCCTCAATTTTATTTAGTTGTGTTTTCACTAACCCCCTCCCAATAATGTAGCCCAAGTATTTGGCCTCCTCTAAGGCTAGTGCACACTTCTCTGCATTGATGGTTAACCCCGCATTGCTTATGGCATCTAACACCGCCTGGACCTTACAGAGGTGACTTTCCCAATCCGGGCTAAAAATGACCACATCATCGAGGTAGGCAGCGGAGTAATCACGATGTGGTCGCAGAATCAAGTCCATCAACCTCTGAAAAGTGGCAGGGGCTCCATGTAACCCGAATGGCATGACTACGTATAGGAAGAGCCCATCAGGGGTGGAGAATACAGTCTTCTCTCTAGCCTCAGGAGTGAGTGGGATCTGCCAGTAGCCCTTAGTGAGATCGAGGGTAGTTATGTACCTGGCATTACCCATCCTTTCTATCAACTCATCTACCCTGGGCATGGGGTAAGCATCGAACTTGGAGATCTCATTTAACTTTCTAAAGTCATTACAGAACCTCCAAGTTCCATTGGGCTTTGGGATTAGCACAATCGGGCTGGACCACTCGCTCTGGGACACCTCAATGACTCCTAGGTCAAGCATACGTTTTACCTCGGATGATACTGCCTCCCTCTGTGCTTCTGGTATCCTATAGGGCTTAAGGTTTACTCTGCTTCTAGGCTCAGTTTCAATATGATGACTAATGAGATGCGTACGCACTGGGAGGTCAGAAAACTTCTCTTTATTTTTCTGCAGGAACTCCTTAGCTTCCTGCTTCTGTGACACTGATAGGGTGTCACCAGTCTTGACCGGAGGGATTGGTGGTGACAGATGACCAACAGGATTTGTGGCCACCAAGGATTCCCTGTCTTTCCAGGGCTTGATCAAGTTTATGTGATAAACTTGAAAAGGTTTCCTTCTACCTGGTTGGTGTACCTTGTAGTTGACCTCACTGACCTTCTCTACAATTTCATAGGGACCCTGCCACTTTGCTAAGAATTTGCTTTCTACCGTGGGAAAAAGTATGAGTACCCGGTCACCTGGGCTAAATGTCCTGATTCTTGCAGAACGATTGTAAATTCTGCTTTGGCCCTCTTGCGTCCTCTGGAGGTGTTCCCTTACTAGGGGCATTACAGTGGCTATACGGTCCTGCATTTGTGCTACATGCTCTATAACACTCTTGTATGGGGTGGACTCACTTTCCCAGGTCTCTTTTGCTACATCCAATAAACCCCTAGGGTGACGACCATAGACCAACTCGAAGGGAGAGAACCCTGTGGAAGATTGGGGCACTTCCCTAATAGAAAACATCAGGTAAGGTAGTAAGTGGTCCCAATCCCGACCATCCTTTTCCACCACTTTTTTTTAACATATGTTTCAGGGTTTTATTAAACCTCTCCACTAACCCGTCTGTCTGGGGATGATATACAGAGGTACGTAGATGGGAGATTTTAAACAGTTTGCATAGATCCTTCATCACCTTTGACATAAATGGTGTACCTTGGTCAGTCAAGATCTCCTTGGGGATCCCCACCCTGGAAAACATATAAAACAATTCCCGTGCAATTGTCTTAGATGCAGTGTTTCTTAGGGGTACAGCCTCAGGATAGCGGGTCGCGTAGTCTAATACAACTAGAATGTACTGGTGACCCCTTGCCGACTTTACAATGGGACCCACCAAGTCCATTGCGATCCGGTCAAAAGGTACCTGTATGATGGGGAGCGAAACCAAAGGACTGCGGAAATGCGACACTGGGGCGCTAAGCTGACATGTGGGGCACGACTCACAGTATTTTTTTATGTCAGCATAAATCGCAGGCCAATAAAACCTCTGGAGGACTCTCTCCTGCATTTTATCCGTCCCCAAGTGGCCCCCAAGGACATGATTATGGGCCATGTCGAGTACCTGACGCCGGTACGACTTAGGCACCAGAAGCTGTTCCACAACCTCATCATTAATTTTAGTGACTCTATAGAAGAGATCATTAGTCATAGAAAAATGTGGAAACTTTTTCTCAGCTTCTGGTTCCTGAGGTACCCCATTCACAACCGCAACCTGTTCTCTCGCATTTTTGAGAGTGGGGTCCTGTAATTGTGCAGTACCAAAATTATCCCTAGACACCTCTAAGTCTGGAACATTCTGCTCAGTGGGAGGAGCCTCTTCCTCACCAGCCAGGACCTGCAAAGGAAAAGCATCATTTTCATCCTGTACATTTTTATCACTTACCGTGGGTAATGCAATCGACTTAGGGGTCTCCTCACTTCTTTCAGGGGATTGTTGTTTTCCCCATAGAGCCCAGAACAATGGAAAGTCACGCCCCAATATCACATTATGCATAAGGTTTTTAACCACACCCACTTCATATTGTACAGCGCCTAGTTCAGTCCCGACATTAGCCAGTACTATAAGGTAAACCTTTGTATCGCCATGTATGCACACCACACTCATATGTCTTTTTGGCACAAAGTCCCCAGCCATCAGACTGGCATGCACCAAGGTGACAAGGCTTCCTGAGTCCAGCAACGCCTTAACAGGGAAGTCATTGACCGTAATGTTGCAGACTTGCGGTTCAGTCTCTAGTCCAGTGACCGCAACAAAAGACGGTTCCGCAAATAGCGACTGACGCCGGCTAGCGTCACACTCCATGGGCTTAGTGGTAAGAGGGCAATGGGCAGACACATGTCCCGTCTCATGGCATCTCCAGCACTGGATATGGCCTGGTCTCCTTGGCAGGGAGTCCTTTTTAGGGCCACTTAGCCACCGGGGACCATCACCAGTCTTTTGCCCCTGAGCGCACCTCTTCCCTCTATCAGCACCCCTCCACACTCCCCCAATAGATGGAAGTCTCTTACCAGCTGACGGCACAGGTCTGGCACTCCGGGGAGGTGAAGGTGCTGCAGGAACATCACGGAGGTAGTCCTCAGTCACCTGGAACCTCTCCCCAAGGTTGACAAGTTCGTCTGCACTCTTAGGATCACCTTGTCCCACCCAGCGTTGCAGATCTGCAGGGAGTGCTCATAGGTAGCGATCCATCACGACCCTCTCTAGGATCTGTGCAGGAGTAGAGGTGTCTGGCTCCAACCATTTTCTTGCCAGATGAATCAGGTCATACATCTGGGACCTCGCTGACTTGTCCAGACTGTAGCTCCAGTTGCGGACCCTCAGGGCACTGAGACAGCAGCAGTAACTCCTAGTCGGGCAAGTATCTCTGCTCTTAGCCGAGGATAGTCCTTGACCTCTTGCTCACTGAGGTCATAATAGGCCTTTTGAGGTTTGCCTGTTAAATAGGGCGCAATCACTTCTGCCCACTCAGTGGAGGGTAACTTCTCTCGCTCAGCCACACGCTCAAAGACAGTTAAGTAGGCCTCAATATCGTCATCAGCAGTCATCTTTTGCAGCGCCCGTTGCACAGCTCTTCTCACAGACAAAGTCTCTGGCGCGGCTGCTGCCACCAGCTGGGGATTAGTACCTGCAGACGCCTCTTGCTTTGCTATCAGGTGCTCAATAAGTTTCTGTTGTTGAGCCATCGCCTGTTAATGGCGCAGGTTAGCGGCCGCCTGATCCTGTTTAGCGGCTGCCTGAGCCTGTTGTTGTGCGGCCAATGCCTGTTGTTGTTGCAAACTCACTTGCATTAACTGCTTCATCATCTCCTCCATGTTGCTTGTCTGTTTTTGGAGTGAAGCAGCAACCTTCACCCAGGACATACGCCGCTGTAGCCAAGTTGATGCACACCGTTGCCCCTAGCAACCGATTTGCCCGCTCCGCAGCACCAATTGTAGGGATCTTCCCGGGGGATGGTGTGTTTGGACACAGTTCACAGCAGACTTGGCTTTGTAAAATAACAGCTTGGTGTTTATTTGCAGCATAAACAGTCCAGCAAACATAAATACAGCAACACCGTGCTTTTAAGAACAAAACAAAAAGGTCTTGCCCGTCTGGGCGCTTACTAACAGGCAGGTTACCTATCTGATGTTTCAATAGGCTGTATCGCAGGGTATGAAGTGGCCCCAGCGGCGGCAGTATTCCTTGCTCCCAGGAGAACCAGCATGCAGGCTGTTCACTCCTGGCTGAGAGCCATCACCTGCAGCTCTGTGGAGCTCTTACCTTCTCAGGCTGATTGCTCACCTGATGGCAAAACCCAAACTGGATCGGGGGGAGGGAATGGCAGGTCCCACTACCAACCTACCCGCCATTCCAGTAAATCCAGGCCCGGAAACAGTAAATAATAGCTCAGCAGCATAACACTGCTGAGCACAGATCCCTCTTGGACTCACCATCTCACGCTATGAAGCAACCTAGGTGAGATGTACATCCCCTCGAAGACTTTACCAGTGACATGTCTACAATATATATAATTTTTCTATCTATATGTCTGAATAATGTGTCTATAGTTGAACTGATAATGTGCCATTTGAACCTGAATATAATTATTTCAGGAGACCAGAGCAGGCGGCTGAGTAGAGGGAACCAAGTGAGAAAATAATTAACTTTTATTTTTGGCTTTTGGAATTTACAATGTCTGGAAAGCCCTAGGCTAAAGACCCTCGGTATGGAGATGGTGTCATAAATAATTACAGTCCTTCTTCCTTATTACATTTAATATAGTCAACCGAATTCAATGTTTTAGGTTATTTTCTTGTATTTTGTATATTTTAATAATCAGGTCTTTTGACTTGCTCTTAACCTCCCACTATTTTTGAATAAGTGGTGATAAAGCAGTGATAAAGAATATAGCTTGGAGCGGTCACTGCGGTTATCTACTACTGATCTGTGCTCAGCATGGAAGAGTTTTACATAGAGCAAAATATTCCTCCATAACTTAGAAACAAGTTCTCCTGGAATGTCACCTTTCACTTCTTTCTGTTTTCAGGTGGACTGCTTGTAGCTCATACCTGCTGTATACTGACAATTTTAAGACAGAACTTGAGATAAATATGCAGTCTATCACATAGTAACAGCATAGACACCTTAAAGAGTACTGTCGATTTTGTTGTAGGATGCAGAAACATCTGCCAAGGTAAAAAAAATATAGTGGCAGATATGATTCCAAATCTTCTCAGATAAATAGATAGATAGATAGATAGATAGATAGATAGATAGATAGATAGATAATTTCCCATTATATGGCAGAATCATTGGATCGAATAATTTTAATGTGTCCATCTACACATTAATGGAACATTAAACACGTCTTAATAAGAACATGCATAGATACGCTTGTCTGGGCCAGAAGACAAAATTAAGACTGAAGACCCATACTATCCAAATAGCAGTTTTATGTGCATACTCATTTGTACATTTTGAATTTTATCACTTTAACACTTATCTTTTATGATGTTTATGTTGTATCTTTTCTATATAATGCCCTAACTCTAGTCCACTCTGAAGGCCATTGTCATTATCTATTTTAAAATTTGAACATTTCAAAAATTAAGCTGGAATTGTACAACTATAATTTGTCCATTCTTAGATGCCACATAATTTATTGAGCAGATTTTCCAATGCCTGACTACTGACCTGTGTGTTTCCTTTCCCCACTGAATACTCTTGTTTGAGAATTTGCTTTTGCAAACCATCAACAGATAATAAATTTGAGTGAAGCTGTTCCTGCTCACCGTTCCTTTAATCTGCAGGCCTTACTAATTAAGAAAACTGGGCATCGTTTCTGGGTGATGATTGCAGACTTAGAAAGTTGTTCTGCTGGGCATGAAATGAACTTGGCGATAGATCAGAGTAAACAAGTTGTTTACCAAAATGTACAGCTGCTGGTCGGCTCATAACTGGTGTGTGCCATGAATCCTGGCATCTTATTTTATTATTCTGTATCTTTATGGTCCATCAATTTCATATATGGAAAAAATACATGCAATATATTAGTGATTCTGATGCTTAAAGTGTCACTGTTGTTAAAAAGGAAAAAAAAATTGACATACCAGAGACATGTCAAAAGTTTTAATCGGTCCAGGTGTGGGTGTTCAGACCCTTACCCAGCATTCCCCAACCAGGGTGCCAGTAGAAACCGCCAGTGGTGACGCGTGATCCCGGTGGGAATAGTGACACTCTCTCTTTAAGCATGTACAGATCAATCTGATGTTCCGCTTGCACTATGAGCGGGCGGAACATTAAAGTGAACAGAATGTAGAAGCAGGACTTGTCAGCGTCCTGCTCCTGCATTCAACCCCATAGAGACGTGACCCCTCCGGCAGGCGTGAGGTTCCATCCCCGCGGCTCCCTGCAGCAACACAGCCGGATTAGGATTTTTTTAAACTATAAGTGCACAGCAGGTGGGGGGCTTAGAAGTATGGGGGGAAAATCATGGGGGCAATAATTACAAAGAGCAGAGCAGGGGGCATTATTATTGTATAAGGGTACACAGCAGACAGCATTATTAGTATATGAGAGCACAGAAGGGGGCATTATTATTTGATGGGGGTACACAGCAGGGGGCATTATTAGTAAATGATGGCACAGCAGGGGCATTATTATTTAATGGTAGTACACAGCAGGGGGCATTATTAATAAATGAGGGCACAGCAGTGGCATTATTATTGTATGGGGGTACACAGCAGGGGGCATTAGTAGTATATGAGGGCACAGCAGGGCATCCTACATACAGGGGGCAACCCATATTCCTACTCGCTTTACTGCACATAATACCAAACAGCGCAGTTACTAATGTATGGCAGGGAGAAAGGATAGGAAGTTGCTAGAAGTTTGCAGAGCCTAAGATGTTTGTCACACAGGTTCTGAAGAGATGAAACGTAGCTAGAAGAAATCATCATGGTGGTCTGGGCCGGATAGAAAGGAAACGGGAAGGTGATGCCTCCCATTGAAGAAGACGTCACCTGTGAGTCACTGAATGACTGTTTTTGTATTTTGTAAAACATTATTTAGTAGGGGTGCCCCAAGGTAACATTTCTTCCAAGGGGTGCCCCGAGGTTGAAAAGGTTGGGAAGCACTGTTCTAACGGGTCGTGAGAACGAGCGGAGAGAGAGGGCGGTGCTGCCACACAGCCCGCCTCTGACGCTGTGGCAGTTAAAAGAGTGGGGATTATGGGCTTTCATTATGAATCCATCTTATCATGTGACACAGAGCCGGGAGAGGACTGCACTGAGCTTGGTCCTCTCAGGTATCTTTGTCACTTTAGGTCAGGTTTTGACACGTCAAAAGTTTTTTATAACGACAGTGACACTTTAATTTTACAAGACCATCAAACTATCTCTAATATACCAAGCAGATTACATATAGATTTATTTAAATCTTCTTATGATCGGTTTATAGAACTTTGCCACAACTATATGACTATAAAACACGAGTACTATTGTAAAAGCCTCAATACTCTGCCAGGGCTATCCAAAATGTTTTTGGAGTCTTTTAGAACCTGGATGTTGACTAAAAACCAAAAGATGACCTTCTAGACCTTGACTTTTTCACATATGTACAGTAATTTACACAACATGTGTAAGGAATGGCAGTATACCCAGTCTACAGGTATAGCTAGAAGATCCTGAGCTCGGTGGCACAAGCTGGACCTTTAACCCCTTAAGGTCAAAGCCAATTTTTGTTTTCGCGCTTTTGCTTTTTCCATTTTATGTTTAAAAGTCCATAGCGCTTGCATTTTTTCACCTAGAGACTTATATGAGAGCTTATTTTTGCGACACCAATTGTACTTTGTAATGACAGGCATTATTTTTCCATAAAATATGCTGCGAAATCGGAAAAAAATCATTTGCGCTGTCAAATTGAAAAAAAAACTAATTTGTTTTGATTTCGGGGAGTTTTGCATTTACGCCGTTCGCCCTATGGTAAAACTGACTTGTTATGCATGTTCCTTAAGTTTTTACGATTACAACGATATGTAACATGTATAACTTTTATATTATGTGACGGCCTGTAAAAAATTCAAACCATTGTTAACAAATATATGTTCCTTAAAATCGCTCCATTCCCAGGCTTATAGCGCTTTTATCCTTTAGTCTATGGGGCTGTGTCAGGTGTCATTTTTTGAGCCATGATGCGTTGTTTCTATTGGTACCTTGATTGCGCAAATACAACTTTTTGATCGCTTTTTATTACATTTTTTCTGGATTTGATGTGACCAAAAATGCGCAATTTTGCACTTTGGAATTTGTTTGCGCTGACGCCGTTCACCGTGCAAGATCAGGAATGTGATTAATTAATAGTTCGGGCGATTACGTGCGCGGCGATACCAAATATGTTTATTTATTTGTTTATTTATTAATTTATATTTATAAAATGGGAAAAGGGGGGTGATTTGGACTTTTATTAGGGGAGGGGATTTTTTTATTAATTAAAACACATTTTTACTTTTTTTTTTACATAAACTAGAAGCCCCCCTGGGGGACTTGTATATAGACAGCACTGATCTCTCATAGAGATCAATGCTGTGTATATACACAGCAAAGATCGATTACATCGGTCATAGATTGCTTTGGCCTGCTGCAGGCCACAGCAATCTATTGCCGAGCCGGGATCAGCGTCATTCCGGGCCGGCCAGAAGAACGGATCTCCCCCCCGCGATCGCATCGCGGGGGGGAGATCCGTGCCACTAGACACCAGGGACGTGCAGTACAAAGCACTTCAATGCAGCTGTCAGGTTTGACAGCTGTATTGAAGTGCTTAATTAGCCGGCGCGGCAACGGGACCCGCGCTGGCTAATAGAGGCACTGCCCGGCTGCAGAGAGCAGATTTTGTGTTGTTGCAATATTGAAATGAATGCAGTTAAGCTATAATATACCAGACTCTGTTCATGGGCAAATGTGCTGCATTATTTTCAAAAAAAATAATTAAACACCAATTTTGGACTTCTTTAACATTGTTTTTGTTATTCAATTCTTTTCTCACCCTCTGCAAGGGATGATTTGCTTACCTGCCTATATCTAGCTCTGTACAAGCTGTAATTGAGATATCTTCGCTATCTCTCTGTCTGAGTAAAGTAGGTTACATGGCCTTTAGTTTCTGTAACAGGCACAATCACTCACACTGCATCATAATTGGCTAATACAGCTAATTGCCTGAGCAGGATGTCAGGGACCTGGGATCCACAGAAGCAGGCTGGAGCGGGGACAAGTAAAGTATTCACTAGGCCGCAGTGGGTTAAGGGGCGGGGTGTGCATACTCACAGCGGAATAAAAAATCATACAAACTTACAGTACTGGGAATTGCTGCAGAGTTTGCTGTGGAACTTGCAGCGCGAAATCAGCTGCGATTCCGGTTTGAGTGAAGCTACCCTGAGAAGGGAATAATTATTTCTGTTATTTGGGTGCACAGGGTAATAAACAACCAGTATAAACAGCCAAGAGGTGAAACACAACTAAAATTATTAAAATAACCTAGTCATGGACAGAAAACACAAACTTTGGCTATTATTATTATTAGCAAAATTGAAAAACTAACAGAAATAAAAAGAGAAAGCCATGTAAGACCTTTGGGAACTGGTAAAAAAAAATGTCATTGTCGCTTTAGGCTATGTTCACACTGCGTATGAATCCGTCCGTAGTGCAAACCTGCGAATATACGCACATAGTTTTAAGGTTGATGCGTTCGCTTGAAAGTATACGATATACGCCCACACAATGCACACTACGTATGAGGTTACGGCCAGATCGTATACAGCACAGTGATAAATGAACAAGACCATTGTTTGAGGACGGAAATGTTGAAACTCACGGCCGTGGATTTCTATGCGGTCCCGTACGAAGTACTTATTTCAGCCAAATTGAACTTGATTTTTCGATCCAAAAGGTTCTGTGTGGTTTACGGGGCTGGGCAAAGATTTCCAAGTAAATGACCTGCCTCAGATCGCTTAGAAACAAGCTAGGGAAGCATAACGCTACTACGGGCGTATGTTAACAGGTCGTACGCATCCGGCCACATGTCTATTTTTCCCACGCCCGTAGTTTCAGCCGCACATGTACGGCGGCGTATGAAATGCGGCCGGACTCATACGCAGTGTGAACATAGCCTTAAAGTGGACTTGTCGACACAGATTTGCATGCCAAAGTAACGTTCCTTTTAGATGGTGCCATCTTTGGCTTTCATTGCTTGCAAAAAACTGGTCTTGTTTGCAGAGCCTTAACACGACACAATTAATCAAACAGCCAAGCCCTGTATCGTTCGTGAGGCTATTTAAATACATTGCTATTGGACACACATCTCCTGTTTACTCAGAGATGTGCAGCTGATAAACAGTGATTTATAGGGCTGCAAACCCTATAATCCTATAGCTGGTGGGTCTTGAGTATGCTGGATCATCAGGCTTGAAAAATGCAAGTAGTTCATCAGCAGCATAGACTACTACATAGTCCCCCCCAAAAAAAACCTCCAGCGATATTATGTCATTGAAAAGAGTTTTTCAGTCTTAAAGTCTAAAGTAATTCCCTATTCATAGGATAGAAAATTGCTGATATTCTGATCTAGGGAATGCCCCCCGCCCCCGATCTATGGAATGGGGACCCAAGTTTGCTGTTAGAATGGGCTAGCAGGACGTACATATGTATAACAGCTACATTAATTCTCTGGGGAAGCTTGCAAAACAGCCAAATACAGGGCTCAGATGTTTTTGCAGCTTACTTAGTGAGTGCCTGGAGCAGAAGCACGCATACATGCCCTATTGCTTCATTCAAATGAAAGACTAGCGTTCCTCTTATTGAAATCTAAGGGTGTCCGCCCACCAGGGCTAGAGGATAACTGTACAAGGTGAAATAAAAACGTTTTTCTTAAAGTAACAGTTAAAAGAACAAACAGAAAAAAAAAACTGCTGTATGTGACGCCAGCCAAAACTCATTATGAACACAAAGGGGGACATGTATCAAGAAGAAAAGGCGTACTTTTTTTGCGGAAAGTGCCGATTTGCGAATATTTTATTTGCAAAACGGCCATTTGCGAATAAAATATTTGCAAATTGGCATTTTCCGCCGCGTACGCCGGGAAGGCGGGCATGGGGTGTGGAGGGGGCGGAACAAAGGGCGCGTGATTCATTATGGTTTCCACCTAAAGATACGCAAAAAACCTACTCCAGCTCTCAGCTGGCGTAGGTTTTCTGCCGTGTGCACCGGCATGCACAGGATTTATGCAGAGGCAGTCCGCCTCTACATAAATCTCCGTAGTGCCGGAGCTGAGGGGACATTTTTTAAGTCCGGCGCAGAAAACGTCTGACTTAATAAATGTCCCCCAAAGACAATAGGTGATTTTAATTAGTCTATAGTTTTACAACTATTCTAGTCCTCCACTTGATTGCCTAGACTATCAGTGATATCACTGTCTGGCTGTTATTTTGAGGCCAAATAATAGCCGAAAAAAAGATGTTTAGTAAACATAGCCTTAAAGAGGATATCTGATATTAGAAAAAAAAAATTGGTTAGCCATTGTCCAGATACAGCCCCACACTTGTTCATAGGCCATATTCAGTAATGCAGCTCAATACTGCTAATTTTAATGGCATTAAAGTGATCACCCCGTTTTTCTGGTGTGCTTTTATCGTTGTTGGGCAGTTTCATTAAGGCGGGGCTTAGAGTCAGCTGAGCCCCCTCTCCCTGCCTTAATCCAGTATGGTTACTTACGCTCCCTGGGAGAGGGGGTTTAGCAGATGCTAAGCCCCACCTTACAATGATAAAAGGAAAACTGGGGTAACAGTATTACTTTAAGTTGCAATACCAGACACAACCACAGCACAAGAATGACATGGTATAAAGAAGACCCTTTTTAATACTGGACAAGGTCCATGAAGGATATTGTTATGAAGTGGTAGACCATCTTAAATTTAACCTCTAAAATGACTGGGGGTCTCAAGCCACATTACTCTGAAACCACCAAAGATACTGTTAATCCATTTTAGGTATAGAAAAATGGTCCCATCCTAACCCTCCAGATAGCTAAAACTTTAGATGGAAATATAGATACTATAAATAGACTATGGCGGATAACATACTTTACCAATGCCTTTAAGTGTCCCTAAAGTATCTGGTCTTAAAAGCCAATTACTCTGATGAGCCTACAATTAAATTAGAGGTTTTGATACACTGAAATAACAAGCAGAAATAACTAGGAAAAGCTATTTTTGACCTTTTATCTTTCAGTAAAATTGTGCACAGTACATCAAGCACGGCGCGCTCTCAGTAGGCTCTACAGGACAAAAATTAATTATCTTTGTGAATTTTTTTTTGTACTGCTTTCAATGTCAGCATTTCTATGCAGGGTAGGCATGGGATAATGTGACAAAAATGCAAACAAGAGATGAGATTAATTCTTATTTGCTTCATCCACAAATCTGGTGGAAAAATGGTGACACTATCTGATGGATGATAGAATCAGCAAAAGTAAACATGTAACGCATTGATAGAGCCATAGAGTAGCAAAAGTAGAAACTAGATTGAAGTTGCAACTTGACCCATACATGCCTCTGCTGCCACTATAATAGGGCAGTATAGAGCTGCTATGGCAGCACATCTGTCCCACCACACAGATACATTTTTAGTGTATATAGATCCTTTATGCTATCACATCACATACAACAGCTCTGAGGTCATTAGAATATAAGCAATGTATACAGATGAAGATTTTGCATTAGTGCCTTCGAGTTTTACAGCACATATTTTATATAGAACTATGACATATTTTCAGCTCCCCTATATTCTGTGTAAATAAGTTACTTAAATAGGACACCCCAATAGATGACCATTTTCCACAATGTTATTGAGTTGTTTATTCAAGAGGCATAACCCTCTGCTCTACAGACTTCCATTAAGTCAATGGGCAGTAATTAAAAGAGAACCATTGATCTGTTTGGATATGTCAATGTCCTACCATAACATGAATTAGTCAACCCATTATAAAAACATTAAAGGGGAACTCTGGCACTTAATTTTTTAAAAATATATTGCTGCATTTCAATAGAAAATAAGAAAAAGCCTATTCTTACCTACACACGTTCCCCCAGAATGATCCTGCCTTTACTTTTTAAACAGAATCATCTTGACATTTACAGCCTTCTTAGCCAATCACTGACTGAGATGGGAAAGCACAGTGGCCAGTGATTGGCTGATCCGGCTGTCACTTCTGAAACAAGTCTGTCTTGGAAGTAGCGATAGGATCACTTAGTGGGGGACTCAGAGACATTGCAGGAGGACCCCAGGGCAGTGTGGTGAATAGACTCTTTATTATTTTTTATTTTATAAGGGCAGCAATGTGTAAAAAATAAATTAAAGGGGCACAGCATCCCTTTAATTCTTTGCATCAAGTTCACCCTTACCCAAGAGCCTGGTTTCTACAAAGAATTACAATAAAATGTGTTGCTGGCAGAAAATGTCATTAGTATGGTTGAAAAAAAAAACATGTTTCATCACGTTTAAAGTCTGGGGAAAAGATGTGGGCAAAGAGGATCAGTATGGGTAAGTTTCAAACTCCATTTCCCTCCAATGGTCCAAAATAAGGTAAGAAACTCTGTCTTTTAACATTTTAACATTTACATAAGGATTATTTCCATATCTAAGAATGGTTGAAAGATGCAAACCCCAGCTCTGGAACCCACATCTATTTCAAGAATGAAAGTCCCCAGTCACATCCGGACTGGTTGTGACAACTGTAAATGGCAGAGATTCCAAAAGAGCTGAGACGGCTTTTGCAGCATTGTATCAGTAATAAATGGTGTAAAAAATAATATTAAGCAAACCCCAGCCAATCACAGCCAAGTTGACCTTAAAGGGAAACTAACAACGAATTCATCTATAATTTATAAAAATCCAGATATGTAAATTATGTCCTTTAGTGCACTGGGGGAATTGCCCAGCCCCTCAATGTGCCGACATGCCTGCTAGCTTCTTCTCTGACGCCTGCTTTTGCATATGCATAAGAAGTTATGTCTACTTGCCCTGGACCAAGACAGTAAGGGCTCTTGAACTTTGAGGAAATCATGCGGATAACTTGCCGTTGATTGCGCACTCCCGTTTGACTATCCGCCCGTCCCATAGACTCCATTCTAGGGTCGGGCTGATTACACCATCCGCCCAAAGAAATGACATGTCACTTCTTTAACCTCTTAAGGACATAGGACGTATGCGAACGTCATATGTCCTCACTTGCACTTCAAAGCGGGGCCGCGCGGCGGCCCCGCTTTGAAGTGCCTAGATCCCGGGTGCCGCGAGTAGCCCGGGACCGCTAATTAGCTAATCGGAG
The DNA here is from genome assembly GCF_027789765.1 of Dendropsophus ebraccatus. NCBI lineage: Eukaryota > Metazoa > Chordata > Amphibia > Anura > Hylidae > Dendropsophus > Dendropsophus ebraccatus. The sequence goes on from NC_091457.1 coordinate 81,865,826, forward strand.
GCAGCTGTCAAAGTTGACAGCTGCCTCCGATTACCGGAGGCAACGTTTCCCTGGTGTCTAGTGGGGGAGATCGCTCCTCCGGGACCTTGTCCCGGAGGAGCGATCTCCGTTACTGATGCCGGCCGGGGATGCGTCCAAGATGGCGCCGTCCTCGGCTCGGCACTCGTTCGTTTTCGGCTGCAGCAGCCGAAAGCAAACGAGTGCCGATCTCATGGATCTCTGCAGCATATCTATGCTGCAGAGATCTCAATGAGAGATCCAAGTGTATATACTAGAAGTCCCCTAGGGGGGCTTCTAGTATATGTGTAAAAAAAAAAAAAAAAAAAGTGTTGTTAATAGTAAAAAGCCCCCTCCCCTAATAAAAGTCTGAATCACCCCCCTTTTCCCAGGTTTTAAATAAAAGTAAACAAATAAATAAATAAATAAACATGTTTGCTATCGCCGCGTGCGTAATCGCCCGAACTATTAATTGATCACATTCCTGATCTCGTACGGTAAACGGCGTCAGCGCAAAAAAATCCCAAAGTGCAAAATTGCGCATTTTTGGTCGCATCAAATCCAGAAAAAATGTAATATAAAGCGATCAAAAAGTCGTATATGCGCAATCAAGGTACCGATAGAAATATCACATCATGGCGCAAAAAATGACACCTCGCACAGCCCCATAGACCAAAGGATAAAAGTGCTATAAGCCTGGGAATGGAGCGATTTTAAGGAACGTATATTGGTTAACAACGGTTTGAATTTTTTACAGGCCATCAGATACAATATAAGTTATACATGTTACATATCGTTTTAATCGTAACGACTTGAGGAACATGCATAACAAGTCAGTTTTACCCCAGGGCGAATGGCGTAAAAACACATTTCCCCCAAATAAAAGAAATGCGTTTTTTTTTTTCAATTTCACCACACTTTGAATTTTTTTCTGGTTTCGCAGTGTACTTTATGCAAAAATTCAGCCTGTAATTGCAAAGTACAATTAGTGATGCAAAAAATAAGGGGTCATGTGGGTTTCTAGGTGGAAAAATGCAAGTGCTATGACCTTTTAAACACAAGGAGGAAAAACCGAAAACGTAAAAACGAAAATGGGCCATGTCCTTAAAGGGTTAAGCAGACAACAGAAAACACACAGGACACACAGGATCTTGGGCCGGGGAAAAGGATGTTACTTATATGAATAAGTAAGTGGTGCAGAAGAAGCTGTTGTAATCAGCATCAGAACACTTCCAGGTACTATACATACCAGCAGGTCTGAATGTGCAAACCTGCTATTAGATTCCTTATTACTAGGACATTCCAAATATTATAATATCTGATACACAATGGTTGGTACAATATACATTTTTTATTTTAAGGTTTTTAACTTTGCATAAAAAAATGTTTGAACATGGTAAAAATGTATTTTAATTTTTTCCAATGCTAAAAATAAAACAATTACTAATTAAAAAAAAAATCACTACTACTAAGACCAGCTCCTGAGGTGGTTGATTCTTCACAATTCTTATAGTAAAGAAGGCTTGTTGCAACTAAATATTGAACCCTTTTTCACTGGACAGTTCAATCTTTGTCCGCAGCAAGTATACATGATGTATGTTGCAAGTGTGAAATCTTTCCCTGGGATTTGCTGTGTAGTCTACCACAATTGGTATATTTTATTGATTTTGTTGTTGAAAATCAATATTGCTGGAAAGCAAAACCTTTTTTCTTTTTTTTTCTTTTTTTTTTGGTGCTACAGCCATGGGCTCTGGAGGATATTTCTATTTTAATCTGTAAAATTCCTATTAATAAGATGTTATATAAGGACCTGGGCACAGGAGACTAAGGTTTATGTACATGTACATCTTTTTTTGCATGGTTGTTTAGGTCAGTGATTTTCAACCTTTTTTGAGCCGCGGCACACTTTTTATACTTAAAAAATCCCGGGGCACACCACCAACCAAAATGGCACAAAATGACACTAAAACAGTACATATTATACATATAGTTAATAATATAGATTCAAAATGTATTTATACTAACTCAGTGTGAAACCTGGGCCTGTTTTCTTCTCCCCACCATGCTTCTCCCCCCTGCTTCTCTCCTGTGCTTCTCTCCCCCATGCTTCTCTCCCCTGTGCTTCTCCCCCCTACTTCTCTCCTGTGCTTCTCCCCACCATGCTTCTCCCCCCTGCTTCTCTCCTGTGCTTCTCTCCCCCATGCTTCTCTCCCCTGTGCTTCTCCCCCCTACTTCTCTCCTGTGCTTCTCTCCACCATACTTCTCCCCCTGCTTCTCTCCCCCGTGCTTCTCTCCACCAAACTTCTCTCCCCCCTGCCTCTCTCCCCTGTTTCTCCCCCATCCCCAGGTTTCTCTCCCTCATTGTTTTCTCCTGTTTCACAGGGGCACCATAGTTTGGGGAACTTTCCCCGCGGCACACCCGGCCATGTGTCGCGGCACACTAGTGTGCCACCGCACACTGGTTGAAAATCACTGGTTTAGTTCATTCAAACCACAGTTTAGGTAATGAAACCCATGGCCCTAGTTATAACAAAATCCAATATTGTCTAAAACATCAGCACACTTGACCAATAGATGTGACCAAAAATATGCCCCATGATTACATGAAAGAATTCCCCTTCGCCAATCCAGCTTGAGATGACGTGGCTATTTATGTGTGTGAATCTCCCATGTTACACCAGTCAATAACTGTCTCATTGCATTATAGAAGCTCCTCTAAGCTGCTAGGCATTTGTCATCAAAAGCTTGTTGACAATTTCCAATAATAACCAGTGGAATTGTGAGTGCAGCACTGGTTTATTATACATAGGCTGTAACTCAGGATCAATACAAGATGGGAAATGCAACTCATTCACAAAGTTGTCCAACTTCTTATTTTGATTATCTCTCTGCAATCTCTAAAATCGTGATTCAATGTGGACAGAGGTTCTAACACAAAATTACAATGCAAACACTAGCATGTACTGTAGCTGGTCTGTCAGGTTGGCTGAATTTCTGCCAGTCCCTGGCAAAGTTACAGAAAGATAGTACAAAGTGTTTAATATTTCTTGGCGCAGTGTTTGGCATCAGGGTGGTTAATTAGTACAAGGAGCATTCAAGAGTTGTTGAAGTGTTATCTCTGGACTGGAAGTAATTACTAGTAACCTTGTTCTAATAATTATCACTATGTATGTTTGGAATGGAGTTAAGTATGGACCTAATGGAGTCATTATCCAAGTAATATTGATACTATCCATCTATGATCCAATAATATAGCAAAAATCTACCCTAAACATATGTTAAGGACCACTTTAACCCAATTGTTATTATAAGAAAGATACATTTCACTTTGAAAAGCTACAGTGCCTTGACCTGTACTGCTGCTCACCTGTCATCTACTAACAGCACACCATTTGATGCAGGTAACATACTCATGTTGAACATTATTATTAATTTTTAGACATTTAGGGAAAAATAAGGTAAGTTTACAGCATGCTGACTTGTGATGAATGATGCTAGTGAAGCTGCCAGGGAATGATACAGCAGGTGCTGCACATTTACTGACTACAGAGCAAAAGTCTGCTGTGTACTGAAATGTTTTGCAACAGGTCTAGGTGAGGAATAAGATGTAACAACTACAATTTCTTCCTCAAGGAAGTTTAGTGTAGTTTTATACTTTTTCAGCTATTACTCTTCTCGATCCAATACCAACCTATTAGGCTCTGTCACACTATGTGTAAGCCTGCCATCAAATGTAATCATTGGGAGAATTTTGTAATGTAAAATTTCAATGTAATGTTCTGATGTGTGCCACTGTATGGTAATGGTCACACAACATTTTTTCAGCTCCGTTTAAAATGACGTCCATTAATTTGAGTCTAAAATAACAGATGTTATTTAGCTGTCTGGCCTCCCCTTAGTGCAATGACAGGTGTTTGTTAGAGATGAGCGAACCTGGAGCATGCTCAAGTCAATCCGAACTCGAACTTTCGGCATTTGATTAGCAGTGGCTGCTGAACTTGGATAAAGCCCTAAGGCTATGTGGAAATCATGGATATAGTCATTGGCTGTATCCATGTTTTACAGACAACCTTAGAGCTTTATCCAAGTTCAGAAGCCACTGCTAATCAAATACCGAACGATCGAACTGAATTTTTTTTAAATATGAAAATCGGTCGCCTTTTCAATATTTTTGATGTTGTGTGAACATAGCCCATAGGGGGATATTTACTAACAAATCTAAAAACACGATTTTGTCAAAGATGTTTTGGCATAATTTCCAATCTAATGTATTTAGTCAAATTTATATAAATTGTCTAATAGCATAGTAATTGTGTCCTAAAAATAATGGTCTTTTAATTAGTCTAATCAATTCACCTGGTTCGGAGCAGACGTAGCAATGCGCCAATATATGCAACTTTTTAAAAAATTGCGCAGTTAATAAATTTAGCTAAAAAAGATTTCTGGCGCACTTTCCATCTAATTAACAACAAAAAAAATCTAATTCAAAAAGTCCCATCTAATTTGGATAGTCTTGTCTAAAAAAGCTTCAAAAATTCATAATAGATTTATTTTGAGCGCAAACTAGATATATTAGACTAAAAACAGGCGCAATTAGTTTGATAAATATCCCCCATAGTGTTTTTTATGCCCCCCAATCGGCTGACATATTAAAAAGAATGATAAGAAGAGGGGAAAAAATAGATGGTCCTTTTTATTGAATGTATAGCTTAGTTTATTACATTAGCCACTACGAAGAAAGAATGGGCTAGACACTACTGGAACTTTTCGTGACACTGACACACATCAGCGGTGTACTCTACAAACAAGCACTAGCAGATACTCCATTATAAGATAAATAATTAAAGGCACTCACCGAAGTTACAACACATGACTTCAGTGTGTGCCTTTACTTATTTACCTTATGTTGAAATATCTGCTTAGTTTATCACAGTATTCTAGAAAAAGTATACTAACATATACCATATAACATATAAGAGGAATGCTGAAAGGACATTCTTTTTTAGTTAAAGGGGTACTCTAGCATAATTTGAGTTTCCTTTAAATCAGCTGGTGTCAGAAAGTTATATAGATCTGTTAGCTACTTTATTAGCTCGATATATCATGTGCTATTTTTTTTTAACCCTTTCACATCAACAATCTGTATATATACAGTACATTCCTATTCCACATGCCCCATGCAGTGAAGGGGCTTTTAATTTGTGCAGGGCCGCTCCAATGTAATTGCGGCATTTAAGCGGATAATTACCTCTGACTCCGGGGACACTGGTGTGTGCAGGTTGGCTCACATTGGAGCGTCCTTGCACATATTTAAAGCTCCTGCATTGCGGGAACGTTTATATACACATTCCTACTGCACAGAGCATGTGCAATAGGATCGTATATATACAGATTTTGGGGCAGATTTATCAAACATGGTGTAAAGTGAAACTGGCTCCGTTGCCCCAACAACCAATCAGATTCCACTTGTCATTTTCCACAAACTCTTTGGAAAATGAAAGGTGGAATCTGACTGGTTGCTAGGGGCAACTGAGTCAGTTTCAATTTACACCATGTTTGATAAATCTCCCCATTGGGACGTAAAGGGGTTTAAAAAATTGCACATGATATATCTGGCTAATAAAATAGCTAACATGAAACCAATCCCCCTCCAAGAGGAAAAAAAGAAAAAAAGGCAAAGCTGGCGTAAATTGCTCAAAAAATAGCACAAACACCTTCATAAATGTTGCTTAAAATTTTAAACTGTGTGAAAAAACACCAAATTAGCCAAAATAATGACACAAAAAGAGTAATAAATGTACCTAAAAGGACCCATTCACACTGCAGAAAACAGACGGAAATTTCAAACGGAATCCCCTCCGCGAACTCCGCTTGGAATTTCTCCTGCCTCACTGCCTCAATGTTAAGAACAGGACGCCTCCGCTCTCCACGGCTCACCGCTGAAATGATTGACAAGTCAATTCTTTCGGCAAAGAGCCAGGGACAGTGAAGGTGCCCTAAACTTAACATTGAGGCAGTGAGGCAGTCAGAATTCCGAGTGAAGTCCGCAGTGGGGATTCCGTTCAGAATTTCCACCTGTTCACCAAATTATATTATTGTTGAAAGTTGGTGATTGGACACCATACATGTCAGGATATATTCAGTTTAGACATAAGATAAGATACATACAGTATGTATACACTAGAAGCTTTCACGCATTGGCGAATGCAGGACTGTAGTGTGATGTGAACAAAGTTGCCTTGATTCATCATGGCCCATGCTCAGGTCCAATAGTACTGATTTACAAGACTGAAATGAGATGGTAGCCACTGGTCTTCTATGAAGGTCCCAATCTTAAAACTACAGATACTATTTGAAAAACCTTGAGGAGGAGATTTATGAAAGGGTGTAAATATACACCTGGTGTAAACTACCCACAGCAACCAATCACAGCTCCACTTTCAGCTCTGGTAAAATATAAGAGGAGCTGTGATTGGTTGTTGTGGGCAGTTTACACCAGGTGTATATATACACCCTTTTATAAATCTCCATGAGTGTCTATGTCAGTGCACAGCAGACTTTAATAACCTGCACTGTTTTTTGCAAATTGCCCCTAATTACTGTAACGATGTTATAGTTGGCCTGCTTTAAACAAAATTTAAAATGGCCACTTCCCTTTCCAAATCTGTTACTGCTCGGGGGACATTCCCTTATTCTGGTGAAGTGCGCCTTTGATTCATGAGAGTCTTTTTCCGGTAACTTCCTGCTATGCCTCAGATCTTATTTTAAGGCTAATCTTTCCTCTCTTATAATATTGTTTGTGTAAATTATTACTGCCCGCAGGCTGCAGGCCGGCTGCTGGTGTGAGAGGGAGTGCACTGAGCTGATTCCCATCAATTTCCAGTTCAGTGACCTGGAGCTAACTGAGTTTGATCGTTTCCTAGGTAGAAACACTAATGGATAGGTTTGATTTTGAATCATGAGCGGAGCACTGTATGCCTGAAAACCTGTTCCAGCCTTTTACTGAGAAATCTCTGAAACCAAGTCACGTAGTAAGAGAACACCCATTTTGCAGCCAGAATGACATAGAGTCAATATTGTATTTTGTGCACTGGCTTACATGATCATAGGAAGAGAGTCAATAAAAGCTGGAGATCCATGGAGAGAGTTGTACAGGATTAGGAAAACTTGGATGCTTTCTTACAAAAACAGTGCCACACCTGTTCACAGGTTTTATGTGGTATTGCACATAAGTCCAATTCACTGCATTGAGGGTGCATTCACTCAATCAGGTTGTTAGACGCAATTGATGAATACAAAGACAAGAACAGATAAAAAATGGAGGAAAAGAAAAACTGAGTCTGCTCCACTTTTCATATCCTTTTTTAGCTTCATATTTAATAATGGAAATTACAATCACCAATGTGTGAAAACACCCTAAAAGAAGCAACCAATGGGCAGGGGTTTCTAGAGGAAAGTCTTAGGCTGATTGGCTAAGAGATGCAGGTAAGTCATGTTACCCTGTCAGCTTAAGGGTACAAACACACACAGCAGATACGCAGCAGATACGCAGCAGATACGCAGCAGATTTGATATTGTGTTCAGTTACTTAGATCTAATCTGCTGCGTATCTGCTGCGTATCGCAGCAGTAAATACGCAGCGTATATGCCGTGTGTGTTTGTACCCTAAGGCTATGTTCACACAACGTACAGCATACACTGGCCGCTGTTTTAAATGAAAATTGCTTTGAAGTCTAAGGACAACGACAGGAAATAATTGATATGATAATTATTTCAACTGCTGTAGCAAACAACGGCTGTTGTTCAAAACATTGTGTGAAACAATGGCCGTTCTTTCCATAAAAAGTATGTTATGTGAACATAGCCTAAAAGCAGGGACATTAACAGTTTTACATACAGTGCAAGATGCAATGGCTATTTATTGCTTTCTTTTAAAGGGGTGCTCCAGTATCAGAAAATTGTATTTAGGGTGCCTTCACATGTATCGGATCCGCAGCGGATTTCACGCTGCGAGTTTGTAGCGAATCCGCTCCTTTTCATTCCACTGCAGATATGTAAACCGTACCCTTTAACCCCCCCCCTCCCCCCTGCAGCCCTGGCCTGAAAGCATACATTACCTGCTTGGCGCTGCGGCTGCAGTGAAGCTCCCGGCTCCCCCCGCTCCACATCAGCCTATCAGTACTGCCGTGTACTGATTGGCTGATGGGGACCGACAGAAGTCGGGAGCCTCACACACAGCGACAGCACAGAGCAGGTATGCTTCGGGCCGGGGCTGCGGGCCGCAGGATACGGGGGGTTAAAGGGGCCGGGTCACTTACAGGCAGCGGAATGAAAATTCTGCTGCATGTATGTGACCCATTCAGCTTTACACTACCAGGATCCGTAGCGGATTTCGCTGCAAACTTGCAGCCTGCAATCCGCTGTGGATCCAGTATGTGTGAATCTACCCTTTATATATAAGTTACTAATATACTTTAGGGAATAAGAGCAGCACTAGAACTTCAATGAATCAACCATGTGCACGTCTGTTGATTCTTGATCTGGAACTTACTGATATAGTGTAATAACTAATAGTAATGGCTTAGCATGCTTTTGGCATGATCGCCTCAACAGGAAGTTGAAAATAGAAGGGTTACACCATGTGTATTTTCTACAGTTCCTTGGATCTTCCCTTTCTCTGTAAAGAACATCAGGAGACTTGACTAGATTTTGTCAGAGCTCAAATCCTGCCGCCCTAGTGCACAAGGGCCCCCTAGACACCATCTCTGAATAGCTCCTCTAATATACATATTTATTGGGATGTTTAGGGAGAATGATGAGTGATTACAGCTTGTGGTGAATGAAATTACAGAATTTACACAATTCTGTTCTGTTGCTCTGCAAAAGGCAGACAAAGAAGATGTTGAGCAACCTATGGCTGAATGATATTATACCAGGGTTCATGTGAAAAATATATGTATGTCGCAACTACTCAGTAAACCTGGGCGGTGACTGTGGGTGGGACTTATTTCATTCCTTATAAATGTCCTTAAAGTTTTCAAGCAAAAGCATTTGGTGGCTATAACAACACAAATCAGTTCAGACCTAAGTTAAATTAGAGCCTAGACCAGAGCCTTAAGGGAAATCTGTTAGCTGTATTTGTTGCAATGTTGGATACCTGGTAGGGTATAAAGTAAACCGTGGCTTTCCTGTAGCTTATGGTGGTTGCTTTACCTTTTAAATTGCCTTTCTATTTTTCAGTCAAGTGTCAAGCAAGCTAGGCTGAAGTGTCACAGCCTGGAACACTTGACTCACTTGCCTTTAAAGTGTCACTGTCATTACAACTTTTAAGACCTAAATCAACAGTAGATGTGAAATAAAGCAAGTCTGCAATTTACATTTTTTTTTGTCATTTTGTTTGTTGTTTTTGTTATTTTGTTAGCTGTAAAAAAGCTGAAAAAAAGCTGAACTTACCAGATATCCAGGTTTAGTCTCCTGAATCACATCACATCACCTCCAATCCCCACCTTAATTGCTCTTCAGGGTTCTGTATGTCAGTCAGGGAGGGGTGAGCAATGAGACATGCCAGGCTGTAGCACTTAAGCAGCTCGGCTCAGCTTCCTTGATACTTGACTATGAAAAAAGGAAGTACCCTTGTGTCGCTCATGCTCATCTATTTTTGTATCTATCCACAGTATCTATCTGTCTATCTATCTATCTATCTATCTATCTATCTATCTATCTATCTATCATCTATATGTCTATCTATCATATCTATCATCTATCTATCTATCTATCTATCTATCTATCTATCTATCTGTCTGTCTGTCTTCTATCTATCTATCTATCTATCTATCTATCTATCTATCCATCTCTAGATAAGCAAAGTCACCGCAGCACTCCAGTTGAAATGAAAAAAATTTGTTTATTTTTCCCACAAAAGCATAGCAACATTTTGGTAACCTCTCAAGCAGTGCAAAATACATGTTTTCGCATAGGATATGTAAGTATATAGCAGACCAGTGCTTAATTGATAAACAATCACAATCAATCAAATGTAAAAATATAAAAATCACAAATGTCAGAGTGCAGATTTACATAGTATTAGTCCCAAACAGCAAGTATCAGTCATGTGATCATGTGATACACCAAAAACAATGAATATAAAAATTCATAATACAAAATAAAAACAGGTGGGATATCCACTCACCAGGAGTGCTGCCCTCAATCTACTTGCTATTTATCTGCACAGCAGAAGTCTGCAACACACCAATGTAAGGTGAAAAAACGTTATTTAATTCAATCCAAAGTGCATGGTTAAAAAGCTCAATGTTTTCTCTCACAGTCTTGCTCAAGCTGTGTATATTCATCAGGGACTCTTGACCAAGGTATTCTCTCTGCTAGAGCCTACAACATTGGAGCTAGGATGAGCATCTTCCTATCTATCTATCTATCTATCTATCTATCTATCTATCTATATATCTATCTAATTTTATTTTATCTATCTAATAATGTTTTTAAATTACTTCCGTTTTGAATGAGTCAAAAAATAGGTTTTAGGTGGGGGGAATTTCATTGCAAGATATAACCTTCTTCCATATGAAGATGCATTCATCAGCCCTAAACGTTGAGGGGTTTCGATAAGTAACTCTCATGTTCTTGTTTAACACCTGTTTTAAACCAAATGGCCATACAACAGTGTGGCCAATATATTTAATAACCTGAGATAAATGATCCTTACTTTTCAGGGGAAGAAGAGCTGCTGTTTCTATATGTTTGCTTCTTCACACTCCTATCTCTACCATTAAATTACTACCAAGCACATTTTTACATATCCGCTTGTGTCTTCTTATTTAATTTACACATGACAAGTACAGATGGCCCAAACTACCATTTTGATAGATGGCAGCCTGGATGAATAGAAAAACAAGATAAAGTGATGGATCGGAACTTGCAGTGGCTGACACAGGCCATAAATAATAGATATGATGACATCTCCACAGTCACTTTGCTTATTATTTTCTCATTTTCACTCGGTTTATTTATTCCTAAAATATTTAACATTTGTCTATATTTATCTTCTACAATATTTATGTACTCTGTCTGCTCTATCTAGTATCTGTCTATCGATCTATCTGTCTATCTAGTATCTATCTATCTGTTTATCTATCTCCTATCTATCTATCTATCTATCTATCTATCTATCTATCTATCTATCAATCTATCTGTTTATCTATTTATCTATCTATCTACATTTGCATTTCTCAGGTCATTGTCAGAGTCAAATTTGATTAATTATAGGCATATCCTAATTTTCAAAATTGTTGGACATAAGGCTTCCATAGCAGACACATTACAAAGGTAACCCCTTCTACTAGTGAGAGTGGGAATAAAGAAGAGCTCAAAAGAGATTTTTCCTATTCCATTCCTCTTTTCACATATCAGTGTTAGAAAATGTCAGCCTGGTAATCTAACAAACCTAATAAAAGTTGTGGTGGTAAACCACTGGGAGAAGGGCAACATTTTGCAGGATACCATATACAGAAAACAAAAAAACTACAGAAATGAGTAGTAGTAAAGTTGGTTAAACTTTAGAAGAGCAGTCCCTTATCGGAGGGAGCGGATCTCCCTCCGGTGTACAAAAAAAAATATGAAAAACAGCTGCTAATTAGTTTTTTATTAGTACCAACTCATAAAAAAATTAAAGAAAAAATGAGCAGTGTGTCACATGTCCCCCAGAATGGTACAGATGGAAACATCAACTTGTCTTACTAAAATATTTTGGCCCCGCAAAAAAGGGCTCCAAAAATCATGACTAAGGCCTGTGGTTGAGTCAGGTGACGCACTGTGGCCACATATGGGGGATTTCTAGAAACACAGGAATAAGGGGAATAAATAGTGAGTTTCATTTCTCAGTGTTTTGCTTTGTTAGAGGAAAAACATTGATTAAAACATATCTGCAAAAAAAAAAAAATTCTCCTCCAACCTGCTGAAATTTCTATGAAACATCTAAAGGGTTAATAAACTTATGTTACTTTGAATACTTTGAGGGGTGCAGTTTTTACAGTGGAGAGATTTATGGGGTAGCTAACATACAGACCCCACAAATCCACTTCAGAACTGAAGTGGAATTAGAATTTGAAATTTTCCTGAAAATTTTAAAAATTGCTGCAAAATTTTGAAGCCCTCTAACATCCTAACAAGTAAAAAGAAGTTCGCAAAATTACGTCACCATAAAGTAGACATGTTGTAGATGTTGCAGTAAAAACTAGTTCATGTGGCATGACCATTTTTCTTAGAACAAGAGAATATTGAATATAAAGAAACACACATTTTTGGCGCAAATGTTGTGGGGTTTTTTTACGAAAAACTACTGAGTGTATCAACAAACATAACACATACCACAAACATAAAGAGGAATATGCCACGAAAAAACAATCTCAGAATAACTGCGATAATTAAAAGCATCGCAAAGTTATTACTACATAAAGAGAGACAAGTTAGATTTGAAAAATAGGCCCCGGGCATTAAGGCCAAAACAGGCTGCAGAGCCAAGGGGTTAAAGGGGTATCCCTGTGTCTTCAGCAGAAAGCTCAGAACTGGGGGTGGGAGACAGAAAAGGTAATGACATGTACGGAATATTTTTAAATCAACTGGTGTCAAAAAGTTATATACATTTGTTAATCTCTTTTATTCAAAAAATCTTAAGCCTTCCAGTACTTATCAACTACTGTATGTGCTGCAGAAAGTGAAGTTTTCCTTCAAGTCTGACACAGTGCTCTCTTCTGCCACCTCTGTTCGCAACAGGAACTGTCCAAAACAGGGGAGGTTTTCTATAGGGGTTTGCTACTAGTCTGGGCAGTTCCTGTCCAGAGCACTGTGTTAGATGGAAAGAAAACACCACTTCCTGCAGGACATACAGCAGCTGATAAGTACTAGAAGGCTTGCAATCTTTAATAGAAGTAACTTATCTATATAACTTTCTGCCACCAGTCAAATAGATTTTTTTCCATAGTACCCCTTTAAGGCGATCATGCACTTCAGTAGCTGCTGGTCAACAGCTTTCTCTCCCATTCCCCTCATAAACATTAATGTTTGACTAAGACAAGTAAGCAAGGGTTCTCAATAGAGAGGTGAGGAATAGGCTGCTACCAGAGCTCTCTGGAAATGGCTTATTTACAGTGAACAGTTGAAATTGAATATGCCAAAATATTTTTCCCCTTTAACATCATCTGTGGGTGGAAAGTTAGGAGCTCCCCATACACATTGAAGACGTGCAATCTTGATTACTGGAGATCCACGCCAGGGATGACAAACTTGGAAGGAAAAAAGAACTTTATTTTGGCTATGTAATTTAAGCTTGATCTGACTTCTTCCTGAGGCATATTACACAACAGTATAAAAACCCAACTCACTCACTCACTCACCCAAACCCAACTAAACTTACATGCATATGCAAAAACACAGGACAACACATTACCATAACTAGTTGATACTAAGAAATAAATAGTATAAAATGAATAAAACAAAGAATTATAATTAAAATACATAATTATAATAAAAAAGGTAAATTGTATTTTCAATCACTTTGTCTAACCTTGCTGGCCCCTATGTAATCCACCTAAAAATACAAATATACATTAGACGATAAGCTGATTCTGCAATAATCAGCCTTTAGGCCAGGGATAGGAAACCTGCCCTCCAACTTTTGCAAAAACTTTAATTCCCATGATGTCTGGAAGCTTTAGGTTTGGCTGTCCGGGCATGATGGGAATTGTTGTTTTGCAGCAGCTGAAAGGCTGAAGTTCCCAATCCCTGCTTAAGGCCCACCATTTATGCAGACTAGATACACTCACACTTAAATATTTATTTTAAACACAACATATTGATAAGGTTTAGAAGGCTATTAGTAGCATGTAATTGATTCCACTCATGGGGACCCATTAGTGTGTACCGGACTCGGGAAAGTCATGAAACAACAAGAACCAACATGCACCCGGAAAAAAAGATAGGAGTTTCTTTGATCGCTTTTCCCGATATGTAATGGGGCCAAAGAAAGGACACAACAATGACCATCTGTCTTTTTGTGTTTAGTCTCTGAATTACTACTCAAGAAAAAATATCAGTTGCCCCATTAAGTGAGTGGAATACAACCAGAAGCTGGCTTTCTAGAGTTTCATAGGTTCAGGCTGAAGAGTCATAGGGTCATAGGCATGAAGACTAATGTAATGGAAGCATTTATTGGTTTTCATTAATAGATGTAGAACGTACTCTTCACCATCCCCTTCCGAGCTGCCCTGGTCATTCAGTTGAAAATAGTAATTTAGTCTGAGGATTAAATGTGCTCTGTTGCCAAATTGTATCTTCTCAGGAACTTGGCTTGGCTTTTTCAGTTTAGAAACTTGGCTTTTTCAGTTTAGAAAGGTTTATAAAGTACTGTACACGTTCATTGAATGCAGAGGAATCATGCTAAGTAGTGATGAATTTTATATTGACAGTGTTTCTATAACTGAAAGGGAACCTGTCATGTTGAATAAGCAGTCTGGGATGCTTCCATCAAGTTATAGAGCAGGCGAAGCTGAGCAGAATTATATATAGTGTGTGGGATATTATAAGTATAACTTATTTATTCTCTGCTTATTCTTACTTTAAGAATCCAGTGGGCAGTCCATGGTATCAGCTATTGTTCTCTGCATGCTTATACAAGGAAGGCTGTGAATCACCGATGGGACCACCCACTGGACTCCCAACCCAGAATGAGCAGAGGTGTCAATAAGCAAATAACAATGTATACAAAATCAGGGAATTCCTATACAATGTTTATATGCCATTTTAGTTTTTTTTTCTGTTGCTTAACTCTATAACTCATAATTCTATGTTTATTTCTCTTTTTGTAGCATTCTTTAATGTATTTTGAGGATCGACATCCTCTCTGTATTCATTGAGTTTAATACAACAGGATAATGCATATCACCACCATTATGTGTGTGGTTTCCTGCTACATACACCACTCCTGAGGGTGCAGTAATATAGAGGTGTGATCAGAGCACTTTATTTTATAATGCCTTATTGTGTTTGAGAAAATACCTAGATCAAGGCTGGTCTAGTTTGGTCTCGATATTTATGAAAGAGAGAGAGGAAACTGCTTAAGAGGGAAACAAGATGGCTTTATATTGGTAAAAAATTGCTGTTACCTAAGAGAGAAAAATGCCACCCAAAGCAGAAAGAGACAGGGTTATAAATAAAAGACCTACTACACGTGAGTTATCCAGCCCAGTCCAGCAGTAAGGAGGAATACAGCCTACAGGCGTGGGAACACGATAAAGAAAGTATACTTACCTATTATTGTGCCCCTGTAGCACTGCCTGACCGATACCATACAGACGCCAGTCACATACCCTGCTGATGATTACCTGTTCTTCCAATCTGTGACTGGGACGGGACGTTGCTGCAGTCACTGACTAACCAAGCAGGCAATCCATCAGCATGTCCTTGACTTTCCTGCAGCAGGACCCAGGGCTGTGATGTAGGAGGAAGACAGACAAAAATTATATTATGCAGCAGTCTTTATTATGCTTACACCACCTCCCCCCCCACCACGCCCGCCTTCCTGCTTTTTTTTTTTTATTTCATGGGAGTTCCTCTTGAAAGTGAATCTGTCAATAGATGTATGATGCCTTAAATGAATGTAGCATAAACTAGTGACAGAAGTGCTGAACAGATCTGTGTGTTATTAACATCATTCTGTTCAGCCATTCTCCTAATATGCAGGAGAATAGGATTGTTGCCACACCCTCAACCTGCCCTCCAGCAGCTGATTGACAGTTGACTGCCTATACACAGCATGGATAGATAGCTGCCAATCAGCAGCTGGTGGGTGGAGTTTTCTGCTTCTCATGAATACTGAGGACTACTGGGCTCACACAAATAATGGGGAGGACTACTTATTGTCCATGGTATTCATGTGGATATCTCTAAATCAGTTGCACAGAACAATGTAAGTGATACATCATTCTATCTGATAGTATACATCATTACTATCTGGTAGTGTCAACTCTGATAGGTGGAGAAAGTCTGAAGGTGGGGCAATTGTTTCCCTTTCACATGTGTCTGACCCTTATCAGGTCTTCAGAAATCAGATATCTATCTATCTATCTATCTATTTAACTCATGACTGGTGGTTGTATATATCACACATGACTGGTGGTGTTATAGAAGGTTTCAACAGCAAGACAATGAAGTGTTTTTTTTCCAACAACAGATGTTAAAAAGAATCTGTCAGTAGGTTTAGGCTGTCCTATCTAAGGGTAACATAACATAGTGTGAGAGAAGCTGAACAGAATGATATATCACTTACATTGTTCTGTGCAGCTGATTTAGAGATATCCACCTGAATAACATGGACAATAAGTAGTCCTCCCCATTATGTGTGTGAGCCCAGTAGTCCTCAGTATTCATGAGAAGCAGAAAACTCCGCTCACCAGCTGCTGATTGGCAGTTATCTATCCATGCTGTGTATAGGCAGTCAACTGTCAATCAGCTGATGGAGGGCAGGTGGAGGGTGTGGCAAGAATCCTATTCTCCTGCATATTAGTAGAACGGCTGAACAGAATGATGTTAATAACACACAGATCTGTTCAGCACTTCTGTCACTAGTTTATGCTACATTCATTTAAGGCATCATACATCTTTTGACAGATTGACTTTCAAGAGGTACTCCAATGAATTAAAAAGAAAAGTAGGAAGGCGGGGGGGGGGGGGGGGGAGGTGGTGTAAGCATAATAAAGACTGCTGCATAATATAATTTTTGTCCTTCTTCCTCCTACATCACAGCCCTGGGTCCTGCTGCAGGAAAGTCAAGGACATGCTGATGGATTGCCTGCTTGGTCAGTCAGTGACTGCAGCAACGTCCCGTCCCAGTCACAGATTGGAAGAACAGGTAATCATCAGCAGGGTATGTGACTGGCGTCTGTATGGTATCGGTCAGGCAGTGCTACAGGGGCACAATAAAAGGTAAGTATACTTTCTTTATCGTGTTCCCACGCCTGTAGGCTGTATTCCTCCTTACTGCTGGCCTGGGCTGGATAACTCACGTGTTGTAGGTCTTTCTCTCTTAGGTAACAGCAATTTTTTACCAATATAAAGCCATCTTGCCATGTCAATATAAAGCTACATGTGCCATGTCTTGCCTTTGGGTACCCTTAAAGCATACAGTACAATGTGGTTAGTCAAGGTATCACAAGTAAAATTATAAAAATTGAGTTCTGTTATGTTACATATTGCACTGAAAGGCATCCTAGGTACTTTTACAGTCCAACCCTGGGAAATTACACAGCATTCATCTTTGCTATCATGTACAAAGCTTTAAAAATAACAGAAATGCCATCTTCTTGTGCTTAAGAAGTTTCTTTGAATGTTTACGCCCTCTCTATACTGACATTTTTTACACTTAATTATTGCTAGCATATTTTGCGAATGCAAAACCTATGATTTTAAATCAAGCAACTGCACAGAAATGATGAACGACCCAATAATACGTTCATCAACAATCTGAAATCATTCTCCATAAAGTCTAATTAAACTGATTTTTCTTCCACCAAACAAATAAAATCAATCTGAGAACTGACAAAGACTCGGAAAAGCAAAAATCTTTAAAACTCCTAAATAAAATAAAAAATGCACGATGCAGCCTGGCGTGATCCAGCATGAAATCAATTCACTTCTCCTTAATTCCCACACTGCCAGCGGGCCTTGGTGTGTAGCACAATGGATACTGGGGATTAAAATAAAAATGCTAAGCTTCCAGGACCAAAGTGTTAATAGCCCCCATCCATGGGCAAGGAGAAATTGGATAGATTTTAGGTTCTCACTAAATACAACTTTGTAAATCCCAAACTGAAGCAGAAAAGGGCATCAATCTTACATTTTCCGAGTCAAAAGTCAGGTGAAAGAAGAGAGCTGAGTACCACCAGTTATTCTTCATTTCTGGATCTTTAAGGCTGTCCTGTGTATCTGTCAACCCAATGAAGCATGTCACATATCCTACACTGTAGAAACTGGCAAGTATAGATGTCAGCGACAAATTGTAGGAGTAGTGGGAATTTAGTAAAAAAGAGCCAAGAATTGGAGGGGATAACCTATATGAATATTCTCCTACAGTACCCAAAAGTGTTTATTCAAAAAGGATGGGATTATTATAATAACATTATAATAGTTGTTTTATTCGTGTGAATAGGAAGTAGAATCATAGCTACATCAGGTATATTCATCATAATGCTCATTTTATTATACATACCAGTAGTATAAGGCTATGTTCACACTATGTTTAACAGTGTCCGTTGTATAACAACGAATGCTGTTAAACTGTCAGACGCCGTGTTGCAATTAGGACGTTCTTGCAGCTGATACCTCTGTATTGGCTGCAGGAACATTCTTTTTTTAATATTGACTTGTGGGCACCATTGAGTGTGCCCGCAAATCAATTAACCATTCACCGCAATTCAAAGTGCGGCTGCCGGCCGACTTTACATTGTGTGAACAGCTATTAGGCATGTACGACAGCTAATAGGCATGTACATTATTTTAACGCCCGTTCTGAAGAACGGGCATTAAAATAACAATATGTGAATACAGTGGATGGCATTGCACTACAATGGAATGCCACTTCTGCAGTAAAAAATGGACGCTGATTCCATTGCAATTAGCATCCTCTCTTTACATAAAAAAACATAGTGTGAACATAGCCTTAGGGTATGTTTGTACAGGCAAAAAAAAGTTCCAAACAAGCTTTAAAATGCCTCCAAAAAGCCCCATAAATACCTAAAAAATGTCCATTAACTTCAGTGGGGAATGCTCAAAACAGCATGAAAACTGTGCTGGAAAAAAAGAAAATGTTACATTTTCAGAATAGATCTTCTGGGCAGATTACATTGAAATCAATAAGAATATTCACTTATAGTTGTTATAATCTTGTACATAGGGGGCAGTATTATACAGCAGGAGTTACATTCATGTTTGGTATACAATTGTCTCATAACCTAAGCTTATTTTTTATGATCTGACTCCTGAAGTCCTAAGGTCCTTGGAAAATGCTTAATGTCTTGGCTGGGAATAATTTTGACCACTTGGCCTTATAAGTCTTTACATCTGGAATTATTAGCCGTGACATGTAGCTCAGGGCTATGAAAATCCTTCAGGGGAATGTATTTTCTCTCTGTGGTCCTCGGTGATACTGGGTCATATTTCTTCAGTGGACAGATTGTGAACTGGGACAAAATGACTTGCTCAAATCTGATTAAACCTCCGTAGTAATGGGATATTGCATTACTTGCTCCAGGAAGATATTTTGTTTCTGTCAACCTTTCTGCTTAAGAGTACTACAATAAAATATTGCTGGCATACCTTTTCTGCAGTGGTCACACATTTATTTGTGAATATACTGATCTGCCATGTTATTCTTTTGGCCAACACTTTTCGAGCATTATGATTATTTTTGCAATTCCATGTGAAAATAAAATGTTACAAATTTCTGCAAGAATTTTCTCAACAAGTTAACCATATAAAATTGCATAAAAATGATGGGTGTTGAGGGATTTCTAAGGGTCTTTCAGAGATACTAAAGGAAGTTAATATAAAATAAGGTAAGATTGGATGGATAGATAGATAGATAGATAGATAGATAGATAGATAGATTGTCATGAATGTGCCTGGGATGAACTCCGTGCGCCCCTCAGCTCGTGCTGCGCGGCTGAGATGGCGCTGATATTCAGTGTTTTGTATGTCTTGTGCAGTAATCTGAACCCTGTCTGAACACTGGCCTATTTCTAGTATTGTGTTCAGCCCCACCCGTCTGCTTTGTGCTCTGGCTATTTAGGAGTTACACTGCTGCCAGTTCTGATCCGCAGGTGATTCTGTTTGGAACCAGGAGCCTTGTCCAATAGGGGGCTGGAACTGTCTCCTTGTTCCCTATAAGTGTTTGGCTGAGGCTCATTCTAGTGCCGGATATTGAGCTTGTCTCAGCCTGGTTCTGTTTCTCTTGCTCTGTTTATTCTGACTCTTTTGCTTTGTATTTCTGACCATCCCAGCTTGCTGCCTGCCCCTGACCATATTGCCTGTTTATAGACCTTGCTTCTTGGATTGTGTTTTTGTACTGCGCTGCCCGATTGTTGTGACCCGGACTGTCGACTATTCTTTATTGTGTTTTGTCTGTCTGTCTGGTCTTTGTGTCCCACCAAGCCAGTACAGGGACTGCCGCCCAGTTGCTGCCCTAGGGTTTAGCCTAGGGGGGCAAGTAGGTAGAGTCAGTGGGCGGGGCTAAGCTTAGGGTCTACTGTCTTGTCTTTTCCTGCTGTCCGGTTCCTGACAGAATATCCGGCCCAATATATATACTGCCCCCCTCTGGTGCCATGATTACTGTGGAAGATCTTGCTGCCCGGGTGGAGGGGGTGTCAGGCCTGGTGGTCAAACTGGCAAACCAGATCACCCAGTTAATGGATTCTAACCTGGTGGCTAAGATGGAGGCTTTGTCTTGCCTGGTTGAAGACCTAGCTAAACAGGTTCAAGTTTTGTCCGTCAACCAGAATAATGCTGTGGTAGCGCCCCCAGTGGTGGAAAGGCCTAGAAAACCGGTCATGTTGCTCCCTGATAGATTTTCTGGCGATATGGAGAAATTTGAGTCTTTTAGGGGTGCTTGTATGTTGTTTTTTCGGATCAATCACTTCCCTTCTGAGCAGGAGAAGGTCGGTATTGTGGTCTCACTGCTTCAGGGAGATCCTCAGGCTTGGGCTCTCAAAATCCCTCCTGAGGCGGAGGAATGGAGTAGCTTGGAGAAATTCTTTTTGTCCCTGGGTACTATATATGCTCAACCGGATCACATGGCATTGGCAGATAATAATTTACTCTCTCTGCGTCAGGGTAAGCGACCAGCAGAGGAATATTGTTCTGAATTTAGAAAATTTTGTGTGGTGACTACTTGGTGTGAACCGGCTTTAAAGGCTTTCTTTAAGCAAGGATTGGCAGAGGGCATTAAGGATGCCTGGGTAGGTCACCCAGATCCTCCAACCCTTAAAGAGACCATGGCCTTGGCCATTAGTATTGACCGCAGACTACGTGACAAAAAGAGGGCGAAAGCTAACGCTGACCTCTTCCAATCTTCCACTTCTCCTGTTCAAAAACCCTTCCTCCCCCCTGTTGTCTCAGAGGAGGAACCTATGCAGCTGGGAGTACTGAACATCAGGACAAGACAAGAGTTTCGGAGACATAATGGCCTGTGCTTTTACTGCGGGAACAGTGGTCACTACATCAGCCATTGCCCCATACGTCCCCGGCGATCAGAACATCATCAGCGTCCAGGTGACTCCCCGGAAGGTCATCTGTGCGCACAGGTAACCATTGGTGAAATGGGCATACATTGTTCCTGTGATAAACCTGCCATACCTGTATCTGATGCTAATGTAAATTGTGGTGATGATAACTCGGTCTGTAACTCATCTGTCTGTAACCCCGAGTCCTCCGCTGACGAGTGGGAGACGGATAGCGACATTGATAGTGACATTCAAACCTGTGTGGTGAAAGGTCATTTTCCGCCTACTCCTGATTTGAGTGAGGGTCCGGTGGCCGCATAAAAGGGGGGGTACTGTCATGAATGTGCCTAGGATGAACTCCGTGCGCCCCTCAGCTCGTGCTGCGCGGCTGAGATGGCGCTGATATTCAGTGTTTTGTATGTCTTGTGCAGTAATCTGAAACCTGTCTGAACACTGGCCTATTTCTAGTATTGTGTTCAGCCCCACCCCTCTGCTTTGTGCTCTGGCTATTTAGGAGTTACACTGCTGCCAGTTCTGATCCGCAGGTGATTCTGTTTGGAACCAGAAGCCTTGTCCAATAGGGGGCTGGAACTGTCTCCTTGTTCCCTATAAGTGTTTGGCTGAGGCTCATTCTAGTGCCGGATATAGAGCTTGTCTCTGCCTGGTTCTGTTTCTCTTGCTCTGTTTATTCTGACTCTTTTGCTTTGTATTTCTGACTATCCCTGCTTGCTGCCTGCCCCTGACCATATTGCCTGTTTATAGACCTTGCTTCTTGGATTGTGTTTTTGTACTGCGCTGCCCGATTGTTGTGACCCGGACTGTCGACTATTCTTTATTGTGTTTTGTCTGTCTGTCTGGTCTTTGTGTCCCACCAAGCCAGTACAGGGACCGCCGCCCAGTTGCTGCCCTAGGGTTTAGCCTAGGGGGGCAAGTAGGTAGAGTCAGTGGGCGGGGCTGAGCTTAGGGCTCACTGTCTTGTCTTTTCCTGCTGTCCGGTTCCTGACATAGATAGATATTTTATATGCTGTGATTTTTTTATTACCTTTATTAAATGTCATCCATTTTATTACCAAATTTTAATACAGGGGCAGACCTGCAAAGTTTTTGGGTCCATAATCTGGCACAAGTAACATCCTCACATCAGCATGTGCAAGTGATAAAATGGCACATGTCCATCAAGTTTAACCAAGGAAGGGGACGAATTAGGGAAAGGGGTACGGACAACTGGGTAAATTCTAAGTTTCTACATATGCATTAATTTATACATTGATATATACCGTGTTTTCCCAAACATGACACGCCCTCCTAAAGTAAGACACCCCAACTACCCTACCAACTAGCCTAAAGTAAGGCATCCCCCTGAAAATAAGGCACCCCCTTCTCTAAACTAGGGTACCCTCCGAAAATAAGGCTGCCCGTTGCCACCTGCCACCACCCAGGACTCACCTAATCCCCTTGTGGAGCTTTACAGCCAGCTCAGTAGGCAGCTTGGTCCATGGCCCCTACGTCATCCACACATCCCACGTCCAAACGCACACTGCCGCACATCCTATCAGCACATCCCGATGCACGCTACCGGCCGTCCCACTGCTGATGTGCTTCTGCAAGGATGTGAGTATTCCGGGGAGGTCGGGGGGAGACTTCCCCAGCCGAAGGGAGATAAATAAGACTTTATTTATCTCCCTTCGGCTGGGGGAGAGAAATAATACATGCTCCAAAAATAAGACAAAGAGCCTGTTTTTGAGCAAAAGTTTATAGAATTCACTGTCTTATTTTTGGGGAAACACAGTATTACTTGCAAGGATGCTTGATGTCCCTTGAGGTGTCTACAGGGTATACAGGGGGCCTTGTAAATTACAGCCCGCTGGCACTACCTGCTGATACTTTAGTCCACCCTTATATACATTTCCTCTCCTTTAACAATTTTTAATCCTCTAGTCCTCCCTATCATCAAATCAGATGTGTTTTAACTTGAGATCAGGATGTAGGACATCAGGAATGGACTTTAGGATCTTATGATATTCGGACCTGTCACCTTCAGATAAATGTCTCCAGAGTTAAAGGAAATGTTTATCTCTGTCCTCTAACCTTCCATGCACAGCTTACCAGCCGGGGTTTGTTTCCAATGGGACCAATGGCTGTGAAAAATCTATAATTAGATCTCAGTAATATACACTGCATTTGGAAAAGGGTGTAAAGCGGATTATAAAAATGTTGTTGCAAGCTTTCAAGTGGTGCATTTAACCCTGCTGGCACTACTGGGACCTGCTCCTATGACATCTTTGAAAGGTTTGTTTTTAACATTCCAAATTAGCTTCCTGGGGATGCTGTGATGGGCAGGAAGAGGAAATATGGAGGTCACAAGCAACAGAGATACGAAGCTTAAGATAAATGGTCCTATTCTTATACTGTACCCCACACCTTCATTACTGCACTATACACAAGGCTGTCTCATACATTTCTAATTCACTGAAAGCAAAATATGTGCAGGATGATATTCTTGTTTCCATAAATTTCGATGGCGTCCTCTACATTTTTCTGTTTTCCTGTTATAGACTGCCATTGGGACACACTATGAAAAGTTTTTTCACCAGGTGTAAGTTTTTATTTCTGCTGAAAATTATATGGATAGAATGCATGTAACTTTTATGCTTATTTTGCTCTGGTGGTTGGAATAATACAATACAAATGTTAGGATGTATACATGCTTTCATTCAGGGTTCTAGTTAATAAACTGAATTGGTGAAATTTTTTTTTAATCCGCTAGCAACTTCTGTTTTCTTAACTTACAGTGCTTGTCTGGGGAGTAGAAGACGTCAAAGCACCCTGTGCTCAGTTCCTGAGACTCCACGTCTCAAAAGTATCCCTTCCAGTTGCGATCATCGCATGTACTCGATGTTGTGAAGACACTAAAGGCACTGTACAGCTATTGGACATCAAGCAAAACCTACCCGCATGCAACTTAGTTTCACCTCTCCACCCATATCTTGGAAAGGAAAGTGAAAAAATGTCAGCTTTAGCTGCCCTCTGCTCCCCAGACAACCCCTTTAAGGGGGTCACACACGAGAGATGTCCATTTAGCAGACAACTATTCCTTTTGACCCCCTATGAAAATGATTGATTCGGCAGTGTTTGAAGTTGTTCTCAATAGGGAATAAGCTACTTCTAGACACCTCTAGCAGTGGCTATTCTCTTATAAGGAAAAAGGACTGGGTATATTAAATTCCATGGGAAAAGTTAGGACACCGCCATACAAATTGGCAGGTTCAGCTGATATTCATAAAATTTTTATGGGTGTCTTAAGGTTTATAACACACGGATTAGGATTAGGATTCAACCAAACTGAATATAAATGGGTTCCGTATCAATTGTACAGTTTGTCTCTTATGGGGCTGAGTCCGTTCATGAAACAAAGTAGCCACCTCGGTAGATGACATTGCTCCAGATAAGCTGCATTGCCTGTAGACTCTGCAGTGCTGGGAACAGATAGCGATGTGCTCCTAATGTGTAAACACATATCATAAATATTAATTATAATCATTTATCAGCGAGAAGCGTAACCTTTCTGCTGGCAGATTAGAAGAGCGGATGATAAGAGATCTCATGGAAACCTTGAAAGCTAAGGAATAAAAATGTTCTTGTCATTCTGTAATGTTAATAGAAGAGAAAAGTAACTACATGTAGCAGCTTTTCCTGTTCAGCACTGGTTTTAGATGAAGTGTGGCCCTGGCACATTAAATTGGGGCCCCAAATGCTGAAATATTTTTACCAACAACACAGTTGCTTTTTGTCAGGTCAGACATTGGTGTGTAGAGCACTTTTCTGCTGATCTCAAGTGCCTGCAGGGGAACAGTGAGGGTCTCAAAAGTCCCACCACACAAAAATAATTAGGTACAGTATATACATATACAATTAGTAACTTCACAACTCATGCGGTGCATGCCGAATTGCCATAGTGCAACTGCAATACCTGTATTTAAGTACCCGGAGTTGACTTCAGTCCTATCCTGGCAGTTTAACCATTTTTGTTTTGTAATTCAAACATGCAGAAAATGAACACATGTCAAGGGCTCGAAACAAAGACTAATAATACCACCACACAGTGACCATATAGTGGTAAACACCATTAAAGGGTTTTTCCAGCTTGGAGGTTAGTATTAAAAATGCTCAGGCATGTGAGGAGGGGAGAGGAGAAACTATACATACCTTACTCCCCGCCCCACCACAAGCTTGTGATGGAGCCCTTCTCCTTGTTCAGAAAGATGGTTCTACACTGACACTGGCCTCTCAGTGTCAGTGTATGACCATTTCTCTGAGGTCACTTAAACGTAGGGAGATGGTACACTCTATGTCTATGTTCACACATCACTTTTTTTAATTAAAGAACGGATGCTGATTGCAATGGCATTAGCGTCTGTTCTTTACTGCAGGGTCGGCATTGCATTGAAGTCAATGCAAAAAAAAAAAACGTTCCTGCAGCCAAAACAGAGGAATCGGCTGCAGGAATGGGTAAATGCCACCCCATCGCGAAACCTAGCCCACTCACCCACCCCTGCTGATCTTACACATTAGGAAACCCACCAAGACAATCTAACCGCTTGCCTGATCACCCCCTCGCGCACCCCGTCCACCCGAGTCCTTGGTATTCACCAAAGGGGGTGGTGAGAGCTGCCAGGTGTCGTCACAGACCTAGCCCAGTGCGATATGGGGAAGGTGACAGCAAAAGGTTATGCCGCTCCCTCCAGGACTACAGAATCTGCCACCTGAGGCACAATCCTCATTTCGCTTAATGACAGAAGCGACCCTATATCTATGTTTATTTGGATTATATGATATATTAAGAAAAAAACTAGAAACGTCTCTACTGGTAATGATTTCCAAGCTGTGATTGTATTAATAACTTGTTTCCTGTTGGTAATTCTGACCATGGGATAGTTAGTCACCAAATCTATTATATGTTTTAGAGAATTCATGAGGGCTGTATTAGACCTATTTCTTGCTCAGTAATAGTGCAGGGAGGGCTTCGCAAACAATTGCCAGATCTTTTGTAGAGATGAGCGAACTTTCCAAAAGTTCATTCCGACCGGACTTCCGGATTTTTTTGAAAAGTACGGTTCAACCGAATTTTGGATTTCTTCGGATTTTATAGTTTAAAGCATCTATATGATATGGGGGTAGTGTATTTGGTTGAATTTAGGGCTCTACATGTCAGTAAAATCATTATCTTTTCAATATCTCAAAGTCAATAAAACTACTCTTATGCACTTTATGGTTTACCACGGACGGCATTCATTCATGTAACTCCGTACTCCTAATGGTTACGGCCCAGTTATAGACTGCCGCTATTGATCACCTGCGCCCGTTTGTGAGAGGACAATTTGCTATCTGCTGGGTCCTGGCAGTGAACTACCCTTTTGTTCGCTCCTCTTAAAGCAATACTGACGTCATACAGGGGGTGGGCTAGTGCAACATCCCTGCTGATTGGATGTGTTGCGGGCATCATGGGAAAGCACTTTTCCCATCCAGAACACTTCCTGCTTTCTAAAATGGTGGCTGCTATTTTAGAAAGCAAGAAAAAAAAATTTGGAGCAGACTTCCAAACAGATCTCTAATCTTTTGTGTGGCCCTTTGCTATCAGACATTGAAACAAGACTTCCAGCTTTGTACATAGTAAACTTCTTGGCACCACAGCTGTCCAGAAAAGCTAACCAGCAAGGGTATTGTGTGTTGGCACTTCATTGATCAGCTATTGATGGTCTATTCTCTGAGTAGGCCATCAAAGGGATTTCCTTAGGAACCTCCTTTTATTTTAAGGGGCTATCCCATGTATTGTATATGTATTTCAATAGAATGTATGAAAATAAATATTTTATCCATACTATTTAATAAAAAAAAATGTTTCTGTTATGAGATATGTTAAATTGATGTCAGTGGTAGAGTTGTCTGTTGTTGTTCTGGACCCCCAATTCTGTTCCACGAGCCTGTATATGTTAAAGTGAACCTGTCATGACGCCCCCAGAAGTTTGGGTCTCCTTGGATACCAACTTGGCTCACATTTGATCCAAGGTACACTGCCTTGTTCACATGACTTTTTTTTCTGTCCTTTTTGTTTTGCTCTTAAAATCACGTCCATCATTTCGCATTTTTTTGCTGCCCAATATTACAATGACGGCCATTGGTACATTATTCTAGTTCAGGCCCTTTTGGGTGTGGTTCTTTTTTGAAGGTCCGTTGAATTAAGTAGTAAAAAAAGACAGTGAAAAAAAAACTGAGTGTGAACAACTATAAATAACATCTTGTTTGAAAAATAACGCGTGCAAGTAATTGTCATGATCATTATTTTGACGTCTGTGCAAACAACATCTCTTATTTAATATGCTATGTGTATTGGCCGACTGTCACTCCATTGACTTCAATGCATTTTATTGACTTCAATTATAATTCAGTAATAATTCAATAAAAGCAGGCTCCTTTTCTCTTTTTTTACACTGTGTAAACATTGAATAAGAGAGAGAAAATAGTATTAGAGAGAAATTCATAGAAATATCTCTCTCCGATAGAGAGCTGCAGAGAGGTAAATAAATAAACTAAACATTTCAGAGATTTATATTTTTGCCTTTTAGTGGGATAACCTCATATTCCAAAACAATTGGTTTAGATATTTGCTACTGAAATCAGAATGCTGTGATTTTTATATATGGTTCAAAATAACTGAATAATAATCATTAATGGCTAGGTTTAGGGGAATTTCAGTACCACTAGAGCTACATGCATCTCCAGGGCTTGAGCAGCCCTGCAGTTCCCAACACAGCCTCTGGTGGCAGCAGAGGGACTGTGTCACCCAATCACTTCTGCCACTCAGCGTAAAATTGTTTTATAACTTAAAGAAATGTAATATATATAAATATGTATGAGCCAGAGTACCACTTGAAGTACTTTTATATTCCATATCTGATGAAAAGACCTATGTAGCTTGCTGTTTAACAAATTGCATTTTATTTTAGTAAACTATAACCGCAAGACTATTCTTTTGTTTTTCTAATTAAGAACAATAGGATTTTTTTCCCCTACTAGTTAACATAGTACTATACGTTTGGTATTATCTAGTAATGAAAGAACCAACCTGGAAAACACCACCTAGGGATCAAAAAACAACTTGAGATATTTCCCTGGAAACAGAAGAGGGGGCTGCTGTGTTTACACTAATTGCCCAGGAAATGTCATTGTGTGCGGAATACTTTATCCAGCAGTAAGAACGATACATTATTTATCCAATTATCCAAGTTTTGTCTTATTATTAATGCTTTCTTAGAATATATAGAATTAAACAGCATGATGGCTTTACTCACATTTTAGAACGACGCCCACCAATTTTCCAATAACCTCCCATTAGGTGTTTTGTTTTCCAACAGAAAATATTGAGACGTGAGGATATTTCTTAAATTTCACTGGCCGGACTGCAGTGGAAGCATTTTGTCATTTTATATCTCAGAGTTTTATTGATCTACAGACCCCTAAACGCTTGCCTTCAACTTTGTTCTACAGTGTATCGACTGATTAAATCCATGGTTTAATGATTGGAAACACTGGATGAGAAATCTCTTTTATGGTTTAGCCAGGGCTTATAGTCTCATTGCTCTTGAGAAAAGAATACTACCTTTTAAGCTTCAAATATTTATGAAGTGATCAGATAAAAGCAGCAGGGAAGAGAATATAACTCTGTGTTTAAAAGTAATGACAATTTTCTACCTGTTAAACATGAGATAGTATGCTGAAAATCTGAACCCTCACCTTAAGTAGCATCAAAGAAGATAAGCAATTCTTCATTTCAACATGCTGATTTCTCATTGACCTATTAAAAAAATCATCAGCTTTCTTCCAAATTGTTTATATTTGAGATTTATGGCTCCTATTAGAAAACTAAGACTATTCTTTTTATTTATACAGTATTTGTTTATAAGATAGTGTTACATTGCTTATTATGGCTATTATGGATCATGCTTACTAACAGGGGTGGACTGGCCAGGCATTAAGGCATTAAAGGACAACTCCCATGAAAAACTTTTTCCCAGTAATTGAAGCACATTACAAAGTTATATAACTCTGTAATATACTTCAATCACCTGTCTGTCCTCCTTCCCTGTCTTTTCCCCCCTCCACCCCCCACCAGGAAGTGTAAGAAACTCCTTCATACCTAATTACTGTCGTCACCAGGCTGCTCTCTCAGCTCCTTCTAGTGACGATGAGTCATCAGCAGGAGGGCGGGTCTAGCTCCTGTCACACCAGCCTCCCCCTCCCCTGCCTGGTCAGGTGACTAGGCTTGCTCAGCTCCCATTGGCTGAGCAACTGTAAGCCATCTGTCATTCTGCAACTCAATAATGACTTGTGACTGACTCCCGGCACATAACCAGCTACAGGACCCCCTCCCCCATACTCCCTCCTGCTGCCGAGTGGACTCAGTGAGTGAGTGAGTGATGTCACTTGCTTATCTTTCTCCTCACTCCTGGCATGTCAGCTACACAGAGGTCTTATCTCTCTCCTGCTGCCCTGACCTAATCCTGCAGAATGTACACTACAGTGAGGTGATGTGTGTGTATATAGCAGCCTGACTGAAGAGAGCCAGAGAGGGGGTCATGTGTAGTGTATGATGGGAGTTGTAGTGAATGGAGGGGCAGGCACTTGCAGTGTCACAGCAGGGGGCTAGCTTGTCACAGCAGCCAAAGTGCATCATGGGAAGCTGAAACCAGGAAGCAAGGAAGAAATGAAGAACAAGACTAGAAATCAGAAGGTACACAGACGGTGGGAAATTCAAACAGTGACAGCTCAGGAGGGATGAGAAGTATAAAAGCTAGGTTTCTGATTGGTTTTTGGTTTTTTTCCTTAGCGCGGGAGTTGTCCTTTAAGGCAGCTCCCGAGGGTTCATCAGTCATTTTTAGTCAGTTCCAGCTAATCCTTTTTTGGGGTAATAAATTGCATTTAATAAGGACTTGCCACTTGCACTCAACTTGTTACTGTCAATTCAAACAACTTCCTTTTATTTGGTCGCCTATATGTCTCTTAACATTTCCTAAACCATACTATGTTATGGCATAGTAGTGCAAGTGCCAAATCACTGGTCACAACGCTGATTTTTGTTGTTGTTATTGTAGTTAAAACAACATATACAGATTATAAGAATGTGTTGCCAGAAAATAACCTATGGTTTAAATGTTTTTTTTTTAAATTAAACATTTTTTTATTGTTCTTTCTAAATTCCCATTTTATGATGAATAATCTAAAAAAAAAAAAAAAATCAGTCCGGCCACTAAGCCCCTTCCTGACACATCCTTTCCTTATCATCATGTATAGGATAACATTAAAAGAATGTATGTTATGTGTATTCCTACTATTATAGTTATAGGGGGACATTTATGAAGTCTGGCGTTTTTTACGCTGGGCTTACAAATGTCCCAGCAACTCCGGAGCTCAGGGGATTTATGTAGAGGCACATTGCCTCTACATAAATCCCAATCGCACAGAGGCCGTCCGCGCGAAAAGTTTAACACCTACGCCAGCTCAGAGCTGGCGTAGGTTTCCTTATCATTTTTCGCAGCAAAAAATGATAAATGAGGTAGACCCAGAGTCCGCGCCCCCCTTTCCACCCCCTCCACACCCTTTCCCTGCCCCACTGGCAAAGGTGGTGTAAAATGGCCAGATGCGAATATTTTATTCGCAAAACGGCCATTTGCGAATAAATTAATTCGCATCTGCCCATTTTACGCCAAAAAAATAAAACTTTATTAGCCAAAAAATGCATTTTTATCATGAAAAAGAAGTTTGAAGCTCTCCTCCCTGTCTTCATGGTTTTCTATAGAGAGGGGAGGGGTCGAGGAAGATGAGGCACCAAAACAGGACAACAAACAGTTAATTTACAGCTACATCACCGGGCTATCTCCTCTGAAGTCAGCACTGACCTCTCTGACCTCTGAATACTGGCTTTCACACAGGTCCCGCTGTGTAATCCTTTGTTCTCTGCTGGTGACTAATCTTCCTCCTCACTCCTTCCCCCTCCCCTCTCCATAGATTACACAGGGTTCAACTGATGTAAAAGAGTCGAGATTTCCTGATAAGGAGCAGTGAATGAGAGAGACGATGGAGGGGGGACCTGGGGAAAGTCTTTTTGAATGCAGATAATGGCGTATTTGCCTAATAAACCCAATTACAAAGTTTTTTTAAATCCCCCGTATTGTTGATTTCTGCAAAAAATAAAAATAAACGACAGTGACACTTCAATCTCTTAGAGCGTAACTATAATTTCAGTAGCCAAAAAATGAAATTCCTCAAATAAAAAGCCTATGTGTTACCCTTTAAAAAGAGCCCTAAACTGTGTTGATAGTGTGTACACTCGCTGAGATATCCCCAGTTGTTTGGCTCAGAAGAATAAATGAATGTTTCTCCTGGCTGAGAGAAAGTGGGCGTGGCCTATCCCTCATCTCCCTGGCTGGCTTCCTCCATTCACTGACCAGCACCTTAGCAGATGTATCACACATAGCAGGATTAGACACAGCCCCAGCAGGTGGTATCGCACACAGTGGGATTAGATACATCCACAGCATACAGTATCACAATGTAAGATTAGATACAGAGCCCCAGCAGATGGTA
This sequence comes from Dendropsophus ebraccatus, assembly GCF_027789765.1. NCBI lineage: Eukaryota > Metazoa > Chordata > Amphibia > Anura > Hylidae > Dendropsophus > Dendropsophus ebraccatus. The sequence continues at coordinate 81,897,745 of NC_091457.1, forward strand.
TCACACACAGTGGGATTAGATACAGTCATCTGCTCTCATTACACTGCAGGATAATATCAGCCATGGAGGTGGAGGCACCTGCTGCAGACCTCTGATAGTGAATGTTATATGTACTATGGAAGGACTACAGCTGTGTTGTGCTGGGACTTGTAGTCCTCCCCTCAGTGACTCACCCACTCTCCTTCATGCAGCACATTGGAGTCATGGTGGCACACTGGATACACTTGTGCCTCCATCCAGCTCTTCCCCTGCGCTGCTCCTCACACACAACATCCTCAGCTCTGCTAAGTCACCTCTGTGAGGGGAGGGGGGAGGGGGGAGAACGTGCAGCTAGGAGGTGGGGGAGGAGGTTTTGTTTCTGTTTCTCTCTGTGTCAGGGCTGGTGTCTGATGCTGCTGTCAGAGTCTGTACACTAAGTACCGGTCTGCAGGGAGGGGGCGTGTCCAGCAGGAATGCAGAAATAAGTCAGAGGCTAAGAGAGCTCAGAGGGCACTTTTGGCTTTATGTATTGAAAAAACTGTTCATTTTAGGTTATTAATGTTTATTGCAAAAATTCTTATCATGCCATAAGCTAACTAAAACTGAAAGGTCAAAATATTTTATAGTTACGCTTTAAGGATGGAGCCAATTTTCGTTTTTGCGTTTTCGTTTTTTCCTCGTGTATAAAAGGCCATAGCACTTGCATTTTTTCACCTAGAAACCCACATGAACCCGTATTTTTTTGCATCACTAATTGTACCTTGCAATGACACACCTATTTTTTGAAAAAAATATGCTCTGAAACCAAACAATATTATATGCGCAGGGATTTTTTCGTTTTTATGCCGTTCGTCCTATGGAAAAACATGACATATTATCTATGTTCCTCAAGTCGTTGCGATTAAAATGATATGCAACTTGCATAACTTTTATATTATTTGGTGGCTTTTAAAAAAATAAAACCTTCTACAGAAAAAAAAAAACGTTCCCTAAAATTGCTCTATTACCATGCTTATAAAGCTTTTATCCTTTGGTCTATGAAGCTGATTTAGATGTCTTTTTTTGCGCCATGATGTGTTCTTTCTATCAATACCTTGTTTGCGTATATGTGAGTTTTTGATCGCTTTTTATTACAATTTTTCTTGATTTAATGCAACCAAAAATGGGCAATTTTTGCACTTTGGCCGGTTTCTGCGTTGACTCCGTTTACCGTGCGAGATCAGAAATGTGATAAATTATTATTAGAAGTGGGGGACTTCTAATACAACTACACTGATCTCCCATAGAGATCAGTGTAGCTGTATTACACAGCACCGATCCATCAGATCGGTGCTCTATTGCTTTGGTCTGCTGCAGACCATTGCAATAGAATACCGAGCTGGGATCAACGTCATTCCGACACTGAGGCCCGCCTCGGTGAGATGAAGGGATCCCCCCTCGCGCGTGCGCGGGGGGGGGGGGGGGGAATCCTGCAACTAGACACCAGGGATGAGCTGCATTTAAGACAGTTAGATGCAGCTGTCATATTTGACAGCTGCATCTAAAGGTCTTGATTAGCAGGAGTGGCGATCGGCCTGCTCCCGATAATAGCCACGGTCCTGTGCTGCAGATAGCAGTCGGGATCATGGCAGTTCAGAGCGGGGTCGCAGTGCGACCCCCCTCTGAACTCCTCTTGCGGACGTATGCAGTACCCGCACGGCATATGTCCTTAAGAGGTTAAGTGTCAAAGGCTCTCAGTGGAATGAAGTAAAATCAGCTTTAGGGTATGTTCACACGTTAAGAAAATGTGCAGTATATTACAGCAGCAAAGTAGATGTAGACCCTATCCACAGGCCGCATTAAAATTCAATAGAAAATCTGGACCCTTTACACTGTTCAAATGTTTGTCTCCCTTGCTGGCAGCCACCTCTACAATAGTAATTCAGCAATGCTTGTATTTATCCTTGTGACTACTTCAGATTGTGTCTCGGGCAGCACTGCCATCTTCCAGTCTCCCTGTCCTGACAAGTAGTTTTTATATGCTGAGTTCTGAAGTCACTAGCTTATAAATATTTGGCTTAGTCGCATCTTGAGGCAGCTTTCCCATTAGACTGATGTAAACACAGACAACATACTGTATGCATCAGCCACAGGAATGAAGAACTTGGCAGCAGCCATCGTTGTCCTTCTCAGGGGCGATATGGCCAGATCATTTCGCCTGGTGACTTTAAATACAAACAGCTGTTAAGAAAAGTCTATGATTCAAAGAAAAAATCTGGATGGTGATGTCGCTGCGGAGGACAAAATCTTACCACGCATTTCTCAGGTGGCATGCAGCCTAGCCAAAAAAAAAAAATCATTAGCACTGGTGCCAAACCAGCACATTTAATGTTCAAGGTGGAGCCATGTTTATTCCTATCTTGTTATCAGTGCATTGACACAGATGTCAGTCTGGGACTGCCTGTCACAGGGTGATATTTCAGCATTGGGTTGTGGCAACAATGACCCTTTGTCACCTTACCTACAGTAAGATGGTCACCCTTATAGAGACGACCTCACTCAGGAGCCTGACCTATGCAAGGTCCTTATATATTCTTACCTTCTTTCACCATCCCATTGCAAAGACTGGCAGACCACAGACCACTATATGAGGGGACTGCAGCATAGTGATACCATCCCTGTAATAAGTAAAGTCTTTCACCATCGATCTTTCACCAACCTTTTTCTTTATAATAGCAATATATGTGATTGCAATCACTCTTTGATAAAAAAAAAAGTGCTTTTATGGCCAAAATGCACGGTAAAATACATCTAAAAACTTCAACAAAAAAGCATGTTTTTTAATAAACGCAAGAACAAACCCTTACATATAATGCACGAGGCAGGAATTTGTGGTAACAGTGTTCTCAATGACCTCACAGGGCCAAGGACAGACAGGTGTATGATTTATGTAGCCCTTACTTGTCCCATAAGAGGTTAAGCCGCATTAGCCACAGTGTAAGTGAATCCAAAGGGCCTAGAACAGAAAAGTTGAAGGTAGAAGCAGAAACAGTAGAAGCACTACAGGGCCTAGAACAGGCAGTTGTTGGTGGAAACAGTAGGATGCTGGTGGATCATTGATGTGTAATGACAGTTATTATGCTACCAGACCGATTTTTACAATGTACACAATGAAAATGTCGGGCTGATAGCAAACTCCTGTATATATAATGAAGGAGGAAATGTGATGTTGTAGGGGGGTGGGTTGCAGCTGATTAGCAGGTGCAAGGGATTATGGTTAAAGGGGTACTCCAGCGGGGGGCTCTTTTTTTCTGGGTCGGGGAGGAGGTGGAAGAAGAAAAGGACATCCACTCACCTCCCCGGTTCCAGCGGCGGGTCCTGCATCGTGGCGCTCCGGTGCCCGGCCGCTTTCGGATTTCTGATGCGGGCCTGAGACGTGGCGGCTCAGGTCCGCTCAGCCACTCAGTAAAGGAGGCGGGATCCGTTTCAACTCCGCTCAGATCCCGCCTTTGTCACTGAGTGGCCGTCACGTCTTGGGCCCGCGTCAGACACCCGGAAGCGGCCGGGCACCGGAGCGCCGCGATGTGGGACCCGCCGCTGGAACCGGGGAGGGGAGTGGACGTCTTTTCCCTTGGCCACCTCCTCCCCGGTCCCAGCAAAAAAGTGCCCCCCCCGCTGGAGTACCCCTTTAATTCCTTGCACCCATCCTTTCACTATACTATGCTGTCATCAATTTGTATGTACTTTAGTACGAACTTTAGAAAAATTTGGTTAGCTTCCCAATCTAATTTTGTGCAACATTTGGAGAGAATCTCGGTTTGGGAAGTTCGCTCATATCTACCCAGAGGTTCTGTTGACTGCATTCAGATACTTCCTTTATGCTTTTGTATATGTGAATAGAAAGAACTATTACCACACAGATATATATTCACACAGCCATATCTCTGTTGGGAAAGTTTATGAATGATGTACTTGTGGATCTTTTTTTTTGTACTTTTGGCTTTTAGTCTTTCTCTGTAATCTTACATTTATGGCAGTCCTATAGGCAAGTTATTATGTGCAACTTTTTACTTTCCTCACGCAATTTTAAACAAATTTACACAAGCTCTAAGCAGTCTTACTTGTAATTTTTCATTATACACCAAAATTAAGCTAGGCAGATTACCCTCAATCTATGACAATAGTTGTCTCGTGCTATAGATGAGGGGCTAAGTGTTTACATATTAAAGCACATATATTGGGTTCTTGTCAGGAACTAACAAACCGATACAGAAACAACAACTGAACCTCAAAATTATCTTAATATGAAAAATCTTTATTAATTAAAAACACATATGAAAAGACAGAAACAGGAAGGAAGCGATGAATCACAACTGAAGAAAATGTTAAAAACAAAACGACAACGAACATACAAGCAGGGGGTAATGCAGGTGGACCACATAGGGTTTGATACAGATAAAGATAAAAATGGTACTTTATCCAATAAAGATGTAAGAACACATATATATTGTATATATTGTACAAAAGCAATAAATATAAAGTGCCAACAAAGTAACAAGGGTATATTACCAGAGTAAAGATGTGATGGAATGTCCACCGGCAGCCCCCACATGCTTATTGGATAAAGTACCATTTTTATCTTTATCTGTATCACACCCTATGTGGTCCACCTGCATTACCCCCTGCTTGTATGTTCGTTGTCGTTTTGTTTTTAACATTTTCTTCAGTTGTGATTCATCGCTTCCTTCCTGTTTCTGTCTTTTCATATGTGATTTTAATTAATAAAGATTTTTTATATTGAGATAATTTTGAGGTTCGGTTGTTGTTTCTTTATCGGTTTGTTGTAATTTTTCAGTTTGGGTATGATATTCCTTTTTTATCTGAGTAAGTGATACTACACCCCTGTGAGGTCAGGTCAGGCTGGAGATCAGGGTTGTCCATTTAGGGAGGAATTTGTAGATTAGTTAGCAGTTATGTACTCATAGGGTGCACTAGGTTGTGTGTAGGGAAAATCAATTTGGCATGTTTTAACCCTTTGAGGACCAGGCCCAAAATGACCCAGTGGACCGCGCAAATTTGGATCTTAGTGTTTTCGTTTTTCCCTCCTACCCTTCTAAGAGCTCTAGCACTCTCAGTTTTCTATCTACAAGCCATGTAAGTGCTTGTTTTTTACAGGAATAGTTGTACTGTGTAATGGCGTCATTCATTTAACCATAACATGTATGATGGAATTCCAAATATATTATTTATGAAGATATAAATAGGTGAAATCGTAAATAAGAATGCGATATGGTAACGTTTGGGGGGTTCCTGTGTCTACGTAATGCACTATGTGGTAACAGCGACATGATACTATTACTCTATAGGTCAGCCCGAACACAACCATATGCAGGTTACGCAGATTCTCTAATGTTATATATGTATTTTTTTATTAAATCCTTTTTTTTGGCAATTAAATATTAATAAAATGGGCCTATTGTGACGCTTATAACGGTTTTATTTTTTCACCTATGGGGCTGTATGGGGTGTCATTTTTTCCGCCATGATCTCTAGTTTTTATTAATACCATATTTGTGAAGATCGGATGTTTTGATCACTTTTTATTGATTTTTTTTAATATATAATGTAACATAAAATCGGTAATCTGCGCACTTTTTCCCCTCTTTTCGTGTACGCCGTTTACCGATCACAATGACGCTTGTTATATTTTAATAGATCGGACAATTACGCACGCTACGGTATATTATATGTTTATCCATTTATTTATTTTTATATGTTTTATTTATATAATGGGAAAGGGGGGTGATTTAGACTTATTGGGGGAGGGGTTTTGGGGTAGTGTAATAGTGTTTTGAACTTTTTTTTTTCTACACTTTTGAAGTCCCTTTGGGGGACTTTTACATACAGTACTTTGATTTATACACTGATCATTGCTATGCCATAGGCATAGCATTGATCAGTGTTATCGGCGATCTGCTCATTGAGCCTGCCTGTGCAGGCTCAGTGTAGCAGATCGCCGATCGGACCGCACGGAGGAAGGTGAGAGACCTCCGGTAGTCCGTTTCATTGATCGGGACCCCCGCAGTCACACTGCGGGGGTCCCGATCGGTAAGTGACAGGGGACTCCCCCTGTCACTTACACTTAAACGCCGCGGTCACGCCGCGATCGCGGCGTTTAAGGGGTTAATGACACGCGGCAGCGCGATCGCTGCAGCGTGTCATTACCGGTGAGGTCCCGGCTGCTGTTTGCAGCTGGCCCCCACCTGCTATGAAGCACGCTCCGCTCCGGAGCACGCTTCATAGCGGGAGAAACACCCAGGACGTAAGGTTACGTCATGGGTCGTCTGGGGACAGACTTCCATGACGTAACCCTACGTCCAGGGTCGTCTAGGGGTTAAATAAAAATAATTAAAGTTACTTTTTAACTGATCCTTTAGTTTTTTAGTGCAAATTTGTGTAGAGTAGCACAGATCCATGACTGCATTCAAATTCTTATGAAATATACAAAAAACTTACATGGATAACCCCCCAATGGGTTTATGATCAGTACTATTTTTCTTTCTCCTTACATATACAGGCTTATGTGCATAAAGGAAGTATACATCGTACAAATGATAAATAAGAAGAGTAAAATGGTGGGGACAACAAGATGTAAATTCTGGGGGCATAAGATTGCACGTTCCTATGTATTAGTAAGCTAAATGGAGCTGTAAATGGAGCTGTATGACAAAGTATGTTCTATACAAGTCAGTGTGGTATGCAGGAGAAGTGACTAGTCAGTTACCTTGGGCTACTCCTGCGAAATACAGCTGCTATGACACTGGAGAGTGTTTTCACATGGATAGTGTTAGAATAGTAGTTTATATTACTCTTTACATTTTTTTTCTGTATTATGAAATAACCCCTTAAAATACTGTATGTTTCTGACACACCAAAGTGATTCCATCTGTATCAGAATAAAATTGGTCTAAATAGTCTAGCTTTGTCCTAATTTACTGTTCCATATTTACTGCACAATAAACAACAAAGCAGCAAATATGAAGAAAAAAAAGAGATTCTTCAGATTAGAAAACTAACTTGCAGATCTGGGCCATGTATCCTAGACTGTTGCTCCTGCAGGTCTTTGCCTTTTTTTACAGGCATCAAAAAGAATATTTGTAAATGTATTTTTCTGCGTCCACAAACACTAGAGATAGAATCAGAACTATACAGTAACTCAGTGTGGTATGATTTATTCTATTATGTACATCTTTCTTCTATAAAGCTCCATTTTTCATGATCATTGGAATCTCTTCTTCTACACAAATGTTATAGATATGTATTATACTCTATTTACCTTATTCAACGGCTTTTCTATGTGCTGCTCCATACGGAGTACCAAACTATATACTAGGCTAATTCCAGAGATTATCACCACCCAAAATAAGCAATACTTACCTTAAAAATGTAAATGTTTGTAAAAGTAGACAGTCTAGTTTTGCGATTTATGGGAACTTTTGAGTAAAATGCTGTCATTAATACTTTTGTATTATTTACAATGGTTTTCTTGCAAATGCCTTAGTGCATATGAATAGAACAGCAATACAACACAGAGCCCATGAGCATGCATATATTTTTTGTTGTTGATTGGCAGACATGACCTAGCTATGTATTACATAGTTGACTAATTATTCCAGTGGTTGGCATAGATGGTTGAACCCAATTCTTCTAGCAGCTTATTACCAAGGTTTGCAGGAGCTGAACCCACTGGCTATTTTTAAGGAGGGAAATAATTGATAGGACAACCAACATATTTTTAAAATGAAGAATAAGAAATAGCCCTTTAGATCACAAGATTATTATCCATGGGATTAGTTTTTCATAGTAATTGATGGATTTGAATTCATGATGCTACCATAGCGAATGTGTAAAATGGACTTAAATTGCAGGTATTATATAAAGAGTCCCTATGTTGTCCTTCAAACTGACCCTTATACTTTTCCTTCCAGGTTGTGGTGAGTGACAGGATACAGGGATCCAAGTTTCGTCTGTATGGGAAAGGCGTGGATGAAGAACCAAAGGGAACATTCAGGATAAATGAAAACACAGGGGAAGTGCTGGTCACTAAAGCTCTTGACAGAGAGGTCATTTCTTCTTATCAGGTATGTCTTCCTCCCCCCATGGACCTTTGGTGGAATGTGGATTTCCCAGTATGCGCTCTGTATTATGTCAGCTAAAAGTTTAAGATAGAAAATTGCAGTGTTTGCTATTGACTTTTAAGTGCTAAATATATGTAATTTTCATTACTCTGTTGTCAAACTTGCCATAGAATTAACCACTTATTAGGTCCCGCTTAAGGTCAAGTACAGTAGGTGGAGCAGTAAAAAGAAGCAACGTCTTGACTGCAATTAGACAAAGCCTTGAGGCCACAGAGGGCTTCTTATTTATGAGAAGTTTATTGTAAAAAAGTGATCCCCCAACTTCAAGAGGCATCTTAGGAGATGTGAAGTGCTTCTAACCCTGCATATTGGAATACAATATAAGCACAGGATGGCATTGCATCTTGAGATACCAGTCAACAATGAGGCTTTAACCTTTCATCTTGTGAAGGACATTGCAAAGCATCAGCAAAATTGTCCCATGTTTCTTACCTGGGCGGCCACTAGGTTTGCAGTTGAGCAATATTGTGTTGTCCAAACCTATAGGTTATTCATGGTTTACCATATGTTTGTTAGAATAACTGATACTTAAAATAATGCAAGAAGCAAGATTAAAGTAGCCACTTTCTTAAACGTGCAGGAAATCCAATGCTGCACTGTAACCTGGAACTGGGATCTGAATAGTAGAGTCTACCTCAAGGTCTTAAAGGATACTGTATGTTAAGTCAATTAGAATTAAATGCCTCATTGTGATCAAGTTAACACTGGCTACAGCTATATGATAGTTATTTTATCAATCAATTTATACAAAGGGATGATGATTCCACAGTCATGTCTGTCCTATGGCTTCCCCTCACATATTTCTTCCAAAAGCACAATGTTCCATGGATCTCCAGTATTTATTATTATTCGTAATTGGATTTATTCGTCTACGTTGTCCTTCTTTTTGGAAGGACAATATTTCCATTTGATCTAAATTGCTCTGTATCTCTTCCAAAAATCCGCTCAATAAGTAAGAAAAACACTTTCCATATTTTATCCTGTTCTTAGGTTCTAACTCGGCACCAGCTTGCCTGAAGGTAAACAGCTGAGGTCTCTAATACAGACTGGAACATTATGACAACCTTGTTTTCCCTTGGTAACCAGTCTACATCAAATACCCCAGTTGTCAACTCAATTGTGCTGACAGCATGAGTCCTGGAATGCCATTTTTCTGCATTATTTAGATTGAAAACCTAATAATTATGTTTCTTTTTAAAAAAAAATATCTTTTATTATCTATAATATTTGGAAGTTAATATGGTCGGTCCATCTTGATATTGACATGTGTAAAATGTGCCTCCTCCACCCATTCTCCCAGGGTCCATATGGTTGTATTGCTGTTTTAATTTCCAGCATTTTCGAGTGCTATGGAGTATGTATGTAAGTTGTATGAGTTGCAGTTTAGAAGCACAATACATTATAACATATAATTATATTTCGTGACAACAATAAGAAAAGTATTGGCTGTAATTACCAAAATGTCCCCTGGAACAACATCTCTGTTTAAGTGCTGTTTACTTTTGTATAAATGTGCTGGTATTAAATGCCTGTGTAAATATTGAAAATATTCACAACCAATAAAGGACCAGGGGATTGTCTTTAGATGTATTTTATGGGCAAAATTTGCACCTATGTAAAGAATTGTTCCTTTTCTTATCGTTCCTCTGGCTGCAGACTGCCACATATACTTACCAATGATGATCGTTGCCCCATGGCGCAGCTTTGTTCCAGTCCTACGGCGCAGCTCGCATGCCACTGGTGGGGACATTGTAGCTCTTCTGGCCCTCTCATAGAGATAAATTGGACCTCCTGAGCTGCAGATCTGAAACTGAAGAGTAAATGTGGGCACTAGCGGGATCCTAGCGGCGCCGTAGGACTGTAATGACACTGCTGCACACTGATCATCATAACCAGCATATTGTGCTCATCTACAACTGGCTTACAGTTCCTCAATAATAGTAAAATACAGCACCTGTATAATACTATATCTGGCTTCAGGACCTTAAATGGTTGAGGCCTAAGAAAAATATTTTTTGTCCTTTTTGTCTATGCATGGCAGAGTGGCTGCTAGGGATCTTCTCCCCACTTCTCCGACCCCTTGGGGAAAGAGAAATGCTCCAGTGCGGCATCCCATCATTCACGTGGCCCTTGGAGTAAACTGTAGTCTGTTTTTACCAAGCTCCTGCCAACAAATAGGGTATGCTGGAGATTCCTTAGAGAGCCATGCCCCTTGTATTTTTGAAACTCCTGGCCAGTAGCTAACCTCTGCTTAGGACACAGTTCTCCCAGGCCCAGGCGTTCTAAACGTCTTCAAACATTGTACTCTTGTTCCTTCTTTTCTTGATAACCATCCCCAAAAAGACAGGGGTGGATTAGAAGAAAATAAATAAGTGCAGAAGAGGGGGACTGCCCTCTTTCTAGCCCAACTGAGGCAGTGGGTTAGACAAGCATATCAACCTCAGTGGAACTGTTACTCTCAAATGTCCCACTCTGGCTGTTCAGGATGTGACTTACATCAGCCTCTGTGCCCTGGCTTGTGGCCCAGTGGTGGTTCATACCATACGGTCTTTACACCTCAGCCAGATTCAACATCTGTCTTGTAGCTGGGTGGTGGTGACCAGGACGCCACTCAGGATAGCTCAGTCTCCTCTTTCTCCTCAAGCTCCACCAAAGACATCAGCTGTTGGTCCCACTCCAAATGTCCAGATATTTCAGGAGCACCTGTATCAAGCTGCACACTGCTTGCAATACTTTGCTCAAATCTACTCATACAGGGGTATAAACAGATAAAGCGTATACCAGGTAGAAGGTGCAGATTCACTCCTTCTCCCTGGTGTATGCTTGTGGTATGCCCCGTTCGCCCAATGGGCGGGCTGGGGTGGCTTGGGGGGCATGACAAGGCAGGGAGGAGGTGTGGCTTCCTCCCGCATCTCTTTTATCATGATTTACGCCTGCTCTTTTCCTCATCAGTAGAGGGAAAGAGTTCTTTCCGAAATGCGTATAGCACTTTAAGACAGAAGCTACTACTACACCTATCATCAACTACATCCCAGCAACTACAATCCATCACCTCTGCAAACAGACTTCTTCTACCTCGGGACTCTGCTACCATCTGCTACTGATCGCATGTGCTGTGGCCACAGTACTCTGCTAACAAACTTGCTATATAGAGACTACATTGTGTCTACACCCGGGAGAGACACATTGTACTGTAGCTGTCAGTATCTGACTGCAGTGAATAAGTCCTGTATTACAAGCTGTTTGCTACTCTGCTTATGTATGAATATACACCAAACTGGTAAGCCATCATCAATTAGCTGTTGCGTGAGCATCTTTTTCAGTTGCATATAGATTTATTATAGACTTTTATTATCCTAGTGGACTTTTAATGTGGACTTTATGATGACCTTACTGTTGTTTTACTTTTGCTAATTATACACACACTATTTTGTTCTACATTTGCTAGTTTTATATGTATATATATATATATATATATATATATATATATATATAATTTATTATTAAATTTTGGTCATAGTATGTTTTTTTTGCAGAGCTTTCCCGCGCTTCTGGGTAGCTTTCCCGCGTCCTGGCTGACGGGCTATTTGAAAGTTGTGGCGCACTTAGCAAATGCAGGAGACAGTCCTAGAACAATATAGATGGCTCCCCTACTATTTGGTTTCTAGCACTTTGCGACTTACGTTTGCAATAAAGAGCACACAGTTCCTGACAATCCTTGTACAGTAAATTACACACCACACACAGTTCTTTAGGGCAGCAACAAGGCTTATATCCTGTTTGTGACACCAGTTCTGTGGTGAGCCCCCATGGTGCTATGGCGGAGGAATGGCCGCTCACTTGCTAGGTGGTGAGGTGTGACGCCACTTGTGTGGTGGTTGGCCAAGATGTAGCCAGACCCTAGGGTGTTGTGTTGTACCGATTAGGCACACAGGTATGATGGTACACTTTCTTTCAGTTGTAAAGGGCCGGATACACATTGTTCCCCTGTGGTCAGTGACCTGCCAGGCTGCTATTGGGTCCCTTAGGCTGTTGTAATCACGGTGGGCTGGAGTGGTATAGTGACCCTCCCAGACTATTGGCACTGCCACCCACAGAAAGGGGAAATGTCCCAAGGAGTGTGTGAATACTGTGTGGGTGCGGGGCAAAGAATCAGCAGAGAGCAGAGAAAAAAGGATTACACAGTGGGAACTGTGTGTAAGCCGGTATTCAGAGGTCAGAGAGGTCAGTGCTGACTTCAGAGGAGATAGCCCGGTGATGTAGCTTTAAATTAACTCTTTGTTGTTCTGTTTTGGGGCCTCATCTCCCTCCACCCCTCCCTTTTCCATAGAAAACCATGAAGACAGGGGAAAGAGCTTCAAAGTGCTTTTTCATGATGAAAATGCCTTTTCCAGCAAATAAACCCAATTACAAAGTTTCTTTAAATCGCCTGTACTATTGATTTCTGAAAAAAAAAATAATAATAAATAAACGACAGTGACACTTTAAACCAAAAGTTTGTGAACGTTTATGGCCATTTTAGATTGTACTTTGGTCACCCACATAAAGGTTGCTAAGCCATGTAGGAGCACATGAGGAGTAGCCTTTGGATTGTCACTTGGCCTATCATCAGATCCCACCACCATTTAAAGAAGTGGCATCTAGTAGTTATGTTGTTCTCATAGTTACTATTCGATAAAACTTCTATTAAAAGTTGTGCTGAAGCAAAACATTCTTTTTGATGGTTCTCTTAGGGACATCAGGTGCAAGCTAATGCCAACTATGTTTGTTAACTGACTTTATACCACATACTAATTTGTGATGTAAAATTGTATTCACAATTGTTATATCCAGTCTAGTGCCTAAATATAATAAGCATTATAAAGCATAAATACACAGAGAAAAAGAACTAATTTAATGTGTCCTGACAAGCAAGACAGCAAAGTTATATATATTAAAAGATATAGTCTAATGACATTGACTCTACATTTTTTTTTTTTTTGAGCACATTAACATTTACATTGCTGTGATATATGCTGCACAGTATATTAACATTTATGTAATATGGGTAAAGGCAGATAATCTGCATCAAATTGTCATATAACACTGGGAGGTATCTGGCGGTAGCATATCAAGTTGTGTTATGAGCTTAGTGTTATTTTGTACTAGCATTAACAGCACATCGTGGGGTCAGGAGGAGTACTGCATGTAGTCAATCATTAGGTTATTCAGTAATTGTAAGATAAAATGTTATGTTATCGTGTTGTCTAGGTTAGAAAACCCAACTTCAAATATCTTATTAGGGATTTTCCGTCAGGAAAGACCTCCTCTTACTCAGGAGGGCTGAAAATGTCTGTGCATTATATATTACATAGTCACATACACAGTTTATAACAGTGCTTCTCAAACTGTAAGGCGGGCCTCACCAGTGAGGAATCCCCTAGTTGCTGGTGAGGCTCAGCTGGGGAGGCAGTTCTCACAAAAGTGACCATAAGCTGCTCAGTTCTTTCCCTGAATCCAACAATTTCTGCATTAGGAACATTATTGACTCATTTCATACTTATTTAATGTTATACAGAGATAAGGAGACAAATGGAGGGTAGACTAAGCAATAGTTTTTAAATTTGCATGGACTTCTATCATAGATGGTGAGGCCCCAGCTTCCCCTTGGTCAGTCTGGTGAGGCCCAGGCATCATTTTGTCTGTTGGGTGAGGCTCCAGTAGAAAATGTTTGAGTAGCACTGGTTTATAAGACTGAAAAGTTAAACCTATAATGCTACCATGTTGACCCAAAGGAAGAAGGGCAGACATCATTTTCCTCGTCATAAGGGTAAAATTCCTGCCCGACTCCAAATATGGCAATTTCCAGGAATCTAGTATCTATAAATTCTTATATTACATTTTTAACGTTTTTTTTTACTTTCTCAATATATCAGCCATTAAAACAATGTGTCGCAAAGAGTTTTATACTCTCATGATTGCAAGAGCAGAGGCAGAGAATGCCCCTCTGCCATGGTTATACTATGTCTATACTGTCCATTTGTAGATTTTAATGAGAACAACTCCAAGCTGCCATATCCACAGTGTATTACCCTTGATTAAGTCTTGATACAGCAATCCACCTATTTCCCTTGTCGCCCTTCTCTAAAGCCTCTCTAGCTCAGCCATGTCCATCTTTTACACCGTTGCCTATAATTGTACACAATATTCCATGCGTGGTCTGATTATAGTAGTTATTAGAGATGAGCGGACCTCAAGCATGCTCGAGTCCATCCGAACCCGTTGGATAAAGCCCTAAGGCTATGTGGAAAACATGGATATAGTCATTGGCTGTATCCATGTTTTCCAGACAACTTTAGAGCTTTATCCAAGTTCAGCAGCCACCGCTAATCAAATGCTGAACATTCGGGTTCGGATGGACTCGAACCCGAACTCAGTTCGCTCATCTCTAGTAGTTATCTATATAGAGGCCAAACTATGTTTTCATCATGAGCATCTATGCCTCTTTTGATGCATCCCATGATGTTATGTGCCTGCCACTACTTGCTAACGTTTTCATCCTCCACTATTACCGTGTCTTCCACAGGAGCAGTTTAAACCAGTGTTTTGTTATTTAGTACATAGTTGTCTATTCAGTTTCATCAGCCCAAGTGCATAACCTTAAACCTTAATTTATCCACACTAAACTTAATTTGCAATTTCTCTGCCCAAGCTTTAAGCTTCCCAGAACCCTCTATGGTGTGATATTATCTTCCTCTGGTATTACCTTATAGAGCTTAGTTTAGCAGAAAATAAAATTCTAATCTGTAACCCTTTCAAGTCATTAATAAACATATTGAAAAGCATAAGACCTAATAGTGTTCCTGTGGTACCCCTCTATTAACTGTCACATTGTTGTATTAATGTCCACCCTCTTTTTCATATTTCTGAGCCAGTTTCTAACTGGTTTGCATATATTTTCCCCAAACCAAGAATTTTCAATTTATCAGTATCAAAAGCATAGAAAAGTCTAGATAAATAGCCTTTTGCCATGCCAATCTTCGGGAATGCACATTTGCATGAACACTTGTACCGTTGTTACCTGTGTCTGTGTTCTTATTTTTATGAAGCTGTAAATATTGGCCAGGAGGCCGGTCCTTGCACTGCAATGCCTCACTGCACTGTTTTCCCTGCCCTCTTTAAATATTCAGGGATGAGCACCCAGCAGACAGCATAATCAGGCGTAACATTGCTAGGACACAGACATCAATAAGCCCCACCTCCTTTACACTATTTGTTGCCTGAACAAAGGCTTTTTTAATAATAAAAAAAAAAATAATAAGCAAAAAAAAAAACATATGTTCTGAATGCTTTAATTAATATTTATCCTGCAGAGCCGCCAGCTTGGTAAGCAGTTATGGAATACTACGTGACATCTTTTTGATGGTTCTTGGCAGTATCGGCCAAAAGAATCATGTAGTGTGCCTAACACTGTTGCTTTAAATGTTTCAATGTTTTGGCCCATACAATTTTATTTCAGGACACTGGTTCTCTCCTATTTTAACATGTTTATTCACATAAGGTACTTACAAGACCTATTTAGGACACTATTAAAAGTTTATACCATTTCTGAACGTATACAGGGGAAAGGAATGGTGTAGGTAAATTATAGATGAATGTTCACTGTAGGATTTTGTAAAAAGGGGCAATTCTCTGGTTACATAAGAAAGCATCCATGTAGTCAGGAGGAACAGCGTCTTATCACTCTAATCTTACTCTGTGCCATTTGGCTTTTCAGTAATGTGCATTGATTATTATACAAGCCTGAATGTTCTGTATTGATCCTCTTATGCATTAATACATCACATTTATAAGTTGCCTACAGTTCTTACTGCTGTTTTTGCCCTTCACCTTTGTAATATTTTGCCAGTATGGATACAAATGGCTCTATGATATGTTAACTGCTTACATGACCCATACTAAGCTGTATAATGTAATCCTCCTACTAGGACCACTAGAAAATTTGTGGACTGCCCTAATAAACAAACAAATCTCTTACTACGGAGACTTTACCACAATGTAAACACAATGGAAGGGAACCAGGGGCAGATCATTTATATTAGCCTAAAATTCTATAGTGTGTAAAGGCAGTAGCTGGGAATGCTGAGCCTTAACCTGCAATATGTGCTGGGTTGCAGCCAAAGTTCCCTCTCTCTAAATAACTTTAATTTTTGCTAAACCTGGTTTTCCCACTGTCTAAATAGTTTTATCCATGCTGTACCTGGTGGTCTCTGTCTCTAGCATCGGGAACAGCATGTGTTAAAACTATTTGGACAGGAAGCAGCGAGCTGAGCTCAGCTGACAGTTCCGCTATGCTAATGCCTGTATACAGCTACTGCATAGGAACAGTGCATAACAACAGCTGTTTAGGAGTCGGCGGAGGTGGTGTATCTATTAACAGTAAGCTAGGGATGCAAAAAGCATCCCTGGCTTCCTTCCCCTGTTGCACTTCCTAAAGTGCTCAATGCTAATAAGCATAGGGCACCATGGAAATTATGCAAGACAGTAAAGAGATCTGTCAAAGTTAGATGATAGAATTAGTGGTAAATGTCCTTACAATAAATCCAAAAGTTGAATATCTAGCACCCAGGAAAGTCTTATATTTTTTAGACAGTATTAAAAATCTAACAGAAAAACACAACATGTATCTGGTCTGATCAACGTGCTTCAGGCCTTACAGTACCCATATACTTTCTAGGGCCATATTGCTAATAAATACAACCCAGCTGAATTTAGCAAATTTGTTACATCAGGTAGACTACGCATCACAGAGCAGAGTTCACAAATTTATAATTTCATACTGACATCTGATTTAAATATTAGATTAATCTGTGGTACGGTGTGAATGATTAATCCATGTGTCAGAGAGAGGACTGGGCAGTCACACAATGTATATATGTGATGGAGCGTGCATGTGGTGAAATCACCCAGCAGCCCCTTACCATTAATCTTCCCTCTCCAGCTAAGCTGCCTCTACTTTTGAATTTAATTACTTAGATAATATCAGGAGATTTTTAATCTCTGCACCAGGTTGATGAGATATGAGCACAGTTTTTTAAGGGGGGGATGATGAAAACACTTATTTTTCTGCACCGTGCGTCAGACAAGGCATTCCTAATTAATAACAATAATGGCCGCTGCTTTTACGTCAAGCTACTGAATGCTTAGTAGAGGAAATAAAAAGATGGAGTCTAATACAGTCTATGGAAATCTTATGCTTGTACTGTATGTGGCCTTTTTGTTAACTTTTTTTCTATCGTACATATGTACCTAAAACAACAAATGAAGAAAATGTTAACAATTTTGATTCAAAATATTCTACCATTTTGTGTATATAGCAAAATTTTAGACCTATGTGTCTGTATGGTTTAAGGCTATGTTCACACTACCTAAAACTACGGCCATAGTTCTCGCCCCAGAACTACGGCCATAGTTTTCAGGGGTGGAACATAGCCTTATTTTGAATGGGATCCCGGCTGGAGCGTAAACACATCGTATGCGCTCCGGCCGGGATCCCATGCGGCGCCGGAAAAAACTGACATGTCAGTTTTCTGTGGCCGAAATTCAGTGATTTCTGGCCGCAGAAAGCCCTGTCAGTTCACACAGTGAAGCAAGCGGCTCCGGCCGCTTGCTTCACTGTCTGCTATGGGAAGCTCTGATGCGGGCGCGCTGATGCGCCCGCATCAGAGCTCCGCGGCTGGTAAGATCACCCGGCCAGTCTCTTATGTTTTGTGAACATAGCCTCAAACTGTATATGTGTTCCCATACCTCTGTCCTTTCTTCTTGGAACAGCCAGTAGATTATGGGTATGAAATCCAAAACAAAAATGCATAGAGACAGCACCTCCATATAAAGTTTATAGAGGCCGGATGATCTTTACTGCCGCTGAATTCAGATGCGGGCGCATACGTGCACGCTGGCATATGAATTCCCTGCACGCTCTATTGTATGGACTGGCAGGGTTTTCTGCGGCCGCTATTCATTGAATAGCGGCCACAGAAAACTGACATGTCACTAGGCCACTAGGGATCCCAGCCAGAGTGTATACCATGTGTATACACTGCAGCCTGGATTCCTAGAAGGCAGCACTACGTAAGTTCTGTAGGAACAATGGTCGTAATTACTACGGAACTTACGTAGTGGGAACATGGCCTTAGGCCGAGTTCCCACATTTACTGTACATCACCACATGCAGCCGAAACCACACCCTCATGTGGTAACCAATAGGTGTATGGCCACATATCCTGTTAACAGAACATGACTACTGGGGAAGAAATGGGAGTGTGGTTTCAGCCACATGCATTTCTCTACATGTAGAAACATTGTCTGAATCGCGTTTTTCATTGAATCAAATTTCTGCATTGAATCGCTGATTAAAGCAGTCTGCATATTGTCTGACCCAATAGAATGGTAGGTAATAGCTCTAGGCGTCACATTTACCACCACCACACCAGACCTGGGCAATACCACCATACACCCCCCTCGAATAGACATCAGATTTACAGGCAAGTCTTAACGGGAGGTGGGAGACTAAAAACAAAAAAAAAAAGTTGTTTCCTCCCCCTGGTCCCTGGTGCTGCCCCCCTGCAATGTGCTGCAATAGGCACCGGCCACGAGTGCCAAGAAGTAAATATGGCCCTGATCAAAAGCAGTCTATAATTACCAGCCACGCTTCTTGTGATCCGATATATTGCTCTCCAGTCCCTGCGCCAACTGTATCTTCAGGCCCTGTCAATCATTATGGAGATCCCGCGGCCTGAGGTTAAAGCAGTGGCCAGGGGACTGTAGAATCAGATCACAAGCAGCGTGGCTGGTAGGTATAGACTGCTTGAGATCTAGGAACTGACAGCACAGACAGGAGAACCAGTACACCTGAACGGTACAGATATATAGATATACATATACTGTGTATATATTGTCAGTTTCCCTTTTACTTTCTTGGCTGCACAAATCCTTTTTACACAGGGAGATAAAGATACATTATTAAAACCTGCTCTAAAGATGCGATCAGCGGTCAGTCTTCGGCCATTTGTTGTCATTTTTACACATTTCTCCTGGCTGATAAATGGCCCGTATAAGGACCCTTATCCATAGACTGTGCCTAGTATTTTATTTCAGCTCCAGTAACTAAAATCGGGTTGAGCAGTAATACCAGACACAACCCGTTTTTGTAAGTAGTGCTATTTCTGAAGATAAATAAATAAATAAATAAACCACCATTTTATTCCAATTTAAACCTTTCTCTTATTATCAAGCCAAAAAAAATGGTTTATAGCAAATCTATATTAACAGTGGTTGTTTCTGCACAGCAGCATCTCAAATATGTCAATCTATCTAATCTTAAAATTACTAAATAGTCAAAGAAGCTGAGGTTTATAATTACTCTGTGTCACCTGCTGTATTGTAATATAATCTGTGAATCATCAAGTGGTTTATTCCACTAACTGAAAGGCCTTTGTGGAGGAGAAACAGACATTTCCCTGCAAGCATTGATTGCTCTGTCTCTCCAACTAATTCCATATAATCATTTTCTTGCACCTGAAGTGATTGAGGTATGGTTGACCGATTAGTAATCATTGTCTTCCCTGAACTCTGCAAGGTTGATGTGAAGTGGTTGCTACTTTACTGCACCAAATTTATCATGTAACAGGAGCACTGTGATAAATTTGGCGCCTCCCAAGACTGCCTGGTTTCAGTTTAAACCATGGGGAACATTTATCATTGGGCAGAGAGGACATTTTTTGGCGGAGAGGGCTGGGATGTGAATAAATCTATGAGCAAAGGCTTGTTTTGCAAATATATTATTTGCATCTCGGCCCACTGCCCTGCTTGGGCCAGAGAGGTGGGACGGTGGGTGCGGCTACACAGGGTTACGGACTCTGTGGGCACCGCATTTAACATTCTTTTGGCTCTAAGCTGGCAAGGCTCCGGTGTACACAGGATATATGTTGAGGGATTGCATATTAATCCTCTGAGCCCGTGCATTGCAGACTGGTGCAGAACAATTAGACAGTTTTAGTAAATCTTTCCCAATGTTTCTACTAATTCTTCCCTAATCTCACTACCCTTATGGCAGGATATAATTTCCTAAATATCAAAAAATACTAACAACATAATATCCAGAAAATAGGGGTATATAAAAAAAAAACATGGAAAGTATATAAAAGGGATATTCCCCCCAAAAAATTATTTTTGCATTAATACGTTGCCCACCCATAGCTTTCCATCTTCCCAATATAATGTTATTACGGATTCTGCACAGTTTTGCTGTTATCTAGTTGCATTCACCCCCACCAAATGCATAGAATCATCAAACCTCAGTCCAACCCGACACGCTCCCTGCTCCTGGCCCAGACCCTCTGTGTCGGGATCACGTGTCCTCCCTCTTTTTAATGGGCTGGGTTAGCCGCTTCTAACCCAGTCCACTGATGTGAGAGAGGAAACTGAGACAGTGACAGTTGCTGCTGCAGTTCACTGTCTCCCTCTCTGATCGTAGCCCCCCCCCCCACTGTGCTTTGTCACTCATTCAACTCTGCTATGCAACTCATTCAACTCTGCTATGCAACTCACTCAACTCTGCTATGCAACTCACTCAACTGTGCTAAGCAAATCACTCAACTTTGCTATGCAACTCATTCAACTCCGCTATACAACTCACTCACCTCTGCCATGTCACTCATTCAATTTTGTTATGCCACTCATTCAACTCTGCTATGCAACTCCTTCAACTGTGCTATGCAACTCATTTAACTCTGCTATGCAACTTATTCTACTCTGCTATGTCACTCACTCACTCAACTCTACTATGTCGCTGCCTCAACTCTGCTATATCTTGTGGATATCAGCTCTGCTACATCATGGACCAATCAGATATAAGCATTGCATGATGGGAGATGTAGTTTTCTGGCCGGCGCCATGTTGGATATAGTTCAGCTTTTTTTTTTTTTTTTAAAAACCTCATAACTATGTAACGGAAGCAGCTAGAAGAAGGGAGATTGCTCAAAATTCTCATGGGGACTTGGTGAATAGGACCAGCTAGGGTTGGGAGCATTTTATTTTTTTAGCTCTTGGTGGAAATACCCCTTTAAGTACTGACTACTCTGAAGGACCTGCGCTTGGTGCAAGAATTGAGTAAAACTTTTCACCTGATCTGGACATGTCACTTCTTTCGGCAGATAGCAGAATACGCCAGCCCATGGAATGGAGTCGGCGGAGTCGGCGGAAAGGCACGCAGCCGTGCGCGCGGACAGCCTACGGAATTCCGCGGATATTATCTGCGAGAATTCCTCAGTATGAACCCACCCTTACCCACACACACACAAACGCCACCACCCCCTCTCCTCCCAATAATGCATTTTTTTATGTCCTTTATGTACACCTGTTAAACAGAATTCATCTTCATAATACCATTTATCCTCCTTGTAAGCCCTTGTTTGGACAGAAAATGTTGCACAAATTATGCAGCTTTAAGGAAAAAAAAAAAAAAAAAAGATTTTGACACATGGGGAGAAATTCCCTTTTTCTTAAGGTGTTCTTCTTGACTTGTGTGGATTTTGAGTCAATGTATTTTTACCAGCATTCTGTAGGTAGAAGTATTTTCAAGTACACAGGTGGTTTTCTTTGGCGCAGTTGTTTTGGTGCAGTTGACTTTTATTTTACGTTCCCATTAAGGGACCTCAGCAAGAATTGACGTCCGTCTATCGATAACGACGGCCGCAAATAATGATCATGATCATTATATGCGGCCTTCATTATCAATAGACGGCTGCCTTTTGCCTAAGGAAGCCTGTGTATTCTTCATCATCTGCTTACAGTAACTCTGGGCTTCGTCTATTGCTCTCTTCTTGTTAAAAATGTTCAGAATTGGAGGTAAACTGAGGGAATTTGTAGTAAACCAGTTTTCTGGGAATGTCTAAGTACAGAGTACGTACAAAGCATAGGGTAACTGTATCTACTTCTCCACAACAATCTGTAAGGGCACCCTATGTCAGTCTGAAAATCACTCTTTAAACACAAACAAGATATACACTATATACATTCTATACATTACTCATTTATAATTTGCATTCCAAGTATATTGTATGTATACATTTTATATACTCTCACAGTAAAAAACACTGCAGTACCTGTAAGAGAATGACATGTCAAATTTTTATAACATAAAAAATCTTCTAAAGGTCATAATATACAAATAAACTAACACATTCCTTTCCATCTAACCACTTAAACCATTAACAGGGGAATACAATTTCAAAAGCAAAACACATTAACTGTTTAGGCCATGTTTCCGTGTATGCATTATGAATGCCATGGTAACCATTTCCCCATTTCTTCCCCAATAGCCTCATGATGTGGGCTTGCTTTCCACTGTGTTCAGAACACATTCCAAGTGCATGTAAGGAAATGCAGCCTTAGGCTCTGTTCACACTACATATAATATCTGCTGCATGAACATTATCTTTCTATAATTGAATTACAATTCAATTAACTATTCACGACAATGTAAAGTGTGGCTGCCGGCAGGGAAGGCGGCTGCTATGGGGCCCTTGCAAGAAGGGGGCCCCAGAAAGCTCTGCTCTGCCTTCATGTTAGGTATGCCACTGACAGTCGACCACCACATCCCCCTCCCTCTTTAGCCCGCTCACTGTAGTGCAGGGTGAGCGGGCTGCACATCAGAAGGAGAGGGACAGAGGAACAGGACATGCCAGGTCCTGTACACACCAAAGGAGAGGGATGAGGGACCTGATCACATGACCCAAAGGTCCTCATTACCTCTGTGTAAGGATCAGCCAGACTACAGGAGGAGGAGGGGGAAGCCTGGGAGCTGTAAGTGCTGTGTATGTGTTAGTGTGTATATGTCAGTGAGTGTACAGTATGTATGTATCCTTGGGTATATGTATATGTCAGTGTGTGCATGTATCTGTGGCTATATATGTATATACTGAAGTGTCTGTACCACTGGTGTGTGTTTGTGTGTGTGTGTGTGTGTGTGTGTGTGCGCGCGCGCGTGTGTGTGTGTGTGTGTGTGTGTGTGTCAGCAGTGTCTCAAGTGATTGACAGGTTTACTCCTAAAGAGTTTCTGTTAATGCAGGGCTCTAATAAAAGAACCCACCACTAAAAGAAAATGCTGCAGATATTATTTCTGGTTCTTATTACACTTGGGGGATGATTTCTCAGTATATGGTCTATTCCTGGTGTATATGTTATCACTAGTGTAATCACATTTCAGTGTAAATGTGTATATACGTCAGTGGTGTATTTGTATATATGCCTCTGTATATACACACAGGTGCCTCTGTGTGTATATACACTACCGTTCAAAAGTTTGGGGTCACCCAAACAATTTTGTGTTTTCCATGAAAAGTCACACTTATTCACCACCATACGTTGTGAAATGAATAGAAAATAGAGTCAAGACATTGACAAGGTTAGAAATAATGATTTGTATTTGAAATAACATTGTTTTTACATCAAACTTTGCTTTCGTCAAAGAATCCTCCTTCTGCAGCAATTACAGCATTGCACACCTTTGGCATTCTAGCTATTAATCTGTTGAGGTAAGCTGGAGAAATTGCACCCCACACTTCTAGAAGCAGCTCCCACAAGTTAGATTGGTTGGATGGGCACTTCTGGCGTACCATACGGTCAAGCTGCTCCCACAACAGCTCAATGGGGTTCAGATCTGGTGACTGCGCTGGCCACTCCATTACCGATAGAATACCAGCTGCCTGCTTCTGCTGTAAATAGTTCTTGCACAATTTGGAGGTGTGTTTAGGGTCATTGTCCTGTTGTAGGATGAAATTTGCTCCAATCAAGCGCTGTCCACTGGGTATGGCATGGCGTTGCAAAATTGAGTGATAGCCTTTCTTTATTCAGAATCCCTTTTACCCTGTACAAATCTCCCACCTTACCAGCACCAAAGCAACCCCAGACCATCACATTACCTCCACCATACTTAACAGATGGCGTCAGGCATTCTTCCAGCATCTTTTCATTTGTTCTGCGTCTTACAAACACTCTTCTTTGTGATCCAAACACCTCAAACTTGGATTCATCTGTCCACAACACTTTTTCCAGTCTTCCTCTGTCCAATGTATGTGTTCTTTTGCCCATCTTAATCTTTTTCTTTTATTGGCCAGTCTCAGATATGGATTTTTCTTTGCCACTCTGCACTGAAGCCCAAAATCCCGCAGCTGCCTCTTCGCAGTAGATGTTGACACTGGTGTTTTGCGGGTACTATTTAATGAAGATGAAGAATAGACTGTCGAGTTTCAGATGAAAGTTCTCTTTTTCTGGCCATTTTGAGCATTTAATTGACCCCACAAATGTGATGCTCTAGAAACACAATCTGCTCAAAGGAAGGTCAGTTTTGTAGCTTCTGTAACGAGCTAGACTGTTTTTAGATGTGTGAACATGATTGCACAAGGGTTTTCTAATCATCAATTAGCCTTCTGAGCCAATGAGCAAACACATTGTATCATTAGAACACTGGAGTGATACTTGCTGGAAATGGGCCTCTATACACCTATGTAGATATTGCACCAAAAACCAGACATTTGCAGCTAGAATAGTCATTTACCACATTAGCAATGTATAGAGTGTATTTCTTTAAAGTTAGGACTATTTTAAAGTTATCTTCATTGAAAAGTAAAGTGCTTTTCCTTAAAAAATAAGGACATTTAGATGTGACCCCAAACTTTTGAACGGTAGTGTATGTGCGTGATTGTGTGTGTTTGAGAGTAGGCTATCTATGGGGATGGAGATGTACAGGATTCAGGGGCCCCGTACAGTTTTTTGCTATGGGGCCCCATGAATCCTAGCTACACCCCAGCTATTGTTTTCAGACACTGTTTGGCAAGCAGCTGCCAGAAATAATAGAAATATTCATAATTTTAATATCTGTTCTAAAGAACTGATGTTAAAATAATAGAATAAGAACAGAGCGGGTGGCATTGCATTGAATTCAATGTAATGCTGCCGCTGCAGAAAAGCACTGACGCTAATTTCATTTCAATTAGCAGCCATTCTTTTAGATAAAACAATGTAGTGGGAACATAGCCTTAGATAGACTGCAAGTGAAAGTTCCCTACGCTGAAGACTCACAACACAAATTATACTATAATCCATCTGACTACTACTAATTCCCATCTATTTCTTGCTTTAGTAACTTGCTAGCTAACAAATCCATAAGCAATTGCTTTCCTGTCTTTTTATTCTTTGCACTCTGATTAACATCTATTGACGTATTGCCACCTTTCTTTCCTATAGCTGGACAAATGTATACAATAGCCGATGGCCATCAGCTGTCTCTTATGTTCCCTCCATAAATTATTATCATAATGGGGCATACCAAGTTTTTCCTACCCAACTGTCAGGAACCGGACAGCAGGACAAGACAAGACAGTGATCCCTAAGCTCAGCCCCGCCCACTGTCCTCTACCTATTTGCCACAATCCGCCCTAAGATGGCGGCGAGCAACTGGGCGTCAGTCCCTGCACTGGCTAGGTGGGACACAAGGACAAGACAGACAGACAAAACACAATAAAGAATGGTCGACAGTCCGGGTCACAACAATCGGGCAGCAAAAGTACAAAATCAGGATCCAAAGGCAAGGTCAAAAAACAGGCAGTATGGTCAGGGGCAGGCAGCAAGCAGGAAAGGTCAGAAATACAAAGCAGAGTCAGAATAAACAGAGCAAGAATAGCAAACACAGAACCAGGCAGAGACAAGCTCAATATCCGGCCAAGATATCCCAGACTGAGGTAGTTATATAGGAGGCCAGGGTTCTGATCCAGAACATAATTGGACCATCCCCCTGAACTCCAAGCACAGACAGCTGAGAACAAAACAGATCCACTGGCAGGAAGACCAGTCAGTCACAGCAGAACCAAAACACAGATTAACCCTGACATGGCCAGACAGAACTCAGCAGGTAAAGTCGGGTGTGTCTCTCAAGGTGAGCAAATAACCAGTGTTCACACACTACAAAACAAAACACAGAAACAGAATGCAAGAAAATCAGCACCTTCTCGGCCGCACAGCATGAGCAGAGGGACGCATGACGCTCCAAGAAGATACCATCCTGACACCAACTCTGAGTTTTGCAATTTTGGCTTCATCAGGGGCTTTCTAAATGTGCACAGCCCTAATAAGTTAATTTTTTTAAATAAAAAATAATTTTAAAGTAAGTTTAAAGTTTTATGTAGAAAAATCACATATAATCCAAATAGATTATGGATATTTCCCAGACTGTATGAACAAAACAAAACATATGTTTTAAGGCCCTATTACACCAACAGATCTGACGACAGATTATCTGCCAAAGATTTGAAGCCAAACCCAGGAGTGGATTTGAAAGGAGGAGAAATCAAGTCTTTCCTTTATGACCTGTTCTCTGATTATAGTCTGTTCCTGGGTTTGGCTTCAAATCTTTGACAGATAATCTGTTGTCAGATCTGTTGGTGTAATAGGGCCTTTACTCTCCCCGGTCTCATATAAAAGTATAATTGTTCTTTACATTTACTAAAGTTTGACTCATATTATATCATTCAATCAACTTCCACCAAGTTGGAGGCTGCTCAGAGAGGCCTTATACTAAATGGAGGCACAGTGGGGCCTAATACTATAAGGGGGCCAAGAGGTGGGCCCAGTACTATATGGGGGGTTTCAGAGAGGGACCTTATGTATATAGGGGTTCACATAATATTATATTGGTCTGCTTAAAGGAGCCTAATAGTATATAGGGGCTGCCAGAAGGGGCCTAATACTACATGGGGGCTGCTAATGCCTGTGACTACTGACGCTGGCTGTCATATTGCAGAAGAGTGATTGTAATATCGTGAGAGACCCTCACCAGAAATTTTTGCCAGGGGCATGCATCAACTTTAATCCAGCCCTGGGTCAGCAAAACCCATACAAACCCACAATCCAGTTTGGGAGAGCATCTAATAGACCTTATGGGCTCTGGTGAGGCTGCTTTTTGGTACAACCTAAGATTACCTAGATTCTGTGGTCCTCTCTTGGTACAGAACAAGTCGGTGTGTTGTAAACCCCTGGTGCCAAGGGAGGCACAAAGAAGCTACATCGCCATGGTGTTCAGAAACTTGGTTGGCGCAGGGAATCAGACATTTTGGCCAAGTGATAAAAGAAGCCAGCCATGATCCTGTTATGATCTAGTGCAAATCTGGATTTTAAAACATAAGGAGGAATTAATATTTAGCACAATGTTTTCCATATCACATATGTAAAAATTGGAGCACACAGAGAGAAGACACAAGTAGGTAAATTTTAGTAGGAAGCACCACTTTAAAAAAAAAAAATACCTTCATGGAGTATTTATGACCAAACTAAACCTTTATTTTTTGGATTGAGTTTTAAACAACCTATTAAAATGAGTTTCTCATAAAGATGGAGTGGCAGTGCAGATTGTAGAAAAGGTCTGTGCTTCTTATTAACCGCAAAACTCTTAACAGAGTAAACTGCAATATACTATATCCATTTTAACAATCCCCGTCTGAATTCAGAGAAACAAGAATTCAGTTTCCAGAAAATGTAATATAAATGAAACTTGTCAGAATAGAGCACAGCCAAACTGCTCCAGGACAAAGCAGGAGTTTTTACCAATGCCAGACATTAAAGTCTGTTATTTTCTTTATGGCTTCCACCTGGCTTTAGGATACAAGGACACTGGGACAGAATTAAAGAAACTTTCTTGCCCTTCGAGTCTCCTCCAGTAATTCTCACTGGAAGTTGTTTTGCTTAGTACAATTTATTCAATATCCTAATGATAAATACCATTTTCAAGCTGATGGGGAGGGGAGTTATCCAGTGCTAATAAAACATGGCTATTTTCTTCCAGAGACAACATGACTTTTGTCTCCAATTTAGGTGTTTTTTGCAGCTCAGTTCCATTGAAATGAATGGAGCTTAAAGTGACTCTTTATCCACCAACCCGTCCCACCAAGCCACTAGTACCATCTGTTTGATGAGAGTAAATCCTTACTGGTCGTGTCTTTTAAAATGCGCCTGGTGCCTTGGTTAGAGCAAAAAATTATATTTAATCTGCAGAGCAGTATCAAACTAGTGTATCTTTGCCCCGCCTCTGCGACACCTCTTCATCACTCCTCCCCATGCTCCTCATCATTAGGAACAACCCCAGGCAGGATGTCTCCTAGTCATCACTTGTCTAAGCTGCACCTGGGCTGTAGCGACACAGGTGCAGTTTAGACGAGCGATGAATAAAAATCCTGCCTGTGGGCGTTTCTAATGATGAGTAGGGTGGGGAGGAAGGAGAGGTGTCGCAGACCTGGGTCAAAGACACACCAGTATGATAAAGCGCTGCAGATTAAATGATAATTTTTTGCTCTAAACAAGGCACTGCTTACATTTTAAAAGACACGACTACTGAGGTCTTACACTCATTAAGCTGATGGTACTAGAAGTTTGGTGGGTTGGTGGATGCAAAGTCACTTTAAAGGGTAACTCCAGCTATTTTTTTTGTGTGTGTCAGAAAGATCCAGAGATTTGTAATTTACTTTTATTTACATTGTTTTCCAGTACTTATCAGCTGCTGGTTGTCATAGACATAGACATGTAGGAAATGCAGCAGCTGATAAGTACCGTTACAAATTTTTGGCAGTTTCTGAAACCAGTGGATTTGAAAGAAAAAAATTGGCTGGAATTGTCCTTTAATCGCAAACCACACCTGAATTGTAGACGAGTCGTGTTGTTTCTGGAAGAAAGTGGACGTGTTTTTCTAACGCTGGATAACTTCTTTAACCCCTTAGGGACCAAGCCTATTTGAGCCTTAATGACCAGGCTCATTTTTCAAAATCTGACCTGTCTCATTTTGTGCGCTTATAGCTCAGTGATGCTTTAACATATTCTAGCAATTCTGAGATTGTTTTTTTGTAACATATGATACTTTATATTAGTGGCAAAATTTGGTCACTATCTTTTGTGTTTTTTGTGAAAAACATAAAAATAGCATGAAAAATTTGCACTTAAACTTTGAAATTCTCTGCTTCTAAAAAAAAAGAAAGTTGTATCACATAACTAGGTCACATTACCAATATGTCTTCTTTATTCTGGCATAATTTCGTAAACATATTTTACTTTTCTTGGGTGTTACGGGGCTTAGAAATGTATCAGCAAATTACCAATTTTTCATGAAATTTCCCAAACTAATTTTTTTAGGGACCAGTTCTTTTTTTAAGTGTGTTTAGGAGGCTTGTATACTTGAAACCCCCATAAATGACCCCATTTTTGAAACTAGACATCCTTAGAAATTAATCTATGGGTATAATGAGCATTTTAACCCTACAGGGGCTAGAGGAAAGTATTCACAATTAGGCCTGAAAAAAATGGAAAATAGAACTTTTCAAATAATATGTTTGTTCAGATTAAAGTATCTCAAACTTGTAACGCAGGTTCTCCTGAGTACAATGGTACCCCTTATGGGGGCGTAAACCACTGTAGACCACACAGCGGGGCTCGGAACGGAAGGAGCGCCAATTAGCATTTTCAGTGCAGATTTCAGGCGCCAGGTGCATTTGCAGTGCCCCTGTAGTGTCAGCAGAGTGAAATCCCCCCATAAGTCACCCCATTTTGGAAAGTGCACCCCTCAAAGAATACATCTTGGTGTGCGGTGAGCATTTTGACCCCACAGGTATTAGAGGAAAGTATTCAAAATTAGACAGTAAAAATGAAAAACTAGAATTTTTCCAATAATATGTTTGTTTAGTTTGAAATTTTTCAACTTCACAAGGAAAGGGAGAGAAAGCGCACCCCAAAATCTGTAAAGCAGGTTCTCCTGAGTATAACGGTATGCCATATGTGGGCATAAGCTACTGTATGTACACACAGCCGGGCTCAGAACGGAAGGAGCGCCAATTAGCATTTTCAGTGCAGATTTTTCTGAAGAAGTTTTCGAGCACCGGGTGCGTTTGCAGAGCCCCTGTAGTGTCCGCAGAAGAGAAACCCCCCAAAAGTCATTTTGGAAAGGGCACCCCTCAAAGAAGTTATCTTGGGGTGCAGTGAGAATTTAGACCCCATAGGTATTAGAGTAAAGGATTCAAAATTAGAAAGTAAAAATGAAAAAAAAATATATTTTTTTTTCAATAATGTGTTTGTTTAGTTTGAAATTTCTCAATTACACGAGAAACAGGAGAGAAAATGCACCACAAAATTTGTAAAGCAGGTTCTCCTGAGTACAATGGTACCTCATATGTGGGCATAAACCGCTGTATGGGCACACAGCAGGGCTCAGAAGGAAAGGAGCATCATTTTGCTTGTGCAAAACCGCAGCTAGTATCGGTTATTAGAATAGCGCAGTTGCAAAAATTTTTTTTTTAATGAGATTACAGGTAATCTGGGGTAGTGACGGGCAACCTGGGAGTGTTTACTTGCTATCTGGGGTGTTTATGGGCAATCTGGGGTGGTACGAGCAGTCTGTGCCAATCTGGGGCGTTTATGGGCAACCTGGGGGTGTTTACTGGCTATCTGGGTTGGTTACAGGCAATCTGGGGTGGTTACGGGCAATCTGGGGGTGTTTACCGACTATCTAGGGGTGTTTACTGGCTATATGGGATGGTAACGGACAATCTGGGGGTGTTTACTGGCTATATGGGGTGGTAACGGACAATCTGGGGTGTTTACCGACTATCTAGGGGTGTTTACTGGCTATATGGGATGGTAACGGACAATCTGGGGGTGTTTACTGGCTATATGGGGTGGTAACAGACAATCTGGGGGTGTTTACTGGCTATCTGGGGTGGTGACGGGCAATCTGGGTTGGTTAAGGGCAATCTGTGGCAATCTGTAGTGGTTATGGGTAGCCTGTGGCAATCTGGGGTGGTTACAGGCAATCTGGGGGTGTTTACTGGCTATCTGGGGTGGTTACGGGTAATCTGAGCGGTTACAGGTAAACTGGAGTGGTTATGAATAATCTGGGGTGGTTACAGGTATGCTGGGGTGGTTACAGGTAATCTGGGGTGGTTACAGGTAATGCGGAGTGGTTACAGGTAATGTGGGGTGGTTACAGGTAATGTGGGGTGGTTACAGGTAATGCGGAGTGATTACAGGTAATCTGGGGTGGTTACAGGTAATCTGGGGTGGTTACAAGTAATGCGGGGTGGTTACAGGTAATGTGGGGTGGTTACAGGTAATGTGGGGTGATTACAGGTAATCTGGGGTGGTTACAGGTAATGCGGAGTGGTTACAGGTAATCTGGGGTACTTGACTTTTTATCCCGTCACCAATGATTTTTGGTGACAGGGGACAAAAAGTGCCGGCAGCATTTGGAACAAGTGATCAGTTGTATATAGTATATTATTGCCCAATGCTCTCCGCCACCTTAGGTGGTGGAGAGAATGAGAGTTTGATCTTTTTTTAAGGGTACAAATACACTTGCTTTATCCGCAGCGAGTTTCTGGCTGCGTATTCGCAGCAAGACTCACTCAGGATCCCGGCCATGTGTACTCAATGGCAGACAAACTCGCAGCAGGGATGTACATCCCTGCTGCGAGTTTGTCCGCAGCTTGCCCCGTTAACTCCCTGGCCGCCGGAGACTATACGTCACCTGATCCCGGCTTCAGGGCTCCCAACGTCTTCACGGGCCCTTTCAGCCAATCAGTGTTGCGCAGGGGCAGCGCACTGATTGGCCGAGCGGGACGTGCCGGGAATCAGCGAAGGACCAGGTGATGTATAGTCGGGACCAGGTGATGTATAGTCTCCGGCGGCCGGGGGGTTAACGGGTCGGCCTTTGGACAAACTCGCAGCAGGGATGTACATCCCTGCTGCAAGTTTGTCTGCCATTGAGTACACAGGGCCGGGATCGGGGGGGGGGGAAGGGGGACATGTATTCACCTCCTCTCACTGTGGATTAACGGTGAGAGGAGATGAAAGCATGCAGTGCCCGTTACCGGCGGCCGCCGTTATACTGGTAATAATGGCGATCGTCGGTGCGGGGACTGGCCGGGACTGACCCTACATTCTGCCCCAACTTCTCAGCGACCTCTGATAGCTGAGAGGAGGAGGCTGCGGGCATTACCGGCGCTGCTGCACGATTCTGTGCCATCGCCATAAAGAGCTGATGGCAGCAGAATAGAGCCCATTAGTGATCGCCGTAAAAATCAGTATCGGCGGTCACTAATAACATAATACATGTATTCTCTGGGTCACTGCGGTTACGGCGATACCACATTTGTGTAGTTTTTTTTTAACTATTATCACAATATAAACTATCTTCCTAGCAAAAACCCACAAAAACTGTCGCCACATTGCAAGATCCATAGTGTTCTTATCTTTTGCGCGACAGAGCTGGTTTTGGGCTTATTTTTTGTGGGAAGATCTGTAGTTTCTATTGATACCAAGTTTTATATGTATATGACTTTTTGATCTCTTTTATGAAGTATTTTCTAAAGCAGATTGATAGAATACAGCTATTCTGGTACTGTTTTTTTTATTTATTTTTTTACAGCGTATGTCGTGCGATATAATTATTGATATCGTTTTATAGATTGGGTCGTTACGTGGTTCTGCAGTACAGTGTATTGTATCATGTGACCATCCTGCTGACAGGCAGTAGCACAGCCACCCCTGTCAGCAGGATGGCTTATCCATGGTAAGCCTGGGGGCCTTCATTAGGACCCCGGAGTTACCATGGAGATGTCGGGGGACCGGACGGCGTCGCGGGACCTCCGATCATTTAAGTGGACCCGCGGCGCCGTACGGTACACACCGGAACCCATTAGATGCCGCTGTCATGCTTTGACAGCGGCATTTAACGGGTTAAACTGCCCGGAGTGGAAAATCCTCCGCTCCGGACAGTTACAGGAGGGGGTCAGCTGTCAGTATGCCGCCGGGCGACAGTTCGTTCCGATGCGTACGCCGTTAAAAGGCGTACGCATCGGAATAAAGCCCATTAGTGGCCGCCATGAAAAGGCAGCACGGCGGTCACTAAGGGGTTAAAGAAGGTCTTCAAGAATGCTAACCATGTTTTTTTTTTGTTTTGTTTTTTATTCCAGATCTTTAAAAAAAAAAACTCCTGCGATGTTTTTGACCCACATAATTCACCCAACTTTTTCAGCTATGTTTTCTGGTTCATTACAGCTTTGCTTAATCTATACATTCCATTACTGCATCTGGGCCATGTGGCCAGCAACAATCTTAAAGGGGTAGTGCGGCGCTAAGACATTATTCACAAAATAACACACATTACAAAGTTATGTGAATGTAGTATGGTGGTTTTGTTGGTAAAAGTTTGGAAGAATCTGAAAAGTGTGTTTGGAATGGAAGGTTTGTTGGAGTTTGCACCCCTGTGGGATAACAACAACCTTAGCGAAGTTAAAAAAAATAGGGACGCAGAAAACTCTGAAGGAAGCTGGGATAGTATGTGTGAGGGATATTTGGGGTATGAATGGGATTAAAAGTTGGGAGAGACTGCAGCATGAATTTAATGTAGGGCAGAAAGGTTGGTTTGAGTATGTAAGAGTGAGACATGCCCTTTGTGGAATGAGCCTGGCAGGGAAGCTTAAGGTCTGTGGAAGTAATGACCTGATAGACAAAATAAGAAGGAAGCCCTATTTAAAAAAAGGTGTATCTAGGGTTTATAAAAGTCTGGTGGATGTAAATAGGGGCAGGGTGAATAGTAAAAAGAAATGGGAGATGGATATTGGGGAGATGGGAGAAGTCCAATGGTTAACTATATGTAGTAACTTGAAGAGAGTGTCTCTAGTGGGTAACCACAAGGTAACGCAATTTAATATCATACATCGCTTGTATTATACACCTATGTCTCTGTTTAGAATAGGGAAGAGGAGCAATGACAACTGTCCAAGATGTAATGCAGGACAAGCAGGTTTTGGCCATATGATTTGGGGGTGTGCGGAGTTGACCACCTTCTGGAAAAAGGGATGATTGTACTTTGGTGTTTTGTAATTGGTGTACTGTTTGTTCTTTGTAAGGTAAAAATAAAAATATTTAAAAAGTAAAGATAACTCTGCCCCACCAGGTATTAAAGGAGCACTGTATAACTCCAAGGTGTTTCTACATATAGATATGTGTAATGCCGATTCTATGTTTCCAAATCAATGTATTGGTTCAATAAAAACATTATGCCTCAAATGTGAAAAAAAAAGTTATATAACTGCGATAACTTTGCTCAGCCAATCGCGACTGAGCAGCTGATGACGTGGACGCGGACGCGTCATCAGCTGCTCAGCCGCGATTGGCTGAGCACAGTTATGCTCAGCCAATCGCGGCTGAGCAGCCGATGACACAGCAGAGGGGGTAGGCATCATGGACGGCTGCAGCCATTCGGACGGCCTCCCGAAAATTACGTCATTGACAGAATATCGGGGACGGGGACGACGCGCGTCAGGTATGTATGGTACACTACACTTCCGGGTTCACGTGCGGGGGTGGGGGAACACAGGGAAGGGGGTGATTCACATACATAACATGCATTACAAAGTTGTATAACTTTGTAATGTGTGTTATTTTGTGAATAATTTCTTAGCGCCGCACTACCCCTTTAAAAATTCATATTGCAAACAGTATCCTTTATATTTTCAAATCTCTTCTCAATTGCACAATGCATCAGCAGCACAACATCACACTGGCAGCTAGAGCAAGTACCATCTCTGCATGTAATAATCCTCATGTATACATATTTCTCTTTATTATAAATGTATAAATAAGTGAAGAGACCAGAAGTATACAGTCAGAGAGGCTGGATTGTCATCAAAGCCCTTATAACTGTGTAACAGGAGCTTCATATTCATCATCAGTATATGTGATCAGAGTGTCTGACGCCATTCCACTCCCCCCACACACACTCCGCATGGAAAGTGGTCAATTCAGCTTGTTTATATAAGTTCTTGGTGACATAATGACTCTAATGAGTGCACAGGAACACATATCATTTTTAGATTTTCATATCATCTTCACATATCTACGTACTTCAGGATGTTAGTTAAAAAAAAAAAGATGGTTAGGAAAAGATTCGGTTGTCATAAATACCAGTAGTATGATTACGTAATATGAGAGTAAGGGTAGCTACACACGTACTGGATTTGCAGTGGATTTCACACTGTGAGTTTGCAGCGAAATCCGCTGCGAATCCATGTAGTGGGAAAGTCTATGGGATTAAATACCCGCAGCAGAATTTTCATTCCACTGCAGATATGTAACCAGGCCCCTTTAACCCTCCGCTGCCTGCAGCTCCCGTCCTGGAGCATACATTACCTGCTTGGCGCCATGGCTGCATGTGAGGCTCCCGGCTCCCATCGGTCCCCATCAGCCAATCAGTGCATGGCAGCACTGATTGGCTGACGGGGACCGAGGGAGATGGGAGCCTCACTGAAACCGCAGGGCTGAGCAGGCAATATATGCTCCGGGACGGGGGCTGCGGGTGGCAAGGGGCCGGGTTACCCCCATATGTAACCCCATAGACCTTCACACTACATGGATTCACAGCAGATTTCGATGCAAACTCGCAGAGTGAAATCCGCTGTGAAACCAATATGTGTGAAGGTATCCTTGAGGTGGATATTAGCAGTGTATCTAGAACTGGACAAAACGGCAGGGCTGCAAGGAAGAAACAACGATCTCATGCATTGTCTGTGTAATAACACCTGTTAGGACTGTAAATGTTGTGGCTTTTTATTTAATATAATATTGTTTTCCTCAGGGAAAGCTTCAGTTATTCCTTTCTCTTAGTTTGTATTTCCATCTTGTGCACTAACCTGTGATTACCGGATCACTTAAACACAATTTCATACTCTAAACTATTTTGATTACTAGAAATTGTTTTGTGCGGGATATTAAATGCATTCTTTGCTTCTGTGCTATTGCTGCATCAACACGGCGAGCAGTCTACATCCACACCATAAATAAAATACATTTATATTTTCAGCTGGGCGTTCAATTAGGCCAACTTCACTACTTCCATTAATGGAGCTTTCACTCTGAATGGCGTGTTGTTACATTGCTGATGTGAAAACCCCCACTTGTAGCAATGGCAGCAGTGGTAATGGTGTCTTTACCGATCTCTCATATTCTCTGTGTCTGGAGCCACAGTGTCCTAGGTTTTAATTTTATTTCCAACCATTAGCTTTTGCATACAATAAACATTACAGCTCCAAGACCCATTCTTGTTTCTGCTTTATTAAACTACAAAATTAGAAAACTAGAAATTATTTTGAGCTTAACTCTTTCTTGCCTGTTGGCTTTTAGCAAGCTATTAACCGTGCATGCATAGTAGTATTTTGGCTTTTTCTGTATAAACAAAGCTTGAACTTTCTAGGTTGGACTTGGTGTATTTCTGAGGCAGAAACTGTCGCATTTATAGATAAAGTAATGTTTTTAATGTTCTATCAGAGATAAACTTATGGGTATTGAAAGATGCACTCAACATTGCCTCCGAAGCACAAGTCCGTTGATCAGATGTGATCACCAATTTGTCCGCTTATTATTATCATCAGTTCCGCTTTACTAGTCTGAAGTAGTAAAAAAATTAAAAGTAGTCTCATTATAAATACCCCTTTTCTGTATAAGAAGACCCCAGTGTTGTAAACAGTATATGGCAGATGAGAGGCCAAATTGCAAATAATGATTTGCAGTTAATTCTTCGGTCTCCTTCTCCCATGCTTTACAGTGCAGATCTGCTTGTTCAGATTTAAGCAGAATCCTGCCAGCAGCTCATTAGGATATCAGTGCATAGAAAGCTGATTTCCATAACAATAAGAGAATGATTATACACTAAAATCAACTAGAAAATTGAGAAATGTAACGGTTGAGCATGTCATCTCCATTGTAATCACAAATCTCAATCCTGTTGACCACAGTGTTTTTGCCCTCCGCAGATTGCAGGACTCCGTATCCACGTTTAGCTCTTCATAGTGTTTAATATAATCTTTGAAAGTAATGTTCTTTTAATGCATTGTGGAATTGAGTCAGAGCCTACTGAGAGCGTTTTAAAATGCCAAGTATGACGTTGCTCACTCTAAGTCATTCATGTGCTATTTGTAGAGTGACCTCCTTGTTTAATAACCCCCCTCAGAACATCTTACCAACTCTTTTGCAATTACCAGTAGAGCAGTTCAGGCCCCAGTCAGCCTCCGTTTTGTTGCTAAGATGTACCTTTTGGTACTTAGCAGACCCAGAGATTTGCAGTAATTTGTGGTGCTCGCTGTGTTCAATTGACAGAAAGTTGGAATCAGCCACAAGTGATAAATAATTAAAGGGGAAGTCTGGCGTCAGAAATTTTTTCAAAAGAGCGGGGGAGGAGGTGACTGAACATAAAATCATGCACCTACTTTCCCAGCTCCAGTGCAGGGGTCCGTCTGCTTCCTAGTCTGAGGGAACAGGGTTGTGATGTGTTAGCCCCACTCAGTCAGTCAGGAACCCTGCCTTGACCACTGACTGGAAGAGCAGGGCTGACACATCACAACCCGGTTCCCTGCTCAGACCAGGAAGCGGCAGGGGGACCAGAACCCGGATCAGAGGACGGTGGACCCCTGCTCTTGAGCCAGTAAAGTAGGTGCATGTTATGTTCAGCCACCTCCTCCCCAGCTCTTTTGAAAAAATGCTCAAGGCCGAACTTCTCCTTTTAAGGGTTTTTAACTGTTGCATTGTTGTAGATGTTATATAAAGCAAGTTTGCAATTTACATTCATTATTTTTTTTAATGCACAAGCCTCAAGGACAGAAATTGTTATTTTTGTTATCATGAAAAACATGGAACTTCCTGTTTTTTTCTCAAAGAGTCAGAAAACAGGAGGTCCAGGATTTCCCAAGCCATCTGAGTGTTAACAGAGAAGGCAGTCATGTGATTAATGGACACATTGAGCCATGACGCTCTAAACTGGCCGGAATTCCTGTGTTTAGTCTGTTTTTTACAACCAGCAGAAAATCTGCCTTCAGGAGACTGGACCTGGATTTCTGGTTTCAGCTTTGTTTTACAGCATGATAACAAAATAATAATAATAATAATAATAATAATAATAATTCATGTATATGGCAAACTTGCTTTATATTAAATCTACTGTTGATTAAGATTTTGAAAGTTATAACAACAGTGACACTTTAAGGGAAGTACATAAAGATAGAATGTTTAGGAAGAAAGGCAAGCAGTGCATTTAAAAATATTAAAGTGTATCATTTTGATATTCATTCATAGAAGTATTGGTTCGCTGTGTTCATTCTTCTTTTGGTCATCTGTGATCCTAGGTCATCTTATAGTACATGCCAGAATTAAAGTTTTTACACAGGACAGTTTTTACATAGGGGCAGTATTAAAGTAGTTACATTCTTGCACATATCAGTATTATAGTAGTTACATTGTGGAAGATAAGGAGTAATATAATATAATATTATAGTAGTTATAGTCTTGTACAAAGCAGCCAGTATCATGTTACTGACTAATACAACCACATACAGACTAACACCACCACGAACTGACTAACACCGCGGCTGCTACTGAATAAAATGCTCTGTACACAGATCACTATCACCTCATATAGTCATATAGATGTAGCCCCAGCTCTACACAGGTTCTCTATTCCATATACATTACAGTGCAGTTATATCAGGTGACTCACAAGGGACGTCTTCTCTGATCAGGGTTCTTCCCTTTTCATCTTCTCCATCTGCCCTGGGCCGTTATGAAAATTTCTTTGAGCCACGAATCCACAGAATGTGCCAGACAGACATATTATGCTCCTCACTCCAGCACCATCCTCATCTCTCTACAAACTGCACATCTGTATTGGCCCCTTTACCCCCCTCATTTAGTGGGTAGGCTGACTCTATGTGACCCCCTTATAGTATATGTCCCCCTCTGTGTGGTCCACTATAGTACAAGCCCTATTGCATATACTCCCCTTATAGATGGCCCCCCAATGTTTCCCCGTTATAGATGGTACCTCAATGTTTCCCTCTTATAGATGCCCCCTATATGTTGTCCCCTATATAGATGTCTCCCATTGTAATCCCCCTTATAGATGGCCCCCATTGTAATCCCCCTTTATAATCCCCCTTATAGATGGCCCCTATTGTATTCCCCCTTATAGATGGCCCCCATTATAATTCCCCTTATATATGGCCCCCATTGTAATCCCCCTTATAGATGACCCCCAGTCTGTGCAAACCGCGGTAGCTACGCCACTGATAGTAGTTATTCTTGTACATAGGAGTCAGTATTATAATACAATTTTCTTTTGTTTATTCTGAGGCATGCTGGTAAAATCTATAGTGATAAAGCAATGTCTTCTCTGATATTCAGACTGAGGCCATGTTCACACATCGTATGTGACCGGCCATTCCGTGACTCGGCCGGGTCACAGAACGGCCGGTCTCTGCCCGGATCATCCCGGCCGGTACTAAAGTACCCACTGGGTGATCTTTCCGGCAGCAGTGTTCAGTGGCATCAGCGCGCGCCCGCATCAGAACCTCCCGCAGCACACAATGAAGCTGGCGACCGGAGCTGCTCGCTTCATTGTGTGAACTCACAGGTCTTTCTGCGGCCGCAGAAAACTGACATGTCAGTTATTTGCAGCCCCGTACGGGATCCTGGCCGGAGCGTATACAATGTCTATACGCTCCGGCCGGGATCCCACAGAAGATAAGGCTATGTCCGATGGCAACAATGGCCGTACT
Organism: Dendropsophus ebraccatus; assembly: GCF_027789765.1. Classification (NCBI taxonomy): domain Eukaryota; kingdom Metazoa; phylum Chordata; class Amphibia; order Anura; family Hylidae; genus Dendropsophus; species Dendropsophus ebraccatus. Next base: position 81,937,577 of record NC_091457.1, read on the forward strand.
TTTACGTAGTGTGAACATAGCCTTAATATGCATCAAAATCTGGACTTAGTGGAAAAGTTTATTAATCATTTTTCTCATTATTTGACATACAGATGACCACTGCCCCACTAACATTGGTTCCCAGAACTGCCCTTTAAACAACTCATTCTTCTGCAAGCTTCTTTTTACCCACAGTACAATAACTAATGTTGTCTTTCACTGTCACTTGTTTTACTTGACTTTTAGACATTTCTGTAGAGAATTAATGAATATTCCATCTCTTGGTGTCATGTAAATAATTATGCTTCCTATACCCATATGATAGAACATGATTAATAAATACAGCCAAGAGACATTTCACAGTTGCTACACTTTTTTTCCTTTTCACGTTACAAATTGCTTTATTGATATAGAGGGAATGACATCAAGAATTATTATAAGACCTAAATTATTATTACAAGGGGTCATTGAATACAAAGCTAAGTTCGAGACAAACAGCTCTGGATGACGGCTCTGAACCCATATTGGCCTCTGTCAAATTATGAAAATGTAGGAAAATGAAATTGCTGTCACACAAATGGCAGTCAAAGGCACCTTCTAATTATGTCTCTGCAAAGTAAATTAGTTTATGTAGTTGTTCTATAAAAAAAAAAAAGAATAATTTGTTGCTATATCTTGTATGCCAAACTCATGGCTTCATCTGAATATACGCCCTATGGGACTGTATCTTTCACTATTAATTCACTCTAGGCTATGTTCACACACCATCTTTTATTTGACAGGCACCTTTTAGGTCAGCCGTCATTTTAAGGACAAATAATGGACGTTATTTTACAATGATGGCAGTTATCATGAATTAACAGGTGTTATTTGGCCATCGACATAATAACGGCCATCCTATGGTCAAAAATGTGCGGGAACATAGCCTTAACATGTGGAAATCTAACATGTTGATCTAAAGATGGGGTGGTCTTTTTAAAGATATGTCATAATATGTGACCAAACACGTACTACATAGTGTAATTGAGATTCGTTTTTTACCCTGGCTACCAGGTAGGGACCCTCTCTGTGGTGGCCAAACGCCCAATTAGCCCATTATAGAAAATATGAAATGAATATGTTATATATGGGAATTCACCCACTAGGACATCAAAGGCATGACCATGACCATCTCTTTACCTGAAGCAGTGGACAAAACACCTCTGTTTCCCAGAGGGTTACACTCTAGCTTATAGGATGTGAACACCATATGCAATCAATATGCCAAAGATGTTTACAGTGGAAAAATACTTTTAATAGCTTTCACATTGTTTTGTTTTTTCTGTTGGTATGTATGGTGGGATGTAGATAATGACTGTGAGTTATAAAGAGTTAAGGCCCTATTACACAGAGCGATTATTGTTTAAAAATTCAATATAATGGCCGAAAATTAGCGACTATCTGCTAGTGTAATAACACCCAGTTATTGTTGGTAGTTTGACGGTTGTTCACATATCTGTTCATCTAATAAGTCATTCACAGATAAAACATGCTGTGTAGGTTGTCCTGAGGAATGATTAGTGACCATATAATTACACAAAAATGATCATTCATAACCACAATCGGTGAATGTAATAACCTCAGAATAATTCACTATTGAATTAGTAGTTTTCACTAGCGATCAATCGTTATAGCGAATCTTTACACAATAATCGTTAAGTATAATAGGGCCTTTAGCATGCATTTAAATAATTTACTACCCTCCAAGGTGTAAATGAGCACAAGATTTTCATGTACATAGCCAGAAGCTATCATGGTAATGTTTTATGGTCACTTTAGGTTGCACTAGCCTACATATAGTATATTATGGACACTTTTCTACAAACAACTATTTTAAATTATAGGTTAAAACACGTTCCATTTCATCTGGTCAGCTCTAAGGTCTTGTCCTTTCTATATGTGTGCCAGGGAAATGTCATACAAAAGACGAGGCAATACTGTACTTGACAAAACTATGTAAAGTGCTGCGGAATCTGTGTGATCTATACAAATAAAAGCATTATTATTATTATTATTATTATTATTATTATTATTATTATTATTACAGAGCGCTGGTTGCTACATCATGTCAAAGAGAGCAATTCTTCATTATATTTAAATTAGTGATGCCATAAACCCAAATGCCAGACATATGTGATAAAGACCGGGATGCAGAATGCCCAATTTGTGCTTTGAAGAGAAAATGTCTTGAAAGGAAAGAAAGATCTTTATTCGAGTTGTCTACAGTGACAAGTTGATAAGAACCTACATATTGTAGTTTCACTCACTACTCTGTTACCAGCGGCAGGGTAAAAGTTCAATGATTAGCCACTTATCATGCTGACGTTGAAAAATACTTTGCATTTATACATGGTAGAATACTTCAAGGATTTCCTCTTAACCTGTGCACCCTCACATTATTTTTTGGAACACAAAAGAAAGTAAAAATATGAAAAGTTTTATTTTACCATATGAGGTATTTGATGCTTTGTTGTCAAGATACAGATTGCATTTATTTTTGATGACACATTGGATAACAGTAGCAGCTCAGTGGAGTGGTATCTAGGGCATGGTTGTGTGGTTTGTAGGGCATGGTTGGGAGGAAAAGGTCAAAGTCAAGTCAAGACAGGAAGGGCTAACTTAGGCACTAGATTTGGAGATGTGATTATGACGTGGGCTAAACTCAGACTTAAAGGGAAAGTCTGGGCAAAATAGTTTTAAGATGTTATTGGCCAACAAAAGTTATGAAAAATACTAATAGACACTTATTATGGGAAACGCACCTATCTTGCATTTTCCCTGCACTTACTACAGCATGGTGTGTTCAGGTCTCTGTAAAGTTGGTGATGTCACGTCACATAAACTGCTGGCTCCTGCTGCTCCAGTCTGTCCTACCACTGCAGCAGGAGCCGGCAGTTTATGTGACGTGACATCACCAACTTTACAGAGACCTGAACACTCTGTGCTGTAGTAATTGCAGGGAAAATGCACTATAGGTGTGTTTCCCCAAAAAAAGTGTCTATTAGTAATTTTTATAGCTTTTGTTGGGTAATAACATATCTTAAAATTATTTTGCCCGGACTTCCCCTTTAACAACATTCCCTTAAACCCATGGCCAGTAGGAAGAGAAGAATGCTCAATGAATGCTACAAGGCTTATGAATTTTCTTGGGAAAGTGGGCGCAGTCGCACAGAGGAAACTTGGGGTCTGCATATGTTTCATTTATCAGAATTTCCATCAGCATGCGAGGGAAATTGTTAGTGGAATAGATGGTAGATTTCACTGATGCTGGGTATATGTAAAGGCATGTGCCTCAACATAAATCCTATGTGCCTGTGCGCTGGCACTGAATTGTTTAAGATGTCATTGATAATTCCACTCTAAACTGTTTATAAGGTTAAAGAGGACCTGTCACCCCACGCGCCGGGGTGACAGGCTCTCGACCCCCAGCTAGATCCCCTTATAGTCACCTCATGTCGCCGAGTCCCGCTGCCGGAGTCGGTCCCGGGACGGAGATATCTTGGTGAGAAGCCGGCGCGCGCGCTGTGGAGATGGGTCCCGCGTCCATAGAGAATGAATGGAGCCGTGCACGCGCAGCAGAGATGAGTCTGGCTCCATTCATTCTCTATGGGCGCTGGACTCAGCCTAACTCAGCGACAACTCAGCAGGACTCAGCGACATGAGGTAACTATAAGGGGATCTATCTGGGGGTCGGGAGTCTGTCACCCCGGGGGGGGTGACAGGTCTCCTTTAATACATTTCCTATTACTAAGGCTTATGTGCCTGGGCAAACACTATGGTACTGTTATACAGAAAAAAAACGTATCTTTATAAAAAAAAGTATTTGTATAACTTAAAAAAAGAGAGAGAGATGGGATTAGATATGGTGTTATAGACGCTTGGGAGATGGTGGGAGTACCTAAGCACTGTTTATTGAGTGCCAAAACACTGAGTATTCCTTAATTTAGGTCCCGCAAATGTTAAGCTCAGTGTTTGGTTCACCTGTAACAGCTAATTTAGTCGTTTAGTACTGTGACGATGGGTTTTGTTGAGTTACATACAGTATCTGTAAGTGCTTGCACCATGATGTTCCTCAATTTGTGGCTACATGAAACAATAATGCATCCAATGTGAAGAACCACGACCATAAATATTGTTGTTTTTTTGCATTGCTCTGCTCACGCTAACTGATAGGTTGATGAAGACCCCACATTAAGCTCTCACAGTAATGGTCCACAAGGCAACCATGTTTGGAGCTGACATTTAAGTTTTTTTTGTTTTGTTTTTATTTAACTAAAAAGGGATATACATGTCTGATGCTACAGACACCCATTTGCATTTGTCTGCAGGTCAGGTCCAAAGCTGACATGTGAATTGATCTGAGGTTGTTACCAAGAACTATTTAACCTAATCTGACAAAGTGATAAGACTCAGGGTCCTTCTCTGCCTCACATAATCCTTCACCCTTGAATAATGAACTGTGTGACGTCAATATTTGTCACATCCCATGCTGGGAGGACTCTGAATGATTAACCTAGAGGGACACTATGTCAGCACCCTCCGCCACCATGTATCAAGTGTCTGTTTAAAGGGCTGGTTAATTAACAAACAATTAAACAGAGCAGTACAACACAAGGCTAATAAACTGGCATCAGATGGCAGCAACACTATTGCTTTTTTCTCTTCTCATCAACAGATTGTTATTGTGAGATTTTAACCATCAACAGTTTGTACTTTAAATTGATGTTCCCACTATCCCTGAATACCAACCCCACAAAGAGTAGTTGTTTCTGTGACCAGTTTGCAACTTTATAACAGTCTGTTTACAATATTAAAGCTTTTATTTGTATAGCACACACAGATTCCGCAGCACTTTACACGTTTTTGCCAATTATTGCTTCCTGTCCCCAATAGGGCTCACAATCTAAATTCACCTATCTGTATGTTTTGGGTGTTGGAGGAAACCGGAGTACCCGGAGGAAACCCATGCAAACACGGAGAGAACATACAAACTCTTTGCAATGGCTCTCTTGTATTCCGGCTGATCGCCCTTTTTGAACTTTTTTTAAAGACACCATGTATAATTTATGTAAATATTCCCTGTGCTGTCCCATGAAATTAAAGGAATGAGCCTCAGATTTAAATGTATCACCTATTCACAGGAGAGGTGATAAATAGTGAATTTGTGTATATATCAAGGAGATACAGCTACCGGCACTACTGAGCTGGAAATTCATAGATTTTCTTTGTATAAATTGTTTCCGAAGTAGAGCTTTCATAAAAATAATACGAGGTGGTCACTTCTACTAAAAATAACGAGAATTATATCCATGCAGTAAGAAAAAAAAAAGTGTAGAGGGCACTCACCGATAAAAGCTTTATCCTTTATTCATTTCTTTTTAAAAACACCATAGCAAGACAAGCAGGAGAGCAGACACCTACTCCTTCTAATCAACTTGTCAGCGTGACAGCTGTTTCGCATAACGCAGATACGCTTCTACAGGTGCGTTTTTAAAAAGAAATGAATAAAGGATAAAGCTTTTATCGGTGAGTGCCCTCTACATTTTTTCTTTCTAACTGCATAGTAAATTTGTGTATTTACCTATGTTCTACTTCTTTGATGAGTACTTCAGAATTCTGTATATTTTCTTTAAGAGGAAAAATAATTTTTGGTGGTCATTCCAAGGAGCTTTCACTGTATATACATTATAAGTGGAAGTAATTTTCTTTTCATAATCTGCATTTGGGTCTTCCAGCAAAACACTTTACTAGAGAAAATATTTTTCTATTATTAATGAATTCCTAGGAAATAATGTAACAGTAATCCTGAATAATCCCTTTAAGGGATTAGGCTATCCACAAGCACAACCATTATTGGCTTTGGAAGGGCAAGGACACTACAACAGCAGCGGGAAGGATCCTATAATTTTCAGGATTTCTTAATATGTATTCATGACAAGTGTATGATGATTCTAATGGTGGGAATAAAGAGAATTGTTTAATGTATGTTACAGGGCATATGACCTTGTATGACCTTGTATGCCAAAGGCCTAAACCACTTTCAGTCCGACCACTTTCAGTCAGGTGTACACATATGGAGTTTCGAAGCAGGAAAACTGGAAACATTCTTTCAGAAAGTAGAATGAATTGATCTCATATCCATCCAGTTAAAGTGGTAAAGCCTAAAATCATTTGATCATTATAACTAATCATAGGACCCCAGGGCCCCTTAGAAAGTGAAAAAAAGCAAATATATTCTTGTCCCTTGACTGACAAAGTGGCTAACTGATAACTATTGGAAAAATAAAACATATAATATAGTATTGTGGCTGGCAGGTATTAGATAGTTACACTTAATTTACACTTGATTTTGCTATACTGCACTATGTTTGTTTTGAAGTGATGGAATAAATTCACATGTTTGAAGATATTAGGAATAGAGATGAGCGGGCCGCATCGGCGCTCTCTCATTATGCTTGAGATCCCGCCCGCATAGTTGCCATGGATTCCCTGGAATATCCTGGCCGCATATTCGCGGGAGCGCAATTATGCGGCCGGGATCGCAGGCATAATGAGAGAGCGAACTGCTTTTAGACCAAAAGTCCAAACAGTTCGCTCATCTCTAATTAGGAAGTGCTGTTGGAATCCTTTGCTTAGTTACACTTAATGGCTATGTTCATACAACGTCAAAAATGGAGAAAAGGTGGACGATTGTGATATTTAAAAAAACGTCAGTTTTTGCCGCGATTTAACTGACAGCAATGGCAATGTATTGAAGTCAATGGGAAGACGGACGTCCAATGCACACAGTGCATTGAATAACGGACGTTTTTACAGCGTCAAAATAATGAACATGATCATTATTTTCTAACGTCTTTTGCAAACAGCGGATTTTTTTTATTAGTTGTTCACACACAGTTTTTCTTTTGTCACTGTTCTTTCTATTAAATTCATCGGACTTTTTAATTAAGACACACCCAAAGGACAACTAGTAACCCCAACCTAGAATAATGTACAAACACTGCACGCTCCATTGTGTGGACTGATAGGTTCTCTGCGGCCGCTATTAAATGAAGTATACGGAGTATATACTCCGTCCGGCATTCCCTTAACCTGCAGCACCATGTAGGTACAGTATTAATCACAGCCGTGATTAATAAATCTGCAACAATGACTGATTCATACTTTAATTATGTTGTGTGAACATAGCCATAGACTGCATCTAACCTCAGTAGCCACCACTAATCTAAAGTCATATGCTCAAGTTCAGACCGAGTGGCCTCAAAGTTTGCTCAACTATAATCTGAGAATAAAATGTATTTAAAAAATTCCCCTGTTTCAGAATTCTAGAGGGGTTGAAAAAAATAACACAGACAATATGATGATAAAAGCCCTCTCTCCTTCAGTAAGTCCTTTAAACCTGTCAACATTCTTAAAGAGCTACTCCAACAAAATCTTTTCCTTTCAAATCAACTGTTGTCAGAAAGTTATAAAGATTTGTAATTTTCTTCTATTACAAGATCTTCAGTCTTCCAGTAGTAGTAGAAGTAGCTGCTGTATGTCCTGCAGGAAGTGGTGTATGCTTTCCAGTCTAACACAGTGCTCACTGCTGCCACACTTGGGACAGAAACTGTCCTAAGCAGTAGCAAATCCCAATAGATAACCTCTCCTGCTCGGGATACTTCCTGTCTCACACAGGGGTGGCAGCTGAGAGCACTGTGTCAGACTGAAAAGAAAACACTTTCTGCAGGACATAAAGCAGCTGATAGGTACTGGAAGACGTGAGATTTTTAAATAGAAGTAAATTACAAATCTATATAACTTTCTGAAACCAGTTCATTTGAAAGAATTTTTTTTTTTAGTCCCGGAGTACCCCTTTAAGACTAATGAAATTGCATGCGCTAGGACTCTTTTGAAACATGTGGTTTTCAGAGTAAGTGGAATTGTGGCAAATTATCAATTGCATGTTCCTCACCAGCCAAGAAATCTCATGAAAGCATCACATATGTGTAATGTTATAACTACTATATTTCTGCCCTAATTGCTTCTTACTTTACAATGATACTACCAGAAATTAAATATTATTTTTTTTCTCCTTTAAATAGTTAAAAGTAGAAACTACAGATGAAAATGGAAAACTCATTGAGGGACCTGTTGATCTGGAGGTTGTGATTATTGATCAGAATGACAACCGACCAATCTTTAAGGAGGGCCCATATATTGGACATGTGCTAGAAGGGTCTCCAACAGGTCAGTATACCACTTTTTAAAGTCAATTTCTTGAACTGAATATTGCCAATTTTGTACTAATTTTGCAAATATTTGCACTCTTTATAGGCTTTCTGTAAGATTTTGTATACTGTATTCCAACAGAACACTAAAAACCAATAGAAAAATGGCAAAGGCAGTCGGCCTCTACGACCAGCAATAGCTTTCTTAACTGTAATTCCTATCCTTCCCCATTGCTTCTTTGTTAAAGAGGATGTACCACCAAGTAAGTCCTCTTTAACCTGACACAGGGATAGAACGGCGCAGTGACAGGGAACCTGGTTCCCCCGTACGGCTCCGTTCTTTCCACGCTTACCGGCCTGTGCTCAAGCACTGGAGGTAGGCCGGCCCGCCCCCAGTGGGAGGGAATTCCCTCTCCTCTCTATGACGCGGCTCCTTTGATTCTAACAGAGCCGCGTCATAGAGGGGAGGGAATTCCCTCCCACTGGGGGCGGGCTGGCCTACACCCAGTGTTTGAGCACCGGCCGGTAACCGTGGAAAGAATGACGCCATACGGGGGAACCAGGCCCGTCACGGCGCCACTCTATCCCTGTGTCAGGTTAAAGAGGACGTACCTGGTGGTACATCCTCTTTAACTAATTTTTCAGTCTAACAAGCATTACATATAAGTGATCCAGAAAGATGTTACCAGCAATGGAAAAACTTGTTGAAAGTGATTTTATCAATGGCATAATCAATATTAGGCTACAAAACTCCAAATTACCTTGAATAAACAAGTCAAGGCAGTCAAAAACTATATTCTATAAACAAGGGAGCAAAAGGAGAAGGATTGCACAATTCAACACAAGCAACAGCAATCCACAAAACAAAGAAGGAAAGCTATGTGTCATAAAGGCTGCACACCACAATGAAAATCAACAAAAAAACATTTTTATTGCATTAAAAGCAGAGTGATCAGACAATACAGCACAAAGCATAGAAACAAAGAGCCAGATATAAACAATAAAAACACTTTAAAAACTGCAAAAAGCTGAAAGCTCTTGGCAGGCTCTAAAACAGAGTCTGCCCCACTCAATGGTCAACAGTTAAATCTCTATCTGCCTACAAGTCTTAGTGTAAGCCATGATACCTAGGTATCTGTATGTGTGGACCTGTAGGACAGTGCTTCTCAAACTTTTTCTACTGGAGCCTCACCCAACAGACCAAGGCAATGCCTGGGCCTCACCAGACTAACCATGAGGGTGCCTGGGCCTCACCATCTGTGGTGAAAGTCCAATTAAAAGCTGAAAATAATGCTAGGGCTCCTTTCACTCATCTCCCAAGCTCTATATACTAATAAAGCAAGTATGAAATAAATTAATAATGTTGCTAAAATGGATATTTTTGCAGACAGCAAAACGACTCTGCAGATCATAGTTACTTTTGTGAAAACTGTCTCCTTCGCTGGGCCTTACCAAGAACTAGGGGGCGCCTCACTGATGAGGCCCGCCTCACAGTTTGAGAAACACTGCTGTAGGAGAAGGTGTGAAAGTCATATCCATGGAATGGAAGAAAAACACGCATATCGCTCCCCACCTCAGCTTCATCCTTACTCCTGACAAAGCTCCGGTGGGGAGCGATATGCATTTACCAAACATGTTAGATAACTGTTATCAGCTGGCTCCTTTATTCCAACCTAGTGAAGACACTTACAGGTGAAGGGTGCCGTCCTTCCGTCTACCTTTTGAATATTTATTAATATGAGCAACTTCCAGGATTGTACTTCTGCTTTGAAGTTTTATTCAAGGCATGAAATAGAAAAAACAAACAAAGATAAGATCAAATTTGAATGATATATTTTGAGTATAGAACCTGCTGGCATGCTTTCTATAGTTATTATTATTAAGCCATAGGGTTATGCATTTATACATCTCATTGAAAAGTCCCTGTAAACTCTTAAGCAACTCCCTGATGTGGCAAATAGGTAGGAATTCTGATTAAGAGAACATACAGTACCTCTATCAAAACTGAAGATGCAGAGGGTGCAGGTATATAAGAAATTGTCCAAGTGCATTGGAGGTAAATGCTCTGCTCAATATAAAGCTTTACATAACACGTTACCTCTTGTAGAAGATGATCTTACTATAGTAGTATCTTTAAGAGTTAAAAATAGAGTAACCAAAACTGTTTGAAGGAACATTTTATAAAAAAATAAAACTATTGTCGGCCTTTCAAAGTGAAGTAGAAGAAGCACTTAGAAGCCACTGCGGAAACTCACTCTTGCACTTATTGCAGTTCTATAGAAAGATCTGTTGTAGTGATCATCAGAGTCCTTGTCTGAATTGCCTTTCTGAAGAAATACAAAACAATCTTACTTCAGAGAAGTCTGGAAAAAAAGTTTTACTGAAAGTAACAAAGCATCTGTGAACTTGGGGCAATTGGGCAGACTTTAAACGTTGTTAAGGTCTGTGTTTTGTTGTTAAATATATTGTTGGCTCTTGGCTTTTACCCATGAGAGAAGCCAAATGGCTTTTAGGGGTTCAGTGAAAGTAAAGGGGACAGCTCTTATAGTGTGTTTACACAAACAGATTATCTGATTTGAAGCCAAAGCCAGGAATAGATATGAAAAGAGGAGAAATCTCAGTCTTTCCTTTTTGACCTGTTCTCTGTTTATAGTCTGTTCCTGGCTTTGGCTTCAATAATCTATATGTGTAAATGATTACAATGATTTGTGTGAGCCTATAAAGGAATAGGACTTCCCCTGAGTACAGTAGGTAAGTAGAAATCTGTCCCCGGTTGTCACAGTGCTCTTGTCTATTACAAATAATGAAGGGAAGCAGGTGGGGCAATAAGTACTAGGTTTTTCTGTCCCAGTATTGAGATATGTAATAACATGAGTTAGCTCCAAGAGGTCAATCCTGACAACCAACATTACTCTTGATTTATGCTTGATTGGTCTTGATTGGTCCCCATCTTCAGTTTTACGCAATGTTTGGTTTAGACATAGACAAAAGGGAGATTTACTAAGACTCGTTTTCATATGCCAGTCCTATGTAAAAACCTGCCCTGTGTTAGGTACCATAGATTTTTTCGGAAGAGCTTGCCTCTCAATACATCTGGCATGCCTGAGGCTTCCCTGGACAGCCACTGTACAAATCTTTGCCAACTTGGTGCTGGCATAGATTTTAGCTGCAATTTATGCCTGTTAGCAGGTATAAATTGTGGCAAATTTGATACGTTGGAGGCTATGCTCCCTTTGCACTAAGTCAATCACCGTACCCTAAACCCACCCACTTGGTGGGTGAAAAAATTGTAAAAAGTTACAAACTTTTACACAAAGCTGGGAGTTGCACAAAAATTTGCTACTTTTTGATACTTGAAAAGTAGTTGTGGTTTAATATTACTTTTTTTACCCATAGAAACACTTGAAAGTTTATCATTCAATCCAATGTTGGGAGTCATAATTGCCCTCTTTGCTTTAATAGGGATGAGCAGTAATACCAGAGGCAACCCATAAACAAGTTCCTGCTACACTTTGGATAAATCTAATATACTGTACTGTACGTAAACTAACTCTAAAAGCTGTTTCTGCAATTGTAGCCTTACTGATTTGAATAAATAGTTACTGTAATGTACAAAAAAAAGATAACTCATGGTGATAGGGCCAATAATTTGACAACTGACATAAATGTCACAGGTAAATGTCAAAGGCCATTAAAAGAGATGTTAAAGCTATTGAGGCACATATATTATTTCATTTCCCACTCAGATGAATGTACTACTTGCATTGGCTCGTGAAGCACTTTATTAGTAATGGTATGTTTCATATACTGTCCTATTATATACAATGTGCACCCTATGATATGATATGATGGGTTAGTTAATAAGAACTCTATCCACTAAAATAATGATCTTAAATCTGTTGCAAGACTACACTCCCAGCATGCACTGGACGCCACATTCCAACAAAAGCTTAGGGCTCTTTTACACAGGGCGATCATCAGACAAATGAGAATCCCTAGGAACACTTATTGGCAACAATCAGCTGATTGGAAGAGTCTTCTGTCAAAGGATTAACAATTGCCAAACCCTTCCCCACACCATAATGCCTCCTCCACTAGCCAGAACTGTAGATACCAGGCAAGAAATGTTAATAATTTGTGCAAAATTCCGATAAGCATGGTGCAGCAGTGTTTTACCGCACAGCTCAGTTATCCGGTGTTTCCTCTTTTTACCCACTGGAGTATTGCAATGATTGCAACTTTTTGGAAGAAAAAGCTAAAAGTAACTACTTTCCACTAGGTTCTGTGGATTTTACAGATCATATAATGTCCATGGAGGGTATTAGATTTTCTGCAGATCCTACCAACAATGGCTGGAGGTGCTAGCAAGTGATGTATGTCCAAGGCCAACCTAACGAAAGGATAAACTGAATTTTATAATTTACAGCCCTATACCAAGTCCAAAATAAGCCAAATCATCCACCAGATAGACTTTATGGGGATTGGTGTGTATTTTGTTCCAATATCTTGTGACTGATACATTTACTATGGCAGTGCTACATTTTAATGAATCTAATTAAAAAGGTGCAAAAAAGGTACAAATATAAAAACATTGCACAGTTTTATTCACCTGGTACTGACCAGACGTAAGCATGCGCCTGTTTATGCGACTCTTTTAAAAGTCGCAAATGATAAATTAGGCGCTAATCCCAGATTACGCAAACTTTTGGGCGAATACTTAAAACAGGTAGATTAAAAAAATATATATATTCACCTGTCGAATACTGGTTCATAAATAGAATAAAAATGGGTGAAAAATGCAATTATTCACCAAAAATTTGGCGCAAAACCCTTGATAAATGTCCCCCTTTGTGTCAGAAATCTTGTGTTCAGGAGGAAATCATTGACATGTTCGATCATGTTTTCTGATGGGTGCATCATTAGCTATTGACTGTCCTCAGAACTGTGGGCACATAGTGTGTGATAAAGCCTTTACGCAGTTAGCACTGGCCCATTACTTGGCCAAAAATCTCAATACACATCCAAGAAGTCATTTCATGCTGCTCATTATATTATACCCAGCTTGTAGCAGCTCCCTAACAAACAGTGTTTTCAGATACCACAAAAGTGGCGGCTCACTTTAATAAGATTTATACCAATGAGCATTTATTTTAATAAATATTTCTTTATTTTGTTATATGGTTACCAGATGTCCTCTTCTTTTTTTTTTTAAAGATATTCCTGGGTACGGGGGTTACAGCCTCTGGCATGATTATTCTTCAGCACACTCTCTGTTTGTCTTCTAATAAGCTGATGATTGTCGTTCTTAGTACAAGAACATGGCAGATGTTATGTATTACAATCTGTTCATTTCCTACCATGCGTGCTATAATTCTTAGTGTCTTTGAGCTACATTTTGTTGAAAAGTTTTGCTTTTTGCTGGGTCTAATATAATATTACATTTTGAATGCGAAATAATAATTCATGAAGAAAATACAGTATTTTCCTGCGTATAAGACTACATTTTAACTCAGAAAAATCTTCAGATAAGTCGGACTGGAGAACCTGTGGTCGCCGCATACGGTATGAAGATCAGAGCAAGCTTCAGGAGTCCAGGGTATGGAAAGAAGAGATAGAGCGGCGCTGTGGCCAGAAAGATACACACCTCTATCACTCGTCTGCCCACCCTCGTATCCTACCGGTATTACTATGCCTCCTTCTCTGCCACTCAGATCTCACTGCTGTCTGATGGTTTTTTATTAATTTTTATTTGGTGTGCGATGGAAGAGGGGTAGTCTTATACGGCGAGTATATCCCAAAATATATATTTTACCTGGAAAATTTGGGGGTCGTCTTATACACCAGAAAATATGGTAATTGTTGGACTGAAGGTATGGCTCCCATACATTCTTAGCCTTTTCTATACTGAGCTTGCATCTCCTTTTGTGTTCATGTGCATTTTCCACAGCTGATCTGCTGTACTCTAATTCACAAGCTTGAGATTGGCTATATGGGTCAAAAAGCTGCAATATAAATACAGTTATATGAAGAACATTAACCCCTTAGTGACTGCCAATCTGGCTTTTTACGGCGGTCACTAAGGGGCCTTATTCTGCTGTCATCAGCTTTTTACGGCAATGGCAGAGAATAAGGTAGCGGTGACGGCAAGACCCCCACCCCATCCCCCCAGCTACCGGAGGTAGCTGAGGGGTCGGGGCAGTGTGTGGGGTCCGTCGCGGCCATCCCCCGTAGCGGTGATCGCCGCTACTAATGTTATAGCGGCGGCCGCCGGTACCGGACATTGCCGCCGCCGCTTGCTTTCATCTCCCCCCAACGTGGATTCACGGTGAGGGGAGATGAAAAAAAGTGTCCCCCAGAACCCACTATGTCTGTTAACAGTGATGGAAAATAAAAAAATAATCAAATCCCCATTCTCTCCGCCACCGGAGGTAGCGGAGAGCATGGGGCAGTGATCGGGGACCCCGCTGTGTAGTCCCGAAACAAGCGATCAGCGGTATATACTATATACCGCTGATCACCTGCTCCCAGTGCAGGGATGCACTTTTTATCCCGTCACCATAAATCACTGGTGATAGGGGATAAAAAGTGCTGTTTACTCACAGATTACCCATAACCCCCCCAGATTACCCCCCAGAACCACCGCAGGTTGCCCGTAACCACCCCAGGTTGCCCGTAATCACGCCAGATTGCAGGTAACCCCCCAGATTGCACGTAACCACCGCACGTTGCCCGTAACCACCGCACGTTGCCCGTAACCACCCCAAAATACCAATGACCCCCTCCAGATTGCCCATAACCACGCCAGATTGCCGTAAACACCCCAAATTACATGTACCCACCCCAGATTACCTATAAGCACTTCAGTTTATCCGTAACCACCCCAGACTGTCCGTAACCACCCCAGATTGTCTGTAGCCCCCCCTTCCAGGTTACTATAACCGACCCAGGTTGCCCGTAATCCCGCCAAATTACACGTAACCCCCATAGATTGCACGTAACCACCGCACTTTGCCTGTAACCAACGGACGTTCCCCATAACCACCCCAAATTGTCAGCGACCACCCCAGATTGCCGTAAACCACCCCAGGTTTCCCGTAACTACCCCAGGTTGCCCGTAACCACCTCCAGATTACCTGTAATCTCATTTATTTTATTTTATTTTAGTAATTGCGCTATTCTAACAACTGTTACTAGCTGCAGTTTCGCTCCAGCAAATTGACACTCCTTCCCTTCTGAGCCCGGCTGTGTGCCCATACAGAGGTTTATGCCCACATATGAGGTACCGTTCTGCTCAGAAGAACCTGCGTTACAGATTTTGGGGTGCCTTTTCTCTCCTGTTCCTTGGGAAATTGAGACATTTTTTAATTAAAAGAACATATTATTGGAAAAATTCTAGTTTTTAATTTTTACCGACTTCTTTTGAATACTTTCCTCTAATACCTAGGGGGTCAAAATGCTTACCACACCCCAAGATGAATTCTTTGAGGGGTGTACTTTCCAAAATGGGGGCCATTTCACTCCACTGGCACTACAGGGGTACTGAAAACGCACCTGGCGCTCAGAAACTTCTTCAGCAAAATCTGCACTGAAAATGCTAATTGGCGCTCCTTCCCTTTTGAGCACCGCTGTGTGCCCATACAGTGGCTTATGCCCACATATGGGGTACCTTTTCACTGCTTTACAAATTTTGGGTGCCTTTTCTCTCATATTCCTTTTCAAAATGAGAAACTTTAATTTAAATGGATATATTAATGGAAAATTAAAATTTTCCATTTTTTTTACAGACTAAGGCTATGTTCACACTACGTAAAACTACGGCCGTAGTTCTCGCAGCAGAACTATGGCCGTAGTTTTGAGTGGCGGAACTTAACCTTACTTTCAATGGGATCCCGGCCGGAGCGTACACACATCGTACACGCTCTGACCGGGATCCCATGCGGCGCCGAAAAAAACTGACAGGTCAGTTTTCTGTGGCCAGAATTTGGTGAATTCTGGCTCAGAAAGACCTGTCAGTTCACACAGTGAAGCGAGCGGCTCCGGCCGCTTGATTCACTGTGGGCTATGGGAAGCTCTGATGCGGGCGCACCGGTCTCATAGGTTGTGTGAACATAGCCTAATGGTGAATACTTTTCGCAATCCCCTGTAGGGTCAAAATGCTCATTATACCCCTTCATTCATTCTCTAAGGTGTCTAGTTTCCAAAATGGAAACTTATGGGGGTTTCCATGATACACACCTTCTGAATTTATTTAAAAAAAAAAAACTAGTCCCTAAAAAAATCAGTTTTGGAAACTTTCACAAAAATCTGATAATTTTCTGATAAATTTCTAAGCCCCATAACACCTTAAAAAAGTAAAATATGTTTACCAAATTATGCCAGAATAAAGAAGACATATTGGTAATGTGACTTAGTAAGTAACTTACGTGCTATGACTTCCTTTTTTTAGAAGCAGAGAATTTCAAAGTTCATAAAATGCAAAATGCAGTCTCAGAAATGCTAGCATACATTAAAGCATCCAGGAAGTCCAGGAATTTTTTTTAAAAGTTTTACTTTTTCACCAATATTCACTTATTATGGGAAATGCTTGTAAAGTGCCTATCTCCCTGCACTTACTACTGCATCAAGGCTTCACTTCCTGGATAACATGGTGATGTCACTTCCTGCAGAGCTGTGCAGCCTGTGGCTGCTGGAGAGGATGGATGCTCATTGTCCTTCCAGTGCCCTGTGTCCCTCAGTGTCCCCCTGCCATCATCCTCTCCAGCAGCCACAGCCCGCACAGCTCTGGGAGTCGGGTCGTGACATCAGCATTTTATCCAAGAAGTGAAACCTCGATGCAGTAGTAAGTGCAGGGAAAAAAGCACTTTATAAGCATTTCCCATAATAAGTGTATATTGGTGATTTGTATAACTTTTGGAGGGCAATACAATACTTTAATAAAACATTTTCGCCGGACTTCTCCTAAGATTTTGCATTGCTATTTTCTATTGTCCTTGGGGTCCTATTGTCGTATAGAGCATTGAAACATGAAGTAGGAATTACCCCACATGGTGATGTCTTTATTTCCATATTTAGGCTCTTTTTGGTCCTTCTAGATTGGAATATTTTTAGATCACCATGTACTGGAGTAGTGGAGAGATGCTATGATAAGACAAAACAATGCTGTACATCATCTTCTCGTTTGCTCCAGCACTGTGCTTTACAGGGGTTGTGAACCGACAATACAATATAATTGTCCGAGACAGGCTTTATTAGGTGCCTTTCTCACAGGGCTCCATTATTTCTGCCCTTCCATTTTGCTGAGTGTAAATTCAAGCACAATGTGAGCAGATATTAGAACTCTAAAACATTTCCCTCTCTGACAGGAATTTTATTGAAGACTGTAAAGCAAACGCTAATTGTGCAATGACCTAGTATAGGTGAAGTGGTTATTTCCTTCAGCTCAGCGCTTAATTCATCTTCAAAAGTCATTTTACCCAGCAGAAGCACAAATATTTGTTCTATGGCTATAAGCCCCAATGTGCCCAATCATAATTTACCTCCAGAAGTATTTGGTATAATAGATAAATAAAATGAGACCATTAGATTGAAGAGCTTGTCAGTGAATACACATCAATTCTGGAAAAAATTGCTTTAATCATTTCAATTTAATCCTAATTTATGTTAAAAAAGGTAAAAAAGAAGCTAGGAATGCAGTAATGGATGGTAAAAGCAGTGACATTTATCAAAACACTGTACAGTATGTTGTATGCAGATTGCTTGATCATCGCTAGTAGGATTTCATAGTCAACCATTTCAACTTTAGTTAGGCCAATGTTAACTTCACAGCGGCTTTGCATAGGAGTAAGGGTCCTTTTAGATGCACAGATTTGTCGGCCACGGAGGCCACAAACAAGCGTCGGTCAGTGGGATCAGTGCTCATTTGCTGTGCTGTTATATGGTATGACAAATCGGGTGACTGGGCTGAACAAATGATCCTTGCATAGTTCGTGCAACCCTTGATACTGACAGCATAGATATGTATACAAACAGCAGTAAATACTAACCATGAGCACTGCTTGTAAAATGGCATCTGGGTCTCCCGCCTCCTCGTATCTTAAGGCTGTCAATCATTCTGGAGGAGGCTGGGCCTGAAGATACAGCCGGGGACAGGAGACCGGGTCACAAGTAGTGCTCATGTTAAAGCATAACTGTCATTTCAGGGTCATTTTTCTGAAAACATTAAATATCAACAGTACAAGCGATTTTAAGAAACTCTGTAATAGGTTTTATGTACTAAAAGAGTTTCCTTCTGTACTGAAAAAGCAATCTCCCAGCCTCCCCCCTCACATCAGATAAAGCAGGATTTCTGTGTCCATTATGTGGCTATGGAGAGGGGAGGGGCTGTTAGGAGTGACTGAGCACGGAGCAGTCCTGCACAGCACAACACCCTGCAATCTTCTCTCAGTAAGTTCATAGATAAGCACTGACCTTTCTGACACCTGAATTTAGCGTTTTAGGTGCCCAGAGAGTCTACAAACAGCTGACCTTCATGTTACCTCTTCCTGCTCCCTCATCTCCCTCAGCCCCTCCCCCTTCATAGGCTTACAATGGAGAGAGCAGAGCCCGTCTTCACTGGCTTCTCTGTAATGAAGACTTGTTTGCCTGATAATGCACAGATAAGAAGTCAGGGGGGGAGGCTGGTAAATTGCTTCTTGAGTACAGAAAGAGGCTTTTTTGGCTGATAAAACCTATTACAGAGTTTCTTAAAATCGCTTATACTACTGATTTCTGCAATAAAAAAAAAACATGACAGTTACGCTTTAAGTATTTACTGCTGTTTGTAATCTGGAAACTGACAGCACAGACATATACATATCTGTGCTGCTAGTTTTCTTTTATTGTTATTAGCCACAATAACCCTGTTACATTTGGAGACGTGTGACCGACGAAGATAAATTTGTAGCATGTTATCGGCCGTATTAGCGTTTCCAGCAATGGTCCAGTGTGAACCTAGTCTTGGAAAAAAGTCTACATTCCATACACCTGGCTCTGTTCCTTTCCTACTTCAAATGACCTTTTTACCACTATAACATAGTACAAGGTATTACAGAACTGAACCAACAAGGCTATTCTACTAGTTCTCAGCCCCATGGCCAAAACCACTGTCTGCAGCTGTACATGGAAACAGAGCCTCCAAGGAAGGAAATACCGTCTCTTTTGCTGTATAAGACACACCCCTGAAAAGAGGCACCCCTGAAAACAGGAAAAAAAAATGTAAATGAACTTTCCTGGTGGTCTAAGCAATGAAGGTGTTAATGCAGTAAAGGGGTCAAAGTTTAGAAAGGCCACTTTCACACTCTCCATGATAGTACTTTATAGCCAAACATTCACAGCTCTGCTGCATGCACAATACACACCCAGCTCTGCTACATCATACACATACAACTCTGCCACATCACTTACGCAGTCTGCTACAATATACAGCTCTGCTACATCAAAACACACGCACAGGTCTCATAGTCCCTGAACTTCTGGTATTAACAGACATCTAAGAGATGTTCCGCTAAGTGTACCTTTTCAAGGTACAGTGTTTTCAAGAAGCTATTGTAGATACTCCATTCCCAGATTATGAATGCAGCTACTGTATGTAGCACATCAGTTGTCAATTTTAGCAATCTCTCCTCCTCCTTAATCTCCTTTATCACTAGCAACACATAAGATTTTCCATGATGGCAGTAGAAAGATTTTGAATATATGAATGAATGAATGAATGAATGAATGAACCTCCTCTACAAAGAAAAAAACACATTTTGCTGCCCACCCCAACACAACAGATCTGCCATTCATTAGATCATGCCTTGTGCATGTAAGGTAATGCATGAAACATTAACACCAGAGGGTGGGTTAGGAAGAGGAACCCATACCTTATTCATCCTTTCTTCTAATGCTAGATTAATGCTAATTTGTGCAGAAACTTTAGATTCAGATTTTCCTCCAGTGGGGCTTTCTTGGTACATCTGGTTTTAGAGTAGTTAATGGACCTCTAGAGTTATCTTTTCCCCCTCCAGCAAGAACATACTTTTTGAGTTTTTATCTCAGATCTAAGCAATTCTGCTCCTTGATGCAGGGTCGGCATCGGGGGTGCAGACTGCAATTTGCCAAGACCCCAATACTCTAGGGGGTTCCCCTAGGCAATGCACCTATGGCCTGCTTTTCAAGCCTGGGAGAGATGGAAATATTATTATTACTGCTGCCCATGGAGGATGGGTGGGAATTGACCATATTGCTTCCAGTAACGTTTGGGTGTTTGACACCGCTGGAGAGGTATTTTGTGCTGCACTGTGCTACTTGATGCAGTTGTTGTGGTACTTGGTGCTGCTCTATGGTGTTCGGTGTTTCTGGAGACATATTTTGTATTGTACTGGGGTATATTTTTGGCGCTTCTGGAGAGGTGTTTATTGCTGCATTGATATTTGGTGCTTCTGTAGAGGTATTTGTACTGTACTGTGCTATTTGAAACTGCTCAGTAGGTATTTGGTACAGTACAATAGTCTTTGGCAATGCTGAGGAGGTTGCTTTTTTGTTGCACTGTGCCATTAGTTTGGCACTTCTGGAGTCCTACTTTGTGTAACATTATGGTATGCTTCTAGAGAGTTATTTTGTATTGGACTGTGGTATTTATTTGGCACTGCTCAAGAAGTATTTTGTGATACACTATTGATTTGTTAATGCTGCAGGTGAAGTATTTTGTGCTGCACTGTGGTGTTTGGTGCTGCATGAGGGGTATTTCTTGCTGAATCTTGAGTCTAGTGCTGCTGGTAAGGTGTTTTGTGATGCTGTACAGTAATTGTCTGAAACTTTCGGAGGTATTTTATTTTACATTTTGGTACTTGGCACAGCTGGAAAGGCATTTTGTGCTGCAGTATAGTTTGTGCTCCGGGAGAAATAGTTTGTGCTGCACTATAGTGATTCTGGAAAATCTGGAGAACTAGTATGTGCTTCCAAAGAGTAAGGGTACGTTCACACTGAGCAAACTCGGCGGAATTCTGCATTTTTCACTGCGGAATCCCGCTTGCTTCAATGTCAAACAGTGTGTCTATGGGAGGGCTTGTGCGTCTCTGCTCTCCACTCAAAGAATTGACATGTCAATTCTTTGAGGGGAGAGCTGTGGAGAGCGGAGGTGCCCGAGTCCTCCTATAGACACACTGTTTGAAATTGAAGCAAGAGGGATTCCGCAGCGGAGAATGTCTGAAAAGCCCTGATATACTATACATGACTGTGTTCTTAGTATGATATTTCAATATTTGGGGCCCCCTTTTAATGTTGCTGAGGGTCACACACAGTGTTTATACTAGCCCTGTCCTGAGTTTTATTTGTAGAAAAGAAACTGGGGGTGTACAAATGATACTATATTGGTCTCCACAAGAGTTTATCATGGTCCCCTCCGCCTTGAGACATACTGTAGCTAGACTGGGTGCAGAGGTAACAGCGGCGCATAGACTCTGATGTCTATCATCATCAGACCTCTCTGCTACAATAAAAGACACTGAGAAACTTCAAATCACACGTCTCTCTGGCCAAACTCTGTCTAGCAAATTTTATAGTTCCAGCGATTATGCATGAAAGAGTCCACAATGCATAATTATAACGGGAGACTTCAGATATCCCTGGAGTTTTTCTTTAACTAATAATATAAAACAATGTCATTGTAGCCTCCAGCTCCCATACAAATATTCAATATATGTCACTGTAAATTACATTGTCCTCTCTTAATGATCCCCATATCTTTCTATATATGCAGCACATTTTATTTTAATCATCATCCGTAGTCCTCCTCAGGACATCCATCTGCCTCCTCCCTTACCTCGCTGTGCCCGATAGGTGAGGACACATCTGATTAGCTGCAGGCTTTCCCATGACAGGAACGGAAACATATTGCTGCTTCATTTTCATTTCTGCCATTTCCTCAGGAAAAGGTAGAAGGGATAAAGCCATTTGTTTTCACATTTTTCTCCTGTACTATTTATAAATGTTTTCTGTCCCATGACTGAGTGAGCCCCTCGCAAGCTTTACCAGATAATGGTGTACACCTGTAGCTAAAGACACTGCATGAATAATTTATTAAGCTGAGCTCCTATGGATCCCTCGCCTTGTTATTGTGAGATTTTCTGCAATAAGTGCGGGGGACACCTCATTGATCAAGGAATGTCAAATGAAGGAGAGAACCATAGTATGACAGCAACGATGCAGGGAACGGGGGCTGTTCTGATCAGTTTCTCAGGCGTACTCCAATATTGCATCATACATGCATAGAGATGAGCACATAGATAGAGATACATACAGAATACATAGAGAGGGATTAGTAAATTGTTTCATCACAAATTGAATTTGTTAAAATAGAAACAGATTTGTTTTATCCCTGCTGTATATACATCACAGTTTCCACTTACCACATTCCCTGGGCCAGACACTGTGCACCCGCCACAGCATATGAGTACTGCTGCTCAGTGTACTGTGTATAGTATTTTGTGTTATGTAATTATCAAGGCAAACATGAGGAGTGACGGCCCTGCTCGCAAGAGCTTACAGACCATGAGGGGGAATGTAATGTACAAGAATATAACCATTACTACTATAATACCGCCTTGTATGGACCACTAATAAGGTCCTTTAGGTAGCATTTTCTTGTATGTTTCTACTTCTTGTGTATCTGAGATATGCTGGAGACCTCACCTTACCTTTCATACTTTGAACATCATAGAATACATTAAAGTTTTTATTAGGAATACACATACAACATACACATACAAGTTTGTCAGACGCTAAACAATTCAACAGCGTGGTACCTTTTGTGTATAATAATCAGTATCTGAATTTCATCAGTGGATTGTTTGTCACTTATATATTCTACTGTCTGTGGTGGTCATAGCACTATAACATGCAGGCTTTTATTACTTCCTTTTTACACGGCTTGATGGTACACAGGTGACGAGTGCTCGTTTGGAGAGTCTTCATAAGGCTTGATAGCTGGATCATTTGTGCATGCATTTAAGTGGATTTCTACACATCCCTTTTATTGACAGGGCTGTTTGCTAATAGTACACATACATAGACTTACTTTCTCTCTCATCTCCGACCAATCAAACGACATACTGTCTGCTGTGCAATTACATAGTGCTAGAGAAATTACACTGGACAGAAAAGGCTGAAAAGAGGTTACTGATGCACTTGGTTTGTGAGGATCTATATGCACAGACAGAAAAGAAACAGCAAGAGCAGAATCACAGCAAGAAAAAGGAAACACTAAGCAGTGAGCTGCTACTGTTCTTGCTGCTGAGAAGGTAAAGGGAGACAGAAAGGAGGCTGAGAATATACTGCAGAACTGTGGACAGTTCAGTGTGCAGTAGATTTACTGCTATTTCTACAAGACACAGCTGACCTGAATGTTATGGGTGGTCAATGATGATGAAGAAGAAGGAATCCTTGATGTACCATTGTGGAACAGTATGAATCATCTTCAGCAAGCAGGCTGGCTTAGCTCGCAGGAACACAGTCCAGATTCCCTCACTCCCTCCTGCACAGAGCACTCCTGCTAACCCTGCCCACTTTCTACAATTTGTCCTGATCAAGCTGTTACTAAGGACAGATTTTCCCTGCCAATATGCAGTGGACAGCAGATTGCACAGAAGAAAGACAATAAGTGTCCAAGACTTTAGAGCTGTTTTTTTCTGGGGTAAGGAGCCATTTTGGTTAATGAAGTGATATACAAATATGTTAGGAAGCTCATTAGCTATCAAATGAAGCAAAGTTGTTTGACGCGACAATGCCATTTAAACCTTTCCACCCAAGTTAGTTAAAGTGTACCTGTTGTTATAAAAAAAAAAAAAAAAACTTTTGACATGTTATAGAGACATGTCAAAAGTTTTTATTGGCCCGGGTCTGAATGTTCAGACCCATACCGATTGGGAGATGGAGCTGAGAGAGGATCACAGCTGCAGCATGTCCTCTTCCGGAGTTAAAAAAAAAAAAAAAAAAAGAGTTTGGCTCTACAGGAGCCCATAATAACTCTGACTCTTTTAAAAAAATCTTTCACCTTTCACCTTTCATCTCCTGATCGGTACAGGTCTGAACACTCAGACCTGGACTGATCAAAACTTTTGACATGTCTTTATGACATGTCAAAAGTTTTTTTATAACAGCAGGTACACTTTAAAGAGCATCCACTGTCATCTTAAAAAAATATGTTAATAGATGGAAATAGGCATTAGAACCCCTTCAAGTGTTTGTGGGTGACATGCTCTTCTTCAGTTTTAATGGCTGTTGATATCCTAAATCTCCAGGCATAAGGTGGCCACAGATATTTGAAGAAATATTCCAGGAATGTTCTTTGGCAATCGTTGACTTCTTAGATCTTGATTCACCCCTGGCAGTCTGATACACTGTGTAATTTTGCTCGCAGTATGTTCCTTTAATAGTGTGGTATGCAGTGTGAATAACTCAGCAGCTACAGCTGTATGATAAATGCACCTTACATAATGGAAGACGTCTTAGCAGTTAAAACCACACAGCAGAAGTGTACCGTAAGTGACATTAATGTAAATGGTGCTTTTCACCTTGCGTGTACGGTAACAGATGTGCATTGCAGACAGTGCTGCATGTTGAGTACGGAAAGATTCATCTGGTCTGGACTTCCGGGGATATTATGTGAGTTTATGGAGACATAAATTACCGACTTCGAATCTCTTTAAGGATTTGCAAAGAAGCATCTGAGGTAAATCACGGGACAGCACAGGGCATTACACCACCTTCCTCCTTCATACAGCAGAAAGATTAGCTGACACGATAATTTCCTCTTCATATAGATGCATAGGATAGGGCATGCTGGACATTTCAGCATAATCAATTCTCATTTTCTAGGGAATTCAGTGATATTTAGGGAAATTTGTTGGGTCATATATTAGCAAAATCATTTATATGAGAATTTCACAGAAAATGGTGCAGTCTATAACTTATTTGATGGTGTTTGAGGGAATTTAAAAAACAAACAAAATAAGGTATATAGTGCTCTCTTGAAGCTTTAAAGGTTCACTGTCGTTATAACTTTCAAAATCTAAATTAACAGTAGATGTGATGTAAAGCAAGTTTGCAATATCCATTATTATTTTTTTGTTGTTGTTATCATGCTGTGAAACAAAGCTAAACTTTCCAGAAATCCAGGTCCAGTCTCCTGAAGGCAGATTTTCTGACTTGTGCTGGTTAAAAAATCAGACTAAACACATGAATTCTGACCAGTACAAAGAGTCATGTCTTAATATGTCTGTCCATCACATGTCTGCCTTCTCTCTGTGAGTGCTCAGATGGCCTGGGAAACATGGGACTTCCTGTTTTCTGACTGTTTCCTGTTTTTTTTTTTAGAAAAAAGAGTCAGAAAATAGGAAGTGCCGTGTTTCCCATCATAACTAAAAAAAAAAAAAAGAATGTAAATTGCAAACTTTTTTTATATCACATCTATTGCTGATATTACGACCCAGGTCACAGCCCTCAGCCCTGCCCACTGTCCCTGCCTGCTTGCCACTTTTGGCTCTAAAGTGGCAGTGCGCAACTGGGCGTCAGTCCCTGGCCTGGATACGTAAAACAAAAAGACAAGACAAACAAACACAATAAGAATAGTCAGCAATCCACTGTGTTTGCTCTGCTACTTCCTTTGTGTTTTCAAAAATGTAAAATGTAACCTCCCATATTAAAAGTTTAAATCACCCCCTTTTACCCTTTTATAAATAAAAATAAACAAATATATTTGCTATCGCCGTGTGCATAATCGCCAGAATTATCCCATTCCTAATTTCACACGTTAAATGGCGGAAGCACAAAATAATTTTCCACAATTTCACAGCACAAATAGTTTTTTTTCCCCAGCTGTGCAGCATATTTTATGGAAAAATGTAATATGTCATTGCAAAGTACTATTGGTGTTACGAAAAATAAGGGACCATGTGGGTCTGTATGTGAAAAAAATGCAATTTCTATGGTCTTTAAAACACGAGGAGGAAAAATGAAAATTGGCTTTGTCCTTAAGGGGTTAATAAAATATCCTAGATATTACTACCACTATAATATATTGTGGCCTTTCTGAAATAAAAGTATGGCTTTTATTTATTCTAATAAAATGTGTTGGCTATCCCAGGTTACAATGTGCCATTCAGGGCCATATGAGGACAATGGTACTGCCACAAAATTTCCTTAGGGTGTGTTTACACAGATTTATGTGACAAATTATTGAAACCAAAGCCAGGGTCAGACTATAAACAGGAAACTGCTCATGAAGGAAAGACTAAGATTTCTCCTCTTTACAAATCCATTCCTGGCTTTGGCTTCAAATCAGATAATCTGTCTGTGTAAACATGGGGCTACCCCCGCTGACATATTGAGACCCAGGCCCCCATTCTATCTGTTATGCACCTGTTATACCGCACTGGCTTGGAAGGTGAGTATACAGATTTCTTTCTATCATTGTTAGTGGGCTTCTTGCACTTGAACGTTAAGCTCTATTGGGGAGATCTATCAAACTGGTGTAAAGTAGAATTGTCTAAGTTGCCACTAGCAACTAATCAGATTCTACCTTTCATTTTTCAAAGAATCTGTGAGAAATGAAAGGTGGAATCTGATTGGTTGCTAGGGGCAACTAAGACAATTCTATTTTGCACCAGTTTGATAAATCTCCCCCTATGTCTTTTGGTCATCTTTTTGGGGGAGACATCATTCCAACATACAAGTTGTTGATTGTGTGATGTTGTTACAGACTGTCTATGTATAAGATTTATGTTTGTGGGCCACTCTGGATCTGTTTCAAGACATTTAGTACTCTTGCATAACTCCGCTGTACAAAGTAGTGCTGGGATAAGTCATCCCACTTCTTTTACTCATTGTTTTATACACAATTAATTTTTCTTAGTTCCCTGATGAACCCGTGTTGATTGGACATGGGAAACACACGATGTGGGCGGGGAAAAGTAGCAAAGCATTTGCAAAGCCCCGCCCAAGTGGCCCAATCCACCAATGATAAAACGCTTTTTTCACTGGACCAAGCACCAAGAAATGTATTATAAATTAAATTATCCAAACTGTAGAATTTAGGCTTTACAGCTGTGCAGAGCAGTCCTCATACAGAAAGGGGAAACTGTGTCACTTTAAAGAACCTGCTTATTTTGGGTCTTGAGTTTATACTTGAATTAAATACTTTTTTAAAGAATTTTAGAACATTAGCATTGCTAAGCAGGAATCTTTATTATAAGGTTTCACTTATATAAGGTTTCACCCAGTTCTGCTTATTCCAGTTGACCTTTTATATGATTTTAAGAAAGGTCACACTTATTGCAGCCAAATGCCAGTTCTATATGGAATGTTTGAACATATACATCATTTCTGTGTTGTATTGCTGTGTACTTTATGATTTCATATTACTTCTTAGTAGCCCTATTTTTTCTGGGTCGCTGAAAAACTAAGCAAAAAATCCTCTATGATTTTCATTTTAATTACCTTAGAGGAGTATTCCACTCAAACATAAAATTTCTTATGTTGCTACCCATGGTGAAACTAACAGTTCATTTCATACTTGTTATTATCTATTTAGTCTTCTTCTCCCAGTTCTGAGCTGCTGCTTTCTGCAGAAGACACAATAAAATGTGTGTGAGCTTTTCTATCCCTTCTTTCCCTCCCTCCTGATGTCCACAAGTGCCTGGCAGGCTTTATCTGCAACTTTCTTAGCTTCTTTGTAATGCTGGGAGGATCTATATGAGGTCATGTTGCTAATGATCTCGCTGTGATTATCCCTCCAGACATTACAATGTTGCTGCAAATTTGCAGATAGAGACTTGTTTATATCAGCCATCTCAGAAGGGAGGAGAAAGGAGGAGGAGACGGAGAGAAAAGTTCACACAAAGATTTTTGAGCCTTTAGCAGAAAGCAGCAGCTCAGAACTGGGAGAACGAGGCTAAAAAGATAACAAGTACAGTGGTACCTTGGTTTAAGAGTAACTTAAGAGCGTTTTGGTTTAAGAGCTCACAGTTTTTCAAAATTGTGACTTGGTTTAAGAGTATTGCTTTGGTTTAAGAGCTCCCTGTACTGGGTGGGAGGGCGAGTGGGGGAGGGGCATGGCCTGCATAGCGGGGTCTACAGCAGTGTACTCTGACCCAGGAAGTCTCCCTCACCTTCCATATCATGGCAGATCCACCTCAGGCTGCGGCTCACATCAGGGGACAGGACTGTGGATGTAATCTCTTCATAGCTGTAACCCCTCTCTCCCCGAAAAGAGCACTGCATGTATGTGCCCACATCTGTCCTGCTCATTCCATCATGCTTCCTGCAGTCTCTGTCAACCCTTGTGTTTCCCATCCTCTCCATTACTGTACAGTTACTTATAATATCACATATTCTGCTGTTTCTAAATGTTTGTTTCATCTTTTTTACATGTTATTCAGAATAATAAATCATTATTTTTGGGGTGTGGAACCAATTGTCTGCAAATCTATGATTACTTATGGGAAAATTTGCTTTGGTTTAAGAGTGGATTTGAATTACAAGTGCCGTCCAGGAACAAATTATGCTCGTAATCCAGGGCACCACTGTATGTAATGAATTTTTAGTCGCACCATGAGCAGCAACATATAAAAAGTTATGTTTGAGTGGAACACCCCTTTAATTAAATTTTGTGAATGTACCATCAGGCCTGGGCTGAAGCACAGGAGGCGGGCCGACCTACCCCCAGTGGGAGAAAATATCCGCCCCTCTATGATATGGCTCCATTGATTCTAATGGAGCCGCATCAAAGAGGGGCGGGGGTATCCTCCCACTGGAAGTAGGTCAGCCCGCCTTCTGTGCTTCAGCTTAGGCCTGATGGTACATTCACTTTAAGTAATACCGTACAGTATAAGATGACTATTAGTTACAGCAACAGGGGATGGGGCAACTATTAGGTGCATCATCAAGGGTCAGGGGTGACTAATAAATACATCAATAGTGCATAGGGTGAAGCTCAGGGTAGGAAGGGGTTAATGTGTGTTTTATACATACAAAGACGGAACAATTACAGTGTTCCCCATCTGGGCTGACTTGAGATGTCATTGAGAGCAAAGTGCCTTGGTGATGATGTTTAACTCATTAGCAGACATGTACTGTATGTGGGTTTTCTTTAAGGGGTTAATGGCTACTAAAATAGGAGAAACAGATTGCTGATCTCAGGGAGACCAGCCAAACGACAACACTGCCGGCTGCTAGTGAAAGCGCTCAATGCAGTGAAGTCCTAGGTGCATTGCCCCCTGGGAAACATGAATATGCAAAAGAAGAGCCCGTGGAGCCTCATTGAAGAGTCTCAAAACACAGGACTAGCCAGATATCTGGATGGTTACCTAGCCTTGGTTTATCCCTTGTCATTACATTGACTTATAGGGCCACTTAATATGGTGGTTTTGGTGGTTTCCTAACAGGAGCTACTCCTTGGCTGGGTCCTTCCCGGAGGGATATCTGGCTAGTCCTGTGTTTTGAGACTCTCCAATGAGGCTCCACAGGCTCTTCATTTGACTACTAATATGACAGCTTTATGTTCTATTTGCTTATGTCTCTTTGACAAGATTGTCTGTACTAAATTCAAGAAGACAGAAGAAACCCACACAACTATGATTTCAACCCAGTTAGCAGAAATGTAAAACACAGGTAAAAGACAACAACAAAAGTAAATCAAGGCCCCATATACAGTATATGTTTGCACAAATCTTAAAATACTGACATTATTGTTTAAGTAGTGAAATTTTCTTTTTTTTTTCTATTGTAATAGTCTGTTTAACCCAAGTGGAGTGCAATATGTCACTTTTATTATTACACCACGATTTGTCAGAGATGTGTGCCAAATTAGCAAATCTGGTAGAAAAAAAAAACTATTGGATAAAATCCAAATAGGGAGAAAAAAAACTACAGCAATAGTAAATCTAGGCCACAATATTTTTTTTAAAAAATAGACAGTTTTCATACATCTGGGTCACTATATCTAAATATATCTTGGTAGCTGCATTACGTACCCTAACCCCTTACCATGATCATAGCCATGGTCACTATAATCTGACTAGCTAGGTTATAACATTGGGCTCTGCTTTCATGTAAGCTATATAAAAGCACTGCTCTAGGATATATTTACACAACATTTTTCCCTCTCTGTTTTAAATTATGTCCGTCATTTTACTGTTTGACCGCCCGTTAGTGCAGTGATGACTGGTAGTACATTATTCTAGTTTAGGTGGACTAATTGCCCCTTGGGTGTGTCTTTAATTGAAAAGTCTATTGAAGTTAATAGTAAAAACAGTGAAAGGTTAGTAAAAAAAAAAGAAAAGAAAAACTGTGTGTGAATAACTAAAAAATAATGACTTCCGGAAATAATTGTCATGATCATTATTTTGACATCTGAGCAGACAAATACCCGTCATTAAATACACTGTGTGCATTGGACGTCCGTCATTCCATTGAATCCAGCGGATTGCATTGAATTCAATTAAATTGCGGCAGTAACTGACATTTTTTTTTTTATAGAAAAGGAGGACGCCTTTTCTCTGTTTTTTTTAATGTTGTGTGAACATAGCCATACAGTAGAGCAGTGATTTTCAACCTTTTTTGAGCCGCGGCACACTTTTTATACTTAAAAAATCCCGGGGCACACCACCAACCAAAATGGCACAAAATGACACTAAAACAGTACATATTATACATATAGTTAATAATATAGATTCTAAATTTGTATTTGTACTCACTCAGTGTGAAACCTGGGCCTGTTTTCTTCTGCCCCCTGTGCTTCTCTCCACCATACTTCTCCCCCCTGCTTCTCTCCACCATACTTCTCCCCCTGCTTGTCTCCTGTGCTTCTCTCCCCCATGCTTCTCTCCTGTGCTTCTCTCCACCATACTTCTCCCCATGCTTCTCTACTGTGCTTCTCTCCACCATACTTCTCCCCCCTGCTTCTCTCCACCATACTTCTCCCCCTGCTTCTCTCCACCATACTTCTCCCCCTGCTTCTCTCCTGTGCTTCTCTCCACCTTACTTCTCCCCCCTGCTTCTATCCTGTGCTTCTCTCCCCCCTGCTTCTATCCTGTGCTTCTCTCCCCCATGCTTCTCTCCTGTGCTTCTCTCCCCCATGCTTCTCTCCTGTGCTTCTCTCCACCATACTTCCCACCCCTGCTTCTCTCCTGTGCTTCTCTCCACCATACTTCTCCCAACTGCTTCTCTCCTGTGCTTCTCTCCACCATGCTTCTCTCCTGTGCTTCTCTCCACCATACTTCTCTCCCCTGCTTCTCTCCCCTGTGCTTCTCTCCTCCATGCTTCTCTCCTGTGCTTCTCTCCACCATACTTCTCCCCCCTGCTTCTCTTCTGTGCTTCTCTCCACCATACTCCCCCCCCTGCTTCTCTCCACCATACTTCTTTCCTGTGCTTCTCTCCTGTGCTTCTCCCCCCTGCTTCTCTCCCCCATGATTCTCTCTACCATGCTTCTCCCCCCCCGCATCTCTCCTGTTCTTCTCTCCACCATATTTCTCCCCCCTACTTCTCTCCTGTGCTTCTCGCCCCATGCTTCTCTCCTGTGCTTCTCTCCCCTATGCTTCTCTCCTGTGCTTCTCTCCCCCCTGCTTCTCTCCCCCCTGCTTCTCTCCCCCATGATTCTCTCCACCATGCTTCTCCCCCTGCTTCTCTCCTGTGCTTCTCTCCGCCATATTTCTCCCCCCTGCTTCTCTCCTGTGCTTCTCTCCCCCATGCTTCTCTCCTGTAATTCTCTACCCCATGCTTCTCTCCTGAGCTTCTCTCCACCATACTTCTCCCCCCTGCTTCTCTCCTGTGCTTCTCTCCCCCATGCTTCTTTCCTGTGCTTCTCTCCCCCATGCTTCTCTCCTGTGTTTCTCTCCACCATACTTCTTTCCCCCCTGCTTCTCTCCACCAAACTTCTCTCCTGTGCTTCTCCCCACCATACTTCTCCCCCCTGCTTCTCTCCCCCATGCTTCTCTACTGTGCTTCTCTCCACCATACATCTCCCCCTGCTTCTCTCCTGTGCTTCTCCCCTGTGCTTCTCTCCCCCATGCTTCTCTCCACCATACTTCTCTCCACCATGCTTCTCTCCTGTACTTCTCTCCCCCATGCTTCTCTCCTGTGCTTCTCTCCACCATACTTCTCTCCTGTGCTTCTCTCCACCATACTTCTCTCTCCTGTGCTTCTCTCCACCATACTTCTCTCCCCCCTGCTTCTCTCCACCAAACTTCTCTCCCCCCTGCTTCTCTCCGCTGTTTCTTTCCCCCATCCCCAGGTTTCTCTCCCCCCCTTCCTCCTCACCTCCTCCGAGATGGTCGCCGCTGCTGCCCGCCTCACCTACTGGCCGCCCGTAGGGCCCGCACGTGCTCCTCCAATCAGCGGAGACCGGGAGCGTGGTGCGCTGTGGCGGGCCGTAGCGCACACGTTGATTGGATGCGTGCATCAAGGCCCGCCGCAGCGCACCATGCAACCGTCCACATTATAATCCGCCACTGATCGCTGCGCATTGCCGGGGAACAAAACACAGGGGCACCATAGTTTGGGGAACACTGGTTGAAAATCACTGCAGTAGAGAATACATCTTGGCTATCACCTTTTTAACTCAAACCTTTTTTTTAGAGATAAACGCTGTTTAATATTATTTACAGGTATTGCCACATAAAGTGCAATTATGACTATACAAAATCCTAAACCATTTCATATCTTTCAAAAGCTGCTCTGAATCTAAATGAGCTGTGAAGAAAAAAAATTAAAAGGTTGAAATTAATGTTAGAAAAAAAAAAACAAGCCTGCAAATATTTCTGCTGGCACAATTAAATATGTTTTGGGGAAGCCAATTGTACAGCTAATCCTTTTTAAGCATATGCCTGTTTTATAACTGGCTACGTGGGATTGTTCCTTTAAAGCGTATTTTTTACTTCCAGACGTCTACCCATTTGTCTTTTTTTTTTACCAAATAAGAAGTCATGCAGATACAAATAAATTGAGCCAGTCAACTTTCGCACATTAGGGAGTATATTTTCTTCTTTTAACTCTAATGATAGGATAAAAATCCTATTCATTTTTTTGAATTACATTTCTTTCATTAGTCAGGACAATAAAATAATCCAATGAGTATTAAATTGTTCCATTTTAAATACATTACCTGGAAGCTGTGGTTGGATTTCTTTAGATCTGCCCTAGCTTGGTGGGGATGTGAAGTTTTCTTAATAAGACATTGCTATAAGCAGACCAATAGTCAATCATTTCAGGTGACAATTTTATAAAGACATGTAGAAGAAAGAAAAGATTAAAACGAGTCTCTTCTTGTGTCATTTATTACAGCATTTTATTCAAAGACAGAAAATACTTGCCCCACTGTATAAAGTCCAGTGTAAGTCCAAGACAAGTGTAGCATAACCATTGGGCCAGTTCATAACTAACTACAGTATAGCCCCTGTGGAAGAATGCAGGTTAGTTAGGACTAAGGGTTAGTTCACACTGCGTTTTTACTATCCGTTTAACATATCCATTTTTAATTGGTCATTTTTAACAGACAGAAAAACGTAGTTAACACTATTTTTGTGTATGTTACAAAAAACACATCCTTTTTTCATAATGGAAGTCAATGGAAAAACGGATCTAAATGGATGGAACACAACTGCATCCGTTTCACATCCGTTTTTTCTCATAATACGTAAATGTTAAATGGATAGGAAAGACATAGTGTGAACCCAGCCTTAGCTGACTGTAGGTTTTCCTCTATGCCTGATTTTGTATTTTGGCCCAAGAACTTTAAAGGGGTTATCCAGTGCTACAAAAAAATAGCCACTTTTGCACCGCTCTTGTCTACAGATTGGGTGGGGTTTGACACTGAGTTCCAGTGAAGTAAATGGAGCTTAACTGCAAACCACACCTAAACTGGAGACAAGAGAGGGGGGAAAGTGGCCATGTTTTTGTAGCGCTGGATAACCCCTTTAAGTTACACATCTGATCACATTTCTACATGACCACAAACAATTCTCAATAATTCCAGTCTTATGGAGGTCACTGCAAAATTTCCAAATCTTCAATTTACTGATATAAGAACTCTACATTTTTGGCTAAGTTGAACTTTGATGAAAGCTCTGATTGGAACACTATGTGACATACAAGGAAACTTCACCAAAAGACAACATATTTGATAGGACCACTCTGCTCTAATTTGGATCAGTAGACAAACTCTGCCACTTCAACAACAGGATGCTGGGCGCAGGTCCAGGTAGCCAGGAATAGATAGTGAACATTAAAATAATTCACGAAAACATATGATACAAGACACAACGTGTTTCGAGACTGGTCTGGTCTCTTTCTCAAGTGTCAATGATTGACACTTGAGAAAGAGACCGTACTGGCCTCGAAACGTGTTGTGTCTTGTACCATATGTTTTAATAAATTACTGTAATGTTTGCCATCTATTCCTGGCTACCTGGACCTGCACCCAGCATCCTGTTGTTGGAGTGGAGGAGTTTGTCTATTGTGCTAATCCCTGAGAGGATTAAACGGGAGTGACTGCGGTTCTCTTATGTGCTTTTTGTGAGAGTTGGGCCTTATACTTGCACAACTCACTAAGGTGAGAGTTCCATATATACCTTCACCCTATTTTATTTGTCTGGATTTCGCTATGGAGCGCTGTCTCTAATTCTGTTTGTAGCTAATTTGGATCAGGTCCAAATGTTTCTCTAATTTATTTGTCGTTCTCTTATATCTAATTACTATCTTATTACCAGCCCACTTCTTTGTTTTTACAGCAAGTATAGATTGTTGTTCCAATGACCTTTCTGTGCAATGGACCAGGCTAGTGTAGTTTAATTGCTATATGATCAAACCTTCTGAACAACAAAATAATGTTAAAAGCATCATTTGCGTACATCAGCTTGTTCATACAAGAGAAAGAAAAATGTTCGAAAAATGTTCAAAAGGTAGCTTACAAAAAATAAAGTTTTACCAAAAAGAAACATACATAGACATATTCAAAACAAAACAATAACAAACTAAAAGAAGATGGCCCGCACACTGCTAATTTTGAAATGAACAAATTCTAAAAAACCTAAAACCAACACTTACATGTAAATTTGTTGATTTCAATACTCCCCTTTTTGAAGAACTCAGTTCCAAAATGTAGGTTTAATGGAGTAAATGTGTGTGTGTGTGGAGGGGGGGGGAGGGGGAATTGGCGTACAAACTGATGAAAAATGGTCTGTTTCACCCCCAATATGTCTTTTTGTTTCCATCTTGCATGGAAACATGTTGCTGGAGCCAAGCATAATGACAGGCAGCAGCAATCGCGCTGCAGCCTGCCATTAACCCCTTAATCTTACATAAGAAAGATTTTTAAACACATATACACAAAGGGGTAAAGTGGCAAACTAGTCAGTGAAAGATACTGCTACTGTCCCTGACTCTCTGACAGGAGCGGTACCTTTCACTGATTGAATGGGTCCTGATCAGTTTCCCAGACAGATGGAGGAAGAATACTTACCTCCATCCTGCTGGATCGTGATCTGCATCTAGAGATTGCTCAGGCCATGCCTCCTCTCCGCCTTGCTACGCCCACCTGACCGGCGAGCAGGGGTTAGCGCTGGCTTACACCACAAATAAGGTAAGAATCTGATCCTTTTCCTTCATAAATTTCATAAATTTGCCCCTCTGCGTATATGTGTTTTAAAATGTTCCTTATTGAAGTTATTACTAATTGACAAATGTAAAAATCCTGTTTTGCTTGAGGAAGGAACACACTAATGTCATCTTATTGGAATGTAATGTGATTTTCAAGGGTTTAACTTTCTGATGAATGGACAGTAACTTGGCAGCTGGAGATTGCATCCAGAACTAAACCAGTTACCCTGCCTAAGGCTTCACTAACACTGATCTGGCCACTGAACAATTGCACCTCAGGGCCACGTTTCTAAATGTCAACTATTGCTATGTTCAGATAACCATAAGGTATCATTTATTTTCATAGCTTTTAGGTTCATGGTTAACTAAAGTATCCAATTTAGAAGCGACTAATTAGCTTTTGTGTTTTTGGCCAGTGGTGTTTAATGACAGCAAAAGAGCTTAAAGGAGGTTTAAGATGATGATGATATGAAAAGAAAATGTTAATAAAACAAGAATTGTTTAGCTACAACCTCCATTGAATGGAAAAGCCTCACACATGATCATCTTTCGATATATACCTGGATGTAGCAGATGTGAGCTGCAATGTTGATTGGAAGTTGAGGTCTTGTCTCGACCCACTGAGCAACAACTGAAAACTGAGATGGAGCCTGCTGACGTAAAGCTAGGGAAAAGTGTCATTTAGAAGTTATTTAATGGCAAAAAATAGTTCTCAAGTACAGACAGGACAGCTCATCCTGAAAAGTTACCTAGTATACAGAGCATTTAAAAAAAAAAGTACCTTTACACTCAGTTGGTGCCCTTATTCGATATTATCTTACATTTATTCTCTCATATTTCTGTCCTGCTGTGTCTTACCAACCACATTAGTATTCTTGTTGTATAAGCGTTTCAAATTACCACAATATGTTTTCCACAAACACAGAGACTTTGTGGGATTTTTGCATATTTATACCTGTTTTGCATCCCCCATTCCAAAAAAACCAAACAAACGCAAAAGCGCCTTTCTTATCTGGAAATACATTTCCAAGAAGAAAACTAATTGTCTTTTCATTAACCTGCACAAACAAATAGTAGAGATCAAAGACAACAAATTAGCTTTGTGTTCTCCTAAACAAATACATCTGCACAAGCTGGAGAATGAATTCCTTTCTTCCCTCTAGCCAACCAGGGGGGTTTATTTCCTGACACCAGCACCGAGATCGCATCTTGTTTTTTTTTTTTTTTTTCCTTTGCCGCTTCAAGGAATGCAAATGGTTATCTGAAGCTTAACATACCTCTGACAAACCCACTACTTTACTTGCAAATAGGAGACAGCTTTTAGGAAAATGGATGTTGCAGAGAGTATACTTAACAGACATTGCAAGAGATAATGAGGTCTGGTTTGCAAAGCAGATGTATAGTGCATCTTATATGAGACAGAAAGTATCAGTAGAGAGGAGGCATTCTGTGCTGCCTATGCCTCCTACTTTATTATAGGAAGGGGGGGGGGGGCTGGAGCCCTTCATTCAAATGCATGTCCTGTTTATTGGCATAGAAGACAAAGACAGTGGGACAGATGAGACATTTTTATTACTGTGTGGTATGGCCTGTCCTGTCTTGTCCAGAATACAATCCAATCTTCTAATCTGTTTTACTGCTGCTTGCCCTCTCTACTTGCAAAGTGCAAGGTGAGGAAACATTAAAGAGCTATCACAAGTGCCAATGTCAAGGCTTCTATATGAAGCTAATTTACAGGGATACCAAGGAAGATCCACCTTGGATCACAATTTTCAAGGAAACACTAAACATATGTCAGCATTTCCACAATGAATTTCCTCCTAATCTTTCATCCTATTTTGTCTTGTTATTGTCATTAATACGTTATTGCCATGCTACAAGAATGTAAAATATCACTGTTTCTAATAAAGTGTCTGGCTCTTAGACAACTGGCTACAGTAGGGGCCTCATCCTGAGAAATGTCTGCTGTAAGAAAAAAAAACAACATAGATCAGTTGTTCCTCAGTTAAAAAAGTGGAATGGATCAGCAAGATGTTAAATCCTGTGTTCTTTTTAGAATTAGAACAGGATTTCTACACGATAGATATGTAGGAAATTCTGAAGACTGACAAACAGTGGGTGCAGTATTACACTACATTGGTTTTTTTTGCTTGGTTTGGTGTAGCATAGTCAATCATTGTTATTGCCATGCTACAAGAATGTGAAACATTACGGTCTGAATTACCTACTCTTCAACATGGCAACCTCTGTCTTCAGGGAATTAGTCTCACCTTTGTGGCCTCCAAGTAAAAGGAATAGTACTGTCCCTAGTCGGTGAGGGTAAGCTTCAAAAGAACCTTATAGCTTTCACCTGGTACATGTACAGGCTTCTGGCTAGGACCAGTACTTGGACTATCATGTCACTATTCACCTGCATTTTACAATGGGAAAGTGCTGCCTGACTATAGTATGGACCTCAACCCTAAGCAAGTAACCCACTGGGAGCCAGCCAGTAGTAGCAACAGACTCAATGTGACACATACCTTGCACAGGTTAACTCTTCAAGTGCCAATAACCACCTGTGGCTGCCTTTAAAGCAGTAAGAACTGTCCAAGCTGGGTACCTCCATCCGATGGAAAAAGTTATCTAGTTCAGTAATGTTACCCATATGCATCCCACAGCTCATCAAGTCCTAGTGTCTTGGCCTTGCAGTTCAACCTCACACAGCATAAAATTCTGGGTCTCTGTCTATTCTGGTGCAGCATTTGCAGTGCCTGGTACCTCTGTAATGGCCCAGAAAGGTTTATTGTCAGGCGTCTGGAGATGTATTGTTGCTATTGGCAACCTTAGACAGTCTGTATTGGGACCTATGTAATTGCTGCTTTCTCCTAACTCTTTTATGGAGATAGTGTTTTCTGTCATATATTTATTCAATATGTTGTTATGTATTAATCTCTAATGAGACAAGTGTTGAGCTTGATCAGTGTTCCTCCCCTGCAACCTATCACAATCTAGTGATTGGCCAGGGGAAAGCTAGCTCCGCCCACCTCCTACCCAGAAGGGCTGTGCGGTCTTGTCAGTTGGTAGTCTGGCATTGCCAGAGTCACATCTAACCTCCCTACGTCACCTCAGTAATCCTGTCAGACTTCATCTTCAACCCCCTAACCTGTTTTCAGTCAGCCATAAGGACTAATACGTGTCTTCAAAGTCTCAGCAGGACATCCTCTGTATTTATTAGTGCCTGCTGTGGGATTGGTGAAGTGATAGAGGGTCTCCCATTCACGTCCACAACTTCCTGGCTTCCAAGTCAGTGTGTCCATGCGTCTTCCTCCTACATGATAGCGAGAGTCGACAGCGTCCAGTCTCTTCAGTAACTTCAAGTACCTATTCACACGTACCTTATAAAGGCTGGAAAAATGCAAAGTCGCTGGAACAGGTCTGTCTACTTGAAACCCTATTTATCCACCAAGTCTAAGCTATAGTAACCAAGGTAACCCTCCCCCTGAAGCTAAGGACTCTGATCAATCCAACAGTTTACCGTCATCAGACGCCCCTGTATTGGATTGTACATAGTTATCCTTCAAGTAAAGTCTTAATATACCTTCACCGCTATTATGTGAAGACTTTTATTAAAAATTATATGTCCCTGTGTGTATGCTGAAGAAAACAAGGGCCCCAGCACCCTCGGACCCCACCGTGACAGGAAGGTTTCAGAAGGTGAGCCCTAAGGTTGCACTACACCACCCAGCAACACAACCCCTCAGCATATCAAAGCACAACACCAAAGGGACATTATACCTCCACCAGGCTACAGCACAGGATGCCTTCATTAAGGTTTTTAAGGCCAGGATTTAAATGAATTTTAACAATAAAGATGTACTGTTTTCTTAAGGCAGTGCTTAGACATGGTCATTGTTTGTGTCTCAAAATCGATTACACACTCTACTTAAGCCTCCAACTTAAGACTTTGTAATACTGTCCCATGGAAAAAAAAAAGTTGCATATTATCTGCTTCCTTTAGGACTGCCTTTTTCAACACCTGGTATAATGTTAAATTAGACTCTCCATTTACCTTACTGTGCGGCACACGCCAACAAGTCTTTGTATCAGACCCAAAGTTAGTTTGTAATCATCCGCTTTCTGAGCTGCCAATACTATCAATACGATGGCATTACAGGAGTGATCTGGGGTGAGGACAAAGTATTTCTCTCAATCTTTCTGCTGTCTGAATATTGTAACTTAATTGGATCTTATGGCAAAGAGGCACCTTTAAACATCTTTGGGTTTCCTTTATGAAGAATGGAAGGTTATGCTGCAGTTTAATCAGGAGGCTACAGTAACTCTGTCCTGTCACCAGTCCCTTTCTCTTAGTCTAGGTACCCATTATTTAACTGACCTTGTCCTCTTTTTTGTCTCTTTTCCCTCAGGCCCTTGGACCAGCTTCTCCCTCACTATTCTTTATTAGACATTACTTCCTACATTTCTGTTGTGTCCTTAGGTACAGTACTTCTGTAGGCAGTGTCCGAATGAGGGAGGATAGCTCTATCCCTGCAGGCCCTGTTCCATTTTATATGGCACTTACCAAGCTGTGAAGTTTATTGAAATGATAGTGCCCCTGTGACCGGGGGAATGCTACCAGCTGGTCATTAAGACAGGAAGTCAAATGTGAACGATGCAACTTGAACTTATAGATCCTGGAAACCACCGTAAAAGTTAAGAATTAGATACAAAACATGCAAATGTGTAATGGTAAATAAACTCTGTGTATGCAATGACTGCCGTGGGGTTAGACTGTGAATTAAAGACCATTACAGGAGGAATTGGTGGAATTTTGCTCACTACAAGTCACTGTTTTATGAAGAAGCAGAAGCTGAGCTCTTTACTGCTTTTCTCCTCAGTATGAGTTCAAGTAGAAGCGGGATTATGCTGCTGTGTGACTGGAGGCTTTATTTTACCAGTGGATATTCTACATTGCTTTAGCTGTGCTTAACATGCACTGAAGAGCTTCCTTGTTCAGTGTTTCATTGTAAAGAGGAAGACATTAACTTGATATATTCCCATTAACATTACAAGCTGTTTTAAGTGCACAGTAAATGTGGTCCCTATATGAACCTGTCAGCCCCCTTGTGTGCTGCCCTCTCTAAAAACACCATAAAGTAGTCACAGACACACTGATTTCAGTGAATATGCACTAATTTACTTATCAAGAACTCAAAGTTTTATCTGGAGTAAAATGTATTTATTAGATGCAAGCTCCCCCACTTACCCAATTCCCATTGACAGCTTTCTCAATATTACTGTGCAGAGGGAGAAAGCTGTCAATCCCTAACGGGTGAGTAGGGTGAACCTTCATCATGAATGCATTGTTCTCCGGCCTCAAGGTGCTGGCATCATGCTGTAAAGATGAAATTAAGGGTTCTCCAGAAATAATACGTATTTACAAATAAGTGATTGCCAAAATCAGCATGTTGGTCACTATGTCAGGCTGCCTGAGAGTGGGCAGCACAAAGGGGCTGACAGGTTCTCTTTAGGGTACAAACACACACAGCAGATACGCAGCAGATACGCAGCAGATTTGATACTGTGTTCAGTTATTTAGATCCAATCTGCTGCGTATCGCAGCAGTAAATACGCAGCTTATAAGCCGTGTGTGTTTGTACCCTTAATGTTATACTGTTGCTTATATACTTTACAGTCAAAACAAGGACCTTTAACTCATCAATATTCACGATCATGCAGCCCCCCCGAAGACGGTGACATCATAAAGGGGAAAACAAGTAAACCGCAATAGCCAGGAGGTTTGTGTGGCATTTCATTAGTCATCTATAAGATTTATGTAATCCACAAGGATCCTACAGTTTCCTGCTTTGTGTACTGTACATGAGAAACTGGCCTTTGTAAATGAAGAAATGACATTGTTGTTTGTGATCAAGCGTACTATATTAATATCATAGTGAGATCATTGGTAGCCAAAATGCTTGGAAGATTTTCTTTTCTAATCTAATTTTGTGTTAATTTTTTTTTACCAAAAGTAGCCAACTCAAAGCCATAAATGGAAATAAACCTTTAATCTTGGCCAGAACTAATGTAGAGATACTGGTGGATAATTCTACCGCTCTGTCCATAATTGGTTGTGCACTACATAATTAAGTACCATGTTACAGAAGCAGCAAATTGTAATGCCCGTGTAAGTCATTTATAATTGAGTCCTTAATGTCACTTGAAGCGCCAGCCCTACGGCATGGAGAACTGGAACTGCTCACTAGCACCTCTAGTGTCCCAAGATGGCAATACTTGTACATACTATAACAAACCATATAAATATACTATAATTTTCTAACTGCTTATTCTTTATTATTTAATTATAATATTGTCTTCTTTGATCACAGTTCTACACACTAATGTAGCTTAGTGTGTGAGTCTTTCCATTAATGGCTAAAAATCAAAGAAACAAACGTTGAAGAACAATACAGTTTATTGACAAAGCTATTGTTGCTATGGGCAGTTTACACCAGTGTATAACACTTGAGGTACAAAACAATGACACCTTAAAACTTGAAGTGATAACTTAATGGCATACACTGGCAGCTTTAGAACAAGGATGGTCAAACATTTGGGTTTTCAGATTTCTGCTACAACATATGCTTGGTCTCTGGTGTTGTAGTAAATCCTGCTAGAATTGACGGCCATGCCCGCTTTCCACTAAGCCACGTTCACTTGGTACAGGTCGTGTAAAGCAGCCAAAGTTTAAAATGTTTGTGACTTTTCTATGCAAAAATACAAGTGTTGGAGCTTCATAACCCCCAACCACCACCCCCACATACACACACAGTATGCTGACCCAATGCACTGCAACTTACAAACACAAATTCCAGGAAAAATGACGTAATAATACTTAGTAATGCACAGGCTATCTCTGCATAGTGTACACTTTATCGCATACAAACTCTACATAATGAAAACACATTAAAGATTTATTTTCTGACTTATTCAAGACCCCCCATGTCCTCTATTAATATGTATGAAATCAGGGAAATATCATTCCTTTGCTTCAGTTAATATGAGATGTGTGTTGTACCGCAGCTGACTGTGGTGGGCTCCACACAAAACCACTAACAAACACAGTGCACAGAAAGTATCATCTTCTTTCAATTTATTTCTATATATTACTGAGAACATTGTAGGTAATAGAATTTACAAACAGCATACCCCAACCCTGGGAATTCATTGAATACAATTTCCTGCCTGAGACACTGGCAAGAGCTACATCTTTCCCTACATCCCCTGACACTTAGAATATGTGTTGTGAATCTGAGTTTGGCCAGACAGAATCTCCAACCCCCAACACACATTTTGCACCACTGAAATGTCAGCTTCCTTTGCCTCTAAATATGTACTCAGTACGAAATATTCTGCAGGGTTAAAGGGGTATTTAGGAGGGGAAAAAATAGTTCCAAAATATAGCATCACATCTATTTTCAGGTCCTTTGGAGTGTTACTTATGAGCTTCAATGGAACTGAGCTGCAATGCCACAACCAAACTGCGAACAAGAGTGGTGCTGTTTCTGCAAGAAAGCAACAATTTTTCCTGAATAACTCTTAAAGAGCTATATATTCAGCTCTGCTACATCTAAAAACCAGTCTTTTATATAACGATTGTTTTCAATCTCAAGCCATTTGAAATCTTCTCTTTGTCTTTTCCTTTTTGTGAGTTCCAAAATGTGTTGCGGTTATTAAAATAATTGCCAGCATTTTTCTGAACATTGTATTTTGATGGCATACCTTATATGCAATGCTTCTTTCGATCGTTGACAGACAGAGCTCAGACCTTAGGAAGGGTTAGGAAGATGTATTCTCCGTTCTTACAGACAGAAATAGTATTTCATTTCTTCTTTAGAACATTTTTAAATAGAACGAGTTAAATATTCTCATTCTTTCTTTGTGATGATTCCCCAGATTGCAATGTATAGTATACAATTTATAGCCAAAATAATATCCTATAAATGGAAATAGCTCTGAGTACGAATTCAGTTTGATGTTATATCCCTGTATCTAAATACAGGGAGTTTTTGGTTTCCAAATAATACCCATCAAACGTACATACAAATGCATACACATAATCTAACATGCAAATTATTTTTATATTATTTATTAGTTCCACTCATATATGTCCAAACTCCACACTAATACAGGTTTATGTTGACACAAACGTGATGAACTAGGGGTGCTAGTTAGAACTTGCAAGGGCAGGTGTTTTGATACTGCTGCAGCACTTATCGTGAAGTTGGAGTTGTATATGCCCTCCCTGGATCCCAACACACATACCTGTAGTTACTTAGTCAACTTTAGGCTTGATTTGAGGACTAGGTGGGACACTTTAAGGGGGCCTATCCAGTTATTGAAGTACTCAGCTGTAAGGAGCTGTAACCACTTTGGACTCTGTATTGATAAAGTTGAAGAGAAGTACCTGTATCCAAGAATATTAGGATCTGCCTAATGCTGGTCATGGGCACCAAGTGCCATGATCCAACAACACAGACCCAACTTAAGAGTATGTTCACACTGAGGAAATCAGGTGGAATTCTATGG
The DNA here is from genome assembly GCF_027789765.1 of Dendropsophus ebraccatus. Taxonomy (NCBI): domain Eukaryota; kingdom Metazoa; phylum Chordata; class Amphibia; order Anura; family Hylidae; genus Dendropsophus; species Dendropsophus ebraccatus. The sequence continues at coordinate 81,982,042 of NC_091457.1, forward strand.
TGGAAAAACAAGAGCTTAGGCACGTCCATTAACCTATTACATGTAAACCTTTGGCTATGCTTTTTTAGTATCCCAGAATGGGTGGTCCGCTAAGTTTTATGTCACCAGGGTAAAGGTAACTTTTTCAGGTGTCACACTTTGGGATGATAGATGCCTTTAGCACTTTTACCACTTGGTGTCTCACTCTCCCCTGTTTGTAAGAGCACAGCTGCAGGAAAAAGGGTTAACTATGTGGTTTTTATGTCTTCTGTTCTAGCCAATCACAGGTGCAGGTGTAGTGTCCCAGCACAGGTGTGCCACTAAGTCTCTTATGTACCTAGGCAAAGTAACTCACTGAGGTTCTCACAGTGGGATGAAAGAAATCTGTACTTTGTGTTTTTCCCCACTTGGTCTCACTGTTTGTATTTTCTATTTATTATACTATGCACAGCTTAAGGAAGCATTGGGTTAAACTGTACTTGTCACATGTTTGTTCTTATCCTATCATAGGTGTAGGTATTTTCCTACTTCCTTTCTCCTATCTTAGCCCTTCTTTTTCTTGCACATACAGCCCCACTAATCACCAGTAGGTTTAGTTCGCCCCTATAAAAGTAGGTTAGTTCCTGGTGGGAGGAGTTCTCTAGTTGGTTCAGTGAGAGACTTAACTTTCTTTTATGCAAGTAACCCCACCTAGCATGCAGTGCTAGACCCCTCAGGAGGAAGGACATCCTATGAGGATCACCTTGTCCATGCCAGGGATAATCTCTACACAACAGAGGGCAGCATACCTGAGTTAGGTACTTACACCAGTAGGACAAAACTGCATATAACACCTATGTATCCTACTGCAATGCACAGCTATTCTTGGAAATCCTGGGAAGTCTGTTAAGCCCAGGGCAGGGATCTTGGACCTCATACTATCATAACAGGATGGGTATCTAGACACTATAGGGCATAAGGCGGTCAAATCAAAGATATCTATACGTGAATACGAGTATCTTCTTCTTGTACTCTTCACCACGCCATCCCAGCACATTGGATAGGGCCCTCAAGACGCTCATCTACTCCACTTTCCTCTTGTCTACAAACTACTACTACCTTTTAAGAAGCAAGCTAGTGGATTCCACCAAGGTGGTCCACTTGCATCCACCGGCGCTACTCACTATAAATGTATATATTAGAATGCTGTCCAAAAGGAGTACAAGTGTCACATATGAAATCCGCTCCTGGGCTAAAAACAACACTGGCTAACTCTGCAGCCTTGCCAATCCGTCTAATGCAGGCACTACAAGTCTCAGCTCGCCCTCTCCAGCATAAGATACCATGAAACTGATCCTCCCTGGGTAATTGGAGCAAACAATAAGAGAGCAGGTCCAGCAGGACCTGCTCTCTTATTGTTTGCTCCGATTACCCAGGTAGGATGTTAACAGGTGGAGTAATAGTCTTCTGGGTCAACCAGTCTATAGGGATCCTTCTTCACTTGTCAGTACAGTATGCAAAAGTTCCAGAGGCTGATCCATAGTAGGACAAAGAGCCTAAGCAGACATATCCTAATAATCTACTCTCGACTAACTGAGGCTCGTACTGACCGTGAGTACAAGGATTCTGTACAGTACACTAAGTATTCTCTCAACACTATCCCGACAGAGTCCCGCACACCTATCCTCAACCAAGCTATACCTTTCCTAAGTTTACCTTAACTTCTCATATCAACTGTTTCTTCAAAGTCACTACCTCAAGCCCTTCTGTCACCTGCACCTAGTCAGCTGTTTTGTTCACCTTTTATTGCACTGAAGCTTTACAGTAAAGTCTCTGTTTGGTTAAGTGCTGGACTCTGTACTCATTTACTCGCTTCACCTGCACCCTCACATTGTGCTACCCCTTCAAGTGCTAGTGCCCGTGTGTCCCGGGGTGGGAAACACCAATCCTGGCCTCCGTGACAAGTAAACCAGCCAAAAAACACCAATCCCACCTGTTGTATGCCACCTCAGCACCCCGGGTCACAGCACTTTTACTATAGAGGAAAACACAGAGAGACACCTAGTAGTCAAAATGCAATAAACACTTTACTATCCACCGAATACCCAGCCTGTGTCTATTTTTAATGTCGACTTACATACATACATTCTAGTCCATTGCATTGTCCTTCTTTCATGGAACATTCTTGTGTAGCTCTATAATGCTCTACTTTCACACATAGTTTGTGTCATAGCACCATGTGTCCCTTCCTGTTTGTTCAGTCAATTTCTATAATTTTTAAGTCACAAATAAAATGTTTTTTTTTCGGATGGCTGACAGAATGTTGTGAAATGTCCATGATTTTCTCCATTAATGTCATATTTGGCTGTATACCGCTGTCATGTTATCCTCTTATTACATTGTTACTGCATACAAACTATTTTCTGCATTTGTTTAAATATTAAGCAGAAAACTGGGCACATGATATGAATACATTTCCTGCAAATTACCTACCCAAATGTTTTCAGTTCTAAATGATGCAGTAGCAGTGACTCCTATAAGCAGAATGAATTGGATACACATAAGCAAATGAGTGCATAAGTTTTGATTTAAGAGAAATTCAACATATCAGAAACATCAACTAGAAAAACCCTTAAAGGGACTCTGTATCCACCAACCCACCCCACCAAACACAAAACTAGTACCAGCCTTTTGATAAGAGTAAATCCTTACTTGTCATGTCTTTTAAAAGTGCCCGGTGCCTTGGTTAAAAAATTATCTTTTAATCTGCAGCGCTGTGTCATACTGGCATGACATAGCGACACTGGCCATAGCTACACAGGTGCACTGTTTAGACGAGCGATGAATAGAAATCCTGCCTGGGGGTGTGTCTAATGATGAGAAGGGTGGAAAAGAAGAAAGAAAAAGTGTCGCAGACCTGAGGCACAGACACCACGCCAATATGACACAGCGCTGCAGATTAAAAGATAATTTTTTGCTCTATGCAAGGCACCGGCACATTTTGAAAGACACGACCGGTATGGATTTTCTCTTTTTAAACGGATGGTACTAGTGATTTGGTAGGGTGAGTTGGTGGATACATAGTGGCTTTAACCCCTAGACGACCCTGGACGTACAGTTACGTCATGGAAGTCTGTCACCAGACGACCCTGGACGTAACTGTACGTCCTGAGTGTTTCTCCCGCTATGAAGCGCGCTCCGGAGCGAAGCGCACTTCATAGCAGGAGGGGGCCGGCTGCAATCAGCAGCCGGCACCTCACCGTTAATGACAGGCTGCAGCAATCGTGCTGCAGCGTGTCATTAACTCCTCAAACGCTGTGGCGCGGGAGGGAGTCCCCTTTCACTTACCGATCAGGACCCCCGCAGTCACACTCCCGATCGTTGAACGGACTGACGGAGGTCTCTCACCTGCCTCCACGATCTGTTCTCTGAGCCTGCACAGGCTGGCTCAATGAGCAGAGCGCGATAACAATCAAACAAATGTATGTAAAAGTCCCCCTTAGGGACTTCAAATGTGTAAGAAAAAAAAAACACTACATTACACTACCCCAAAGCCCCTCCCCCAATAAAAGTTTAAATCACCCCCCATCCCATTTTATAAATAAAACATATAAAAATAAATATATAAACATATAATATACCATAGCATGCTTAATTGTCCGATCTATTAAAATATAACAAGCGTCATTGTGAACGGCAAACGGCATACACAAAAAGAGGGGAAAAAGTGCACTGATTACCGATTTTATGTTACATTATATATTAAAAAATTAATAAAAAGTGATCAAAACATCCGATCTTCACAAATATGGTATTAATAAAAACTAGAGATCATGGAGGAAAAAATTACACCCCATACAGCCCCATAGGTGAAAAAATAAAACTGTTATAAGCGTCACAATAGGCCCATTTTATTAATTAATTGGCAAAAAAAAGGATTTCATTAAAAAAAATATATATAACATTAGAGAATCTGTGTAACCTGCATATGGTTGTGTTCAGACTGACCTATAGAATAATGGTATCATGTCGCTTTTACCATATAGTGTATTACGTAGACACAGGAACCCCCCAAACGTTACCATATTGCATTCTTTTTTACGATTTCACCTATTTATATCTTCATAAATAATATATTTGGGATTCCGACATACATGTTATAGTAGAATGAAAGACGCCATTACACAGTACAACTATTCCTGTAACAAACAAGCCATTACATGGCCTTGTAGATAGAACGATGAAAGTGCTAGAGCTCTTAGAAGGGGAGGAGGGAAAAACGAAAACAGTAAGATTAAAATTTGCGCGGTCCACTGGGTCATTTTGGGCCTGGTCCTCAAAGGGTTAACTTACGTTATCTTGATTTATCATGTAAGGGACTTTATTAGGATATTGTTTGATCATATATGTTTCTCGTGTATGACCATCAATATGGCCACCATTATAGTACTGGTTGTCACGACCATTTCCTAATCTATTGAATTAAATAGATTTTACAGTGTACAGTCTATCTACATATTTTGTTTTCATTGGTCTAAAGCTGATTATTATTATTATTATTATTTTTAAAATATTTGTTGGTTTTAACCCTTAGACGACCCTGGACGTAGGGTTACGTCATGGAAGTCTGTCCCCAGACGACCCATGACGTAACCTTACGTCCTGGGTGTTTTTCCCGCTATGAAGCGCGCTCCGGAGCGGAGCGCGCTTCATAGCAGGTGGGGGCCGGCTGCAATCAGCAGCCGGGACCTCACCGGTAATGACACGCTGCAGCGATCGCGCTGCCGCGTGTCATTAACCCCTTAAACGCCGCGATCACGGCGCGACCGCGGCGTTTTAGTGTAAGTGACAGGGGGAACGTTGAAACGGACTGCCAGAGGTCTCTCACCTGCCTCCGTGGGGTCCGATCGGCGATCTGCTACACTGAGCCTGCACAGGCAGGCTCAATGAGCAGAGCGCCGATAACACTGATCACTGCTATGCCTATGGCATAGCATTCATCAGTGTAGAAATCTAAGTATTGTATGTACAAGTCCCCCAAAGGGACTTCAAAAGTGTAAAAAAAAAAAAGTTCAAAACACTAACACACTACCCCAAAGCCCCTCCCCCAATAAAAGTCTAAATCACCCCCCTTTCCCATTATATAAATAAAACATATAAAAATGAATAAATAGATAAACATATAATATACCGTAGCGTGCGGAATTGTCCGATCTATTAAAATATAACAAGCGTCATTGTGACCGGTAAACGGCGTACACGAAAAGAGGGGAAAAAGTGCGCAGATTACCGATTTTATGTTAAATTATGTATTAAAAAAAATCAATAAAAAGTGATCAAAACGTCCGATCTTCACAAATATGGTATTAATAAAAACTAGAGATCATGGCGGAAAAAATGACACCCCATACAGCCCCGTAGGTGAAAAAATTAAACCGTTATAAGCGTCACAATAGGCCCATTTTATTAATATTTAATTGCCAAAAAAAAGGATTTCATAAAAAAATATATATATAACATTAGAGAATCTGTGTAACCTGCATATGGTTGTGTTCGGACTGACGTATAGAATAATAGTGTCATGTCGCTGTTAACATATAGTGCATTACATAGACACAGGAACCCCCCAAACATTACCATATTGCATTCTTTTTTACGATTTCACCTATTTATATCTTCATAAATAATATATTTGGAATTCCATCATACATGTTATGGTAAAATGAATGACGCCATTACACAGTACAACTATTCCTGTAAAAAACAAGCACTTACATGGCTTGTAGATAGAAAACTGAGAGTGCTAGAGCTCTTAGAAGGGGAGGAGGGAAAAACGAAAACACTAAGATCAAAATTTGCGCGGTCCACTGGGTCATTTTGGGCCTGGTCCTCAAAGGGTTAAAGGGAATCTGCATAGAAAATCTCTCCTGCTCTAGACAGTTCCTGTCTCGGCCAGAGATGTCAGCAGAGAGCACTGTGTAAGACTGAAAATAAAACAACATTTCCTGCCGGACATATAGTAGCTGATAAGTATGGGAAGACTTGAGATTTTTTAATAGAAGTAAATTACAAATCTATATAACTTTCTGATATCAGTTGATTTGTAAAGTAAATGATTTTTTTCTGGACAACCCCTTTAAAGTGTTCCCAAAATTTAAGAAAATAAAACGTCAATAAACGTAAATAAACGTCAAAAGTTTTGATTGGTTGGAGTCTGGGTGATGAGACCCCAAAAGATCTCTAGACTGAACAAGGAGAAGCGACTCTTTTCCCTTTTCTCTCCTCCCTGCAGATGTGCCCATAGACTTACTATAAAAATCCATACCGAGTGCTACACTTGGCTCGTTCTAGCGAAATAATGGCAATATCAGGATAAAATCAATGGTACGTTAAGGCTCTGATTTAAAGGGGTTGGCCACTTTATAGTAAAATAGGTCAGTACAAAGTATTAGTAAGTGTGCTCAATGTACATACTGACAGCAGCTCCCTGTGTACCTCATAGAGCTAAAATCACACTCCTCTCCTCCAGGCTGGGCTGCCTTGTTCTGTTGTGAGTCTGTCCATAAGATTGCTTACATGGAGGAGCATGTGACATGCCCTGTCCACTGTGTTCTCCATAGACACATACAGGATCAGTGGTGGACACTGGGGGGCGGGGCCTGGTCACATGCTTCTTCGTATCAGCCATCTTATGGACCAAAACAACACAGAGCAGGGCAGCCCAGGCTGGAGGAGGGGAGCCTGATATTAGCTCTATGAGGAACACAGGGAGCTGCTGTCAGTATATACAGTGACTACACTTACTAATACTGTACACTGAGCAATTTTACTATAAAGTGGCCAACCCCTTTAAGGGAGTTGCTTATAAATCAATTCTTGTTACATCTTGCTAAGGATTTCTAAGTTGTCAATTGCTTATAGGCAATCGCTGTTGAACATACAAATACTGTTTGAGCAAGTGGTATAATAAACTGCCATATGGCTAAAAATCTACAGATGAATGGGGAGGAGCAAAGAATGAGGAGTATTCCTGATTAGCTGACATTACAAAACTGAGCAGCGTCAGGGCATCTGTTGCTTGCAGGTAATTGAAATCTGTGTGTTTTTCTTGTGACTCTTGTGACAGTGCACACCATTTACATATTTGTTTTTCCCTGTACATATATAAAACAATAAAGCATTATTTATCACTTATTTAGGCAGCTGGAAACATGCTGGCTTTGTCACTAAACAGATGTCTTTATGAAGAGGACATCTGCTCCCTTCAGGAGACCGGGAGTATTAGTACGCAATGCTCACCCTTCAAGGCGGCATCACGTGCAGGGCCGCCATTCTTTCTCACACCTTTTTAATCTGTTTTCTTGTTGTAAACCAACACACAGAAAATGATGAAATATTTCTTTCTCATTCATAAGAGCTTATGTCAAATTCTATGGAACTCAAGTTATGCGACAAAGTAAATTTTTTCCTTAAACTTTAATGTATCTGTATACTTATACATTGGTATGAGCTTGCTCTGCTTAATTATTATGTGTTACATTTTATGTTTAACCGGGTCACCTGGTTTAGAAAATCCATTTTCTATTATCCTTTTTAGGGAATTCTGATTTAATAGATTTAAAAAAAAAATCGCCAATTTATTATTATTTTTTATTTTTATTTTGGGGGGGTTTGTGTTTATGCCATTCCCCTATGGTAAAACTGACATATTATATATGTTCCTCAAGTCAGTATGATTACAATAACATGCAACTTATATAACTTTCATTTTATTTGATGACTTTTATCATTCCCGCCACTAGACCACCAGGTATGAGGGCCATTTAAATGCAGCTGCATCTAAATGGCTAATTACTGGCTGTGGCAATCTGCTAACTGCTGAGGTCCCTGGCTGCTGAAAGCAGAGCGACCCCCCTATGAACTCCCCTAGCCAACCCAGGGGTCATCAAGGGGTTAAAGTTGTCTTACACTTGCATACCTGATTTTAGGTAGCTTTACCTGATCAGCATGCAGTTGCTGTGGTCCCTGGATAATTGGGTCACTGAGCTGTTATTGGTCGCTATGTGCAGTTTACACCAGATTAGATTTGACACATGTTGAATCTAGGCCAATATCCACAGGTTTTCCCCTTTCCAGACTTCTATTCACTTTTTCAAAAAACAAACTCAGGTTTATTTTACAACCTCTGTCCTTAGTAAAACCATGCTGGATATCACTTTTAAGATTAGCATTTGCCTTAAGACATTTATGCATTTTTGTTGCTTTCATTACCTTTTTTCAGTTCTTATTAAAGGAGTGTCAGGATGGTATCTTTGCGGAGCGTTATGCGTCCCTCTGCTCGTGCTGTGCGGCCGAGAAGGCGCTGATATTCTCTTATTCTGTTCTGTGTTTTGTTTTGCTGTGTCTGAACACTGGTTTATTTGCTCTCTTTGGGAGACACACCCGACTTCACCTGCTGAGTTCTGTCTGGCCATGTCAGGGTTAATCTGTGTTTTGGTTCTGCTGTGACTGACAGGTCTTCCTGCCAGTGGATCTGTTTTGTTCTCAGGTGTCTGTGCTTGGAGATCAGGGGGATGGTCCAATGATGTTCTGGATCAGAACCCTGGCCTCCTATATAACTACCTCAGTCTGGGATATCATTGCTGGTTATTGACTTAGTCTCTGCCTGCTTGTATCTGCTGTGTATTTGCTATTCCTGATCTTTGCCTTATTCCTTGACTTCCCTTGCTTGCCGCCTGCCCTTGACCATATTGCCTGGACTTTGACTACGTTTATTGGATATTGATTTTGTACTTTTGCTGCCCGATTGTTGTGACCCGGACTGTTGACTATTCTTCATTGTGTTTGTCTGTCTGTCTGTCTTGTCTTTGTGTCCCACCTAGCCAGTGCAGGGACCGCCACCAAGTTGCTCGCCGCCATCTTAGAGCGGATTGTGGCAAGTAGGTAGAGGACAGTGGGCGGGGCTGAGCTTAGGGCTCACTGTCTTGTCCTGCTGTCCGGATCCTAACAAGGAGTATGCCGCTTAAACATATCTTTTTATATGTTGATGCCCATGATGAGACTAACAATTTATTCCATACTCCTTCTTCCAGTTTTCAGCTGCTGCTTTCTGCTGAAGACACACAAAACTTGTATGTGAGCTTTTCTCTCAATCTCTCCCTCCTCAACCACCCTTCCGATACAGATGATGTAAACAAGTTCCTGGCCAGCTGTATCTGCAACTTTGTATCTCCTTTGTATGGGTCCTTTTACGCACAAACAAATTATCTGACAGATTTGTTTTTTAAGACAAAGCCAGGAATGGATTTGAAAAAGATGAAATCTCAATCTTTCCTTTATTCCTGTTTTCTGTTTATACTCTTTTCCTGGATTTGGCTTAAAAAATCTGTCATATAGCTCAAATGCGGCGCACACAGAGGCCACGCCCCCTCTGCATGCTGCCGCACCCCCCGTAACACACCCTCCCAGCCCCACTGGCGCAGGAGGCACAGATGGGTCCAATGCAAAAAAATATTCGCAAATAGACCATTTGCGAATACTTTTACGCTGATCAGGCCCATCTGCGCCTAAAAAAAGGCATTTTAGCCTTTTAATAAATCTCCCCCACTGTGTTTAATTCTCCTGGCTTTATGGAGTTGCTATAAAGTTGCAAACAGGGACTTGTTTACATCTTGGAATGGGGAGAGAAGCTTACACACAGGTTTTTGTGTCTTCCGCAGAACACAGCAGGCTCAGAACTGGACTGAATAGATATTAATACAATAACAAGTACAGAAGGTATTAGTCTCACTATAGGCAGAAACATATAAAAAATGTTTGAATGGAGTAACCCTTTAAGCTCTTTGTAATCTTTATAGGCTACTGCTCCTATTTATATTTTAATATTCTTTTTTTTTCCCATGTATTGCGCTTTTAATATTAGTTGTAAGCCATGCGGGGTTTAATTTTAAATGTTTTTTGGTTGTTTCCTGTAGGAATAAATGTAACAGTATAACAGTTACTTAGTGTTGATTTAAAGATCTTCCATTTATCTGTATCACTATTTAAAAACAGCAGCTCCCTTGTCTATGTCCTAAAGTGTAGCCCTTAACCCGGGGAGACTAGTTGACCATGTTTGAGCCAATAAAATTAATGGAATGTTGAGAAACACGTGATGGTGTCTCCGCAGTACTTTTGTATAATAAATTCAATGGAACCTGGGATTGTGTGTGCATGTATATGTCAGCATCTCATTCTGATTTTGTCATACTTGCAACATATGGCTGAATTGTAATATGAACCCTGTCTTACACACATATTCTATTGATGTCAGTGGAGGCCATGTAATACTTCATTTCCCCTGTGGTGGTATTACAAAGAAAAAAAATGCTTGCTGCCATGTTCTCCTACAAATTACAACTGACTGTGCGCACTCCATATGTCACAGTATTGTTTCCCTTGTAGATCACAGTATTACAGAGATATTCTTCCTGAAGCAGCGCTCCTACATGCAGCATGAATGCTGTATATAGCCCCATACATTTCAGTAGTTGTCGGTCAATCTGCATTCCAAGAAGTTTGAAAATGCAATTTATATTGTTAAATGACAAAGAATATACATGCAAATAACCAATCTCCAACTTGTGGATCTCCAGCGTTTGCATTTGTTTCACAGCAGCTAAAGGTCTACAAATTGGCAACCACAGCAGCTAAAACAGGTTTCAGAAAGTTATATAAATTTGTAATTTACATTTGTTTAAAAATCTCAAATCTTCCCATACCTATCAGCTGCTGTATGTCCTGCAGGAAGTGGTGTATTCTTTTCAATCTGACACAGTGCTCTCTTCTGCCATCTCTGTCTGAGACAGGAACTGTTCAGAGCAGGAAAGGTTTCCTATAGGGATTTGCTGCTGCTCTGAACAGTTCCTGTCTCAGACAGAAATTGCAGAAGAGAGAAAATAACATATATATATATATATATATATATATATATATATATATATATATAAAAAAAAGTTTGGGAAGAGTTGAGATTTTTAGAATGCAGAGAAGTAAATTACAAATCTATATAACTTTCTAAAACCAGTTGATTTGAAAGAAAAAGATTTTCGCTGGATAACGCCTTGATATTATAGGATATATATATAAAAAAAAAAAGCCCTGACCGATCCCAGGTCTCTGTGAAGTTTATATCCAGCAATATGCATTTCTACAACCTGTATAATATATGCAATAAATAGTCAGTCTGAGGAGCTAAGGCATACATCAGCACAAGGTGTCAAGGTGTTTATCTCAGTGTGGCCCCTATGTCTGGCAGTCCATATGTGTGGCCTCAGCGCCAGTGACACCAGAGTACAGGAGCAATTATCCACAAATCAAAAGGGGTCACAGGCAGCACAGCAGGTCCATCCATTTCTAATGAAACCCAGAATGAGTCAAAGCAGCAAACAACAGGAGCCTTATTCCATACCCTACATGAGGCTAATGTGATGCTTTGTGCAAATGTACGTTTGCATATTAATCAGGCTTGTTAAATAAATGTGCTGTATCTGTGTACACCGCAACACACTGTGCCGCTGTCCTGTAATTCTGCTGAAAATAAACTTAGAATTAACATGCCTCTTCACGGTCAAATAACCTTAATAAAAGGCCATTATCCAGCAGGAAGGAGCTGAGGAGAATGCCAGCAATAAACGCACTGCTCTTAGCCTGGGTTTTTAGATCTGTGGGACATTACAGAATGGCTCTCTATGTGTCTGTTAAGTAGTTTGCTAAAAAAAAAAGTCACAAATCCGTATCAAAAATGGGTAACATAGGGCTTTTAGACTTACATGAAACTGTAAAAGCTGACTTACAGGAGCTTGACAATAAGCTCTTGCACAGGACAGAGGTATAGCTATGTTATCCTGTACCCTGGGCATAGACCGAGTTTGCCTCCCCCTTCCCATATTGTCACATGCTACACCCTCTGAATATAATTCTGCCACACACTGTGCACTCTAAATATAACATAGCCACACACTGTGCGCTCTAAATATAATACTGCCACACACTGTGCACTCTGAATATAACATTGCCACACACTGTGCGCTCTAAATATAAAACTGCCACACACTGTGCACTCTAAATATAACATTGCCACACACTGTGCGCTCTAAATATAATACTGCCACACACTGTGCACTCTGAATGTAATACTGACACACTCTGTACCTACTAAATAGAGCACTGCCATATCATACCTCCCAAATATAATACTGTCACACATTGTGCCCCAACAAATTAATTAGATTATACACGGTGCCTCTCAATATAAAATGTATTGTGTTCCCTTAATAAGATATAATATCCTGTCTGTTTTTAAGATGTAGTATAATGCACTGTGTCTCCAACTAATGAGACACAGTGTACTGTGCTCCTTTAAGATATAATGGACTGGGCCCCCTCAATATGATATAATGTACTAAGCCCCTTAGGATATAATGGACTCTACCAATTGGATATAACAGGCTGTGCCCCCATAAGATATAATGGACCCTCCCCCAAAACACATGTAATAGACTATGCCCCCCCCCCCAGACATATAATGTACCGTGGCCCCTTTGCAGTATTTTATACTCACCTGTGACACTCCCTCCACTGTCCTCTGCTGACATCGCTCTGGCATCTGCTCATCAGGTCTGGCTCTTAGGAAGGATAGAGGCAGCATGATAGGGGACCTCTACTCCCTCTGCACTGCACCATAGATAACATGCCATAAGCACAAAGGGGAGGGAGGTTATGTCCAATTGTCTAAAAAATATATTTTTGGAGTAGATGGAGGGCAGAAAAAAGGGACTGGCCTGGATATGAAGGCATGAACCTGCCCCTGAAATAGGCTTCATTTTTATTTGTGGTCTTTTCTAATCTATGGATTGGGTCAACAAGATATTTTTGTATAACTTTTACTACAAGATTTAAATATTTAATTAAAAAAAATACATAGATTTTCTTTTTGCTACTTTCAGGAACTATAGTAATGAACATGCTCGCATTCGATGCCGATGACCCCACAACAGATAATGCTGTCCTTCGCTACAACATCCTCAAGCAGACGCCTGATAAACCGTCACCGAACATGTTCTACATAGACCCAGAAAAGGGTGACATTGTCACGGTGGTGTCTCCAGCTCTGCTAGATCGTGAAGTGAGTAACATATTTATTGACTAATAAATTATTGTCTAAAATTTGCCTTACAAATGAGTGAGGCGAAAACATGGCATTATTATCATCAGGTATTCACTCTGAGAGATTGATGGTGTAATTGCATTAATTAAGATTTCTATTAAGATGAATTTGTGTATCCGCAACTACCGGCATCTATTAATGAAATCAGTCAAATAGCAAAATGGATCTGATTTACTTAAACTTGATGCCGTAAATTACTGTCAGGATTGGTTATGAGAGATAGTGAGGACAATCCAGTTGTACAGAAGTTGTTATGGTTGGCGTTCTTTCTTCTGTGGTCATTTCCTGTCATGTGAATGTGTATCATCCCGTTATTATATGGCTTCTATAGTATGGAACCCAATTATGAAAGTGTTTTTTTCCCAGAAACATCTCAGTACTTATCTATGGGCGGTGTCGGCATCTTGCGGCTCAGCCCCACTGACTTGGATGCTGCAATATCAGACACATCCTATGGACAAATATGGCGCTGTATGCAGAAAAATCCAGATTCTGTTTTTCAGACCTGGATAACATTTTGATCTTCCTTATTAGCGCTTTTAAGTAGACCTACCAGGAATCTGGATTTTAAGAAATTTTCATATATATTGTACTGTTATTACAGATTTCAAGTGAGGAATCCTCACCGCAAATCCACAGTGAATCTGCCATATCTGAGCATAGCCTAAAGGCCCTATTCCATAGATCGATTATTGGCCGTATTCGTCCGCTATCGGCCAATACGGCCGATAATCGTCCTGTGAAAAAGAAGGGAACAATCAGCCGACAACGTTTATGTCGGTTGATCGTTGCACCGTTTGTCTTTCAAACATGTTGAAAGACAAATGACTCATACAGCAACGATCTTCTGCTGTTGCTCTGCGAAATAGGAGTGGCGGCAGCAGACCGCTGCTGTATTCTATGGGCTGCCCGGACGATCTAGCGATCACCTGGGCAGCCCCCCGCGCCTCACTGCGGCCAACCCCCTGGACTCACCCGCTCGCTGCCGCCACGTGGAATAGAGGCGGCAGCGAGCGGTGAACGAGGAGCAAACAAGAGCAAATAGCGCTCGATTGCTTCTCTCAGTCAGCCCGTGGAATAGGGCCTTAAGAGTGTCTGCCCTGGGGCTTTTTGCCAAGCTACTCTAGATTTACATTAGCTCCTACATCTGGATGAAGGGATCTGTGTGCCATATAGGCTGTGCTATTTTGTCTTTAAATCAGTAATATTAGCACATTTCCCTTTATATAAAGTAAAATCCTCTTCTTGTTGTTACACGACTTTTGCCGTTTTCTTCTGCTTGATTCACGTTTATTTCCTTGGAGAGTAAACAGAAGAAGAAACATTTGGTAACACATTATTTCATGCTCTGTTGTTTCGAATAGCAGATGAAAGCCTCGCATTCCTAATTTTTATTGAAAGTTTTAGACAAAGCATCAGCCGCACACAGGTATCTATGAATATTCATCTGTCAAAGCAAAGACCTTGAGGCCTACAAATATATGTCTGGTGCTAATAAACTATTATGTACATAGCATTTACTGTTAACAGTCCCCAAACTACTATAGGCCTGGTGCCCAGCAATGTTTATGAGACAGCTTTTATTAGTGAATGGTCTGGAGACCATAAACTATTATAGACAAATGGTCTCATGCCCACAAACTGTTATGAAATAATCGCTGATCCAGATACACTAGCTTGACAAAGGTCTTGGGGCACATTACAGCCAAAGCTTTTAGGACATCCCATTCTAAATCCATCCAGGCATTCATATCACCCCCTCCCCTTGCATTTACAACAGCTTCTACTTTTAGACACTGGTATTTGACAAGAGGGCCTGGTTCACAATTTCCATTCTGGTTCATCCAATGGTGTTTGCTAAGGTTTGAGGTCAGGGCTCTGTGCGGACCAGTCAATTGCTTCTGCACCCAACTCACCTTACCATGCCTTTACAGACCTTGCCATGTGCACTCAGCAGAGATATGCTGGAATGGAAAAGGGCCTTCCCCAAATTGTTCTGACAACGTTTACAGCACGCAACTGTCCGTGTCATGTTATGCTGAAACATGAAGATTTCCCTTCACTGGAGCACAGAGGCCTAGGCCTTTCCCTGAAAGGCTAACCCATAGCATTATCCCGCCTCCACCAAACTTTATAGTTAGCACAGTGCAGTCAGGTAGGTAATGTTCTCCTGGCATTCACTGAACCTAGACTCATCCATTAGACTGTGAGATAGAGAAGTTTGATTTGGCACCCCACAGAATGTTTCTACTGCTCCAGAATCCAGTGGGGACGTACTTTACACTCCTTCATCCAACATTTGGCATTGTGCTTGGTGATTTAAGGTTTGCGTGCAGCTGCTCGCAAATGGAGACCCATGCCATAAAACTTTGGTGTCCATTTTTGTGCTGATTTATATATGTATATCTTTTTTTTATTTTTACAAGGAATAAATGACAAGTTTATTACACGTCATGTACTTTAATATCAACGTTTTGTTTGTGCTAATAAAATAATGTGAGGTTGATAATGTAATGTCTGCTGGTCTTGTCCCCCTTCACGGCTAGAAAAACAGTTACAATTTGACAATTAACTGTCTTTTGAGGAAATGATTTAAAAGAGTTGTCAGTCATTAGCAAAATTTTCCTATATAGCTTCAGTCTTATAGAAAGTAACAAACCTAAAGTAATAATCCTCTGCTTAGTTATCCACACTCCTCCGGAGAGAGTGAGGTAAACTTAAGATGTTTATTATTTTGTATATGATTGCAGCTTCATAGGAAATATTTGCTAACTCTGGACTACCCCTTTAAGCCAGTATATCTCTTCTGTGTGCTTTATTTGGCCAATAGTCAACCTACTCTTCTCCTTCCAAACCACTTAGGGTTTAATATCTCCCCTGAGGAAATTAAGGGTGATCCCTTAAGGGCATTCATTTGGAATGAAGGAAATCATGGAACCTCAGGGGTTATGTGTGCATTAATATCAGTGTTTTTTTTTTTTTATGCAAGAACATGTTCAACATTTCAAATGTCACAGTACAGGATTGTCTCCACTGGTCCTCTCACATTTCTCCAGGTTGGCACAGTTACAAGGGGAAAAGTGCACTAATGGTGGTAGTAATATATCCCTTAGGACACCCTATGCTGTACTATATCTGGGACCAGCAAAGTGGGGTGCCCTTGATGTTGGAAGTGCAAAGAACTAACCAGACATAGGTATGTGGAAAAATGTTAGTCTTTTACTGGATAAACTTAGCAGAAAATCTTCCACAGCAATGGGAGGTAAAGCAGTTCAATAACTGGAGTGAAAATACACTGACAAAGAGTAGAAGAATGTGTGCAGTGTTTTGGATAGTCTATTGACTCTTCTTTAGTCTGTGTAGGCACTGTATTGTGTAGTCTTCACTGACAAAACCTTTAGGGTACTATTACACGGAAAGATAATCGGCCGAATCGGCCCGATTCGGCCGATTATCACTCCATGTAATAAATGCAACGATAAGCCGATGACAACGATCATCGGCTGATCGTTCATATAGGTTTGGACCTATTTTTATCGGGCGCCGACCACGCACCGCTACGTGTAATAGCGGTGCGCCCTCCGGCGACTGACTATATACAATACCTATCCACGTTCCAGGGCTGCTGCTGCGGTCTTCTTCTCCCCGGGTCATGCATGCTCTAGCTTTAGAGTGGCCTGTCAGCTGACTGGCCGCCCAGCCAATCACAGGCCGCGGCGGTCCCGGCCTGTGATTGGCTGAGCAGGACTCGTGGAGAAGAAGACCGGAGCAGCAGCCCTGGAACGTGGATAGGTATTGTATGTAGTTAAGGAAGGGCGGCAAGGACATCAGTAATGATGTCCCTGCAGCCCTTGTTTAACAATTATCGGGCCATGTAATAGGTCCAGTAAACGAGCGACGATCTAGCAGATCGCTGCTCGTTTACAGGTATTATCGGGCCCCCATCGGCCCGTGTAATGCCACCCTTTCTGATTGGCTCCTATTGGGTACACATGTAATTTGCAAGTACTGCAGGACCACCTGAAGCCCTTGTAAGGGTGGTATTACACGGGCCAATGGGGGCCCGATAATACCTGTAAACGAGCAGCGATCTTCTAGATCGTCGCTTGTTTACTGGTCCTATTACACGGCCCGATAATCGTTTAACAAGGGCTGCATGGACATTGTTACTGATCTCCTTGCAGCCCTTGTTTAAACTACATACATTACCTATCCACGTTCCAGGGCTGCTACTGCAGTCTGCTTCTCCACAGGTCCTGTGCGCTCTAGCTTCAGAGTGGCTTGTCAGCTGACAGGCCGCTCAGCCAATCACAGGCCGGGACCGCCGCGGCCTGTGATTGGTCGGGCGGCCTGTCAGCTGACAGGCCGCTCTGAAGCTAGAGCGAGTGGGATCCAGGGAGAAGACCGCAGGAGCAGCCCTGGAACGTGGATAGGAAATGTATATCGTCAGTCGCCGTGGCCGCACGCGGTCGGCGCCCGAAGAAAATAGGTCAGAACCTATATCAACGATCAGTCGATGATCGTTGTCATCGGCTGATCGTTGTATTTATTACATGGAGCGATAATTGGCCGAATCGGGCAAATTTGCCCGATCGTTCCGTGTAATAGTACCCTAAGTCCTATCCTTATGATGTTATTTGAATCTTCTAGGTGTCTTGCTAGATTGGTGACAAGAGGCATCCTGTCTTGTTTTCCTTTTGTAAAAGGAATGGTTTCTGGAGAAAAAAATAATAAAACGGGTGTGAATCAGAGCTATTGGGCTTTATAGAGCCAATCTGGGAAGGTCCTGAAAATACCATTGAAGCCAAACTCACCCTGCACCATTTCCAACCAGTCCCATTTGACATTATCAAATGCTTTCTTATTATCCGAGGATAGTAGTGTTGTTCTGATTTTATTGCTAGATGATGTATAAAGCTTTCCAGTTATTGGCCCAGATTTATCTAGCTGTCTGAAGCTCACACTGTCTTTTTTTCCCACAGCAACAAATCACAGATTAATTTTCATATCTCAATGAGTAAAATGGAACAAGAACTGTGATTGGTCACTGTGAGAAATAAACAGACAGTGTGAGCTCCAGACAGCATAATACTGGGTTCACACTACGTATATTTCAGTCAGTATTGTGGTCCTCATATTGCAACCAAAACCAGGAGTGGATTGATAACACAGAAAGGCTCTGTTCACACAATGTTGAAATTGAGTGGATGGCCACCATTTAATGGCAAATATTTGCTGTTATTATAAAACAACAGCTGTTATATTGAAATAATGTCAGTTATTTACTGTTATATGGCGGCCATCCACTCAATTTCACATTGTGTGAACAGAACCTTTCTGTGTTTTTAATCCACTCCTGGTTTTGGTTGCAATATGAGGACCACAATACTGACTGAAATATACGTAGTGTGAACCCAGCCTAATACTGTAAATCTGGGCCATTGAGTTAGCAGAGTGTTGGCAATTTCTTGCACTATGCGCCTCAGCTTTTGGAGACCCCACTCTGTAACCTTATGTGGTTTGCCACTTTGTGACTAAGTTGCTGTGGTTAATAAACTCCACTTCAAAGTAAAGCACCACTCACAGATGCAGTTAAACAAGAACAGGGCTATACCGCGTGACATGTGCAAGCCTGCCAGTGATCTTTTTGCACATCCCTCCTCGCTTTCTCAATCCTTCTACTCGATTCTTCATTTCGTCCTGTTCTTATGCGAGATTTAAAATAAAGGAAGAAAATTTTTAACCGCATGAGGAGCCGCTTTGTGTTCTATTTTGAAGTGGTTTAAAGAGTTTAAATAGACAGTTATTTGAAGAAAAGCACCACTTATATGGTACGGGTTCTCATAAAGAAGCAGACAGGGGATATAAGGACACTATATTAACCAGTGCAGCTACTTTGGTCTAGCTTTGTGTGACAAGCTGTGGATAATACAAATGTATTGAAAGGGAGGGCACCACTCAATATCTGATAATAGGGTGCTCCTGTGCTAAACTAACAACAATTGTAAAGCAAAATGAAAAGACAAGCACAAATATGCAGCACACCCATGAATGAATAGAATAAATAATGCAATCTTTATTTAAGCACAGAAAGTGAGACTAAAAACAATTAAAAACAAAAACAACCACATAGCAGCATCACAATACGGTGCGCTACCATCTTTGTCTGGATGGTGATGAATAGTCACCAATCTCCTGATAGGGGAATAAGATGTAACATATATACAAATGGGTATGGGTCAACGAGTAAAGATACGACACTCCAGGTATGAAGTAAACAGTGGCCCGACCTCCGGATATATAAAAATGCTACAGCATGGAGATACAAAGAAATATAACCTGCAATGTATGAATGTTCGTTAGACAGAGAGAGAAATTGGCCCTACGCGTTACGTTGCACTATGCAACTTCGTCAGGAGCACAGCCTCAGTGGTGGACACTGGGGGGTGGGGCATGGTCACATGCTCCTCCATGTCAGCCATCTTATGGAAAGAAACACCACAGAGCAGGACAACAGAGCCTAGAGCAGGGGGGCTGATTTTAGCTCTATGAGGTACACAGGGAGCTGCTGTCAGTAAGTGCAGTGAATACAGTTACTAATACTGGACACTGAGCAATTTTACTATAAAGTGGCTAACCCCCCTGGTGGTATACCAATAAGTTTATCAATATAATGTAACACTTGGGGCCATCCAGTAGAGCTTGGGGTTATTGATTATGTAGAAACTTGACATAAGTAATGTTATTAAGTAATAAGCAAAGTTATTTAGCCTTGGCTGCCAAAGCAGGATACCCTTGGGAAACTTTATTGTAGTGTGGGTCCATTTCCCTACATGGACCCTGTACCATCAAAGCTGTATATTGCCTCCAGTAACAGAAGTCATCAAATGTGCCAGCAAATGATTTGTCTGCTCTCTATAAAGCCTTTAATTCTGAAAAGCATTGATGGCCTAGGATCAGAGACTTTACCAGTATGATCATTTCATATGGATGTGTGACAAATTCAAAAAATATTTTAACTGGAATTCCTTTAAATTTAGCAGTATATACAAGTCCAACATGAATGCTTCTTTAAAACAGCAGTGCCATCTACTTGACTGATAAAGCACCAGTCTAGTCTTCAGTTATAATTATATCGCCAAGCCACGTACAATGTAGATTTGTATATTATGCAGAATGTTGTTGGCCCGCCTAGCGGCCTATCTTAGGGAGCCAAGGGCTGATAAGCTTCTAATGGAAGGAAATTAACATTTATGCAAATAAAAGACTTTCCGCTGGCTCTGTGAAGTTGTCCTGAAGGGGGCGACCTGTGGTCCTTACTAATTAGACCCCAGCAGTACGTTTGCATGTTAAACACCAACCTACCGACGTGTTGAGCAGATACAAGGCTTGGGGGCCTTCCCTGAAGAGCTTGGAGCTGAAATTCATTTTCCACCTTAGAACTATATTGTTCTTTGTAGATAAAAATTTCCATCCCAGCAGGCAACTGAAATGAAATACAAACGGCCGGATTGTTTCAGTTCCCCGCCCTGACGGATGGACAGAATAACTCTAGTTCTGTTTCATTTATCTTTTTGTGTTGTAATAAGCATCTTTAAGCAGTCAATACACTTATTACTTTACTCCATCTATATGCAAATGTTAAACCCCCGCACCTTCTCCTTTTTTAATGAAAAGATATTAATCTTTACAGTGAGCGATCTCACATTTTATACATGCATTTTAACTTTGAAATATTCATATTTACAGGGATGGCAGAGACTGCAAGAGGAGCACTGGCTTATTTCTTTGCTAGCAAGTTTTTATTGTTAGGACCCCTGTTGAATTCTCTAGAATTATTCTGACTGTTGGCATCAGGTGTCTGCAAGCAAAAGTCTCACATTTGCCCTATAGCTTCAATTTCTAACGTTGTGCCTGATCTGACATATGACAGATCCTAATGACATCCAGGGGACTACATTGACATATAATAGAGGCCACCTGAGTTCTGTTGAGGTTTCCATACTTTGATAACAAGAATAGCAATGCACGTTGAACTATTCCTTTTACCAAAGGTGACAGAACTGCCAAGGAAAGCTCTGTATGGAACCTGGAGTGGCAGTGTGAACATAGTCTTAGTAGTTTACGTAAACTATGGACTAAATGTATTTTGGAGGAAATTAGAGGGACATCTTTTTGGGACAATTTGGCGCTCAGTTAAAGAATACACTGGCCTGTTCCTAATTTTCCCTATATCATTTAATAATACTCAATGGTCATGATAAATTCTTTTGCTTATGACTATGATTGTTTACTGTGGCAGATGGGTATAGTGCATTTTTAAATGTAATCAAGTTTGCCATTACATTATAGTTTCTTTCTGTGATTTTAATGCTCGGAAGATAAAGAGTGTGTCTTAAGTTGGCATCTTGATTCTTGAATGTATATTTAGTTACATGTGTACAGCTGCTCTATACAAAGGGGAACTTATATTTCCTTCAATAAGCAATATCTGCAAGTCACATCAGCCTCAGCTCATGGAGCATTAGGAAGCATTGTGACTTTGGCGTTAGCCTGTTGCATTTTAACACAGAGATCTAGATTTCTAATCCCAACAGCTCACAAAAGATATACAGTAAAGGCTATACGATCTTTACATGTTGGCATGTTGCAACAGGTACAGCAGTTTCCTTTCATACACTTGTATAGAGGGGCAACCTGAAATGTGTGTAGTAGTTGTTTAGTGGTTACTCACTGATATAATGGTGTAAAAGTAATTTGACAGATACAGTTCTTTAGCTCTTGAACGATAGAAAACGTTATTAAACCGAGTTATTTTAAATGTGATAGTTTTAGAAATGAACTGAGCCGAGCAAAGTTGAAAAAGCAAAGTTTTGCTAAATTCATTAACAAAATTAGCAATAAAAAAAAAGAAAGTTTATTCACCTGTTCACGCTTCCCGGGTGCTCTCTTCTATGTCTTCAGTCACACGCTCAGGCAATCACTGACTAAGGGACAACACCATGGACAGTAATTGGCTGAGCGTGCTGTCACTGTCGAGACACAAGAGTGATAGCTTGCTTGCCCAATCACTGGTTGTGGTGCTGTCCGTTCTCAGTGAATTAGTGATTGGCTGAGTGGGTTGTCACTCTCCGCTCAACCAATCACTGACTAACTGAGAATGGACAGTGCCACTGCTGAAGACAGGGAAGAGGTTGTGAAGGGGGGGCCTACAGGTTGTATAGATTTGTTACGTTTTTATATACTTTGTCCATCTGTACATGGTTTCAATAAGCTTATGTACAGCACAACACTTGAATAATGGATGCAATGCTATCTGTAGTTTAGCGGTTCTGTGTGGCAAAGCCTCTAATCACAGTTTTAGATTCTGGCCCTTGGGAAAGGGGTTAAAGTTTCATATAATTTAAGCTTTAGCCATCTAGCCAAGGGTGTTATTTCTCAGTCCATTAGTAGGCCCTAGCATGCAGCACCATTACTTTACACAGCCGTTTACTTTTCACTGTTGGCTTCACTCCAGACTCAACAATACTCAGGTTCTTTGCAGTGTCACTGATGTCACGCTTGTCCCTGGGACTCAATGTTGGCTGCCACAGCTCTCTCACTTTGAAGGGTATCTGTCATGATAAAGCTAGCTTCCAATCTGAGTTTCCGAAAAGGCCTTGTGTATGTTGACGGTGTGAGACTTTACGTGGTCCAGATCTTCTAACATCACTTGCACTTCAATGCACTTCAAGTTAACTGCCCAAAGCCACACGGCATCCAGGGGAACACCTTTTGCTGTCCTGTTGGCAAACCATACAGCAATCACAACAATCATAACATAACATAGACTATAAACAGAGAACAGGTCAGAAATGAAAGCCTGAGATTTCTCCTCTTTTCAAATCCATTCCTGGCTTTGGCTTCAATAATTTGTCTGATAAATCTCTGTGTGTAAAAGGACCCTTAAAAAGGACATGTGCTCAGAGGGGAACTAACCAGGGCCTTCAATTTATAGAATGTATTGTATTATCAAACAGTACAGTACATCAGTACATGAAAACATTAGGCATGGTATACTGGTACTTGTCCCTCTTTACTATTCTCACTTTAGAAGGTGCCACCAATTCACTTACCACCTTTAGCAAAAATGCTAAAATCACAACTGAGTGCTTACCTGTGTTGAATACACATTATTCTCAGTTCTCTACTACAGTAATTTTTTTCTCATCCTGATCACAGTGCATTATCCTTTTGCCTACAATTTCAATCTGATGTCTGCCATCAGCATGAAAATAGTCTTTGTTTCAGCTATATTATCATTTTGCAATGGACTCAGTGTTAATTTTTTTTGCAGCCCTCATTCATTCTGAGTTTTATCTCTGTTTGCCCGTAAGCCAATTAATTATTTTACAGCAAGCCTATTATAACTAGAGACTGACCATAATAGCAGGCATATTACTATCCAATTAATGAGTGGTTGACTACTAGGTTAATGTATCAAGACAGGTTTGTTGTACAGTTGTACAATGAGTAATTTAGGAAACAGTACATAATCATAAAATCCCCATAGCTCCTGGGAAAATAGGACTTTACAAATATAACATTTTCAAAATGTAAAGCACTTAAAGCATGTAAAGCAGCAAAACCAACTTTTAGGGAGTAGGTGCACTTAAGTGGGAACAACCGAATAACTCACCCTGACTTTATGAGGGGGATTTATCAATGGCTGCACCTAATGGAGAGTGAGGAAAAGTCTTCTGACTTTAAAGAAAGAAGTCATATAATTTTTAATGAGGATATACCCTAATGTTAAAAAGAAAAGTTTACATTTAAAGGCTAATTCCATACTGTGTTAGGCTATGTTCACACAACGTATGGTCTGTATAAATCACTGCAATTTGCAAAAACAGCCGTGATTTATACAAACCATATGTTGTCTGTGAATGAATGGAATCCTGGCCGGAGCGTATACTGTGTGTATTTCATCCAGCCACAGGAAAAACTGACATGTTAGTTTTCTAAGGCAGCTATAGCGGCTGCAGAGAACCTGTAAGTTCACACAATGGAGAGTGCGGCTCCTGCCGCACGCTCTATTGTGTGCAGCGGTGAATTGGGATGCGGTAGCACACAGGTGCACACGCATCCAAATTCAGCAGAGGTAAAGATCATCCGGCCGGTACAGCAGTAGCATCCGGGATGATCTTCAGTAACATCGGCCATTCTGTGATCCGGCCGGGTCACAGAACAGCCGGTGTTATACATACTGTGCACCTGGCCTAAAGCAGTATACTCTTGCTGTATTCATCTGGAAAGATCCTGATGCATATGTCACTTGTACCCATAAGCTCCTATTTACACATTCAAACGTGTTCATATTTTTACTGTATGAAATAGTGCAGCAGAGTGTACTATTCCTTACAGGGATATGAACATAGTAAATGTTTTGTGACAGATGCTGCTATGTGTCTATACAGTATGTCCTCCCAATGGAAACCTCAGAAAAATAAGAATACAGTGAAAAAGCAACCTGATACAGGGTTTACACATTCGGTAGTATTTGGTCCTCTTTTTTATTTGTATTTTTAGCCAAAACCAGATGCGGAACCAACAACCATTCTTAGTTTTAGCTAAATATACTGAACAAAGTAGGCCCCAAAATAGCCACCAAATACCAAACAAAAACACTATGGGGAAACCCAACCTTTGTTTCTAAAAAAAACCCCAAAAAAACTATTTAAAACTGAGATAACCATCATCAGCATGCCCCAGGGTTATTACTAGAGATGAGCAAATAGCTCATCCAAGCTCTTGATACTCAACCGAATACCGCATGGTGCTCAAATAAAATTGATAGTCTCCTCCACGCATGTTTGGTGGCTTTATTTAGCCAATAAACATGCGTGGAAAGCTTTGTTGGCTGCTGGCATAGCAGTGATTGGCTGGCTGCATCAGTTGACCTGGCTATACATAGACTTAAGCCCCTATTCCACAGGCCGACTAAGAGGATCAAACGAGCGCTGTAAGCGCTCGTTTGCTCCTCGTTCCCCGCTCACTGCCACTGCCATTACACGCGGCGGCAGCGAGCGGGTGAGTGTGGGAGGGGCCGCAAGGAGGTGGGGGGGGGGGCTGCCCGGGTGATCGCTAGATCGTTCGGGCATCCCATAGAGGATAGTGGTGGTCTGTTGCCGAGCAGCTATTCCACGGAGCGATGGCAGCACATCGCTGCCATCACAGTCACTTGTTTTCCAACATGCTTGAAAGACAAACGACTGCAACGATCAGCCGACATAAACAATGTCGGCTGATTGTTGCCTTCTATTTCATGGGACGACTATCGACCGTAACGTCCAATATCGGGTGAATACGGCTGATAATCGTTCCGTGAAATAGGGCCTTCATGTCTTCAGATGCTTGACTCGATGCTCGACAGTTGCTTGCTGTTAGTTGTCAGTGAGAGCTGCTATAGCAGGGATAGAGGTATTGTAGGCTTAGTGTGGTTAGTCAGGCAGGTAATTAGGTTCACCAATCACCCAACAGTCCTTTTAAGGACTAGTAGTCTGTCAGTGTGACTGATCGAGAGCTAATTCTGTACAAAATACAAATAGTAAACTAGTACAGCATATAGCTATTAATAGTAAATTATATTCACAACAATCCAAAAGTCCTTTTTAGGACCAGTATAAAAAAATCATACAGAATTTTACAGTGAAGCAAGTGTCATAGTGCGTCAGTCTAGTGGTGGTAACTGAGTATACGTTGTTGTATAGTATGTGTATTCTGCTAATAACAGAAAACAAGGGAAAGACTAGTGTTAAGGGATGAGGATACGGGGGTACTGATGATGGTGCGGGCACAAGCCATGGGCCTGGGCGTGTTGAAGCAAAGCCTGCTGCTGAGGGACAACAACACCACGGTATATGCAGGATCTGTGGTTACCAGGGGCGGATTAACTTTACCATAGGCCCCGGGCTGTTCACCAAGCCTGGGCCCACCACCTCATTGTAACTATAGCAACACAAGCCTGATTTGTGCAAAATTGCCATTAAAAAACAGATTTTTTGCAAATCATGGCGGAAGTATAGCCAGGAGACAGTACACCACTGAAAGTATAAGTTTTTGGGTGGTCATGGGCCCCCCAGGAGCTCAGGGCCCCGGGTTGCCGCCTGAAACGCCCCTATTATAATCCACTACTGGTGGTTACCACTCCTAGTGAGCAGGAGCATGCAGTATGAATGCAGAGTAGCGAAAGCAGGTGATGACATAGATGGCGAAAAACGTAGCCAGTCAGTTTGCCACCACATAGTCTGAAATTGTGGTTCAGGAGGCACTGGAGTAAATTGTGTCTACTGATCCCCCAAACGATCACCTTCTGCTGTGTCAGGGTAGTGAGGAGGAGGTCTGACTGGTGAGCCAACTGGACGTTTAAAGGGAATGTACTATCAGACCTGGGCTGAAGCACTGGAGGTGGGCCGACCCACTCCCAGTGGGAGGAAACCTCCGCCCCTCTATGATGCGGTTCCATTGATTTTAATGGAGCTGTGTCATAGAGGGGCAGGGGGTTCCTCCCACTGGGGGTGGGTTGGCCCGCCTCCAGTGCTTCATCCCGGGTCTGATGGTACATTCCTTTTATAAAGGGAAGGGATCTGCAGCAACAACTGCAGCAGTAGTGTGGCCAAAGGAAGAAGGAGGGCCAAGCAGTCCTGCAAATGTTCCCTGGAGCACCTGATCACAGAGGGGAAGGGCTTCTGCCATGTGCCATTATATTGAGGAAAGTGCAGAAGACAAATGATTTATTTTTTGCAAACTGTGCCATGCAAAGATACCACTATTAGGCATTACCTCCATCATCATGAGCCAAAACAAGTCCACAAAGCACTTAATTAGCTGAGATTAAGGTCGTGCTCCTCAATGAGCAACTGTAGGTCACACCACTGCCTCCCACCTTGCACTCGCCCCCTTGCCAACAATTTTTGAGAGGGTCACACCAGGCTTTTACCCACATTTATAAGGAGGGTCACAACAGGCTCTTACCCACAATTTTTTCCCTACTTTAAATTGGACTTTATTTTTAGGTGGGTGTGCAATATTGTCAGCATGTAAAAGTGCTGTAATTCATGGAACTGTGAGTCTTTAATGCCTCCATGCATGCTCTCCCTGCTTTGCCAGCTCTATTTTCGTGGTGTTTTCACCACTTTCTGCTTGAGTCTCCCATTGACTTTAATTGGGGTTCATTACTCGAATGAAGCACATGAGCATTAGAAAACCAAAACCTATTAGAAAACCTATTTTTTTCACAGATAAGCCACCTGAGAGACTGATAGATACATGATGTATCAAAGTAAATCCACATAAAAAAAAACACAACATATGCATGGTACTTACCTGTGACCTGAGAGACTGCATATGGTGGGTGACATCGTTTGCAACAGCCTTACTGATCTGTTAGAATAGAACTACAGAAGATATATGTATGTATGTGCTGTTACCCTTGTGGCTGGATGCAGGTATTGCAACAGCTGGTGGGCTCTGTTGTTTTAGGGTAGCTTTGTCATGGTGGCCAAGAGTGGTGATACCTACCCCCAGACAAACAGGCACCGAGCTTGAAGGGTTAGCACTAGGTGTGGGTGTGTGTGCAGGTGCGGCACAAGTAACATGACTGTGTCCAGCACTTAAACAAGGATTGAATCTTTACTTGCAGAAATGTCAGGGCAATACAAGGAATACAACAACAGAAAAGCTCACAGGTGCTAGTGCAAATAGGAATAATACTTGAGGTAGGCTTAGGTAGAAGTTAAGAGCGAGGATAAGACTGTGTGTACAAAGGGTAGTATAGGGGCCATGTAGGGGCCCTTGTCTAACTAGTGCAGTACTCTGCTGGGATTGTGTTGATACTTGATCCTTTAGATGAAATCCTTGTACTCATGTATACATATGTTTTCTGCATATATGACTGCCCAACCAGCTTGGAGACTGCCAGGTTGGGTAGCATGACTACTAGGTGTCTGCCTCTAGGTGAAGTTAACTCCTCAAGATTCCTCAAGGTAGTCAAGCGTAATCAGTAAGATACTCAGCACTTAGCAACTTTGTCTTACTGGGGATCAGTCCCTCTTCCTTTCCTTTAGGGGGTGACTGTCCTGACTTAGAAGATCCACGGCATAGACAATGGTTGTCCCAATTCACTGTTACCCCACCTCTAAGGGTTTAGTACTTGATACTGGTTGTGTCTCAAAGGAAAAACTGGTCCTCTTTCCTTACTAGAAATAAACTGGCCGCACCGGAAACCCCTATCTTCCTCTATATCTGTGTGACGGGAAAGTAGATAAGGTGTGGAGTGTCAAGTGTTTGCACCTGTGACTGTCTAAACACACACATAGCTAAACCTTTAGAAACACTGCAGCTGTGCACAGGGGACAGTGAGACACCTAGAAATCACGACCCCCAGCTTTTGGTGTGACACCTGACAGAGTAACTTTCTGACGGGCGGTAAAAAGCTTAGTGACACCTGTACTGGGACACTACACATATAGAGTTTGAGCGTGTATGGACAGATATAGTGTAGAGCACAGAATATGTTACAACTACAGCGATCATCTTTTTTGATTCTCTCAGCTGCCATTGCCCATGCTTTTTCCCTAATCAGCACCTGGTTCTATATGAGTTGAACTGAAATAATTGAATGTTAGTGGCTGAATATAACATATTCATTACAATGTGGATAATCATTAAAGTTAGGAAGTCAGACATTTGCACCTGTTCCACAGGCTAAAAGCAATTCATTTCCAGTGCTGTTAAAAGGAAAAATTATTAAGTAGTTCAATTCTATGTCTATCTGTCTGGAATCTCGGCAGCTAACTCATTTTTGTTACTTTGCTGAGCGTTTTTACTTTGTACCTCAACATTTTTCAAATGCAAATTCCTCTAAAGCCTATCTGCATTAGCTACATAATATTCCCCCTAAACAACCTTTTCAGTAGGCATCTTGCCAATGATTTTCTCCCAATTCTGTATTTTTTTTTTTTTTAAACTTAAGGCCCCGTTCACACAGAGCAAGAGGGGAGGAATTCCCCAGCAGAATTGCCAGTTAGCCTCTGTGTCATAAAGACACTTTATGGGAGGCGCGCGCGCTGCATCTCTCGGCGCTGAAGAATGAACATGTTTATTCTTCAGCTCTGAGAGACGCTGATCGATGCGGTAGAGTGTAATTATGACATGGACGCTAGCGGCATTCCGCCCCTCTTGCTTTGTGTGAATGGGGCTTAATCCAGAAACCTAGATACCGTATCTGGTAAAAACGTGGTGAATGTTTGCCCTAGGGAGGGAGCCAAATTAGTCAGTGTAGCATAGCGGCAGTATGCTGAATAGCATCGTTCGGCATTTGATTAGCAGTGATTTATCCATGTTTTCCAGACAACCTTAGAGCTTTGTCCAACTTCAGCAGCCACCGCTAATCAAATGCCGAACGCTCGGGTTCGGATGGACTCGAGCATGCTCGAGGCTCGCTCATCTCTAGCAGTAACCAAATCAATACATGTAGCTATATAACAGCAGCCTCCAAGAAAATGTTGGCATGGAGTATATCTATCTATCAAATTGTATTACAATTAGAGATAAGTGAAGCGGATCTGGCAAAGCAAGATTTGCTGTGAATGGCACTGATAATTTGCCTAATTTTGCAAATCAAATTCACAGCGATTTGTTAACAAAATTTCCTAGACATTGTGGCTAAGATGGTGACTGCACATGTTAGTTTGGGCATGTTAGTTTTGGTGGGAGAAAGGGATTATCCATTTATCCATAAGATTATCCATTATCCATACTTTTGTCGTAGGCTGCCCCTCCCTTGCTCTACTGACTGCTTTATGGCCTATAAACCAGTGGAGTCTCAATGCTGACTTTCAATCACTGACTGTCCTGACATTCCTCCAAAAGATCCTTAGGGTAGAGCGGCTGAGACTCTGGGGGGAGCACTAGGCTTGACAGAAGCTCTCTTGCTGATGGTCCTTCAAAGCCAGACATGACAAGACACAGGGCAGAGGAAACGTCCTCCACTTGGTACAAATTGATGTTGGCACTAATAAATGAGGACCCTTCTAATGAGTGCTGATTCCGAGATTGACTACTGACTGCCGTGGAGCTAGAACTTTGAGGGATCTTTTCCACAATAACAGCCAGGCTAGTATTCACCTGACCACTGGGTCTTACTGGGAGCTGCAACCTTCACCCAAGCCTGTAGGGATTGCGACTACCATGACCCCTGAGTCGTTCCTGAAGGCTTTTAACGATGATGGCTCGTCAGTTGAACTGTTACCAGACTGCAGCTCACATTGGTTCACTCTACGTCTACATTAAAATAAAAATAAAATAAATTGAAATAGAAATTAAATTGACACTTATATTGTTGCCACTTAAACTAATGGGATACAAAGGGTGTACGCAAGGGAAGGTGAAAGGATCATTGAAGGGGGATTGGAAGGTTTAAATGATTAATTTGAAAGTTTATATACAGTATTTTATGCTGCTGTTCGACCAAGGTCCACTGCTGTCCATGGCGGAAATTGAATGATTGAATGGCTGATATATATATATATATATATATATATATATATATATATATATATTTTTTTTTTTTATTTTTTTTTTTTACTTTTTTTTCCAATTTTTCACACTGTAACAACATCTGGTGAAAAAAATCACTACTCTGTAATAGTCCTACTATTGTAGCTACTAGATTGGCTATTTTAATGATATTCATTTTTACAATTATTATCGAATCAGACCCAAAATTTGCGAACCTCACAAAATGTTCGCCTGCTTAGCTTTAATTATATTGTTTGTTGTTATTAATGTTATTTGTGCATCATCCCATAAGATATAAACCCTAGTAGCATGTGATTGGCTTCAATGTCACCTCACCACCAATATCTTTTGCTCACCAATGGATTCTCCAGTACTAGCAATTGCACTATTTTTGTCTATGGAATGATTCTGGTATTACCGTTTATTTTCACTTATATTAACAAGCAAAGAAAGGCAGCAAGTAGGCGTTACAGCTAGAGATGAGCAAACATGCTCGTTCCAGCTCATTATTTGTTCTAATATCGGGGTACTCAAAAGTACGTTTTTATCCTTCCTTTTTTGTACTTTTTATATGCCCTAATAAAGAATCTACTTTGTTGGAAGCTGTGGACTTTCGACGTTCTATTTGTACTCAAAAGTACTTGATACTCAAACTAATACCACGTGGTGCTCAAATAAAATCAATAGTTTTCTCCCTGCATGTTTTGCGGCTTTAATTACACAATAAACATGTGGGGAAGCCATTAGCATATCCTGGTATGCTAAAACAATGTTGGCTGCTGGCATAGCAGTAATTGGCCGGCTTCATCAGGTGACCTAGGTGTATGTAGACCCAGGTCACCTGATGCTCGATTCATTTGTGGTCTGTTAGCTGACATTAAGAGCTTCTGGAGCAGGGTCAGAGCACAAGTAGTGCCTAGATTATATAGTTAGGTAGGCGATTAGGTTCACCAAACAGTCCTTTTAAGGACTTGTCGTGTTAAAAGAAAAAAAATTCAAACATATTCATACATTCATACATATTCTATGAAATATTTTACTGGTATATAACTATTAATAGTCATTAACTATCCAAAACTAGTTTGTCACTGTTACTGACATAAAAAAAGCATTCCTAACAATATACCAGTATTCTACGGAACAGTATACTGGTATATAGCTAGTAATAGTCAGTAATCAACTACTATCCAAAAGTACTTTTTTTAGGACTAGGAAAAAAAATAAGAAAACATCTGCCATAGCAGTATTACATAGTCTAACCAGTGTCATAGTCCGATGGTCTAGTGGTTGTGACCTAGTAAATACCGCTGTATACTGTGCTTTTTTTTTTTTTTGCTGACAGTGGTATACTTACTACCTAAAAAGTTTAAAACAGTTGTTTTTCTGAATAGTGTTTTTCTGAATAGTAGTGAGTGTTAGGGTCCATTTACACAGAAAGATTATCTGACAGATTAGGTGTCAAAGATTTGAAGCCAAAGCCAGGAATGGGTATGAAAAGAGGAGAAATCTCAGGCTCACCTTTATGACCTGATTTCTGTTTAAAGTCTGTTCCTGGCTTTGGCTTTAAATCTTTGTCAGATAATCTGTCAGATAATTTGTCAGTTTCTTGCGGTGCCGCTAGGGATCCCGTCCGGAGTGTATACTTTGAGGGACATTTATTAAGTCCGGCGTTTTCTGTGCCAAACTTAAAAATGTCCCGGCAGCTCTGACACAACTGAGATTTATGTAGAGGTGCACTGCTTCTTCATAATTCCAGTGCGCATCAGTGCGCGCGCCAGAAAACCTACGCCAGCTCAGAGCTGGAGTAGGTTTCCTGATTATTTTATCGGACTCTGAGTCTAATATCATTAAAGTTTCAAAGTGCAAATAAGGGCCAAAAGATTTTTAAAAACCAAAGTGCCAAAAAATAAACACAGGTAAATTATCCCACCAACTTCAATACTCATGGATATATGGCCTAAGACCCCACATGTTCCATCTACAAAGACTTCCTTAGGGATGCGACAGTCCAGTGGTGGTGACTGAATATACGTTGTTTATACTGTGTATAATCTGCTAACAGAAAACATGGGGAAGACTAGTGGAAAAGGACAAAAACGTGGGCATACTGATGAGGGTGAGGGCACAAGCCATGTGCCTGGACATGTTCATACAGAGCCTGCTGCTGAGGGAGAACAAGAACACGACTTATGCAGAATCCCTGAGGGGAAGCAGTGGTGTGGCCAGAAGGAGAAGGCAGGCCATACTAAATGGTCCTGCAAGTGTTCTTCAGAGCACCCACATGCGTCGGGCAAGGTCTTTTGCAATATTTTGAGGAAACAAACATTTTGTCTTTTTTTTTTTTTTAATCCAAACTTATTTTATTGGAAAGGTCAGGTAGACATAAAACGATAAGCATTAAGGAACACGCAGGTCCCCACTGAAAAAATACAATCAATTAAATGTATAAAGTGACCTCATTTTTTGAAATTTTACGCTATAACAAGTTATGGTACATGTACTTAAAGAGAAATACAGAGACCACATGAATTCCTAATGTTCTAAATGATGTTGACCAATTAGAAATAAAATATAACAAATAACATACGAAGATATATGAATGAAGATGAAAGTGTACCACTAGCCCCTGCAATTCACTTTATAGCGATTTGGCTGTAAGATATATAGTAGAGAGAGGAATATTTGTTGGCTCTTTTGTCTTTTTAAAACTGTGCCGCGCGAAGATCAACAGAGGAGCCACTACTATCAGGCTGACCACTACCAGCATGCACCGACACATGTAAGAGAAGCACTCAAGCAGCTGGGATGACGGGCACCCACTTTGCACCCGCCCCTTTCGCCCACAATTTTTGATGACACCAGGATCTTGCCCGCAGAATTTTTTAGAAGGTCACAACAGGGTATCTCCAACAATTTTTAAGAGGGTCACAATAGGCTCTCACTCACAATTTTTAAGAGGGTCACAACAGGCTCTTACACACAATTATAAGGAGGGTTACAAAAAATCTCGCCACACAATTTTTAACAGGGTCTCACTAGGTTCTTGCCCACAATTTTTACGGGCGTTACATCAGGCTCTTACACACAATTCTAAGTAGGGTGACAACAGACTCTCGCCCACAATTTTTAACAGGGTGACACCTGGCTCTTACTAACAATTATAAGCAGGATCACAATAGGCTTTTGCCCACAATTTTTAACAGGGTCACCACCAGGCTCTCTTCTCCAATTTTAAGGAGGGTGCTTAACTACTATTATAAGGAGCTTACCCTAAATTATAAAGATGATCACAACAGGCACTTGCCTAAAATTTTTATGGGAGTCACCACCAGGCTCTCACACAATTTATTTTACAGCGTATGCATGAGGCCCTCCTTTTTATGTAATTAAGGGTGTATGGGATTCCCTCTTACCTTTAAATTTTTGGCATCCCTTACACTTGGAATCGTAGACTCATCAAGCCAATGCACCATCTCCTGTAAATTTAGATTTTATGAAATTATTCTCTGCATTACGTTTCATTTCCTATTTGTGGTTCTAAATCCATACAGAAAAAGTTTAATTCTAACAATTTATAATCTGTAATCATTGCTGTTCTTCCAATCAAAGCTGTTTTATAGTGTCTGCATGTGGTCAGTATAGGCCATACTTCCATCTGAACACACTCGGTGGGATTCCAAGATTTGTACTTCTTCCTCCCACTCACAGTTCTCAAAATATGTCTCATTATGATTGCATTCAGTATTTTTTATTTTCAGCTTGATTAAATTACCTTTTATATTTTGTAGTTGTTGGCAGTATACTGCTGAATTAAATGTTACATTGTTACCAAGAAGCTTAATATGACTGGAGCATAATAAAGTATTAATGAAAGGATGTCTGAAGAACTATGCACTTGATCTCTTTTTAAAAGTTTGAGTAATATCCTGTGGAGCTCTAAAAAAAATTCACATATGTCAGACCATAAGTAAAGAACATCTTCCAAACAGTACCACACCTGCCTATGGGGTTTGTGTGGTATTTCTGCTCAGCTCCATTCACTGTACTTGTATCAAGCCATGAAAAAGTGTGGTCCAATTTTTGGAGTAAAGTAACCATAGGTATCTAAGACTATATTCACACAATGTAACAATAAGGGCAAATGACGATGTTGCAAAACTATGCATGTTATTAATGATCATGATCAGACGTTATTTGCCATTATTTGTACATTGTGGGAACATAGCTTAAGGCTGATTCTGTATAGAGCATGGATGTCTGGCTTAGGGCCGTGTGACACAGCTCGATATGTCAGATAACCAAGGGCCAATCTGCTTACAGAGCCTATTACATGGCTGGACTATAGTTAACAATGTCTGTGCAGCCCTAGCTTTATATAATAAATAATAAATATAAATACTTACCTGCCCACGCTCCCTGGTGTCCTCCTGCCTCTTCCCAGCTGACCAAAGCCGCCGCATACAATAAGCTCCTCAGATGGTCAAACCAAAGGTCCATAGTAATGTTCAAAATGGCTGCATTATCTGATTTACAGTCGGTCAATAAAAAGGAAACAGAACTGCACTACTCTTATATTAGCTTCCCTCCTAGAAATAACCCCCTTACATCCAATGAATGTTGAGTACGTATTTGCCAGCCAAGTATCCTAGATTCAATGGACCCTAATACATAGTAAAGACCTTTCAGTGGCCTTTTTAAATTGCTTTAATGACTGTAGCACTCAAAGGAGAAGAAGAATATATAGGAAGTGGTCTACATGTTTACCTCAGAAAATTTTCAAGCATTTATCTAATTTTACAGGGCAGCCCTGTTTTACTACCCACTACAGGCATATTACTTTCTTACATATGATGTATGATTGTAAATCATTTTCTAGTTATTCATGCTCTCTGTAATAGCTATTCTACGTTGTTTGTATCAGACATCATGTATAATGTATATATTCATGTTGAAAAATGTATTTTGTTTATTATCGGCATATTCTAAAGACAACCAAGAAACAGAAGATCCTATTAGGTATTATGCTGCATTTAAACTATATTGACAAAAACTTTTATTACTTAAAGGGTTACTCCTTCTGGGACACGTTTTTTCTAACAATTGCCGGGGTGGGATGTATGTAAATAATTACATCTACTTACCTCCCTGGCTTCAGCACTGGGGCCTGCATTGAGCTGCTCCGGTCCCCGTTTTCCGGCGACTTCATGATCTGAGATGGGGCTTGAGATGTAAAGTTGGTAGGCCCCCTCAGCCATAGAGCAGCTGTATTGAAGTCCTGCCTCTGCTGCTGAATAGCTGAGCAGGCCTGAAACATTACTGTCTTATCTTCCTTGGAGTAACTCCCATGCGTGGCTTTTAATATTCTACAATGTTGCTGCTGAATGGCTGAGCAGGCCTTAAATGTCACGTCTTATCACTGTCATTTATCTTCCTTGGAGAAACCCCCATGCGTGGCCCCCATTTCAGAGCTCCAGGGGTTATGCATCGAGCAAGATGAATATCTAAAGTAATTTATTCCATTAAAATGTGGCTCTTCTGTGGACAGTTTAAAATGACAACCTATGAAAATAAAGGGAATAACAGATATAAGTAAGAACATTCTGCAGAACGTCCAAAGGTACAGGAATCAGCATTTCTGGGAGCTCGAGAATTGGAGCAGTTTTGCACAGAAAATTCAAAGAAAATTTTCCGTCTCCTTTCACCAGAAACTGTTTTTGTCAAAAGACCCATCTACATGGACAGACTATCAGGATTTTAACAAAGCTGTCACCATTGTCGCTTCGTTGGCTGTTTTTAACTATAGGGCAGAACGTGGTGTCGCTTTGATACAAGACTTTAACAAGACAGGAAGAGGAGAAGAACAGCTCCAATTTTTAGTACAAGTTGTCAGCGAACAGAAATTTCTTGACTCCAAAAACTCAACGGGCTTGACAATGATGGACTTATCAGACCAGTGTTAATGACTGACAAGTGGTTTGATGTCTTTGAAGAATAAATGAACTGTAAAATTACAATGGTTTTCTTCTTTTTTATTTTTTAACTAAAAATCAAATAAACGTTAGTTTTTAAATGACTATCCCAAAAATCAGTGCGACTATATATACATATACTGTATATAGTATGTAAGTAAGTCAATTTGAGTACAAAGCCAATATAAAAACATAGAAACATAGAAGATTGTCTGCAGAAAAAGACCACTTGGTCCATCTAGTCTGCCCCTTTTAGTATTTAATTTCTTATTATCTTTGGATAGATACTGTATATGTTTATGTTTTTAGGAATCTGTAAGCTCCCGGGCCCTACCTAAGGTGCTGACAGTATGCTGTAGCTGGCAGTCCCCTGGTGAGCATGGTGCCTTTTGGTAATTTGTCTTTGCAGTGGATTATGTACAATCTCAGGTCTCCTACTGTAATGAAGTGTCAAAGAGAAGTCGTTTGTGCCACACTCTGGCACTCATCACCACTGCTTCCTTTTCCATCTTCTTCATGAATTATCAATGCTGCCCAGGCTCCTGCTCTCTTAGCTGTCAGCCAGTGACTCTGATTCCAGATCAGTCCTCTGTAGGCTGAAAGAAACACTCAGATATAGCCAAATTTCTGAACCCAAATGTGTTGGAGCTGTGGTCTAGGGGGTAAATCACCTCTCTAGAGACCTGCCAGCAGTCCATTTTCTGGTTCAAATCCCCTGATGGAAATGAAAAAGAGGACTTTATTTTTTTGCCCTCCTTATTGTATCATTTTTAAGGCTATGTTCACATGCCGTATTGTTGCTCAGTATTTTGCAACCAAAACCATGAGTGGACTGAAAACACAGAAATGCTATGTTCAAACACTGGTATTTTAAAACAACGGCCATTATTTGCCATTAAAATAGCCATCTGCTCGATTTCAACAGTGTTTGAACTAGGCTTTCTGGGGGAGATTTATCAAACTGGTGTCAAGTAAAATTGCTTAAGTTGCCCCTAGCAACCAATCAGATTTCACTTTTCTTTCCTCACAGATTCTTTAGAAAATAAAAGATGGAATCTGATTAGTTGCTAGGGGCAACTGAGCCAATTTTACTTTACACCAGTTTGATACAGCTACCCCTCTGTTTTTAATCCACTCCTGGTTTTGGTTGCATAATACTGAGCAAAATACTGTGTGTGAACGTAGCTTTAAAAATTATACAATAGGAAGAAAAAAAATAAAGACCTCTATTTAACTTCCATGAGGGGATTTAAACCAGAGAATGAACTGCTGACAGGTCTTTAGACAGATGAGTTACCCCCTAGACCACAGCTCCAACACATTTGGGTTGAGAGATTCAACCATACCTGAATGTTTCTTTCAGACATAAACAGCGGAGGACTGATCTGCAGAGGACTGATCTGCAGAGGACTGATCTACAGAGGACTGATCTGCAATCAGAGACACTGGCTGACAGCTGAGCGAGCAGGAGGCCAGGCAGCATTGATTATTCATGAAGAGTAGAGAGAAGGAAGGAGTGGTCAGGAGTGCTAGAGTGTGGCACAAACAACTCCTTGACTCTTCATTACAGCAGGAGATGAGAGATTGTACATAACCCACTGCACAGAAAATTACCAAAAGGTACCATACTCACTAGGGGACTGCCAGCTACAGCACACTGCCCGCACCTTAGGTAGGGCCCGGGAGCTGACAGATTCCCTTTCAATTCTGTTATTGTAGATTTACTAACCCAATCTGCTGGAAGTTTGTTCCAAGCATCTACTACTCTTTCAGTAAAGTAATATTGTATAAATGTGATCTGCCTATTCCAAAGAAGTAGAGATATAGCAGCGGCAACTCACCAAATAGTGATCAAGGTTGCTTTATTTTCAGGTCAGGTGCAGACATAAAAACGCATTCCACAGAAAAGAACAGGAGCTATGATCGTTTCACACAATCAGTGCATCATCTTGGTGATCCAAATGATGCACTGATTGTGTGAAACGATTGTAGCTCCTGACCTGAAAAAAAAACAACCTTGATCACTATTTGGTGAGTTGTCGCTGCTGTATGTCTACTTCTTTGGGATTGAATATTGTTACTGAAGGCTGAGCACAACCTGTGACTACGACCACTGTCACGTCCTGTGCTGAAACTGCAGACACTATATAATGTGGTGTGGAGTGCCCACTACGTGAGCACTCACTAAAGTTTTCCTTTGCAAATATGTATAAGTAACGCTGGTGCTTTGCACACTGTGTGACCACGTCCCAAAACCAAGCCGCCAACTTGGTACTAAGTCCAGCAATAAATAAAGTGATGGGACAGAAACAACTTCAAGTTGCAAAAAGGCTTGTTTCTTTATATTGAATATACTTGTAACAATACAGATAGCAACAAATCCTTCACAAATATAAAACGAAAAGAACGTCACCACAGTGTGTTGGACAGACGCCAGATGATCTTCACACCACGCTTAGGTGCTGGGCAAGTCTCTGTCCTTCGAGGCTCTGACCCTCTGGGGAACGATGATGTCGATACGTACGCTAAGTACTTAATGCTAAGTGTTCCTTTAGCAGCACATCAAGAAGAAGAGAACAGAAGCAACCTTCTCATATCATTCCTGATTAGAGATGAGCACAATGAATCCTGTATTCACAGCCAATTTTGCAAACATTTATTGGTTGAACAAAGTGAACTTTGTTGAATTTGTAAACAAAAATGGTTTATTTACCTGTCCAAGCTCCCCTGGTGTTCTCTTCCATGTCTTAAGCTGCACACTCCATTGGCACTGTGCTCCAGTAACGTGGCCAGTAATTGGCTGAGCTGGCTGTCACTCTCGAGACACAAGAGTGACAGGACAGCCAATCATTGACTGACTAAGAAGAGCCAGCACTGTGGGCAGTCATTGGCCGAGCGGGCTATCACTCTCTGAGCATGTAGCTGAAGACACAGAAGAGAACACCCGGAGACTGTAGATAAGTATGCATTGATTTGTTATGTTCAGTGCATGAGGTTCACAAATTTTGCTGTAAAAATTTGTTTATGTTGCAAACTGAATTTTTCAATGTTTCACTCATCTCTATTCCTGATAGCTACCGGAACTAAAAAGATTCCATGACTGTTTCATGAACTTCAGTCTGGTATCATATCAAAATTCAGATTGAGGTACATTTTGAATAGGGCTTTTAAGATTATACAATGATTTGTAATACAGATGAAATGTCCTTTTCTAAAGGGTCCCGTGTATGATTTGAAGTTTAAAGGGGTTGTGGCACAAAGAAAACTAAATCTAAACTGATACATTAAGTTAAATGAAATGTTTTTAAAATGTACAAGCATACAGCCAGGACAGAGTGTGTGTGTGTGTTGGTGGTGGTGGTGGTGGGGGGGGGGGGGGGCGGAGTGTTTATACAGCCAGGACAGCAGTGTTTGTATGTTGGGGGGAGGCTGTTATACACAGCCAGGACAGCAGTGTGTGAGTGTGTGTGTGTGTGTGTGTGTGTGTGGGGGGGAGTTCTTCATCGTACAGTACTGACCTACAGGTCAAGTCACTGAAATTATGGAAGAATTGTGTTTTCTTTTCCATTAGACTCCACACGTTGTTATTTGCTTAGTTTAGGAAAGAGTAAATAGGACAAGGCATTATCTAAGGATAGTATCTGCATAACCCATTTCTTTTTAAATAAATAACACCAAGCTTCAATATAGGTTGTCTATAGGACAGCACAGAGAGGGCACACTGCAGTATATGGTTTAAGGATCGGTAAAGCTTATGATTATCTCCTATGCGGCTATTATAAGATACACTTGGGCCTTCTTGGTTTCCCATTCAGTGCAGAGCTGAGCATAGAGAAGATTCATCAGGGTTGGATACAAAGATTCAATAAACATCTGTCATGTATATTTAAAAATGCCATTACAGGGTTTTAATTATATTATCTGTGCGCCAGTCCTTTCCACCAGAGAATTAAAGTGGCACTTCAAGGGCTGGAAGAAATAAAACATGACATTGCTCATCTTACTCCCATCCCTCAGCTAACATTTAAATTAATTTTCTTTTATCACAACAAAGTATTTTAATTGGAAATTAGTTCTGATTGCGCAAACACAGCTCTTTAACAAGGATTTCTGATACAGCAGCAAGTGTGGAGGGGGAGACATTAAAGAGCGGCTTGTTTATTTCTTTATTATAGGTATTGTAACGGAAAAGACTCATTGGTTCTGTTGGTTTGGGCCTAAATAGACACCTGACTATCTGTAGTAATAAATACAAAGATTTGTGTTCCAGGATATTTATTACGAGGGTCTTCTTTTTCTAGATTAGCCAATGGATATTTTAGCTAATGGTCTAAGATATTAGCTCAGATTGAATCATTTGTTAAGGTGGTCAATTTTGGGCATTGGTTTCCGTGTGGTAGCGTCAGGTAGCCACAATTTTTCTTTTGTTTAAATGTTTATTGTCATTTCTAACAACTTCTCTCATTTGATAGCTTTTATACCAAAAATGACTCCTTGCTCCTGAAAAACATCTATGCCCTGTGCAGGAGAGGGGGTCGAGAGAGAGAGAGAGAGAGAGAGAGAGAGAGAGAGAGAGGTGTGTGTGTGTGTGTGGGGGGGGGGGCAACCTGAGGCAGTGTGGGTTGTACCTACAAGCTGTAAGCCTCCAGACAATCTGCACCAAGCATAGAAGCTAAAGGCTTCCCTCTCATCTGAGGCACAGGAGCAAGTTTGTTAATTGCACTTTCACCGCCACTATGTGATGGCAAAGCTGAGAGGAGTAGGTGATTGGCTAGGTGAGCATTTCCTGCATGAACAAAAAAGAAATAATAATAGGGAGCAGGGAGAAATGGACAAAAGAGGCTACTGGGTACCATCAGAATAGCAATTGCAGGGGATCAGGGCATGTGAATATGAAATCTTTTTAATTATTATTTCACCTGGAGTTGTTTACAAAAAAAACTTTTGTTTTTGGAAAATGTTATGGCTGGTGTATTTTATATTGATCTTTCACAGTATATTTCACAATTCACAATTTTTGACACTTTCAGAAGGTCCAGGATTAGATAAAATTGAGCATACTATGTGGAAACAATTGACGCAGGTCACAGCCTCCCCTGATCATGACATTGAAATCACTCTCTTAAATGTGTAGCGTGATTGATCTGAGTTAAGCTCCCTGGCGTTTAGCTTGGGGGCTGCCCTAATTCTGCCTCTACATCTTATTTCCTTTTATCTTGACCTTTTCCTTTTCAATCAATACTTTTGTTTTTTCAGTAAAGAGAATATCTTGTCTTTGTGCACCTCACCCATGATTGTTCCTCTTTTACTTTTTACTGCGAATGGATTCCACAACGTGATTGGTCACATTACATATTTAAAATGAATGCCAGTTCAGCTTTTGTGTTATCTCTAAAAAAAAAAAAATAAGATCCTTCTGTCTCTACAAAGAGAGAAAAGCACAACAACCAGTAAAATTTGTAAAAGTAGTGGTTTAAGTGTTATAGGCAACATAATTGTAAGGACTGTACCTTTTCGGATCTTGGCGCAGTTCTTAGGTCTCAAAGCACAATCTTGTCTGAACACTGTACTATTCTTTCTGCCCTAGTAATTGTTTCATCTGCTCCAAACGTCTCTCCTTGCTGCATTGTTTCTGGCTACTTCACAGTTAACTTTGTTCTGCCTTGGTTATTCTGTGACTCTGGTCTCCCTGCCAGTCAGTAGTTTTTGTTATCAGGTGTCTGTGGTTGGAGCGGACTGGTCCAAATACATTTTGGACCAGACCCCTGGTCTCCTATAAAGCATCTCCAGTGTCTTTACCCTTTTCTTGTTATTGAGTCTTGTTTCCACCCTAGCAAGTCCAGCTCTCCCTGTGTTTATTATGTGTTTACCTTTTGACTATCTGACCTTTTGCTCTGTTAACTTGACTATCCCGGACCCGGCTTTATGACCCTGCATTATTGTGTATATATCTGTACTTAAGTTAGGGATGGTTGCCCAGTTGTCCACAGCCACCTAGGGCTGATTGAGGCAAGTAGGCAGGGATTGTGGGAGAGGACAAGTGCAGGGTCCACTGTCTGTGTGTCTTCCCCGTCCCTTCCCTGACCACTGTGTACCACTGTTCATAACAACAACCTTTATACAGTGACCCAACCTTTATACAGGAGTCCCATAGCAAAGATCAAAATGGACCCCACATATCATGGTCTCAAGGTTTTGAAGCCTAAGGCAATAGTTTGAAGCGAGACTGTATTCACCAACCCACTCTCACAAACCACTGGTAGCATCCATTTGATTAGAGTAAGTCCTTCCCGGTCATGTCTTTTTAAATGTGCACAATGTCTTGGTTAGGGTAAAAATGTATTCTTTTTTTTTTTTTAACCTTGACAATTCCTTTAAGTGTCTATTTTATTAAAATCGGTTTCTATAACTCCTGGGTCACTTTCCAGCCCACTTGTCTGCAAAGCATATTGTTACAAACTAAGGGGCGGTTCACACTGAGCAAACACAGCGCAATTCTGCGGCGGAGCTCTCCGCAGCGGAATCCCGCCATGATCAGTGTGCTGCTTTGAGCGAATGGGAGAGCGCGCGCCTGTCCGCTCCCTTTCCTCTCCGCTCAAAGAATGAACATGTTCATTCTTTGAGCGGAGATTGGCGGCAGCAGACGAGTGTGCGCCCTCTCCATTCATTTAACAGCAGGACACTGAGCACGGCGGGATTGCGCCGTGTTTGCTCAGTGTGAACCGGCCCTAAGGCTATGTTCACACAGAGCAAAAGGGGCGGATTACACAAGGAAATATTTCCGCCTGAAATAAACTGACACTGAATTCCGAGCAGAATATAAGCAGAATGTAAGCAGAATCCCTGCGTATTCCGCTAGGAAAGTGCTCAGCTCGTAATCAGCTCTTGACAAATTCAGCGCGGAATACTCGAGGAATCCGCACTGAATCAGCATGCATTCAGTGCTGAAATTCAGCGAGTATTTGGCGAGTAAACTAGACTATACCAGAATATATACTAGAATCCTCCTCCCCCCCTTTTTTCCCCATTTCCGCGCTGATTCAGCGCGTAAATTCCGAATTTTTTCCGCGCTGAATATGCGCGTATTCCACACTGAAACAGAAAATCAGAGCCCCATTGGTTTGTATAGGCTTCCGCTAGCGGAAGAATGAACATGTTCATTCTTCTGACGGAAAGCGGATTAGTTCAGTGCGGAAATTCCGTGTGAACTGCAGAGCAGAATTTCCATTCAACACAATGGAAATTAGCTCTGCACCTATTTTAACGGCTGAAATTTCAGCACTGATTCAGCGCAGAAATTCAGCTGCTTTTGCTCTGTGTGAACGAGCCCTTAGGGTATGTGCACACTGAGGAATGCTCAAGGAATTGTAGAGGAAAGTTTTCTGCTTGAAATTCCTCGCCTATTCAGCTCAGGCAGAATTGGGGCAGAATTTGAGCAGAATTCGAGCAGAATAAAAGCGGAATGCAAGCAGAATTTAAAGTGACTTGGTACCCACAATCTGTCCCCCCCAAACCACTTGTACCTTTGGATAGCTGCTTTTAGGGTACCGTATACGCAGCAAAAACGCAGCAAATGCGATGGTGAAGATTTGATGCTGTGTTCAGTTATTTAGATCTAATCTGCTGCGTATTTGCTGCATATTTGCTGCGTATCGCAGCAGTAAATACGCTGTGTATACGGTGTGTGGGTTTATACCCTTAATCCAAGATATGTCTTGGGGATCGTTTGACAGGTGATGCAGTTATTGTCCTAAAAAACAACCTTTAACCCCTTAAGGTCAAAGCCAATTATCGTTTTTGCACTTTTGCTTTTTCCACTTTATGTTTAAAAGGCCATAGCGCTTGCATTTTTTCACCTAGAGACCCACATGAGCCCTTATTTTTTTGCGAAACCAATTGTACTTTGCAATGACAGGCATTATTTTTCCATAACATATGCTGCAAAACCGGAAAAAAATCACTTGCGCTGTCAAATTGAAAAAAAAGGAATTTGTTTTGATTTCGTGGAGTTTTGCATTTACGCCGTTTTCCCTATGGTAAAACTGACTTGTTATACATGTTCCTCAAGTCGTTACGATTACAACGATATATATAACATGTATAACTTTTATATTATCTGAT
Organism: Dendropsophus ebraccatus; assembly: GCF_027789765.1. NCBI lineage: Eukaryota > Metazoa > Chordata > Amphibia > Anura > Hylidae > Dendropsophus > Dendropsophus ebraccatus. The sequence goes on from NC_091457.1 coordinate 82,026,856, forward strand.
GGTAAACAATTCAAACCATTGTTAACAAATATATGTTCCTTAAAATTGCTCCATTCCCATGCTTATAACGCTTTTATTCTTTGATCTATGGGGCTGTGTCAGGTGTAATTTTTTGCGCCATGACATGTAATTTCTATCGATACCTTGATTGCGCATATACAACTTTTTAATAACTTAAATTTTTTCTGGATTTGATGCGACCTAAAATGCACAATTTTGCACTTTGGAATTTTTTTGCGCTTATACCGATTACCGTGCGGGATCAGGAATGTGATTAATTAATAGTTTGGCCGATTACGCGCGCGGCGATACTAAATATGCTTATTTATTTGTTTATTTATATTTATAAAATGGGAAAAGGGGGTGAAAGGGGAGGGGATTTTTTATTAATAAAAAAACATTTTTACTTTTATTTTTACTTTAACTAGAAGTCCCCCTGGGGGACTTGTATATAGACAGGACTGATCTCTCATAGAGATCCATGCTGTGTATATACACAGCAAAGATCGATCAGATCGGTGATAGATTGCTATGGCCTGCTGCAGGCCATAGCAATCTATTGCCGAGCCGGGATCAGCATCATTCCGACGCTGAGGCCCGACACGGGCAGAAGAACGAAAATCCGTCCCACTAGACACCAGGGATGTGCAGTACAAAGCCTCTAAGTGCAGCTGTCAGGTTTGACAGCTGCACTTAGAGGCTTAATTAGCCGGCGTGGCAACGGGACCCACGCCGGCTAATAGAGGCACTGCCCGGCTGCACACATCAGCCGGGATCAGCGCAGTTCAGAGCGGGGTCCCGGCGGGACTCCGCTCTGAACACCCCCCACGGCACCATGACGTATCAGATACTTCATGCGTCGCTAAGGGGTTAATCTTGCAGCCCCGTGCCCAACAGGCGTGACCTAGATTGTGTATGCATTAGGCTGGCACAACCTCTCTGTCGCTCCTCCCTGCCCTCCTCATCATTAGGAATGCTCCAGGCAGATTGTCTTCTATTCATCAGCTCTGTGAATATCGAACATGGGCTGGATTGTTAAGACACCTGTGCAATGTTCAGCATGGAGAAAATGTTCCAGTGGCATTCCTAATGATGAAGAGGGTGGGGAGGAGGGACGGAGGGGTGGTGCAAAGTTAGGGCACAGATATTCTAAGCCACACCCGTTGGGCACTGGGCTGCAAGTTTAAAAGTTGTTTTTTAGGACAATAACTGCATCACCTGCCGAACTGACCCCGGAACAGATCTTGGATTAAAAGCAGCTATCCGAAGGTACAAGTGGTTTGGGGGGGGGGGCATATTGTGGGTACAGAGTTGCTTTAAGCAGAATGCAAGCAGAATTTAAAGGGGTTATCCAGTGCTACAAAACATGGCCACTTTCTTTCAGAGACATGACGACTCTTGTCTCCAGCTCAGGTGCGGTTTGCAATTAAGCTCCGCTTACTTTAATGGAACTGAGCAGCAAAACGCCGCCCAAACTGGTGACAAGAGTGGGGCTATCTCTGAAAGAAAGTGGCCATGTTTTTGTAGTGCTGGATAACCCTTTAAGCCCCCTTTGACTTCTATATGTTTCCCTTTTGCAGAATCTGCCCAAAGAATTGACATGTCAATTCTTTGGGCAGAAAGCGAATCAGAAAATTCTGATCAGAAATTCTGCAGTGTGAACAACGGAGCTGAAATCCCATTGAACACAATGGGATATTGCTCTGTTTATATTTTACGGGAGGAATTTCAGGCTGAAATAAGAGTGAATTCCTCACATATTCCTTGCCTATTCCTTGGTGTGCATATACCCTAATAGTAAATAGAATAGAACCAACCCGAGCTGAACCCTTATGTACATTGGCATTATAGTAGCCATGCAGCCTGCCCCTATGGTAGCTACACCCCTGTTTAAATATACTTGTTTTTTTGTCACAATACTAGAAACTTACTTGTATTACATTCACTGGCTTTCATTATATAATGTTATCTTCATGAGCCTTGCCTACTGGAAAAGAATATGTTTATTTTGCTGGACGTTAGCCAGGACTTCCGCATGTAATCAGTTTAAATGTCTGTAATAACTGAATATATATTTCACACAAAATGAATCTGAATTTTAACAGCTCCCAACAGTTTCCATGTTTATTTAACTTCTTAATAATATTTTAGAATACTGTACTTCATAAGCACTGGCCAAGCATTCTATGTTAACAGATCAGCTAGTTACAGTGTGTAGAAACCTGTTCATATACATGAATGATCAACAACTGCCAAGGATCTGAGTTCAAAACTGATTGCTAGCCTCAAAGGAGCGACCAATATGGACACCTCCTACATTGTACGTTACAGCATTGTTCCCTAACTTTTGGCTCTCCAGCTATTCAAAAACCACAACTCCCAGTATCTACCTATAGTTTGATCATTTACAGTATTTTTCAACTTCATAAAGAATATTTAAAGAGAAGTTTACACTACACAAATCATATACCAACAGAGATTACCAAAACCATCTGAACTAATACTCTCTCTATTTTTTTCCAGTTTGTCTAGCTTTTAGGCTTATTAGAGGTCAGACACTTACAAGTTATCCATCTACAGGGGTAGCAATAGAGGGAAAGTCCACTTTTTCCACTTTTGTGGAAAGCTGTTTTTTTTTATACGGTACATTCCTTAAAGGGGTACTCCGGAGACTGGTGTCGGGAACTGTAAGGCTATAATCCCTGCAGTTGCCAATTACCTATTCTGTTCTAGCACTGCTGAGCACTATACAGAGCAGGGCGCTAGTTCCCCTGTGTACTGTATATGCTTATATACAGTACACAGAGGAGGAGGCTGCCTGACACAATTGCTTTGTCTGGCAGCCTCTGCAAGGAGAGCAGTAATTGCTATCACCGCTTGCTTTACTTATAGCAAAGTGAGTGATGACAGCAATAACCGCTCACTGTTCATAGGCTGCCAGATACCGGGATCGGTATAGTGCTCAGCAGCATCAGAACAGAACAGGTAACAGGGAACTGCGGGGATTAGAGCCCTGCAGTTCCCGACACAAATAGCGGTGGTAGCAAAATGGTCCGTATCGCTCCTTACTGCTGCCTGGCCCCAGAAGTTTTTGTTTTTTTTTTTTATAAAATTGTATTACAAAGTAATCTAACATTAATAAAGCAATGCATTAAAAATGTATTTAGTCTCCAGAGTGCCCCTAATAATTACAAGGCACATAACTAGAAAGGGCAAAAGTGACTATTTGTAGCGTTCATAGATTGCATTCTGAGACTTCTTATAGCTTTGTGAGCCCAAGATAAATGGGATTTTGAATTGCAGCTCTGATTTTAGTTTAAAAAGGAAGCTGTTAACTATCATTTTCTAGCATATGACAGAAATAAGAGTTTAGAATATGCATGTGGCAGATAACTGCTGGCCCCCTGCCCCCACCCCCATTTGCTAAGGAGTTAATTTGTCAGTGATCCTCCAGTTTTAATATACAATTAGTGCAATAACTCTCTATATCAATATTTACATGTATAATTCTTACATCTATACACATAGACAATATGCCTTCTGCAAATTTTGTATGCATTGATTAATTATGGCTGCTTTATGAGAATAATTTAGGAAGACAGATGTGCAAATGTGCTCCCATCCCCCGAAATTCTGAATTTAATGAGTAATCTGATGCTCGCCTCTGTATATAGTCTCTTTTCATAGATAGCTACTGAAATAACCTGGCAGAGTTGACTGTATCAGCTCAGTCTATTTTCCCTGTCTATCATTTGATTATGAAAAACAAACAAGAACCCAGTCTGAGAGACAGGAGTCAAAAGATTGCCTTGACCCCCGATTCTGAACAATCAATGGAATCCAGGCTATGTGCAGATTGTCTCTCTCTTGGCAAATGTACGGAAAAGGTGTTTATATCTATTTATTTTCTCAAGGACTTTTTCCCCTGCTGTGTCCTATAAGTACATCTGTGCCGTTTTTCTGAGGATCCTGGGCAATCTTAGTGTAAATTCCCTAAAGCTTTTGCTGTCATATCACTGCCATTTGTCCAATTATTTCCTCAGCAGACAAGGAGCCATGATATGAACAATAGATGCAGTGCTTTCTTCTTTTACAGTTTTAAAATGATTCCTCACCAAATGTTTATAGTTTATCAAAGAGGAAGTTTCACACAAACATCCTAGAAAAGGCTGTACAGTAGAGACACAGGAAGAACAGAGCTGTTTAAAGTGACACTTCATCTTTGGTTAACTTAAAGGGAATCTTTCAGCTGTATGTCAGATCCAGACCTGAAGACATAGGCAGACAGCTCATGTGCAGATGGAACAAAAATACCTGTTTCCAACCTAGTGTTTGCAGAGTCATAAAATCATGTTTGTCTTCTAAGCTTAAGAGTCAAAAGGCTATGTTGAGCTGCAGTATACATGCCTCTGCCCTCCCCAACCCTCCATATAAAGCATGAATGATGTACAGGGTTTGGCTTCTAGTACTGAGCCTTGTACAACAATCATGCAGAGCAGAGAGGGGTGGGTTAAGAAGGAGACATGCATGCTGCAGCTCAGCAAAGCCTTTGTCATACTTGAGAGTGTTATAAAAGGTTGATTAAGTATCAGCAACATAGGAATAGAGTGAGGGTAGTAGTGTAAGCTGTGTATTTGGGAAATAGCTCCTGTTATGTCACTTTGTGTGTCAGTACACTCTGTCCAGAGTAAAGTTAACCCAGTGGGTCACCTGTCAGGTTACACCAGATGGCCTGTTCTAAAGCTGTGTCTGGCAGAAGAATAGCTGTCATGGACAATGACACTTATTCTGTTGCCAAACATGGTTTACAACAGGCCACCTGACCTAACCTGACAGGTGACTGACAGATTTAAATCAAATGATTCATTGTACGCCAGTGATCCACCACCGTTCACAGCTCCTGCGTGAAGTTAACCTAGTGAGTCCCCTGTCAGGTGATCATAGGGACACCGGTTGGTGCGGTGTAGTAGAGAAGGGAGTGGAGTTATTGTTCAACAGTGACTTAAAGTGACTCTGTACCCACAATCTGTCCCCCCTAAACCACTTGTACCTTCGGATAGCCGCTTTTAATCCAAGATCTGTCCTGGGGTCCGTTTGGCAGGGGATGCAGTTATTGTCCCAAAAAAAACAACTTTTAATCCTGCAGCACTGTATCTAACGGCCGGGGCTTACATTTTTATATGCATTAGGCTGGCACCACCTCTCCGTCTTTCCTCCCCACACTCATCATTAGGAATGATCCAGGAATATTTACTGTTGTTTGAGCTTTGCACAGGTGTATTAACCATCCAGCCCATGTTCATTATGCACACAGTTGGGGAATGGGAAGCAATCTGCCTGGAGCATTCCTAATGATGAGGAGGGTGGGGAGGAAGGACGGAGAGGTGGTGCCAGCCTAATGCATATACAAATGTAAGCCCCGGCCGTTAGACACAGCGCTGCAGGATTAAAAGTTGTTTTTATGACAATAACTGCATCTCCTCCTGGACCCCAGGACAGATCTTGGATTAAAAGCGGCTAGAGTCGCTTTAACTAAAACTACAGGTACAATGAATAAAAGTCTTTTATCTGTGGAGTACTTTCTAAATTTCTCTCTCAAATACAGCTTATATACATCACATGCAAGATAATAGCAGTGCAGATGGATATTTACAAATAAAGAGGCATAAATATAACAATAAATAGAAACATAAGTTCTAAACTGTGATTGTCATCTGCTCAATGGAAAACACTCAAAAGGCCTTGATAAGGCACTTGTAAACAGCACTTGATGTTAGGACTCGGGTCGTGCGCTCGGCTCGGCTTTTTCAGCCATAATGCTTCACATGTTTTTCACATACTCAGCTCTGCTGTTCTTTGTTATAGCAGAGGCCAAGGTTTCACTCCCCTGGCTGTTCAGCATAGGTGTTGGGTGTGTGCACTGATTATTGATTGACAGCTGACTTACCAGTTAGCTTTCTGTATCTGGCAGGACCTGGAGACTCAGTCCCAATCAGGTCTGGGGCTGGGACTCCAGGCTGAATAAATTTCAGACCTGTGCTCTCATTTCTTGCCTGCGATAGAACCTGGTTCCTCCTGTGTATCTTGACCTAGCATTACTCTGACTTTGTACTTCCGATACCTGACCTTTTGGCTTGGACCTCGACTATTCTTTGGATCATGATTTTGTACCTACACTGACTGGCTGTTACCGACTCGGACCTCTGACTTTCCCTTGCTTGTTTGTTAGTCTTGTCTCTGTTTTTCGTGTATGCACTTTGCCAGGTTAGGGAACGCCGCCCAGTTGTCCGCAGCTGTTTAGAGCTGTCGCGACAAGCAGGTAGGGCCAGCTGGGGTGGGTGCCAGTTCTAGGGCTGCACTCGTCTTGTTTTCCCAGACCCCCTACCTGACACTTGAATTATGTGTTGATTATGGTACAGAGTACCCCTTAACTATTAAGTAACTTTTAAGAGTCACTTGACACAGGTCCATGTATAAGTTGTCCTATACACACACACCTGTAAATAGGAGTGTGGTGACTTCCATAGTGGTTACAAGATAAAATAACACTTCTGCCTTTTAAATCTGTACAATGTCCTTAGAATAAAAAGTTCCTTTTTGTAAATAAAGGTCCTCTAACATGTAGCAAGTAGTGTCCATTAGAGACTCTGCATAAAATAATCCCTAAACATGATCCTTTCTAAAAGACATCAGTACAATCACAGTGGTAGTGTGTTTTTAACCCAACAAAACTACCCCCTAACCCCTATAGCAATATGTTTTACTGCCACATAGATGATATAATGACCAGGCACATTTCTTAAAAATCACTTCATGTAGCCAACATGACACAACTTAAAAACAATAACTGCCAAAAGGGTGTAATCCACATGAGGCTCTATATTTGGCAATATTTGGCAAGACACTGATGCAGGGCCAATAGATAACCTTAAACTGTGGTCTATAAGACATCTGCGAATCTGTGGATGTAGAGGTGAGTTCTGGGGGAATGACTGCCACTACGGGAGGTGATGAAGTCTTGGCAAATTCGGGAATGGTTTTTGTTCCTGGAAATGTGCTTCCTGATAGTGGTGTCTGGCCCAGACCCTCAAGCATCTCAACCAGGGCTTCAAATTGCTGCATGGGATATTTTTGGACCCAGTTCTTTGATTCCATAGGAACAGAGGATATCTCCGGTGGCAACACACTAGGCTGGATTATGGCAGCAGCCCACCATCCATGTAGCCCTTGCATAGGGGTGCACCTCCTCACCAGGTTCCAGGTTATGTTTGATCTCCAGGAGGTAGTTCGTTTTGACAGAGCTCTTTTCAACAAATAAGGTACGGTCATGTTCTAGGCCTTTCAGAAGAACATAACCTTTAAATTTGTTCTCCTGGATGATTGGCTTCCTCCGTTCAGGACACGCTTCACCTGGGTCTGGCTGCTCCAGACATCTTCTGATATCCTACTCCTGCTCCTTCCTCTTTCCAAACCATCCCCATAAAGTCATGGGCGGAGTAGAATGCGATGGTGCAGGAGAGGGTGACGGCCTTAATAAGACTGTTGCACACTCACAGCTGGCCTCTCTGGGACTGCTGCACACCTAATCATTGTGGATGGCCTCTCTGGGACTGCTGCACTCTAGTCACTTACTTGAGTAAGTTAATATGATGGAGGTGGATCAACTGGAATTGGCTCCTCTTCTCAGCCAGACTCAATAGCCTCCCAGTAGCTAGGCAGTAATGACAAGTAGACTGGTGACAAGGATGTCGCTTGCCATGACTTCTACTCCTCGGAACACACCCTTAACACTCGTGAACATCGGGTCTCCTCATCCTTAGGCCTTCTTTTACGCACTGGTGGAAGTCATGGCTTCTTATCTTCCTCAGGCGACCACATGAGCACTCGTAGACGCCAGACTCACGCCAGATTGCTCGCGAGCACTCACACCACGCTACTAGTGATGAGCGAATAGTGAAATATTCGATATTCATACGAATATCTCCCGAATATTCGATCCCATTAAAGTCTATGGGAACAAGTATTCGATTATTGAAAAACATCTATTCGATCACTTCGAGGTAAAAACCGGAAGCGGGGGGATTGGAACGCTTATCGAATATTTTTTGAATATTCGGCGAACTATTCGATAATATTCGATAGATCGAATACCTTACTATTCGATCAAATATCTATGCGATCGAACAGTATTCGCTCATCACTACACGCTGCCAAACTTTTGCCATGTTTTCTTGGAGTCTAGTTTCACTTTCATGGGGGTTTTTCTGAAGGGGAGTTATGCTGAAAAAGCACAAGCAGAAAAGCTTGAAACAGACGCTTCACCCATGGAAACCAATGTGACACGAAAAAGTACTTTTTTGCAACAAAAAAGCACGTTTGGTATGTGGTTTTCACTGTAAAAGAGCCCCAATAGACCTTCTCTTGTAGCTGCAATGGGTTAACTGTTTTAATGCGGTTACTTTAAGATTCGGTTTGGACAACTGCAAATTTTACGCCAAAGTGTGGTAAAACTGCCAAACCGAACTTTTGAAAAGTTTGTTCATTTCTAATTCCTTTCCATTTAAGTGGTACTGTCACCCCCTTTCTGTATGAGGACTTCTCTACACAGCTGTAAAGCCTTATTTGCCTTATTTGTTTGGGGCAGAAAAAAATTGTATTTTTTGGAGGAGATGCACTCACATACAGAGAGAACTACTGAGCCATTATGACGCCTTATACATAGGACTGTACAGTCCTATTCAAATTCATTATTGCTATAGCTATACAGTACTTAGTTTTTTCAATCCGACAAAACAAACCTCAATGCTTTTTAAAAGTGGATTCCCATCTCCGAAATTTATGGAACATCGACAGAATATTGAATTATCTGATGGGAATCCCAACTCTGGGCCCACATTTATCTTTAGAGCTGGTTTCCATGACCCTGTTCCACCAAAATGCATTGGGCAAAGGTTGCAGGGATTACAGAAACTGTCTAATGTCACTATTCTGTCACAACAACCCCCACTCCCTTTAATGGGAATTATGGAACCAGTGTCATAGGCTCAGACTCTTCCATGATTCCAGCCACCTCTCTTTAACACAATCTCATGGGTATTCATAAATATAAGATGAGGATGTCTCTTTAATTTGCTGTGTTGGTGAATGGTATTATTTTATTATTCTGAAAAAGCAAAATGATTATCTGCAATGCCGCTACATATGGAGTCTCACTGTCTGCAAACAATTGTCAGTTTGACTTTATCTTGGAAAGATGGGAAAGCGAATGTTCAGGAATCATTCCAACTGAATGGAAAGCAGTGGATGTTATACAGTATTGGTGTTTCCTATTAGCCATGCAATGATAAGCATTCAGTGTATTTTGTCGAAAAGATTGCAGTCTTCTCATCTCAGTCCCTGGAGGTGACCCACAAAGTATTTTTGCCTCCAGTTATAAATATCTGTATGCAACACAGCTGTTCGGCTGAACAATACGAACGATCCCCTTTCATGAGCTTTCTACACTGGGATTTTAGCCGCAGCAAATTTTGGCAGAAACTGGCACATCAAAACAAGTGAGATCTTTGTATGGTCTTTTCAGATTCACTCTGTACTCCTGTCATTCTTGGAGTCAAGCAGAGCTCTGGAGACTCTACATCCGAGGGTTCTAATCCAATTTAAAGACAGTTGTTTAACAAGCAAATCCGAGAAGCAGCAACGCATATTAAAAAAAAATAATAAAGCAAGTCCCCTTGGCAACAATTGTCAGAAGCAATCTAGCAAGTAAAAAAAAAAAAATACATTGTAGATGCCTACTGTTCACATTGTTCCATATGAAGGGGTAGAGGTTGCCTTATGAGGGCCTTTTACAGGTGTCTATAAATGCCTAAGAAACCAGAACTTTTTTTGTCTAGCTACTTCTCCAGTAGGGGCTGCAACTATGAGCTTGTTACTAGCAGTTGGCAGCAGATATACTGCCCACCAGCAGCACAGACATAGGAAGTGCAAATTTAGGCCTGTGTTTTTTGGACATGCTGTCCATGGAAGGCCTGATGTGGAGTCCCCTTCCACCCTTTATCCACACCCCCCTCAAACACGGAAATTGTTTAAATATTCGCGGCACTGTAATAAAGCAGCCGTGCAGCTGCTACATTAACTGTGTCACGAATATTCAAAGACTCCCAGCAGCATATTGACAGATGATGCTTTCTGTTATTTGTCAGTGCAAGCTGCTTGAGCAGGGAAAGAGCTAGTGCAGGCTTAGTGTAGTTAGTCAGGAAGGTCAATTAGGGTTAAAAAAAAAACACCCAACAGTGCTTTCAAAGGGTTATCCGCCTAAAAGCGAAAAAAATGAAAAGGGGTTATCCACCTTAGAGCGAAAAATGATATGCTAGCTAGTCTTACTTACCAAGTCCGCCTGAGTATTTTGAGCCAATTCCTGTCTTTCTAGCTGCTGCCATGCCTAAGTTACAAGTTTTTCTAAAAGCCAATCTATAACCAATATAGGAATCTACATTTCCCATCATGCATTCTCCTCATTGGTCAATTTGCATACTCGCCCTCTTAGCTTTTGTTCCAGCTAGCGCTGCCTCCAAAGAGGAGATTACATGTCCTGTGACTACAAAGGTAGGGGGAAGAGGGAGCAGAGCATGGTTAGAGTGGACCCAGAGTAGAGGATTTAAGACATCCAGAGCAGATAAGAATGAGAGAAAAAAATTAGGGAAAAAGTGCAAGATTTCCCTGAACATGTGCCCGGTATAACTGATGTCGAGTGAAAGGAGGTTTTATTGTCTAGTGTCATAGTGTGACAGTCTAGTGGTGCTAATGGATTATACGCCAGATTGTACTGTGTGTAATCTACTGATAACAGAAAACATGGGAAAAACTAATGGAAAAGGGCAAGGGTGTTGTAATGAGGGTGCAAGCAGAAGCCATGGAAATGGGTGTGTTGAAAAAGAGCCTTTTGCTGAGGGACAACAAGAAAATGGCTTAGGACCAGAGAATACTGCTTAGGGCTTAGGGAAATTTTCTTATGGCCAGAGAATACTGTACCTGCGCCATGCTCTGGTTTGCTTCAGGGGCTTAGTCAATCAGTGGATGCAGTGGGGCAGCACACTGATTGGCTGAGCTGGATATCCAGCCGGGAACTCCCGAAGCAAGCCAGGGCATGGAGCAGGTACAGTATGTCAATCCCGCTGCAAGTATGCCTTTCCATACAAACTATAGGCAAGGTATCTGCAGTGGATTTCACTGCAAATTCGCTGCGTAGAATCCGCTGCAGATCCAGTACGTATGAGGGCACCCTTATGCAGGATCCATAGCCTCTGCTCTCAATTAGCAGGGACACAATGTTTAACTACTGAATGCACAGCAGCATGAGCTGGTTTTAACGTTGATGGGGGATAACTCAGCTATCTGTTTTCCACCATGCAGTCTGAAATAATAGTTCAGGAGACACCGGAGGTCATATCACCAATCCTCCAAAGGTTCAACTTCTTCTGTCTCACGACCAGTCACACTGGTGGGCCACCTGGACACAGCATTTCAAAGGGAAAGGGATCTACCGCACTGGCCGGAAGAGGCAGTGGTGTGGGCAGAGGGAGGAGGCGGGCGATACCAAGTGGTCCCACAAGTGTTCCCTGGAGCACACTGTCACGGAGGGGCTAGTCTTCTGCTATCTGGCAATATTTTGAGGAAAGAGCAGAAGGAAATCGACTTGTCATTTGTAACCTGTGCCGTGGGAAGGTCAGCACGGGAGCCACCACTCTCCGGCTGACCACCACCAGCATGCGCTGGCACATGTAAGCGAAGCACCCAAATAGCTGCAATAAAGGCCATGCTCCTCAATGAGCACATGCGATTCACACCCTTGAGGGTCACAAAGGCTCTTGTCCACAATTAGGAGGACAGTCACCACTAGGATTTCAGTCAAAAATTTTGAGAGGGCCACAACAAGCTCTCGTCCTTAACCCTTAGAAGCGTTTTCGTTTTTTTCCTCCTTGTGCTTAAAAGGCCATAGCACTTGCATTTTTTCACCTATAAACCCACATGAGCCCTTATTTTTTGCACCACTAATTGCACTTTGCAATGACAAATGAATTGTTCATAAAGTACACTGCTAAAGCAGGAATGATTTTATGTGTGGTGAAATAAAAAATAAAAAAAGCATTTTTTTATTTGGAGGGTTATTGTTTTTACTATGTTCGCCCTGGGGTAAAACTGTCTTCAAGTCGTTACGATTACAATATGAAACATGTATAACTTTCATATTATGTGATGGCTTGTAAAAAATTCAAACCATTGTTAACAAATATATGTTCCTTAAAATCGCTCTATTCCCAGGCTTATAGCGCTTTTATCCTTTGGTCTATGGGGCTGTGTCAGGTGTCATTTTTTGCACCATGATGTGTACTTTCTATCGGCACCTTGATTGCGCATATGCGACTTTTTGATCGCTTTTTATTACAATTTTTCTGGATTTGATACGACCAAAAATGCACACTTTTGCACTTTGGGATTTTTTTGCGCTTACGCCGTTTACCGTTAAAGATCAGGAATGTGATAAATTAATATTCTGGGCGATTACGCACGTCATTCAAAATTTTGTTAAGGGAGGGGGCTTTTTACTAATAACAACACTTTTTTTACACTTATACTAGAAGTCTCCTTGAGGGAAGTCTAGTATAAGTACACTGATCTCTCATTGAGATCATGCAGTATAGTCATACTGCATAGATCAATGAGATCGGCACTCGTTTGCTTTCGGCTGCTGCAGCCGAAAGCAACCGAGTGCCGAGCAGGGATACCCCCAATAGACACCAGGGATGAGTCTGCATATAGTAATCAGATGCAGCTGTCAACTTTGACAGCTGCATCTGATTACTTAATTAGCAGGCACGGTGATAGGACCGTGCTCGCTAATAGCCGCGGTTCCGGGCTACAAGCGGTACCCGGGACTGCAGCGGTTAAGAACGGGGCCCCACTCTGAACACCCCTAGGCGGCCAGGGACGTACCTGTACGCCCAGAGTGGTCTAGGGGTTAATTTTTGCTACAAAAGAAAAAGAAAGAAGGGCGCTTCCTAGTGCAATAACGTCTGAAACCAGCAGGTATAGAAATACAACCACCATCAGAGCTTCTCAAACGCACTTACCTATTAGAGTTGTGCAAATAATAGGCACAACTCTACTGAAGGCAGTCAATAATCACTGCAGCACATCAGAGGGACCTCATGAACAAACTGTTGTGAGGAAACAAGACTCCAGAAAATGTTTCTACAAGGACCCTGCAGAGATGTAATTCCCTCTTCACAATGGCACAGGTGAATAGATCAAGGTACTAGCCACCGCAAGGTCCACAGGCAAACCACAAAGCGCTAGGCATACGGTCAAGCACGAACAGCGGGCGATCCGGGGGGGGGGGGTGTATTATGTAAAAAATATTTATTGTGGCAACGCGTTTCTGTCCTTAATTACTAGAGGGCCTTTCTCAAGCACCACTTTGTGCCCAACGGCGTGGCTTAGAATATCTGTGCCCTAATTTTGCACCACCCCTCCGTCCCATCTCCCCACCCTCTTCATCATTAGGAATGCCACTGAAACATTTTCTCCTGTCTGAACATTGCACAGGCGCCTTAATGATCCAGCCCATGTGCCGTGCTGACACAGCTGACGAATAGGAGACAATCTGCCTGGAGCATTCCTAATGATGAAGAGGGTGGGGAGGAGGGACAGAGATGTTGTGCCAGCCTAATGTATACACAATCTAGGCCACGCCCGTTGGGCACAGGGCTGCAAGTTTAACAGTTGTTTTTTAGGACAATAACTGCATCACCTGCCGAACGGACCCCAGGACAGATCTTGGATTAAAAGCAGCTATCCGAAGGTACAAGCGGTTTGGGGGGTCAGATTGTGGGTACACAGTTACACAGTTATGGGTTGGTGTAGTTCCCCCTCATCTACAACATCTATAGTTGTCAGAGATGACGGGAACTAAGGTGAGAGATGGATCAGCTTTTAAAGGTGTGTACAAGGTTTTTTTTTTTCTTTTCCTTTTTGTTTTCTCTACAAGTAAATGTACAGGAGAGAGTGTTTCCTAACTTTAAATTGAACTTTATCTTGGGATGGGTGCGTAACATTGTCAGTCTGTAAAAGTGATGTAAATCAGCTAATTTCTAGTACACAATAAATATTATTTGACTGTGTAAAAAGACTCAATAGATTGCATTTTTCTAAGGTATTGTTTACAGTCACCTTACTTGCAGTATTTTTCATGCCATATTATTCTCAGCAGTGCTGTTTATTGCTATATATTTTCTGGTGTGTTTCAAGTCCTATAAGAAAAATACTAATCCCAAAAAACACAACACAAACACTACACATTGTGTGTGTTTGCTGAGCACAGGGGGCAGGGCGTAATGTCACAGGAGGCTTGGCTGGATCTCCCAATCCCCTGAGTGATTCATATTACCATTAGAGATGAGCAAATACAATTTGATCGAGATGGTGTTCGATCGAATATTGCGGTATTCAAATGATTCAAATTCAGTCGAATAGTGTGGCGAATATGCGGAAAACATTCGAAAGCCCTCCCATCACAGTTGGCATTTTTTTTAGTCCAATCACCAGGCTGTGAGGGACCCTGGGGGCACGAACGCATCGCGAGAACGGTGTCTACCCTCATTGGTTGGCTGAACCACATGACCTTCAATCTTAATTACTTGGCTCCCGCTTCTCGACCGCAGATGCGCTTTCAACCTAGCCAAGGAAAGATCTAAGAGCAGAGAGAGATAGGTTTTTAGTAGCGTTTTGGTCAGACAAGCTTACTTCAGAACCCAAAAGTCCTTTTCAGGGCTAAGATCCATCGAAAAAGTCATCTCTGAATCCAAAGCACTTCTCAGTGCTAAAACATAGATAGCAGCAGCAGGTGTATTCATTCCAGTACCCTGTGTGTACAAGTGACATAGTGTCCCTGGTGTAGGCCACTAAGGGCACGTTATTCATACTGTTCCAGTAGCCCACTAAGGGCATGTAATACATACTGTTCTAGTAGTCTACAGCGGGCACATGATGCATACTGTTCCAGAAGCCCACTAAGGGCACGTCATACATACTGTTCTAGTAGCCTACAGCTGGCACGTGATGCATACTGTTCTAGTAGCCTACAGTGGACACGTGATACACACTGTTCCAGTAGCCCAGTAAAGGCACATGATGCATACTGTTCCAGTAGCCCAGTAAAGGGCATGTGATACATACTGTTCCAGTAGTCCACTAAGGACACGTGATACATACTGTTCTAGTAGCCTACAGCGGGCACGTGATGCATACTGTTCCAGTAGCCCACCAAGGGCACGTGATACATTTTGTTCCAGAAGCCCACTAAGGGCATGTGATACATTTTGTTTCAGAAGCCCACTAAGGGCACGTGATACATATTGTTCCAGAAGCCCACTAAGGGCATGTGATGCATACTATTCTAGTAGCCTACAGTGGGCATGTGATGCATACAGTTCCAGTAGCCCACTAAGGGCATGTGATACATACTGTTACAGAAGCCCAGTAAAGGCACGTGATATATACTGTTCCAGTAGCCCACTAAGGGCACATGATACATACTGTTTCAGAAGCCCACTAAGGGCAAGTGATGCATACTGTTCTAGTAGCCTACAGCTGGCATGTGATGCATACTGTTCCAGTAGCCCACTAAGGGCATGTGATACATACTGTTCCAGTAGCCCAGTAAAAGGCATGTGATACATACTGTTCCAGTAGCCCACTAAGGGCACATTATACATACTGTTCCAGAAGCCTGAGAGGACATCTATTCAGCATTTATTTCATTACCACGGCTTTGTTTCTCTTTCATATATAAATTGTTACCTTTAGCTAAAATAATAGAAACCGTTTAAGGTTAGCAGCACTTTATAATAGCACGCTGATCTCAGTTCTGAATGTTCTGAGAGCATCATTTACCGGCAGCATGTGTTCAGGTGAAGCAAAGGAAAGCTTTAGCTCAAATGAAAACAAAGAAAAAGAGGCAACTGATGGCAGCAACGTTACATCCCACAAACCGCAAAGTGATGAATACTGCTTTACATACAACCCTTTCCTGCCAGGACTGCTCCAGTGCAGCACACAAGACAGCAACTTATTACATCTGCAGAAAGATGTAAGGAAATACAAAGCAAAACTCTGTATGTGATACATAATGCAGAAACTGACACAGTGTGATACTATACTGGAAAGATTTTTACCTTTTTCTGTGTAAACATTTTGGGGGAGATTTATGAAAGGGTGTAAATATACACCTGGTGTAAACTGCCCACAGCAACCAATCACAGCTCCTCTTTTATTCTACTAGAGCTGAAAGCTGAGCTGTGATTGGTTGCTGTGGGCAGTTTAAACCAGGTGTATATTTACACCCTTTCATAAATCTCCCCCATTGATGAAAAATGAAGGGAACAGATGCTGGCCAAAATATTACATGAAAACCCAACCTAAGCCTGTACACACAGGTAAATGTAGCCAACGGCATTATACTTATGCAAATGTATAACAGTGCCCTTACTGGCAAACATAAAAAAATGTTTTACCTGTTTAAAAAAAAAAAAAAAAAAAATAGCCAATAACTGCTCTATAAAACTGCAGCCATTTAAAAGTAAATGAACTATTTGGCTGTGTGGCCCAGTACAGCTATATGTGAACACAGCCACAATATGTTAGTAATTACAGGCCCACAAAGCAGATGGACTAACCAGCTTCAGGTGCATTGTCAGAAGTGGCATAGTTATGGTGCTTTTACACAGAGAGATTTATCTGACAGATCTTTGAAGCCAAAGCCAGGAAAAGACTATAAACAGGGAACAGGTCATAAAGGAAAGACTGAGATTTTTCCTCTTTTCAAATCTATTCCTGGCTTTGGCTTCAAAGATCTGTCAGATAAATCTGTCGGTGTAAATGCACCATTAGAGTGGCTAATGCTGCGTTTACACGAAGTGATAATCGTTCCATGTAAACACAGCAAACGTTTAAGCGGCGAGCAAAAAATTGTTAAATTTGATCTTTCAACATGTTCTCAAATTGTCGTTCGTCGTTACGCTAAATATTTGCAGATCGCTTCGTGTAAACAGTCTTTCAAAGATTCACCCTATGTGAAAGATGGGCTTAAGCGATCTTAAAAACTATTGCAATAACGATTTTTCTCACAAATTTTTTAAACGATTTATTCGTCTAAACGCTGATCCTTATAAAAACCAAATTGTTGCTTCAAAATTGTTAAATGATCAATTGGGCGAATTAGCGCTGTGTGTAAACCCAGCATAATGGTCCCTTTACACAGAACAACAATTCACCCAACTGAAAGTTTTACGATTTCGAAGTAACAATGTGTTTTTTTCTAACGATCATCATTAACACGGAAAGATAAATTGTTCGAAAAAATCGTTATTGCAATTGTTTTAAGTTTGCTTAAGCCCATATCGCACATAGGGTGAATCGTTAAAAGACTGTTTGGACGAAGCGATCTGCGAATTTTCAGTGAAGGACCAACGATGATTTTAGAGCATGTTGAAAAATCACGATGAACCGTTTATCACTTGTCACTTGATTGTATGCAGTGTTTACACAAGCCGATTATCGCTCAAATGCAATCGTTATCGCAAACTTTTGAACGATAATTGCTCTGTGTAAACAGACCATTAAAGAAGGCTGTTAGTAATAGACTGTGTGGGTGGGTATAATACGTTTATAGAGCTCCAGACATGTCAGCTATGACCTATTACTTCTTCCCTGAAAAAAGCAAAAAATTATTCAGATAACATGTTATAAGGTGAATAGACTATCCTTCACTTGTAAGTGATGGGACCAATACCAAAATTTCAAATGAGGTCCCATCTTTCTTCTGCCTTCACTTACCTCTACAGCTGACACTCTTCTCTGCAACCACAACTAACCTCTTGGAGTATGTTCACACTACGGAGACTTCAAGCGGATTCCGCCATGTGGCCTCTGCTTTAAGTTCTGCCCGTTCCATAGAGTCAATGATATTTGCCGGCTAATTCCCCTGTCCGCCCAAAGAATTGACATGTCGCCGGCAAATATTGACTCTACGGACCAGGTGGAGCATCAGGCAGAATCTGTTTGAAATCTCCACGTGGAATCCATAGTGTGAATGTACCCTAAGGCTTAAAATCCTCCCCCCTCAGTTCCAGGACAGACGCTTCTCACTGCATCCTCTTTTCACCCGTCGGGTGGGTTTAGACTACGGAATTCTCGCGGATAAATTCAGCGGAATTCTGTCGACTATACGCACACACGGCCGCGCGCCTTTCCACGGGCTCCATAGACACCATTCTATGGGCCAGCTGATTCCGCATTCCGCCGAAAGAATTGACGTGACAATTCTTTCGGCGGAATGCGAAATCAGCCGGCCCATAAAATGGTGTCTATGGAGCCCGTGGAGAGGCGCGCGTATAGGCGACGGAATTCCGCAGAATTTATCTGCGAGAATTCCTGAACCCGCCCTTAGAGCTGACACCTTTTCCTACCACCCCTGCTCACTTCTAGAGCTGACACTTCTCCATTCAGCATGCAATTAACTCTAGAGCTGATGTAATGCCCAAAGCTCTGCTCCTGACCAGCAGAGGGAGCTGCTTCCATTGCACCCAGCAGTCTGAGGAAAACCAGGACCCAGAGAAGGCAAGGTCCAAAGCCAAGAATTCAGAAAGTGCTGCTGTGTTAGCTGGGTACACATGAGCTAAGGAAGAGCTGTGTCTGAGAAAAAGGTTAGACCAGGTTTAACCCAAGATGTAAGGCAGCTTAAGACACCTGCAGACAGCATCTATAAACAACAGGCAGAATGTGTGGCATAGATCCAGGAAAGACAGGAGGTCCAGCTCTGACCACAATTAATTCGCCCTGGATGCAGCTACAGTCGGTCACAGATTACAACCAGTAAGTGGGGGAAACAGACTAAGTGCAGCTCAGTACAGGGGAGTGCATGGTTCAGCTGAAGGGGAACAGGTTACTGCCCCAGGTTTTTATTGTGTGGGACCTTCTGGTGCATTCTATAATCCTGTGAGATTTTCCACTGCATCCTCTGCTCCCCTTTACAGCTGACACTTCTCACAAGTAGCAGATTACAATAGGTCTGTTTTGGGCGGTAACCCAGGCCCCATAGCTCCTGGGGGGCCCATGGCCACCCAAAAAGACTTATTCTTTCAGTGATGTATTGTTTCTTGGCTACAGTTCTGTCATAATTTACAAAAGAATCACTGTTTTTTTACAGCAGTTTTGCACAAATCAGGGCATCATGACATTATCTATACTGTACTCTTAGCACTATGCTAATATTACCATAGTTACAGTGGAGTGGGGGGGCAGGCTTGGTGAACAGCCCTGGGCCTATGGTAGACTTGATCCACCCCTGCTTCTCACTGTGTCCTCTTCTTTCTTGTAAAGCTGACACTTCTCACCTATTCTTCCCTCTACAGCTGACACATTTGTGTCCTCTGCTTCTCTACAGCTGACACTTCTCACTGCATCCTCTGCTCCCCTCTACAGCTGACACATCTCACTGCGTTCTCTGCTCCCCTCTACAGCTGACACTTCTCACTGCGTCCTCTTCTCCCCTCTAGAGCTGACACTTCTCACTGCGTCATCTGCTCCCCTCTACAGCTGACACTTCTCACTTCATCCTCTGCTCCCCTCTAGAGCTGACACTTCTCACTGCGTCCTCTTCTCCCCTCTAGAGCTGACACTTCTCACTGCATCCTCTGCTCCCCTTTACAGCTGACACTTCTCATTGCGTCCTCTGCTCCCCTCTACAGCTGACACATCTCACTGCGTCTTCTGCTCCCCTCTACAGCTGACACTTCTCACTGCATCCTCTGCTCCCCTCTACAGCTGACACTTCTCACTGCATCCTCTGCTCCCCTCTAGAGCTGACACTTCTCATTGCGTCCTCTTCTCCCCTCTAGAGCTGACACTTCTCACTGCGTCCTCTTCTCCCCTCTAGAGCTGACACTTCTCACTGCATCCTCTGTTCCCCTCTACAGCTGACATTTCTCATTGCGTCCTCTGCTCCCCTCTACAGCTGACACATCTCACTGCGTCCTCTGCTCCCCTCTACAGCTGACACTTCTCACTGCGTCCTCTTCTCCCCTCTAGAGCTGACACTTCTCACTGCATCCACTGCTCCCCTCTACAGCTGACATTTCTCATTGTGTCCTCTGCTCCCATCTACAGCTGACACTTCTCATTGTGTCCTCTGCTCCCATCTACAGCTGACACTTCTCATTGCATCCTCTGCTCCCCTCTACAGCTGACACTTCTCACTGCGTCATCTGCTCCCCTCTACAGCTGACACTTCTCACTGCGTCCTCTGCTCCCCTCTACAGCTGACACTTCTCACTGCATCCTCTGCTCCCCTCTACAGCTGACACTTCTCACTGCGTTCTCTGCTCCCCTCTACAGCTGACACTTTTCACTGCGTCCTCTGCTCCCCTCTACAGCTGACACTTTTCACTGCGTCCTCTGCTCCCCTCTACAGCTGACACTTCTCACTGCGTCCTCTGCTCCCCTCTACAGCTGACACTTTTCACTGCGTCCTCTGCTCCCCTCTACAGCTGACACTTCTCACTGCGTCCTCTGCTCCCCTCTACAGCTGACACTTCTCACTGCGTCATCTGCTCCCCTCTACAGCTGACACTTCTCACTGCGTCCTCTGCTCCCCTCTACAGCTTACACTTCTCACTGCGTCCTCTGCTCCCCTCTACAGCTGACACTTCTCACTGCGTCCTCTGCTCCCCTCTACAGCTGACACTTCTCACTGCGTCCTCTGCTCCCCTCTACAGCTGACACTTCTCACTGCGTCCTCTGCTCCTCTCTACAGCTGACACTTCTCACTGCGTCCTCTTCTCCCCTCTACAGCTGACACTTCTCACTGCGTCCTCTGCTCCCCTCTACAGCTGACACTTCTCACTGCGTTCTCTGCTCCCCTCTACAGCTGACACTTTTCACTGCATCCTCTGCTCCTCTCTACAGCTGACACTTCTCACTGTGTCCTCTGCTCCCCTCTATAGCTGACACTTCTCACTGTGTCCTCTGCTCCCCTCTATAGCTGACACTTCTCACTTCTCCCAAGCCCTATAAACATATATTAAGAAGTTAATCAGAATGGACTTCATCCACTGGCTGTGATGTGTTTTGCAGCCTGTGGAGGGCTCTTCCAGCATGTCGCTAAATTGTATTGACTAATACACTAATAGACATAAGTAAATAAATAACACTATTTAACACATGTTCCCTGGTTATGTTAATATCTCAACTGCTCATGTATAAACTTGATAAAAAAAACTCCAATATTATTGATTTAGTGACAATGGCCTACGCTAGTTTTGTATTTATTAACACAAAACTTGGACTTGGGTCTGTGTTTTATCATAGAAATGATCAACATTTCACTACAAACACACAACTGTTCTGAAATTTGATAAATGTTGCGTATAAGAACTCAAAAATGAGTATATTTCCTGCATTTACGACTGTACTGCAAATCACTGTCACAAATAAACCACCAAATATAGTCTGCCATCATGTTCTCCTTATACTGTCCTTGGTAACGCCTTTCAACGTTCATTATGTCCTGGTAAAAGCACTTGCCTTGCTCCTATATAAGCTCCCATGTACTCTTTGAATTGATCAAGATGGGCATCAAGAATATGGACTTTGACTGACATTCTGCAGCCCATTGCAGCATAGATCTTAATTAGAGTTTGAACCTTATGTGCATTGTTTTTAGGCTTGTGATTGCCCAGGAAGTAGTGAACCACTGTTCTATATGACCTTTACATGTAACATACTATACATAGACATGTGAAGCTAGATCCCTGGTGCCAGGAAAGGTATATAACATTGATTTTCTTGGCCCCTAATGGTAAATATCCTAAGAAGACCCACCAGGCACCCACCATTTTCCATTTATAATACTTATATTTTCTTATGTGGAGAAGGGGACTTTGAAAACCCCTCTACCCCCCACCCCCACCACTAGCTGCCAGTTTCTTACCTCTATAGCAATGCTCCTGCAAAAGCAACAACTTATTCCTATAGTGGTGTCTAAGGTTGAGCTTTTCTGCTAGTCTTACACTGGTTATGATAGCTTCATCCTTATTATAACACATCCACCACATTATATATGGAAAAGTCTTAGAACAAAGCAAAACTAGTGGCTTTGTGCTCTATTAATCTCCAGTAAAGTTGTTGGAACCTCAGGAGAGATTCCTCGCCAGTGATTTGCATTATTTTCCCTTCATCCATCATTCAGAATGTTTTTTTGGGAGGGGAGGAAGTTAATGGACAGGATAATAATTCTGTGGTTACCTCTGTGGTTTATCGTATCTGGGTTACAGGGCAGGAATTACAAGTGATACACCGATATTATATTACGAGATTATAGGCTTTTCTTTTTTGGGGGCTCTGCACTTTAATATTATTCTGCTGAACTTTCTGTCATTTGAAATGAATCACTAAGCTCATTTCATGCTGAGCGTCTAAGCAATGCTTCATGATACAGGGGACCAATAATTCCCCATCTGACCTAAGCAAACCTGTATCAGTGAAGCTGCAGGAAGAATATAAATTAGAATAAGGCATGGAGATGGAGCAATCTATTTCTTAAAGGGCCTTAAAACTATACATATGGTTTTCCAGCTGTGGCAAAACTGTACCTTGTTTTAAACCACAGCCCCTTTATTAACATAGGGTAATGCTTCTCTGGATCCAATAACCTTTCTTGGACAATAGCCATGCTGGACAATATGGTTATTCAGTTCAATGGACTGCAAGTTCCTTAAACAGTTAATTTGTGGAAATCTGCCACTTCAAGAAACGTGGTCACATTTTAGGAATAAAGACAAACCATAAAAGGTGTTGAGGGAACTGAACAATTCATTTCGTAGAAGTAGTATAGGTCAATCAAAGCTAGAGGAGCCAATACAGATATAATTATTGTGGTTGGTTTACAATCAAGATGACAATCTCACATACAGTAAAAGCTTCTGTGTGTACTATACTACCCATACAAAGAAAGATCTGTACAATCCAACACTGTCTTACAGTAAATGCCCAGTTACTATAGCAGAGTTCTCCATTGTTAAACCTTTGTCCTGCTATTCGACAGAGATCCATCATACACTGAACACAAGGCGAAAACAAGGTATACTCTGGTGATAAGGCGCTTTCTTCCCTTATAAATTGTTCCTGACCTTTTCTCTATCTACTATGTGATTCACCGCTTGGAAGCTGATACCTTTTGAAAATGTATCTAATAAGAAGTTGGTCTAAATGCCTATGGCAAGAAACTAACAGATTGAATTTTTTTGCTATCTCCAAGTACTATTCATATTTGTTTAACCCATATGCTTGGTTCAACATTACTTAAACTGATGTCCGAGAAAAGAAAGCTAAATACATCACTGGTTTCTAGCCACATTAGAAATATTTTGACACTTACAAAATAAGGAGTTGACCCCAATCAGCACCAGGACCGCAAAATGAAATCTCAACATGGCAGGAGTACCAATGACACTTGCATGTATGCTCAGTACCAGTATCTCCCCTTAGGTAAGCATCAAGAACTTCAAGCACTTGTCTGCCAGTTTGCCCCTGTTCTTCTACTCCTAGATTAGATGCACCTTTCAGTAGATAGAGCAGAAGAGGAATTTGTAACTATTCATTATGGAACTGGAAGTGGGAAACTGGGAAGATCTTGTCCTCCCATTAATGGCTTTGGCTTTGATATTCATCTCCTGTTGTTTTTGAATGCCTGCACTGCAACTTTTTGACTCTACAGTTTGGTGTCCGATCATTATAGTACTGCTGCACCAGGCAAAAACTGCTAGTGTCAGCATGCTTCTGAACTGCTACTGATGCCATGGACACTAATTGAGTGCTCCCCTTTCCCTATGCTATCATGCTTAGAAAATGTATGTAGGACATAACAGTGTGGTTATATGCCACTAGCTTGTATAACTGGTACCATTAGTAAAAATGACCTTTGCATTGGTGATTAGCTTCAGTCATGTTAGTGCAAAGAATAGAGGATAGCTGCTTTACAACAGTAAATTGCTCAAAGAACACAGTGTGCCTCAAACATGAAGATTTACAGCACATTTTTGTTGACTGTGATCGGTTCATAGTGTTAACACAGTGCCAGACAGAACTTTACTCCCCAGACAATACATTGGGTATAATAGAATAGTTGTCAGAACTGCAGATATTGCTTCAACCAACATCTTGAATCTACATTCAGTTGAAGGAAGCTGGCAACCGAGCAGTATTTTACCCATTTCCTTTTATCACAGAATATTTGCACTGTACCATTATCACATTCTCCTTGTTTGAAATACCTCTCTTTCATTTCCAAGGGAGCAATAGGACAATTGGAATTCTTTTGACTTGATTCTCCCTCTGATGATTTAAAATTAGCTCGATTTATATTCAAGAATGATATCTCAATAACAACAAAGCCCCAGCTTTGCTTGTCCGCGGGAAAAGTCAGTATCATTTGCCGATTCATTTCAGGCACATCGGGAAGTCTTGTTTCAAAAGCTACCTGGATTTAACAATGGTGAGAAAGACTGATGCCAAAAAAAATCTATCAAGCAAAGATATGGAGGGAAATAAAGGGATGAATCTTTGTGTTTAACCTCTTGTAAGTGATGTCAAAATGGCCTACAAGAAAAACCTACAGTAGGTCCAGATAGGGAATAAATGACACCAAGGTTCATAATTACAATGCTACTTGAAGGTCATAGGAATTTCACATTAAGGCTGGGTTCACACACAGTATATTTCAGGCATTTGGTCCTCATGTCAGGTCCTCATAGCAACCAAAACCAGGAGTGGATTGAAAACACAGAAAGGCTCTGTTCACACAATGTTGAAATTGAGTGGATGGCCGTCATATAACGGTAAATAACTGCCATTATTTTAATATAACAGCCGTTGTTTGAAGATAACAGCAAATATTTGCCATTAAATGGCGGCCATCAACTCAATTACAACATTGTGTGAACAGAGCCTTTCTGTGCTTTCAATCCACTCCTCGTTTTGGTTGCTATGAGGACCTGACATGAGGACCAAATACTGCCTGAAATATACTGTGTGTGTTAACCCAGTCTAAGTCCTTATTGTATATATGGCCTCTGTGTACAGGAATGAGGTCAAGCCAAGAGGATAAGCTCCTGATCCATATGGTTGGAAAGTGGACTTTAAGAAAAATTCCACTACCAGGTCCAGGACCCTGGTCAAACAATGGTTCCTTTAAGACTTTCAACCTTTAATGGGTCTAAATACTGAAGACATTATTTTCTAGTCGCAATAGAAGCTATGAGGTTCAGCAAATCACTACCCCACTTGATGATGACTTTTGGGGTACAGCACTGGCCATGGAGGCATTCTTCTATTTACTATAGCTGATACTAGAACCCTAGGAATAATTCTCACCAGTGGGTCCATTACATGGTACTCAATGACTAGTAAATAAAAAAAAAATCTTTCAAATCAACTGGTTTGAGAATGTTGTATAGATTTGCAAATTACTTCTAATTAAAAGTCTTTAGTCTTCCAGTACTTATCTGTTGCTGTATATCCTGCAGGTGCATTCTTTCCAGTCTGACACCTCTGTCCCAGACATAAACTGTCCAGAGCAGTAGCAAATCCCCATAGAAAACATCTTCTGGTCTGGACAGTTCCTGACATGGACAGAGATGTCAGCAAAGAGCACTGTGTCAGACTGGAAAAAAAACATCTTTTCTTGCAGTTGATTTTTAAATAAAAGTAAATTACAAATCTACGTAACTTTGAAAGAAAAAGATTTTCGCCGGAGTACCCCTTTAAAGCCTAATGTAGCGATATAGAAAGTTAACAGCATCCCTATATCTCATACAATACACCGAGCAAGCAAATATCATACCTACTAGTCTTGCATTAAAGAGCCCCTTTAACTGTGGGATTATTATGTATGATTCAATCTACCTTCGAGATGAATTACGAAACAATCTCTCTTAATATTAGACTATTTTTTATTTTTTAAATTTCTGTTTTGGCATCTACACATACTTTTTTTCCCACAGAAAAACCTTATTTTCAGCATTTGGAGACTTGACGTTAAATTATGAGTTGCAGCTGTCATATTGATTTCTCCAGCAGGTTATAGTGAAATATTATCTGTAAAAGCCTAGATGAGGAAATGATAGAAATGCTTGCATGGTGCTAGTGAGGGAAAATGTCACACAGTATTCTTCCAGACATATTACGTACATTTATGCCAGGGTCCCATGGGCTTTCCAGCATCGTGGCATAAATTTATGTTTTTCCCTATAGCACTATAAAGCGAGCTCAGGTGCTATCAGCAGCCAGGTCCTCATGGTTAAAGGGGAACTCCAGATAGGGAAAATGATTTTCTATTAAAATGTACATTAAAAGTTATATAGATGTATATAAAATATATTACTGTGTATTACTGTGCACTGGTAGTTGATTCATAGCCAGGAAGTGAAGAAAACTGGCCTATGTGTAGTCCACTCTATCTCCTGAACCCTCTGCTGGCCCCATCTCAGGAGGCAGAGATAATGTGATCTCCGTCTTACATTGAGTTTGTTTGCTGAGCACAGACTAATGATGTAGACAAGACAAAGGGCAGGGTGTGTTGTCACAGGAGGCTTGGTGGGATCTTGTCTCTTACCCCTCTGAGGGATTGACCATTTATGACCAGCCAGTCTAGCCTAAATCTGAGCAGGCAAGAAGTGAAAAAAGCAGCACTTCACTATGCAGTAGTCTTCAGTGAAATTAGGGCTATGTTCACACACGTTGGAGTTTCATTGCAGCATGTTTACAAAAATTAGGCAGTACTGCAATGAATTGATGCAGTATTGAAATGAAATAATGCTAAACAGACCAAAGTATCAGAGCTGGCACTGCCAATCCCAGTGTTTGATAGGACCCCAAAAATATTATTTATTGGGTGAAATTGGGGTAAAAATGCAATTTTGTAACTTTTAAAGGGTTCTTGTGTCTACGTAATGCCCTTTACCGTAAAACTGGCATGATATCTTTATTCTAAATGTCAGTCTGAACACAACAATATGCTATTTTTCACATATTCTAATATTTTTCTATTTTCTTTTACAGTACATCTTTTTTGCAAATAATTACACTCTTAACCTACGGGGCTATATAGGATGTCGTTTTTTGCGCCATGATTTGGCGCTTCCTAGCGAACGCCAGTGCCCGTGAGCCCATTTCTTCAGCCATTTGAGGTGCCTTACCAGCCACGCCCTACCTAGAGCATGTATGCCAAGTGTCTCAGATTTAAAGGGACAGTGCATCCTTAAATTGTCATGTGCACCCAACACCTCCCTATAAATTCCGGCCCTGCCCTCACTATATTGTTGGAGCCCCTGCATGCTTCCTAGTGTGGTCCCAGCTCTCCCTTGATTCCAGCCCGTGATTCTTGCCCGTGGTCCTTGTCAGTGATTCCTGCCTGTGGTCCCTGTCCATGGTTTCAGCTCATAGTTCCAGACGTGTTCCTGCTGCCTATGGTTCCTACCATGAGTCCTGCTGTGTCCTAGCCTCTCTGCCTATGTGTCTCGGCTGCACCTCACCAGCCGCCACTAGCAATTAAAGCCAGGGGTAGCGACCTGGGGGGTCACCTGACGCAGCATGTCTATCCCACCTTTGGGTGGGCGCTGGTGAAGACCCATGGCCCCTAAGACTCTGCTCCCTGCGGCTTACGTCATTGCTAGCAGTGGTGCAGCAGATCCACGACTCCAATCGTTACAAAATGTACTATATAACAGTGATACATTTTGATAACCAACAATAATAGCAATATTTCAGATCACAACATCAATACAAAACCCCCAAAGCATTTTCCTTGAAATTATTTACTGTCTACTTTGTTCTTTCTTCATAGATATTTAATGTTATTTTTCAGCTTATTCATTGTGCATCTTTGCCAAGTTTACTGTAATTGCATATTTCTTTGCTCAGCTATTTATTTTCTCTTCTTACAATTGTCTCCAGCTGACTGTACCAGCAATCTGGCTCGGAACCTGGAAATGTGTGGCAGATAACTCCCTCTTGCAGACATTTTGTACATTTGCAACAGAGGAATCTCAGCAGGGGGCAATGGTGGGATGATGAATTCAGGGGGCAGGAGATGGAATGTTTTACTGCTTTGTGCAAATGTCATGCATTTCATGTGTGGTAAAGGTGGCATAGGAAAGCATAGGTTTTTATCTCTGCTGTATGATGCTTCATTTTCTACACATTGAGGGATTATATTTTATGTATGTGCATTCTTAAGATGCAGTATATGTGCACTGGATGAGAGATGGAATTCAATTTTGCAGTTTTTTAAGTCAAACATAGGAGTGGAAACAAAAATTTCCTTCTGTTTGAACCTGCTCCTTTGCTTTAGGTAAAAAAGGAGCCCAGGGAGAATATGTTCCCAAAGCTTTACCTTCTCCCTGTAAACCATATTTTATAATTGAAGGTTATGAGAAAAGGAGATCCTAATCTAATTATTGATGAAAAAATAAATAAAATAAGTAAAATCACAGGGTGAGGAGTGGAGTAAAATTTATTTACATAAAGAAATTGGTTTCATATGTCAAGAGAAGGAGGGGGGCAGGTTCTTGCCTAAAATATATAGACTTTTGGTATAGGAAAGGAATAGAGTAAAAAATAGGTGGGAAGAGGCATTTGGGTTCATACAACATGGGAGTTAATAGTTAGGAATCTAGTGGTGGTTTCATGTAGTTCTTCTCAGAGACTAATTCACTTTAAAATCCTATATTGGCTGTACAGAACCCCCAAAATGCTGGTCGCCTTCAGGAGGAAAGGTGAAAAATGTATAAAATGTGGGAGCAGACATGATCCATCTGATGTTGGCCTGTCCAAAAATTAGGCAGTTTTAGGGGAAAAAAAGGAATATATTGAACAAATAATAAGCATCAAAAGACAGCTGAAAAAAATATATATATATTCTGGAACTGATTTTGGGTTGCCTATTAGAGGATGGTATAATTTATTGCTTAATAAACTTCTGGGAACCGCTAAAGTATTGATCGTTAGGAGAAGGTTGAAGGTTGGTTGTCAATAAATGGAAGGGGCTTATCAATAAAGTAAGGAACCTTGAGGAAATTGTTGCCAAAAAATCCAACAAGGAGATACGAACATTTAAAAAGCTATGGAAAAAATGGATTGAAAAATGAGGTATGTTTTTTTTTGTTTGTTTTTTGCATCGGTTCCCTCTTGGGCTTTTGTTGTTTTTGGAAAGAATGTAGTATACTGTAATAACTGTATTGTTATGTTTTTATATGATGGAAAAATAAAAATATTATAATAATATAAATTAATAAATAAAATTAAATAAATAAATAAAATCACTGCATTCAAGCTAGGCATAGAACTTATAGGAATTCTAAACAATCAAAATACACAAAGAAGAAAATATTCCCAAATCCACACCCTTAATTTCCTCATCTGCTTAGATCCTAGTTTGTATTTCATATTCCAAATACAAAAGAAGAAGGGCAGCAGTGTCCCCTTCTACCCCTAACTGACTGAGTCTTGTTGTATCTTGGCATTTGACTGCAGCAGGAGCCTCCCCCTCTGGCCTGTTTGTAGTAGGGCACAGTAATTAATTCTCGCCCATTTGTTTTTTGCATTATTTTTGTAATACTGTTTGTTTCCGGAACATGTATTGTGGTGGCTCAGAATAACAATAACAATTACTTCCATACAATTTCATTAATAACAATAACAATTTCTTCCATACCTGTTATGATCTATTCAGTCTCCTTTACCTGGGTATGAGCCTTTTTTTTCCTGTCCCCCCTTCCTCCCCCTCCCTTGATGTAAATAAGTCCCTAGCTGGCCTTATCTGCAACGTTGTAGCTTATTTGTAATGCTGGGAGGGTTATGGGAGGTTTATTCTGAGATCAATTTGCTAAAAAACTGCCTGTGCTTAATCCTCCCAGCATTAAAAAGAAGCTACAATGTTGCAAAAGCCAGTCAGGGACTTTACCCCAGCTGTCTCAAAGGGGAAGGGGGGGGGGGGGGGGTGACAGAGAGAGGCTCACATACAGATTTTTGTGTTTTTAGCAGAAAGCAACAGCTCAGAACTGGGAGAAGGAGACTAAATGGATAATAACAAGTATGGAATGCATTGTTAGTCTCACCATGGGCAGCAACATATCAAAAGTTATATTAAGTGGCATACTATCAAGATAAAAGGCAAACAGAAAAGCTTCAAGAGTCAGTTTAGAAACCAAATTTAGTGCACATTAGTCTGCAAAATTACATTGGAAACCGGGTCCTATGGAACTATAGAGCCTTTATATATTAGAAATAAAAAAAAAAATCATATCTCTAGTTACTTTAAAGGGGTTGGCCACTGTATAGTAAAATAGGTCAGTGTACAGTATTAGTAATTGTACGCACTGTATATACTGACAGCAGCTCCCTGTGTACCTCATAGAGCTAAAATCAGACTCAGGCTGGGCTGCCCGTCTCTGTTTTGTTTCAGTCCATAAAATGGCTGACATGGAGGAGCATGTGACCATGCCCAGTCCCCTGTGTCCTCCATAGACATATACAGGCTGTGTGGTGGACACTGGGGGGCGGGGCATGGTCACATGCTCCTCCATGTCAGCAATCTTATGGACCAAAACACCATAGAGCAGGGCAGCCCAGCCTGGAGAAAGGGAGTCTGATATTAGATCTATGAGGTACACAGGGAGCTGCTGTCAGTATATACAGTGAGTACACTTACTAATACTGTACACTGAGCAATTTTACTATAAAGTGGCCAACACCTTTAAGGGGTATACATTTTTTTAAATCAACTGGTACCAGAAAGTTATACAGATTTGTAAATTATTTCTATTTAAATAAAATAGAAAAAACTTCCAGTTTTCCAGTACATATCAGATGCTGTGTGCCCTGCAGGAAGTGGTGTTTTTTTCCTGTCTTACATAGTGCTCTTTGCTGCCACCTCTGTCAGGAACTGTCTAGAGCAAGAAAGGTTTTCTATGGAGATTTGCTATTTCTCTGGACAGTTCCTGACAGGTACAAAGGTAGCAGAAAAGGACACTGTTTTATGTCATTCACAAACCCCTACCCATACACACCTTCTACCACCTTATGTCCCCCTCTGCCCCCTGTAGTACCCCTTCCTTCCTTGCCGAACTCTCCTGAGATCTTATATCCTCTATGTTTCTGATATCCTCCTTCAGAGCCCCTGGAAACTTCTAATGCCCCTCTCAAAAACAGAACCCTGACCATCTTTTGTAATCACCCTGTTCGGAGGCTCAGCTACTGTACTATAATACTGCCCTTGATGTACAAGAATATAACTGCCTGAGTTCCAGTTACATTTTCTTGAAAACTGTTTATTTCTGTTACATAGTACCAAATCTATTTTTACAGTTTGTACTTATTTTTAAGTCATTTTCTTGAATTCATCGAGCACCTGCATAGAAACAAAGAGAGCCTGCGTGTTCAGTCACTTATAGAACAGTCCTCTGTAAAACAACATTAGCTGGCAAATTGGCGCAGAAATCATCATATTGAAAACCATCCTTCTATAAGGAAAGCCGCAATCTATTAAAGACAAAAGATGTTTAAAACAGCCAGTAAGGGGTACTTTTACTCAGCAATAGTTGGTATTTTAAGACTGTGGATTTTTCCTCTCTAGAAGAAATATCCGTACCTTCTCTGCAGGCATCACGTTCCCTGCTGGGAAATAGTACTAATGTATCCTTGATGTTTCCATTGTAATTTGAAAACTAATGTTTTGGAATAGCTGAGGTAGCAGATTTTTTTATGGTTATTGAGCATGAACTGTTTCCATATAACTTTATTTTTCTCCCCAAATTATACCTGTTTCTCCAATAACTTTAAGGACAAAACTACTGTGAGAGTGCTATGATTACATATAGCCTCCGGCTGCAGCAGACGTACACAATGGTAGATGATGTAGAAGTGCCAGTTTGATAATAGTCCTGACACATACAGTATAGTGTTGCCATTTTAAAATTCCTTGCCTTTCAACAAGACCAGCACACTCCTCAAGTACTCTGCACGGCAAACAATATTTTTTCTACTAACATTTGGCATGTTACTACTTGTCTCTGTTCTTTTCCTGACACTATTACCCTACTGTTAAATGTAGCCCTCTTCACAGTAACATGCACAGATAGGTCAAGGTCATTACACTGATCTCCTAAAATACTCTGTGCTGCTAGCAGCATTTCTCCTACTAGCGCTTGGTCTCCTCTCTTTTCTCCTCCTGACACCATTACTTTACACCTGTCACATGCAGCCCTGTCCTCACTAACATGAGCAGACAGTGCACTGGTTCTTACAAGGTCGGCAAGCTAATCTTATGAAATACCTTGAGCTGCTAGAATATAGATTCTTCTACCACTTTTTCTTCTTACTTATCATTCTCTGTACTTTATAGGTTAGTTATATACATTTACCCTAATTATCTATCAAATTCTATTTTTCCTTCTTATTCTATAATATTACTTATTATTGTACAATAACTGGATTGTTATCTGTTTCTATATGATGGAAAAATAAAATATTATAATAAAATAATAAAATAAATAAATAAATAAAATAAAATAAATAAAATTATTGCCCTTATAGGATTTCTAAACAATATATTCCCACCTCCTGCACCCTTAATTTCCTCATCTGCTTAGATCCTAGTTTGTATTTCATATTCCAAATACAAAAGAAGGAGGGCAGCAGTGTCCCTTCTACCCCTGACTGACTGACTGAGTCTTGTTGTATCTTGGCATTTGACTGTAGGAGGAGCCTCCCCCTCTGGCCTGTTTGCAGTAGGACACAGTATTTAATTCTTGCCCATTTGTTTTTTTTCCATGATTTTTGTAATACTGTTTGTTTCAGGAACATGTATTGTGGTGGATCGCAATAACAATAACTTCCATACAATTTATTTAATACCAATAACAATTTCTTCCATACCTGTTATTATCTATTCAGTCTCCTTCTCCCAGTTCTCAGCTGCTGGAAACACAAAAATCTGGGTATGAGCCTTTTTTTTTTTTTTCCTATCCCCCCTACTCCCCTTCCCTTCTGAGACAGCTGATGTAAACAAGTCCCTTACAGGCTTTATCTGCAACTTTGTAACTTCTTTGTAATGCTGGGAGGGTTATGAGAGGGTTATTTGGTAATGAACCGCCTGTAACTGCCTGTAAGCTACAATGTCGCAAAAGCCAGCCAGGGACTTGTGTACATCAGCTGTCTCAAAAGGGAGGGGTATGTGTGTGTGGAAGTGTGTGTGTGTGTGTGTGTGGGGGGGGGGGGGGGCAAAGAGAAAGGCTCACATACAGATGTTTGTGTTTTCCACAGAAAGAAGTAGTTGAGAACTGGGAGAAGGAGACTGAACAGATAATAACAAGTATGGAATAAATTGTTAGTCTTACCAGGGGCAGCAACATATCAAAAGTTATAAAGGACATGGAGAAAAAGGAGCTGTTGCACATCACACTTATGGCTGACACTAATGCCACTCGGCTACATTTAAAACCAACGCCAGGATGTTGGTATATAATTTGATCAAACCATATTGCCTCATGTACCTTGTGCCCGTCTCCTGGTTCACATGGGTCCCTACACTCTCCATACTGTGTCGGTCAGCAACCGCCAACCCCGCAAAGTGTGCACAAGCAGCGAAGGGGGCCATAGAATGGCCCTGTAAGTGGATGGATCTGTAAGTACAAGATCATATTCACACTTGTGTGTTGTTTGGCGGCAGCTTTCTCCACCGGTGGTGCCTGCTGGGTTTTGGGTGGGCCCTTTGGGTCTGGTCCTGTGACATTGGGGTGGCAGGGCCATTCTGGCATTGGTTTTTAAATGTAGCCGAGTGGCATGAGTGTCAGCCATAGGTGTGATGTGCAACAGCTCCTTTCTCTCCATGTCGTATATCAAAACTTATAGTGAAATACCGCTTTAATATTAACAAGATGAAATGCAAACAGAAAAGCTTTAGGATTTAGTTAAGAAACCAAACTTAGTGCATATTAGTCTGCAAAATTACATAGCAACACAGAAACCTGATCCTGTGGAACTATAGAGTCTTTATATATTAGAAATAAAAAAAAATAAAAAAATCTGTATATCTAGTTACTTTAACCCCTAGACTACCCTGGACGTAGGGTTACGTCATGGAAGTCTGTCCCCAGACGACCCATGACGTAACTCTACGTCCTGGGTGTTTCTCCCGCTATGAAGCGTGCTCCGGAGCGGAGCGTGCTTCATAGCAGGTGGAGGGCGGCTGCAATCAGCAGCCGAGACCTCACCGGTAATGACACGCTGCAGCGATCGCGCTGCCGCGTGTCATTAACCCCTTAAACGCCGCGATCACGGCGCAACCGTGGCGTTTGAGTGTAAGTGACAGGGGGAGTCCCCTGTCACTTACCGATCGGGACCCCCGCAGTGTGACTGCGGGGGTCCCGATCGATGAAACCGATCGGACCGCACGGAGGCAGGTGAGAGACCTCCGGCGGTCCGATCGGCGATCTGCTACACTGAGCCTGCACAGGCAGGCTCAATGAGCAGATCGCCGATAACACTGTAGCACAGGTATGCTATGGCATAGCATTCATCAGTGTAGAAATCAAACTAGTGAATGTAAAAGTCCCCCAAAGGGACTTCAAATGTGTAAAAAAAAAAAAGTTCAAAACACTATTACACTACCCCAAAGCCCCTCCCCCAATAAAAGTTGAAATCACTCCCCTTTCCTATTATATAAATAAAACATATAAAAATAAATAAATAGATAAACATATAATATACCGTAGCGTGCATAATTGTCCGATCTATTAAAATATAACAAGCGTCATTGTGATCGGTGAACGGCGTACACGAAA
Organism: Dendropsophus ebraccatus; assembly: GCF_027789765.1. Classification (NCBI taxonomy): domain Eukaryota; kingdom Metazoa; phylum Chordata; class Amphibia; order Anura; family Hylidae; genus Dendropsophus; species Dendropsophus ebraccatus. The sequence goes on from NC_091457.1 coordinate 82,061,808, forward strand.
AGGGGGAAAAAAGTGCGCAGATTACCGATTTTATGTTACATTATATATTAAAAAAAAATCAATAAAAAGTGATCAAAACGTCCGATCTTCACAAATATGGTATTAATAAAAACTAGAGATCATGGCGGAAAAAATGACACCCCATACAGCCCCGTAGGTGAAAAAATAAAACCGTTATAAGCCTCACAATAGGCCCATTTTATTAATATTTAATTGCCAATAAAAATATATATATCATTAGAGAATCTGTGTAACCTGCATATGGTTGTGTTCGGACTGCCCTATAGAATAATAGTTTCATGTCGCTGTTACCATATAGTGTATTACGTAGACAGAGGAACCACCCAAACGTTAACAAATTGCATTCTTTTTTTCGATTTCAACTATTTATATCTTCATAAATAATATATTTGGGATTCCGTCATACATGTTATGAAAAAATGAAAGACGCCTACAACTATTCCTGTAACAAACAAGCACTTACATGGCTTGTAGATAGAAAACTGAGAGTGCTAGAGCTCTTAGAAAGGGGGGAGGGAAAAACAAAAACACTAAGATCAAAATTTGCGCTGTCCACTGGGTCATTTTGGGCCTGGTCCTCAAATGGTTAAGGGGTATAAAAGTTTTTAAATCTAATGGTACTAGAAAGTTATACAGATTTCTAAAAGTCCCATGACCATGCCCACGCTATTGTAATCACATGGCTGTAACATGTCCAAACATTAAGAAGCTAAATCTGTAAGGGGTGTCCATTCAGAGATCTATTTATAAATTGTGGATAGATGTGTTTATTCTTTTTTGCCCTCCAAAATTAAGCAACCTGCAGGGATTAAGCGACAAGATGTGCAAAGTTCTGCCTTGGTTCTGGTGCCTGAGAAGAATCAAAGCATTTTACTACATAAAAAGAGACAAGAATTAAAAATGGCCCATGATAGGTGTGTAGCCCTGTTTTAGAGGTGCTGGAGTATTTTGAAAACTGGAGATGTAAAATATTTAGAATTCTACTGTCTAATATATCAGGCAGCAAGACTAGTATATAGTAATTATTATTGATATTTTTTCCCCACAGACATTGATAGCTCCTCAGTATGAGCTGATAGTGGAGGCTAAGGACATGGCTGGTTTGGATGTGGGGTTAATCGGTACAGCCACAGCCACCATTGTAATTGATGACAAAAATGACCATCCACCAGAATTTACCAAAAAAGAGGTAAGTGCTTATATTATTATTAGGTGTTAACATTTAAAGGGGTTGGCAACTTTATAGTAAAATTGTTTTGTGTGTAGTATGAGTAGTTTATTCACTTACTGACTTACTGACAGCAGAATTATGTGTACCTCATAAGGCTAAAATCATAAGCTGTCCATAAAATGGCTAACATTGAAGTTCATGTGACCATGCCCCTCCCCACAGTGTCCACCACTAAGCCTTTATTTCCTATGAAGAACACTGGGGGTTGGAACATGGTTACATGCTCCTCCATGTCGGCCATCTTATGGACAGCTTCACCACATAGCAGGACAGCACAGCCTGGAGGAGGGCAGTCTGATTTTAGCTGTATGAGGTACAGTGGGAGCTGCTGTCAGTATATACAGTGAGTACACTGAGCAACCCCTTTTAAGAGGACATTCATTTAATGCACTGGTCCCAAATTGTGGGTCTCCAGCTGTGGCAAGGTTGCTGCGAGTTGTAGTTTCACAAAAGCTGGAGGGCCACAGGTTGGAGACCAGTGACTTATTTTTAAGTACAGCCTATTTATTTGGCCATATGCTCTATTTAAATCCTGAAATCTTGTAGATTAAAGAATTTACGTTCAAGAAATTATATCATATTCATAGTCTGACTAATGCTCTACAGGCTGCAGTGAATTAAAGATTGTACATTGTTTCTTTCACAAGTAACTTTGTGCCTGAGGCAACATATGTGTTCAGAATCTTCATGTAACTGGATGATATTTTCATAGATACAAATAGCAGCCTCACAAGTCCATAAAATGTTTAATAAAAAAATAAAAACTCATGTTGGGCTCAGCATAGTTGTAAGCATTGTCTTATGTCCCTTGCCTTAAAGCTAGGCTGAGAGACTTGCCTTTGCTCGGACAATGTTTTGAAGCAATATTCAGTTACAGAAGACAATCACTTTTCACCGGAGACAAAATGGTGCAAGGCCTTAATAAAGAAATCTGGGCTGGGGAGCTGCCCTAGAGCTGTGACTTCAGAGATATGAATCACCTGCTCCTGCCATTGGCTTGACTCAGTATTAATCACCATCTTTTGATTTGTGTAATCGGCCTGGAAGGCTCCGTGTGAAGTCTTTGTCTACTGTATCATTGTTAAATTTGGTCTTGGGAAGATGGAAAACTTCTCTTCATTGCTGCAGATTCTTTGTGCTGAAAATACACATAGTAAGTCTCTCCATGAATGCCTGTAACAGTTACAAGAAAAAGGTTGCTATTGAGCACATTGAGTAAACAAAATGTTTCATCAGCAAGAGTAATGTTTGGAGAGGATATAAAAGTCTTGCAAAATTAATAATTTTTTATCAAATCACAATGTTCCTAGAAAGAGAGGGTAAGGTTTTCCCACTGCTTTAGTTCTGATTTGGTTGGTTCTAAAAAGGGAAGTGTAATTCAAATGATAAATGTTAATGACAAATAAACGGGTGTACTGTTCATGTTTGTTATTGAGCACATTGAGTAAACATCCATGGTGTAGGAGGAAAATTTAAACTTCTGTTTTAATGATTTTTCAATGATGATTTGTTCTTTTCAAGGAAGGTTAGTGTCAACCATGTCTCAATGCAAAGACTTTCATGACACCTCAGAAGATAATTCCTATAAGTGTTGTAGGAATGCATGAAGCCGCAAAAGTCTTGCTTTAGAGTAGACTTGGGTGTACATCAATATACAATTAGACAGCTTGAACTAGATTTAATACAACTGTCTGACACCTTTACAATAGTAAGCATTCTATTAAAATCCCTTCAAGAAGCACACACAATGGGCAATTCCGAAAATTGGTGTGCACAAAAGCAAGGGTAATAGCAGAAGACCTATGAAAGTCTTTGCAAACTGCAAACAACTTCTGTTCATGTATCCACTTTAAAAATAATAGTGTTTATGGAAAAAAAATCATTAGGGAGCTGCTGCTGTAAAAATAAAAATATAAAAAATATTGCAGTATGTCAGAGACCACCAGGAAGTTTCACAGTTAAATGGTCTATGTATAGATAAGGTAAATGGAATCTCATTTGTGTAAATGTACCATGCTGTCACTGAACAAAAAAGAACACTTCAACACCAAAACCTTGACCCTACTGGGAGCATCACAGTTTGGGGATGCTTTGCTGCTTCAGGGCCTGGCACTCTATGTTGGAAAACATGAAAATATACCACAGGAGAATATAAAGGAAGCAGTCCATGAGCTCAAGCTTAAACAATGGGTGATCTAACATAGTGACAGAGAAAACACACAAGTCAATGAACTAAAGGGTTAAAAAAAAAGTTTGTGTTTTGGAATGACTAAGTTAGAGCTACTACATAGAAAAAAAGTTGTAGATCCAAAGCTTAGGGGAATTAAAGGAGAAGTCCCGCGAAAATGTTTATTAAAGTATTGCATTGCCCCCCAAAAGTTATACATATCACCAATATACACTTATTACGGGAAATGCTTATAAGGTGCTTTTTTTCCCTGCACTTACTACTGCAGCAAGTCTTCCAGGAAGTTATCCAGGAAGTGAAGACTTGCTGCAGTAGAAAGTGCAGGGGAAAAAGCACTTTATAAGCATTTCTCGTAAAAAAGTGTACATTGGTTATTTGTATAACACACATTTAATGTATTGCCTGGAGTATTGGCTGGAGTAAGCCAAGGAATTAAAGATATGTGGAAGGGTTTGAGTGTGGTTATGGAGAAACAGTAAAGCATTGTCTGCAAATTGGGTAACTGTAGCAGGTCCTGATCAAATCCCCTCATAGGGGTTTGAGGTTATAAAATGTTGTGCCAAGAGCTCAACTGCGAGACCAAACAAAAGGGGGGAAGGGGGACACCCTTGACTAGTGCCTTTAATCAATGCCAGTGGGGATTAAAGAATGTCTGGAGTGTATAAATGAGCTCCCAAATCCTGGTACAGGGCCAATAGAAATAAGCACCATATTCATGTGTCCCCTCATTAATTTGTATGAAAGTGTCTTTCTGTAGTGTCGCACCTAATGAGTCAAAAACGGTATATTTGTTCCTTTCAAATTTGGTGCATATACAGTATAAAGTAGATACTAAGGGATTTCCCTTAATGGGTTAAAACAATACAGATGGATCAACTTTTATCAACATGTAAAAGACTTGTGTTTCAAAGCTGGTCAAACAAGAATATCCCTGGTTTGTTATCGATAGCCAGTGAGCCATGACTGACCCACTGTTTCTGCATTCTGTGGAAAGGATTGTCAAATGAGTCTCTTTTAAGAGTACTACGTCTGATCGGAAATCTTTTAAATGCTTAAAGAGTAGCATTTGTTTGTTAATGGAATGAAGACCCTCTATACTCTAAGAGAGAATCCTAAGTGTATCAGTCATTGCTAAATTTAATGGGAGTGATACAGAGAGGGTTAAATTAAGATCTACGGGTGGTAGAAAGAAAAGAGCAGCATGAGTCGGTAATGTCTTATTGTTCTCACAGATAATAAACCAGTTGGTGTGCTTCTTAGCAGAGGTTATCTATCTCACAAACATATAACCCAAAGAGCAGAACCAATAAAAAAATGAAAAAAGAAACAGCATTACAACAGAGGAGTGTTAAAGATGGAGCAAGCAAACTCCATATTTTGGAAGTGTACTTTCCCTTTTTTGAACATATGGAAGAGGAACCCATTGTTCCCACCTTCGGCACCCATTAAGGCAATACAGGGGAGACACGCTGGCAAAGGAAGTAGAAAGGTTTTAAAATAAAATTGTTATCTTAATACTTGGGGGAATTTAATTGTGAGCAGTTTTTACCTTCTTTCCTAAGAGTGATTTACTACACCTTTGTAGCTCCTCACTTTCTAGGAGTCATAATTCCCTTATTTATATCATAAAAATAGAAAAGTCTGTCTGTCTGTCCCCTATAGACTTCTGAACGCCTGAACCATTTGACCCTAGATTTGGCACACAGATACATAGGGTGCCCGGGAAGGTTAGAGCAAAGGTCCCGTCCTTGCCAGATGTACAGGAGGGGAGGGGGAGGGGGATGAGCGCCCCATAGAGATGAATGGGAAAATCTCCACACTGCACACACAGGTGATATAATTAGTGCTTCAGCTCTTCCCAGTGGCAGTTGGAGGCCTTAGCAACCAATAGTATTACTACTTTAATTTCCACAGGGAGCTGGAATCTGGTTGGTTGCTATGGAAGCTGCCTCACAACAGATCCACAGAAATAAATACAGTAAGGGTACAAACACACTGGGCATATCCGCAGCGGATTTCTCATTGCGAATTCTCAGCTAGACCCGCTACGGATGCCTGCCCTGTATACTCTATGGGCAGACAAACTCGCGACAGGATAGACATCCCGCTGTGAGTATATCCACAGCCTGCTACGTTAACGCCCCACCGCCGGAGCGTATACATCACCTGCTCCCATCTCCGGCTTCCTTCGGGGCTCCCAGTGTCTTCATGTCCCGTTCAGCCAATCAGGGCACTGCAGCGGGGCACCGCACTGATTGGCCAAGCGGGACGTTCTGTGAATCTCCAAAGCAAGCCAGAGCAGGCACCAGGTGATGTATACGCTATGGCGGCGGGGGTTAACGGGGCGGGCTGCTGACAAACACACAGCGGCATTATAGGGAATACCTGCAGTGGGTGTGGGGGCTACCCTCAGTGGTGGGGGGTGTATAAAGTATAGGGGCTACCTGTGGGGTGGAGTGTATAAAGTATGGGGGCAACCTGCAAGAGGGGGGATTGGATAGAGTATGGAGGCTACCTTTGGGGGTGGAGTGTATACAGTATAGGGACTACCTGCAAGGTCGAGGGGGTGTATAGAGTATGGGGGCTACCTGCAAGTGGGGGGAGTGTATAGAGTATGGGGACTACCCGCAGGGGTGGGGGTGTATACAGTATGGGGGCTACCTGCGGGGGTGGAGGGGGAGTGTATACAGTATAGGAGTACCTGCAAGGGAGGGTAGTGTATACAGTATGGGGGCTATCTGCAAAGGGGGGTATACAGTATTAGAAACTTTGAAACTTCTTCTGTGTTGTCCTCACCAAGGATGAAAGGTAGTGCCTAAGAGGGCCAGATTATAATTATGCAGGATTGTGTATGCGCTTATTATTATAAGCTTCAGATTTTCTGCACACACACACAAACTTATGGTCTGGAGTCGGGGGGGGGGGGAGGAACCTTACACTACCAATGTTATACATAACCAGACTGCATAACACTGACAATGTTGTATATAACCAGGCTGTATATAACACTGCCAATGTTGTATATAACCAGGCTGTATATAACACTGCCAATGTTGCATATAACCAGGCTCAGTATAACACTGTTATTGTTGTATACCAGGCTGTATACTGTATAACACTGCCAATGTTGTATATAACCAGGCTCAGCATAACACTACCAATGTTGTACATAACCAGGCTGTATACTGTATAACACTGCCAATGTTGTATATAACCAGGCTCAGCATAACACTGCCAATGTTGTACATAAACATGCTCAGCATAACACTACCAATGTTGTACATAACCAGGCTGTATACTGTATAACACTTTCAATGTTGTATATAACCAGGCTCAGCATAACACTGCCAATGTTGTATATAACCAGGCTTAGCATAACACTACCAGGCATTATACTGCATAACACTACAAATGTTGTATATAACAAGGCTGAGTATAACACTGCCAATGTTGCATATAACCAGGCTGTATATAACATTGACAATGTTGTATATAACCAGGCCCTGTATATACAGTAAAACTGCCAATGTTGTATATAACCAGGCTCTGTCTGCAGCCGTATCACATGACATCTCAATATGGCTATTAGGTATTTGGGATGTTTAAAGTTTTTAGTTTATTTCTAATGTGCATAAGCTACAATTTACATAAACAGTGCAGTACTGTCGGGGTACCTATATAAAGCGTATAAAGGGGTATAAAGGGCTCCTGGCAATTTCCCCTTAAAAAAATCAAGGGCATAGATTGGCCTCCTGAGCGACCTTGGAACAAATCTTATTAACACACTGACACTATGATCTGTAGTGCAATGCTACTGCATTGATTAGTGGAGTCAGCACTCTTTTTGTATAGCCTGCCTGAGGCAGAGTGTGCAAGCCCATTTACCATGGCAGCTATGAAGGTCTTCCAGCTGCTATTGTAACCAGTCAGACCCCTGACAGGTGCAAAAGCTGGCAAAAGTGCACTCATTGCAAGCCACAATTACTACTGATTGCAGCATGTAGAGGGTTAAACTGCCCAAGACGTGTTTAGAGTCCCCTACACTTAGAGAAAGTATTCTGTCCCATGGACACCATACACACTTGACTTTTTTCTGGGCCACCTGTTGCAGTGTACAGAACGTGCATTTTTGTAACTGGGTTTCTTGTGGAATTCAAACTGTTCAGCAAATTCAGGCAGACAGCTCGTGTATCAATCTGTGACATGATGAACAAGCAAAGGAGTCTAATAAACTTATGAAGTACAGATGTGCATAGAGAAAAACTTGGAAACCAAACAATTCCCAGCTTGATTCCTTAAAAGCCTGATTTCTTATAAATTCATAAAAGCATTGAAGAAGCAGGGGTATAAGCCAAGCTGCGTTGGTGTTTTCTGAATCCTTGCCCCCTCCTAAGTAAAGGAATGCATGCATTGCTTTTTATGGTTATTTTAATGCTGTAAAAGTGTGGAGATACTAAGTCAGCAGAATTTAGTTTGGAAACTATAATGGGATTGCACCTGCTCTCCACATGTGGTTATGCTTCTGGATTTTATTTCTGGTAAACAGTTTTTGTTTTCTTGCATAGAAGATGTTTAGACCACATTCTGGATAAACAGATATGAAAGGTTGTCTTTAGGGCATTTTGGACATGTAAAGTACTTGTAAATACAAAAAAGAATATGCATACTGTGTAAGACTGGATTCACATCGCACTGCAAAATCAACATATCTACAAAGAAGGGATGCTGATGTATACTACAAAATACTGGCTATGGAATCATTCACTTTAGAGGGCAGTAGACAATGCTTTTGAATCTAGCTAAATACACATATATGTGTGGGGAATGGCCTAAGCACGGTCCCTTGATTTAACTGAGACCATTAAAGTACACTGTGGTATATGTCAGCATCCTTTTTTCACAGATTTATGACATATACAAGCAATGTAATAGTATAGTGCTGCGTGATTCCAGTCTATTATGTAATGTATAGTACAAATTACCAGTACTGTGTCATAGCAAGTATTTTCCATTATCTAGAGAATCCTCTCTGTCCATATCCTAGAAGGGAGTCACAGCACAATTTCTAGCATTTAGCCAAGGATCCACTTACACAAAAACATTATCTGCCAAAGATTTGAAGCCAAAGCCAGGAATGGATATGAAAAGAGAAGAAATCTCAGGCTTTCCTTTATGACCTGATCTCTGTCTATAGTCTGTTTCTGGCTTTGGCTTCTTTGGCAGATAATGTTTCTGTGTAAGTGGATCCTTAGCTAAATGCTAGAAATCTTTGGCAGATAATCTGTCAGATAATCTTTATGTGTAAATGGACCCTAATGCTAAGTTTTCACGAGGCGATTATTGGCCCGATCGTACGATTAATGATCTCGAAGTAACAATTTTTTTTTATAACGATCAGCGTTTAGACAGTACGATATATCGTGCGAAAAAATCGTGTTGCGATCGCGCGCCCGCAGCCCGGCCCGCCCGCAGCCCAGCCCTCTGCGCCGCCCCGATCGCCACCCCCGCCGCTCCGATCGCCACCCCCACCGCTCCGATTGCCACCCCCGCCGCCGCTCTGATCGCCACCCCCGCTGCCGCTCTGATCGCCACCCCCGCTGCTCCGATCGCCCCCCTGCTGCCGCTCCAATCACCACCCCCCGCCGCCACCGCTCCGATCGCCACCCCCGCCGCTCCGATCGCCACCACCGCCGCTGCTCCGATCGCCACTTCAGCGGCTCAGATCGCCCCCCGCTGCCGCTCAGATCGCCACGACCCCCCTGTCGCCGCCGCTTCGATCGCCCCTGCCGCCCCGGCCATGAGCATACGTTACCTGCTCCACGTACCAGGTCTTCGAAATCCCCGGCTCCCCTCTTCAGCTCATTGATTGGCTGAAGAGATGAGCCAGGAATTTGAAACGGCTCCTCTTCAGCCAATCAGTGCTCCTTTTCAGCACTGATTGACTGAAGAGGAGCCGTTTAAAATTCCCGGCTCCCCTCTTCAGCCAATCAATGCACTGAAGAGGGGAGTCGGGGATTTCGAAGACCTGCTACACGGAGCAGGTAACGTATGCTCGTGGCCGGGGCGGTGGGTGCGATCGGAGCGGAGGTGGCGGCGGGGGAGGCGATCGAGCCGGCGCAGGGGGCTGCGGATGAGCGGGGGGCCAGGCAGCGAGCGGGGGGCCGGGTGGGGCGGCGGGTGGGGCGGCGGCCGGCCGGACTATCGCGCGACGACTGTTTACACGGAACGATCGGCAAATTTTTTGCGAACGACGATTTAAGAACATGTTAAAAGATCAAAATGAACGATTTCTCACTCGTCGTTCGATCATTCGCCGCGTTTACACGTACGATTAACGTTCGATTCGATCCGCGAAAATTCGTCCGATAATCGTTCCGTGTAAACATAGCATAAGGCTATGTTCCCACTTCAGGAACACAGGAGGGAAAGGTGGCCATCTGGTAATATAGTTCGCAGCAAATAATTATCATGATCATTATTTGTGGCTATCTATATTATGAGACGGTGGCCTTTTCCCTCTATGTTCCCATAGTGGGAACATACAGTAGCTTTAAACAAAATTCCATTAAGCCTATGTACCTATGTACCTATGTACCTATGTACCATGTACCTATGTACCTATGTACCATTAAGCCTATGTTCCACATGAAACAGCTCCACCCCTCCCACACCCCACCCCGTTCTTACCCGCTTTCTGTTGGTTTGTGTAATGTAGTAGCAACGACAGCAAGCGGGGGGCGAGAAGCAAGTGCTCCACATATCAGGCTGTGTAATAGGGCCTTTAGCCTAATTAAAAAAGGGATTAACCAGGATTAGAAAATTGTGGTTGCTTTCTTCCAGAAACAGCATCTCTCCTGTCCTGTTCTGTTGCCTGTTTTGAGGCTGTTCCATTGAAGTGAATAGAGCTGAGTTGTAATATCATACACAACCTGAGGACAGGTGTGTTTCTATTTTTAGAAGAAAGGAGACATGTTTTCTAACCCTGGAAAACTCCTTTAATTGCGAGGAATCCATTCTATGAGAATTTTAGTTCTCATCATGTCCTGCAGAGTAACCAAAGACATGTACACCTTAGAGACATGGAATGGGTGTAGAAGGGAAAATGACAACATTTTCTGCTCTGCCATTTTTTTCTGTGCACCCTGTTCCGGGCATGCAATTGCAACCAACATAAAGTTTTTTAAAGGGGTTATCCAGCGCTACAAAAACATGGCCACTTTTCCTTCTCTCTTGTCTCCAGATTGGGAGGGGTTTCAAAATCAGTTCCATTGAAAAAAATGGAGCTTACAGTAATTGCAAACCACACCTGAACTGGAGATAAGAGAAGGGAAAAGTGGCCATGTTTTTGTAGCGCTGGATAATCCCTTTAAGCGGTGGTGAAACCCTATCTACCAATCCCAATCCAGACTGTTTGGGAGATTTTATTATATACTTTAGCAATAAATAATACTGCTCCTTCTATGGATTACTTTGTATGATACATCCTTACCTTCTACAAGCAGACATTTAAAGCGAGTACTGTTCCTTATTTTAAGTATAGGCATGATTTCATTGGTGTTATTTTGCATATAACGACTTGTACAATGTACTAAAATAGAATAAAAATCAGTGGAATATGTAGAAAAACAACAGACTGTAAAGCGTTATTGATGGAGCAGACAGCATGTGATGTTGTAGCAGCAAGCACATCTGAAGAAACTCTGAACAGAAAATATGACCCCATCTGAGGATGATAAGTCTACTGTAGATCAAACACTTCAGTATTCCCTGAGGGGACTGCACAGCCCTGTATGACATCAGTATTCTCTTGGGATCATATTAACAAAGGGCAGCTTGTAGAATGGGACTTTTTTGGGGGGATGTCAATCTGACATTGACAAGCATTCTGTCTCCAATGTTTTCCTATTTGCTATTTACTGGTGGAAAAAAACATCAAATAGGATATGGACAATGGAGTGAGACAGAGCTCTTCACCTCTGGTTGCAGTGTTGTAGATTAGTTGTGCACCGTCCACTCCCTGTTCATAACATTACATGAATTTTGCTTTGAGTATTCCTTTAAAGAGGTTGTCTCATGATTACAATATATGAACATCCTTGAGAATGGTCCCCTGATCTTTACACTTCCTTGTGAGCCCAAACTAAGAGACTGGCTGTAAGAAGTAACACTCACTTTGCTGAAAATGAGCCATCCATGTATTACATATATAGCCATTCAACTATATGTCTACTATGTAATACTACATCATCTCCTAGATGTCTGGCTCTGGATCAATCGGCTTTTTTTTCCTTGGCTTACTGTACAAAGTATGAAGTACATTAAAGGGGATATCCAGCACTACAAAAACATGGCCACTTTCTTCCAGAGACAGCCCCACTCTTGTCCAGCTTGGGTGGGGTTTTGCTGCTCAGTTTCATTGAAGTGAATGGAAATTAATTGCAAACCGCACCTGAGCTGGAGACAAGAGTCGTGCTGTCTCTGAAAGAAAGTGGCCATGTTTTTGTAGCGCTGGATAACCCCTTTAAAAATACCTATAGCTTAAATGGGTTTTGCCCCTGTTCACTATCCTCATGATAGGATATACAGTAAGTGCCTCATCACAGTGGGTCTGACAATTGGGACCCCACGATCTCTAGAACAGGACTCCCAAAGTTCCCTTTTCAGTGAATTGCAATACACATTTAACTGCTCCTCCATTCATTGTATATGGGAGTGGCAAAGTGCAGGCACTACTACAAACAATGAGTAAAAAAATCTGCATTTTCTGTCTATTGTTTCGCTTTCTACACTATTTACCAAAAAATTCAGGATATTAAGTCATAAAATTTCTGAATTTTATCAGATGATGAATTTTACTGCTTCACTGGATGCCCACACTTGTAACAGAAGAAGGCAACATGTCCAGAACCTCTCAGGATAGCAATGCAGCCATTGTCTGTTCTGCTTGATAAAGAGTAGAATTTAATCGCTCTGCACCATAGTGACAGAATCTGTGGTTAAAATAACTGCCCGATCAGAATGTATGTCAACCTGGCAGGAGTGCAAGTGGGGGCACTGCCAACTACTTTACATACTACACCCTATAGAAGTCTACAATCACTATTTGGCTATGTTCACACATCTCATTACACCATCCTTGCATAGCAACAGACGGTGTTAAACTGCCAGGTATAGGGCGTTGTTTCGCACATTCCTGCAGCTGATACTGCAGGATTCTACATGCACAGAGTGTGTAGGTTAAAGGGGTTATCCAGCGCTACAGAAACATGGCCACTTTTCCCCCACTCTTGTCTCCAGATTGGGTGGGGTTTGAAACTCCGTTCCATTGAAGTAAATGGAGCTTAATTGCAAACCACACCTGAACTGGAGACGAGAGGGGAAAAAGTGGCCATGTTTTTATATCGCTAGATAACCCCTTTAAGTATTAGCCTGCTAATTGAATCTTTTGTGCAGGTGGCACAATCATTGTTATTGGCTGCCATTTCTCTTTCTAAACAGGGGATCTCTCTGATTGGTGCTCGTTGGCAGCTGCACATGGGGCCATGTAAAAGGAGAGAAATAGTTGCAGCAATTCCAGCTCTGTAGTGTTAAAACTTCAAACTTTTATTTTATAAACTTTTATCCTTTTCAAAATAAAAACTTCTGAACTATGGCAAATTTTCTTTTACTTTGAAACGTGTTGGAATTGTAGTTTTATACATTTTTTTGCGTAATTTATCACTAAAAGCTTTAAATTTTAACACTAAAGAGCTGGAGTTGCTGCAAATATTTCTCTGCTTGGACATTTAACCTCTTAAGGACAGAGCCCAAAATGGCCTTAAGGACTGGGCCAATTAACAGTTTAGCATTTTCGTTTTTTCCTCCTTGCCTTCTAAGAGCTATAACTTTTATTTTTCCATCTACAGAGCCATGTAAGGGCTTGTTTTTTTCAGGAACGGGGGTTCTTTGTAATGGCGTAATTCAATCTACCATAACATGTATGACAGAACCCCCAAAATATCATTTATGAGGTGAAATTGGGGGTGGGGGGGATACAATTCTGCAATTTTTTTTTTTTTTTTGGGGGGGGGGGGGTGTTCCGTTATGCACTTTACGGTAAAACTGACATAATATATTTATTCTATAGGTCGGTCTGAATACAGTGATAAGCAGTTTATATAGCTCTTCTAATGTTTTACAATTTTTATTAACAGCAAAACTTTGTTTTTTCAAATAGGAGTGATTACAATGGCCCTATTGTGACTCTTATAGTGCTTTTTTTTCATGTATGGGCCTGTATGGTATGTCATTTTTTGCGCCATGATCTCTAGTTTTTATTAGTACCATATTTGTGTAGATCTGACGTATTGATCAATTTTTATAAATTTTTTGAAAAATAAAATGTAATAAAAATCATCAATCTTGGCGTTTTTCTTTTACAGCTTCTCTTAGGATAGATATATGTTTATCCTAGGTAGGTTCATATTCTGTTATTGTAGATTTACCAACCAAATCAGCTGGAAGTTTGTTCCAAGCATCTACTACTATTTCAGTAAAGTAATATTTTCTCACGTTGCTTCTGATCAACTAACCTCTCACTATGTCCTCTTGTTCTTGAGTAGTGATGAGCAAACATGTTTGTAAATGTTCATATGTTTGTACGAACATGATGCTAATTGTTCGTGTTCGCCGATCACAAACAATTTGTTCGATTATCGAAATGGTTATAACAATCATTTTCAAACATATTTGAACATGTGGACGTTTATCCTGCTATGTACGCAACTGCGTAAGTTTTCTCCCACCAATTTGAAAGAGCCAATGAAGGTGTGGGCAAGGAAGGGCACATCAGGTAATGTAGTAGCCATGTTCACTACTGGCACTACCGTAATTAGTGTGATTACGTACGTGCTATAAAAACGCGACACTGAGGCAAATTTTCTCCCAGTCTTTCCTGATTCTTGTGCTGTTCAGTAGGGAGAGTGTAACGAGCAGGGACAGCATCTGAATTTAGGAGCAGCAGCAATATTCACAGTGGTAATTCGTCAGTGTAAGGAGGGAGAGCTGACCGAGTAAGGCTTAGAATGTTGTAAAATTGTCAGTGTAGTGTGGGTGACAGAATCCAGTGTTTTAGCACTATAAGGATTCATTTCTTAACTCTGTAGTGACCAGGCATCCTCTGTGGGGGAAAAAAAGAAGCCAACAGTCCATTTTAGGGCATATATATATATATATATATATATATATATATATATATATATATATATAATTATATATTTTTTTTCATTAATCTTTCTCTCTGGCTCTGCTGTGTGCCAGTGATTGCCAGTATATATGCACAGACCAATATAAGATACGCTAATGCTACACAATAGAGATGAGCGAACCGGGTTCGGGTTCGAGTCAATCCGAACCCGAACGTTCAGCATTTGATTAGCGGTGGCTGCTGAAGTTGGATAAACCCCTAAGGCTATGTGGAAAACATGGATATAGTCATTGGCTGTATCCATGTTTTCCAGACAACCTCAGAGCTTTATCCAAGTTCAGCAGCCCCAGCTAATCAAATGCCGAACGATCGGGTTCGGATGGACTCGAACCCGAACCCGGTTCGCTCATCTCTACTACACAAATTACTCTGCTATTACTTTGCACCTGATAACCTGTATGCATGTGCATAGACTGAAACCTTTACTTCTACTATACGTTCATTATTAGTTTGTGAATGTTCAACGAACATGAACCGATAACAACATTTTTTTTTATGTTCGTGTTTAGGATTGGAACCGAACATTAGGATGTTCACTCATCACTATTCTAAAACTTATGAACAGGCAGCAAGATGATTGTAAGCAGAGCATTTGACCATACCCTTTAAAGCGGTACTCTGTAGACAAAATAAATAAATATATATATATATATATATATATATATATATATATGGAGATTTATCAAACATGGTGTACAGTGAAACTGGCTCAGTTGCCCCTAGCAACCAATCAGATTCCACCTTTCAATACTCACAGACTCTTTGAAAAATGAAAGGTGGAATCTGATTTGTTGCTAGGGGCAACTGGGCCAATTTCACTTTACACCATGTTTGATACATCTCCCCATAGTTTTTAATCCATTGCTTTAATAAAGTTATATTTTTTTGTAATATTACTTTATTTAAAAGAAAGGCATAGTTTTTTATTTGCATACCCACTTCCATTTACTCACAGCAGAAATGTTTGTGTTGAGAACTGCAGGGTTCTAATCCCTATAGTTCCCCATCCCCTGCTCTGTTCTAGCACTTGAGCAAAGCACTATACAGAGCAGGGTCCTGTCCCACTGTGTACTGTTTATTCTTATATACAGTACCTGGGGGGAGGACTGCCTGACAAAAAAAAACTGAAAGTTTTGCTTAGTCTCCAGAGCACCCTTTAACATCATACTGTAACTAGAGATTAGCAAACCGGGTTCGGGTTCGAGTCCATCCGAACCCGAACTTTCGGCATTTGATTAGCGGTGGCTGCTGAACTTGGATAAAGCTCTAAGGTTGTCTGGAAAACATGGATACAGGCAATGACTATATCCATGTTTTCCACATAGCCTTAGGGCTTTATTCAACTTCAGCAGCCACCGCCAATCAAATGCCGAAAGTTCGGGTTCGGATCGACTCAAGCAGGTTCGCTCATCTTTAACTGTAACTCAAAAGGGAGAAAAAATATTATTCCCTGACTGATGTAAAGTACTCCCGTTCAATTTGTGTCAGCAAAACAGTGTCAGACACGAAAGACATAGTACGGGTCTACAGTGCCTGAAGGACCTGCTCCTTAGATAGAATTCATTTACCTATTAATTTCTTCACACGTTTGCAGAGAATTGTTGTTCAGGATCAGTAATTGATTTTCTGTAGAATGGTGGTAACTCAGTAGAACATTTCCATATTGTGCATTGCTGAAGCACCTGACTAAATCCACATAATTGTTTTCTTTAGGTATTGATTAAAAAGAAATAAATGAAACAGATGGAGTTCATTGTGGAGTATTGTTTATATAATAATATCAATGTTTTCATGTGTGCCATTGAAGACAATCAGGAGTAACAATGAACTTTTAAATAGGAGAGAATGGACAGTTGCTAATTTACTCTTTTGTTATTGCAATAAATATAGATTTTCTGTGGATAAATTCAAATGATATTGGGAAGCTGTTTGGCATGTTAGATGTAACCAGAGCTGAAAATTATGATATATGCTTGCTAATGGCTTGGCTTTCTGACAGATGAATGGTGTATATGGGGGGTAATTTCCCTTACATAAAATTGAGTTTGTTACTATATAAGGCTACAACTACACAGCGTCTTTTTTTGGATGGGCAAATAACGGCCATGGAAATATTGACTGTTATTTGCCCACAAAAGTCTGGCTGTACAAAAAAAGTCAGTCAAGCAGCCAAAAAAAGTTGTGTGAACGTGGCCATAATATGTATTGCTTATGCCATAACATGTTGTCTTTGCCCTTATAGTACCAGCCAAAAGTTTGAGCATACCTTTTGATTTCATAGTTTTTCTCTAGTTTTTTTTTATTTTTTATGTTATAGATTCATGTTAAAGACATGAAAACAATAAAGGAACACTTGTTAGTTAAATAGTAACTAAAACAGTGTTAAACAAACCAAAATATGATGACAGCTTTGCACACCATGAGTAGTCTTTCACCTTAGTAATCAGCTTCATGGGATTGTCATCTGTAATGGTTTGAGGCCCTTACCTCCGCAGCCAATATTTGTTTTTGGGCTTTTGTTTTTTCCTTTTACAATTGATAATCCTTTCATTTCCCATTAACAGAATTATATGAGGGCTTATTTTTGTTGGACCAATTGTATTTTGTTATTAACACTCTTACTTTTTCACAAAATATGCTGCTAAACAAAACAAAACAAAAAAAAAGTGAAATTTAAGGTCAAATTTTCTAATTTGGGGGAGTAGGGGTCGTTTTATGTGGTTCACCAAGCAATAACTTAATTGCAGTACCTGTACTAAAATGATCCATTATCTTGGCACTCTATTAGTATAGCCCAGTCAGAGAGTTGGCAGAGCCCTCAAAGAGCACTGACATTAGATTAATTCCCTGTAATCTTGTCACAAGAGCAGATCTAAGCCATTGCATCACCAATATAATAATGTAAGACCCCTATTTCTCCATGCTGTACAGTAAGAATCACTATTAATGAAACATGGCATCTTACGAAGGCATGGTGGTTGGAAGAGAAAAATCTAAAATTTTACTCATTGAAACAAAGATTTACCTTGGTCTAATGTCCATTCCTTGTGTTTCTTGGCTTAATCAATACTTTTCGATTATTTGTTGATTAGTAGTGACTATGCAGCAATTTTACTTTGCCTGATTCTCATAGTCTTCTTTAAACAGTTTGTGTTGAGATGTGTTTGGTACTTGATTGCTGTTTAAATTATTGTTTTTTTTTTTTGTTTTGTTTGGAGGGGGGGGGGTTCTAATGTGCTGTCAATCTGTGGTTCCTGGGGCTAGTAACTCTAATGAACATTTCCTCTGAAGCAGAGGTAACTCTTATTCTTTCTGATCTCATGTAGTCCTTCTGGTTCAGTCATAGTGTTTGATGGTTTTCATGGACTTGAGGACACCATTAACCCCTTAGTGACCCATGATGTATCTGATACATCATGGTGCCACAGGGGGAGTTCAGAGAGGGGTCCCGCCGGGACCACGCCCTGAATGGCGCTGCTCCCGGCTGTTATGTATCGCCGCGTGCGTAATCGCCCAAACTATTAATTTATCACATTCATTGTCTCGCACGGTAAACTGCGCAAGCGCCCAAAAATTCCAAAGTGCAAAATTGCGCATTTTTGATAGCATCAAATCCAGAAAAAATGTAATAAAAGCGATCAAAAAGTTGTATATGCGCAATCAAGGTACCGATAGAAAGAACACATCATGGCGCAAAAAATGACACCTCACAGCCCCCATAGACCAAAGCTCTATAAGCCTGGGAATAGAGCGATTTTAAGGAACATATAATTGTTAACAATGGTTTGAATTTTTTACCGGTCATCAGATACAATAAAAGTTATACATGTTACATATCGTTGTAATCGTAATGACTTGAGGAACATATATAACAAGTCAGTTTTACCCCAGGGTGAACGGCGTAAACACGAAACTCCCTGAAATGAAAACAAATTCCTTTTTTTTTTCAATTTGACAGCGCAAATGATTTTTTTTCTGGTTTTGCAGCATATTTCATGGTAAAATAAAGTCTGTCATTGCAAAGTACAATAGGTGTCGCAAAAAATGTGGTAAAAAAATGCAAGTGCTATGGCCTTTTAACATAAAGTGGAAAAAGCAAAAGCGCAAAAACGAAAATAGGCATTGACCTTAAGGGGTTAAAATACTTGCAATTTTCCCTACTGTCTTAAATGAATGTCTTAAAAAAAATATGTTATTTAGTTAAATGGTTCCTGACATAATGTGAATTAGAACAGTAATTGAAGAGGTCAATTACTGTATGTAACTGTATACCAATCCTACACAATTATTGGTCTCAAACACATTATGAAGAAAAGAACTTCCACAAATTAAACTTGACCAGACATACTGGCTTCCTTAAAGGGAACCAATCACATTAAAATTGGCTATTAAGCTAGAGAAATGTGCTGATAAATCACTCAGCACACTTCCCATATATGTCCCTATATCCTCCGTCCCTACAAAGGAAAACATAAACTTACTTTTACAGATTGGCGCGCTATATGGTAATGACTCCAAGTAGTCATCTGGACGGTAGGCTGTTGGAAGGTAGTCGCGATCCTCTGGACAGTTTGCCAATGTAATTACTCCCCTCTTGGCATGAGGGGCGTTATTCAAACTCCAGTAAAGCTGTGATGTCATCCAGAGGCGTGCCGTGGACACTGCAACGCACCAATGTTCTCATCATGCTACACATGCGCAGTATAACAAGTTCCATTCTGTGCTGTGGACGGCTTGATGACAATGTTGGTGAGCCGCTGTGCGCTACAGCACGCTTTGGGGTGACGTCACAGCTTCACTGGAGTTTGAATAACGCCCCTCACGCCCAGAGGGGCGTGATTATATTGTCAAGCCACCCAGAGGACTGCGACTACCTTCCAACATCCTACTGCCCAGATGACTACTTGGGCACATTACCATATGGCGCACTAATCTGTAAAAGTAAGTTTATAGGTTTTCCTTTGCAGGGACGGAGAATATAAGGACATGTATGGGTAAGTGTGCTGAGTGATTTATCAGCACATTTGCCTACATTTCCCACATTTCATAGTCATTTTTAATGTGATTGGTTCCCTTTAAAACCATTCCAGGTGACCACCTCATGAAACTGATTGAGAGAATGCCAAGAGAATGCAAAGTTGTCATCAAAACAAAAGGAGGCTATCTGGTAGTATAGTATGGATCAGGAATGTCAAACTCTTGACCCTCCAGCTGTTGCAAAACTACAATTTCCATCCAAAGCCAATACTTTATCTGTCTAGGCATGATGGGTTTTGTAGTTTTGGAGCTGCTGGAGCACTGCAGTGTGACCAAATAATAGCCATGCATCTTGTGTTTTCTGATGGTGCACAAGTAAACATTAAAAAGTCCATATAGATACAGTATTTCCACAGAACAAATACAGCAGCACTCACAAGGAATTACAATCTTTTTATTTTTTATTCATTCAATACCTGCAGTAGTCAACATGACGGGCCCAAAACAGATAAATAAAATCAGAATTTTCTTCTACAGTGGTGAATGCCGCTGTATTTTTACTTTGGCATTACTTTGGCATTGCATTACTTCTTCTAGTGATATATCTATGTTGAGGTGCGATGTAGGGTAGGCTAGAAGGGATGAACAATAGTTGATGGAGCCATGAGTAGAGATGATGTAGTGAGTATAGCCTATTGCAAGGCTTCTCAAACTTTTTCTACTGGAGCCTCACTCAACAGACCAAGGCAATGCCTGGGCCTCACCAGACTAACCATGAGGGTGCCTGGGCCTCACTATCTGGTGAAAGTCCATTAAAAAGCTGAAAATAATGCTAGGGCTACCTTTCACCCATCTCCCAAGCTCTATTTACGAATAAATTAAGTACAAAGTAAATTAATAATGTTGCTAAAGTGGAGATTTCTGCAAACAGCAAAAGGACTGTGCAGATTATAGTTACTTTTTGAAAACTGGCTCCCCAGCTGGGCCTCACCAACAACTAAGGGGGCGCCTCACAGTTTGAGAAGCACTGGCCTTGTGCATGTACATGGGAAGGTGGCCATCCATCTTTGCACTGGAGTAGATGTGAAGTAAAGCAAGTTTGCAATTTACATTATTTTTTTCTTCTTTTTTTTCCTTATGAAAACATGATACTTCCTGTGTTTAGACTCTTATTTTTATAAAAGAGTCTAAACATAGAAAATTCATGTTTCCCAGGTCATCTACAGAGAGGGCAGTCATGTGACTGATTGCCTTTTGTTTTCTCCTCCAGAAACATTTCTCTAAGTAGGATTGTGGTCAACAGTCAGGACTGAGCCCCTTAGTATGAATCCGCTCAGCACATTATTTGTATTAGGTATATACATTCTTCATACCTGTGTATGGATACATTTATACAGCCTTCTTTCCCTCCATGTCTGGGGGGGGGGACGTAGTGTTCTCCAAACTCAGGCTCTCCAACAGTTACACAACTTCTGTCATACTGACTCTTGCAGTTCTGTAATACCTGGGGATCCACAGGTGAAGGACGACGGCAATATTGGGATTTTTTTGGTGTGCATGAGCAAGGGAAATTAGGTTCTGCGCCTCATTGCTTGGAATGTTATGTTAACACTAAATAAATATCAACAGTAAGATAAATCTATGAATAAAATATAATTTATGACTCAAAATGCCTCCTGGAAGGGAAATCTCTAAGTATTATTATCTATTAATTGGTTTCCCATTGGTTGTATAAAACATAAGTAAACTGAAGTACAATAAATGGTTGCATTTGTTAATAGGCAGGTGTCTTTATTTGGATTTTACTTCCATAATTTGCCCTTAGAGATCATTCCCTGGCTGCTTTCCGGAAAAGCATTGTAAAAAGTTCTTTTCTGTGTCTTTTTTGTTTAGTTGTATGACATAATCAAAGATTAATGGAGTTGAGGAGAACAAGGTTTTTCATTACAGTGACAGGTGGTCTATCTGGCTGTAATGTAAAAAATCATTCTGTTATCTGGCCCATTAGCCCCTATGCTTCCACAGGAATTAATATGAAAGCAAAATCCCCAACATATATTTCTCTGAATTGATTTGCTAATTCTTAGAAGGTAAATCATAAAGGCTTCACTAGACTGCCAAGTCCCACCAGTGGGTCGTAATTATTCTCCAGTACATTACTTTTCCACTGTTCTCAGCTACAACAAAGATCCTCTGATCATACTAGGTGGTAGATTGTTATGTAATGCTGCATTTAAATTACTATTTTAATGAAAGAGCTTTTGATAAGGGACATTTCATATGTAGACCATGTCATACAAGTAATATATCGGTACTGCAAAAAATAAAGTAGTGGAAATGATCAAATCTTAAGTACTACTTTTAATCAAAAAGCCTGTTTTGTATTCTGTACTGTCTTATAGTTCAATATATTACTGTTACATGAATTACGTATTTATAGCCTTTATCATTAAGTTGGTCATAAAACAGTGTGCAGTTAAAGGGGTTTTCCTAATTAAAAATAGTTGTCGCTATCCACAGGACCAAATGTAGTGGCAGGTCACGCACCGACTTGCGGCTCAATTCATAACAATGAAGCCTGTTCACCGATAGAGAGATCCCCGGTGGGCACAGAGGTCGATCCTATACTTGTCCCCTATCCTGTGAATAGGGAACAGGTATTTTTAAATTGGAAAAATAACTCTTTAAGCTGTCCATACACTTTTTACAGCTGTGTGCTGAATGCTCATTTGGCTAAACATTATTCCCCAAGGTGTATTCACACCCATAGATTTCCCTGATCAGATTGGTGTCCAGTGCGTGTTGTAAAGATAGTGGCGAAGCTACCATAGAGGTAGGGTAGGCAGTTGCTATGGGGCCCGTGCAGGAAGGGGGCCCGGGGAAGAAGGTAAGAGCATGTGTCCTTTTGCTTAACCCCCTTATGTAATGCAGTGTGTAAGTGACCCAATGTTTACTTACATGCTGCAACACAAAAAAAGGGTTAACAAGCAGAATGCTTTGTGTTGTGCGTAGAGGAGCCCCTTAAAATTTTTTGCTATGGGGCCCGTGAATCCTTGCTACGCCCCTGTGTAAAGATGACACTTCCCAGAATGCAAATCCCTAGATCATGCTCTGAAAAAACACTAAGCAAGCAGGGAATGTTGGGAGATTTCAGTTCAGCTTCGTAGTATAATATAGGATGTAAATGAATAAGTACAAGATATGCCTTAGACCTCGTAAACACAGCTATATTACTGCATACCGTTGTTAAAAAAAAAAAACTGCATAGTCTCCCTCTCTATGCCTCCTTTCATTCCAAAGGACTTGCATATGAAAGTAATAACCACTTGAAGCCTAGCGATTAGGTATGAGCGAACCTCAAAACTTTGGGTTTGTCTAAGTCTGAGCATGCGGCACTTGATTAGTGGTGGCTGCAGAAGTTAGACGCAGACCTAGGGAGTCCTGAATACACATGTATACAGCCTCTGGCTATATCCATGTTTTCCAGGCAGCCTTTGGGCTCCATCTAACTTCTGCAGCCACACACTTGTGTCCGGACGGACCCGAGCATGCTGGCGTTGCACTCATCTCTAATAGCGAAACAATTGTATGGCCGCACATGGAAGCTGTGCAGCTTTATGCCAGGTTAAACATCCTGTTTGTAGCAAAATGATTAAAAAAAAAAAGCCATAAATCTTGGCTTAAAAAATGACATTCTTTTATACAGTTGTCAGATGTTGAGCTGGATTCCTTGTATCAACCAAGCTACATCTAGAGCCTTTTGTTTTGTAAGTAAATCTCAGAAATCATTTGCAGTTTGTAATCCACTTGGGGTTTGCGTCTGTACAAAAATCAATTAAATCTGAGACATGTTTAATTAGTTATCTTAAACCCTGATGGAACCTTTCAGTCTTTATGTCTTTTCTGTATGCAAAGTTCAAGTGAAACTTTCCCAGGGCTGACGGATAATTATCAGAAAAGTTTCTATCTTTGGAAATATTCAACCATAAGTATTAAAGTTAGCCAAATCTAAGTGATATTATCCATATGTTAATAAGAAACAAATGAACAACAAACAGTCATATAATCTACTGACATGTCAATAATAGGATTGGCCATGTCATTTATCAAGAAAGTCCACATTGCTCATATGTTCCCCAACAACCAAGCTGTAAAAGAGTCCCAATCTCCTAGATTGGTGCTAGTTTACAGATCCTATTACACAGCTTGATCACGTGGTCCTTTGCATTATTCAGCCGTTGGTCGCACATGTCCTATTACATGGGGAGAAGATCATTTTTTTCATATACCAAAATTGAGCGATCAGCCAATAAGTGAGAGTTTGCTTCTCCATTGGCTGATTACTGTTTTTTTTTTTTCCTTTTGTCTTTAATTTGTAGTTTTTCCAAATCTGAGTAATACAGCCACATCAACAAAAATTATCACTTGTCCTAAACAATCCTTAGCACTAGTAAATCCATGCCATTCCTTACCTTAGCTTTAATTATTGGGCTATGTTCTCACAATGTCTTTTTAGGCAAAATAATGGTGCGTGATCATGATCATTATTAATGGCCGTCATTATCAAACAATGTCCGTTTACTTGCCTAAAAAAAGACATCACAGGAACACAGCCATATGTTCCAACTATGGGATTTTATCAGGAAAAGCAGCCGTCTGTTGAGAATGGCGGCAGCAAATAATGATCATGATTATTATTTGCAGCCATCATTATCATTGGACGGCTGCCTTTCCCCTCTAAATGACAGTACATTCACAACATAACATAGCCTAAATCAGATTTTAACAATCAATATGAAATGTGTATGTCAGTCTTACTACATTGTTGTAAGTCAAATGAGCTATCACAGTGCACAATAAAAGCAGCTAAATCATAACTTTTGGCGCTCCTCTCTACGCGCTGAAGAATGAACATGTTCATTCTTCAGCGCTGAAAGATGCAGCACGCACCTCCCATAGAGTGTCATTATGACACGGAGACTGACGGCAATCCACGGCGGACAATTCCACCATTCTTGTTCTATGTAAACGGGGCCTTAGAAAAGTAGATCATTTGAACAATTCTTATCTACCTACTGTAGAGGTTTTCCACATAGAAATTGGCCTGCAATGTGGATTGTTAAAAGTACATTAAAAGTTATATACAGTAGATGTGTCTATACAATGTATTACCGTATCTGTGCGGTTCTGCCACACTGGTAGCTGATAGAAATCCCGGAAGTAAAAAAAAAAAAAATGGCTACTGTGCCAATTCACATTGTCTCCTGCTCCTTCTGCTATCTCCCCTTAGGAGACAAATCTTTCATGCCTCTGTCTCACATTGTGTGTGTTTGCTAGGCACAGGCTGATGATGCAGACAGGGGGAAGGGCGTGATGTCATAGGAGGCTTGGCTGGATCCTCCAATACCCTGAGTGATTCACCATCTCTGACCAGCCAGAAGCAGGTGCAGCATTAATTTTACTGATTGTGTTGGGTGGGGGACTGTGGTGATCAGCTGAGGGAAAGCATTGCATTATGGGAACTGCTCAACCAAGAAGGAAAGAAACACAATACAGAACAAAAATCCCCCAAACAAATAGATTTTTGGTAGTTTCAAAACTGAGATAGGTAAGTAATGCTTTATGCTTCTGCAAAAGTTTCATTTTTTTAACCTCCACCTGGAATTCCCCTTTAAAGCTGCAATGTGTCAATGTTCTGGCTAGTAAATTTATATAGCTATAATATACATATGTATATATTATACATTACATATACACTATGGGGGAGATTTATCAAACTGGTGTAAAGTGAAACAGGCTCAGTTGCCCCTAGCAACCAATCAGATTCCACCTTTCATTTTTTAGAGAATCTGTGAGGAATGAAAGATGGAATCTGATTGGTTGTTATGGACAACTAAGACAATTCTACTTTACACTAGTTTGATAAATCTCCTCATATATATATGTATGCCACAGAAGGTGCTGATGTTTGTGCAAATCACCTGGCTTGTAGAAAAAATCTGCATAGTCTCTGTGGCAAGTCAGGGAGGAGCATTGGACTCATTCCATGTCTGATTTATCATTATTTACACCTGCAAACAGGCATTAAACCATGGCATAAATCTACATCTGCTGTGGCCAGAAATTATCTGTGGAAGTACAGTGGTACCTTGGTTTAAGAGTAACTTGGATTAAGAGCATTTTGGTTTAAGAGCTCCCTGTACTGAGTGGGAGGGCAGGGGCATGGTCTGTATAGCGGGGTCTTCAGCCCTGTACTCTGACCCAGGAAGTCTCCCTCACCTTCCAAATCATGGCAGATCCACTTCAGGCTGGGGCTTGTATCAGGGGATAGGACTGTGGAGGTGAGCTCTTTCCTTCATGCTCCATGCAGTCTCTGTCAGCCCTTTTGTTTCCCATCCTCTCCATTCCTGCTATAATGTGCCTGCACTTACACTCAACCATTCACACTGCTGCATAGAAAAGTTTCTGCCACTGTCCCCCTGCACAGCTCTATGATTCTCACTTCTTGTTATCTACAAACTGCTGCTGTATTTTCAGGTTTATGCACTTACTATACATTATACTGCACATGCTGATTGCTATACTGTACAGTATATGACATAATATGACATATTCAGCTGTTTCTAAATTCAGCTGTTTTTTACATGTTATTCAGAATTAAAAAATATATATATATATTTTGGGGCATGGAACCAATTGTATGTATTTCAATGATTTCTTATGGGAAAATCAAGTGGATTACAAGAGCGGTCCTGGAACGAATTATGCTCGTAATCCAAGGCACCACTGTATATGAAATGCAAAACCTGTTAGGATTTTTTTGTTTTTGTTTTTGTTTTTTTGTGTGGTGTTTTTCTTTCATCTCTGGTGTTTTTTTTTTGTTTTGTTTTTTTTTGGGGGGGGGGGCAGTTTCTCAAGTTTGTCTTTTTTGGTGCACAGATAGAAATCATTGTTCCCTAAATCTGTCCGTAGTTGTGGATCCGCAATTTTGGGTACATTTACGGAACATATGAATAAAGCCTCACAGGCCTCTTTATTGACGACAGTATCTGCGGGGTTCGTGCTGTCTATTCTGCTGCCTCTGCTTCTGAGCCCATAGACTCCCAG
Organism: Dendropsophus ebraccatus; assembly: GCF_027789765.1. Taxonomy (NCBI): domain Eukaryota; kingdom Metazoa; phylum Chordata; class Amphibia; order Anura; family Hylidae; genus Dendropsophus; species Dendropsophus ebraccatus. The sequence continues at coordinate 82,088,577 of NC_091457.1, forward strand.
TGAGATAACTAAAAGCCATGGTGCAATATGACACTGCTAACCATTATGTTCAGTTACATCATAGTGCATGAAGGGATTAGGGTGCTTATACACTTGAAATAACGCCCATAAACTTGCACATTTGACTGTATATATTTATTTTAATGGTAAAAGGAAAATTCAAGCTTTCACTATTATCTGGCCTTTTAGAGTATGTATGTTCTCGACCATATATCTCACATACAGCGGTGAACAATGAAGATATACTGTATATTGGTTTCATCTAGACCATGTGACTACTTGAACATTGCAGAATACCACATAAAAGAACTATTTATTACCAGAGCCAAAAGCAAACAGTATTAATATAGACACCATATAGTAGCATGAAACAAGAATGGCATCCTGGAGACATTGACAGATTACCCAATATATTACTGGATTCACTTTCACAGTTCTTTTTCGAGCTGGTCGTAGCAGATTGTGTACCATTACCTGACTTTTTCCAGTCTAGGAGGAGACGCAATGCTCTGCAGACATAATCTGTCCTAATGAGATGCCAATGAGATATTCCTGGAAACAAGACTGAAACTGTTTCATATTCATTTCACTGTTGGAAGCATCTGTAAATTATCAGAACTACTACCTCTCATGCACATAATTATATTCAACACAAAAAGAGGAGTATAATTTAAAAGCCATCTATTCTAAACATCCCACAGCCTCAAACTTCTGTATGCTAAAATTCTTTTTAAGTACTTAGCAATACATTCCATTGTTATTCATAAAAAATGTATTTCACAGTTATAGCGCTGTCCAAACCCATATGGTTAAGTGTAAAGAAATGTATCTGGAAAGAGAAAGGAAAAGGTGTAATTAACGTTTACCACTGAATCCAATCCATCTCAGTTTTAAAGGGAGCGCCCTGGGCCTGTGCACAATGAAGCGTGGCATTCAGTGAACAAACTAAATGCTTATTTATCAATTATGTAGAGCCATACAACCGAGCCTGTTCACATCAATCTCAACTCAATATCTAAGGCAAACAGACTTCAGGGCTAATATCAAAGGATGTCACTTCGCCTACTAAGAGTACCCAGAAGATTCAAGGCACTGTCTTTACAAGGGAAACAATCTAGATGCCCCAGACCTCAGTCAAAGTCAATGTGCCCCAGCCCTTTAACCAGCTTAAGACAGTGCCAGGGATGTGCCTCAAATTACCTACAGTTTTAAAATGGTTTTAAAAGATTAAAAAAAAAAAAAATAAATTACAATTTACTGTCTATGTTATAAAGTAGTCCTGAACTCCAAAGTTTTTAAGTTGGCCTCAAGGCTTAAAGCAGAACTGTCAGCAACCTTTGGTTATGTTCCCATAATGGGAAGGGGTCGTTGGGTGTTTTTTGATAATAACAGCGGCAAATAATGATTATGATCATTGTTTGCTGCCGTCATTATGAATAGCTGCCTTTTCCCGATAACATCCCATGGGAGCATAGCCTTTTGCTGACTAAAGTAAAAAAAAAGTACAGGGCTTCTAAAGTTAGGTTCCTACTGAGTTTTTTTATCCACTGTTACCATTTCAAAACATTTTCATTTTCACTCAAAATTATGGCTGTATTTAAAAAGGTGACACAAGTTGATAGAAAACACAATAGGAACTCAGCCCCACCTCCCAATAGAATGAGGTCACTGAGCATCGAGATGTTGAATGCATCTGTGTTTGTGAGGCTTACCCTAAAGCATGTCACTAAATACTGTTAAAGGCAATGTTTACACACCAACTTTTTTGGCCACTTGATGACCATCATTTTGACCTCAAATAACCGATGTTATTTTATTATACTGGCTTATGTTATACAAATAACAGGTGTTATTTGGCCTAAAAATTACGTTCAAATGGCCAAATTAAAAAAATGTGTGAACATAGCCAAAAACAATATCAGAACTAGATTATGCTGCGTTTACACAGAAAGATTATCGTTCGAATTTTTGCATAAATGATCGCATTTGAGCTTTAATCGTACCTTGTAAACACATCAAACGACGAGCGAGAAATCGTTCATTTTGATCTTTCAACATGCTTCGTGTAAACAGTCTTTCACCGATTTACCCTATGTAAAAGGTGAGCTTAAGCGATCTTAAAAACGATCGCAATACCGATTTTTCTAACAATTTATTCGTCTAAACGCTGTTCGTTATAAAAACCAAATTGTTGCTTCAAAATCATTAAACGATCGTTTGGGCAAATTATCGCTCCGTGCAAACGTAGCATTAGAAAAAGAGAACGTTTCAGTATTTGGCTCTAATGTGGAAAAAAAAGGATCCGGGCAATATATTCCCTTTAAGCTGGTACGTATTTATTTTTTTTTTTGTACATTTACATTAGAAAGCTGTAACATTTCTTCTACTTTGTTATTCAAATTGTGTCTTTTTGAGACTTTATTTTGTATCATTTTTATATTTAGTATTTTTATTTTTTAGATTTTATTTAGTAATTTATATATCAGCTGATTTCCCTGTAACTAGGGATGACACATTAGACCCAGTGACTACAGCCATAATACTAACTGCAAAGGGAGCTGGTCAGCAGCAGTTTAATTATTTTCCCCATACTGTATTGTGACCTGCAAAGGGCTTTCCCTTTTATATAGGCCACACAAAATAGAAAAAGGAAAAGTAAGCAGTTGAGATAAGCACAATTTGAGCTTGCTCTGATCTGTCTGAAACTGAGCATGTGGCACTCTGCAGCCGCTGCTAACCAAATGCTGCACACTTGGGTTCGGACGGACCATGCTTAAAGCGGCACTATCAGCGGGTTCTTCTCAGAGAACCTGCTGATATGTCGCAGTAGCTGTGTCCCTCAGTAGTATATGGCAGTTAGTTTCACCCCTCTCCTCCCCTGCATAGTTTGTAAAATCGCTAAATGCTCTTATGCAAATTACTTGCTTAAGAACATTTAGGGCAATGCTTGGGGCCAGAGAGTATCGGCACGCCCAACCCGCCCTCTCCCGTTCCGCCCACTATGCATATTCATAACTGCATATTGGGCTCTATACATGGCTGCTGCGCAGGGAAGCAGTCCCGTCGGAGACCGCACATGCGTGAATCCCCCAGGCTGCCGCTGATCCTCCTGGAGGTTCCTCAAGACGTAAGTATAAGTGTATCTTGTACGTACGTCCTGAGGGACCTTAGGGAGGTTTGGCGGTGGCCTGGGGGATTCCCTGTGCAGCCACCGTGAATAGAGCCCAGTATTCAGTTATGAATATGCATAGTGGGCGGGAAGGAAGGGGCGGGCTAGGTGGGGCCCTAAATGCATTGCCCAAGCAGTGCCCTAAATGCTCTTAAGCAAGTAATTTGCATAAGAGCATTTAGCAATTTACCAACAATGTGCAGAAGGAGAGGGGTGAAACTAACTGCCATATACTACTGAGGGACACAGCTAATGCAGCATATCAGCAGGTTCTCTGGGAAGAACCTGCTGATAGTGCCGCTTTAAGTTGCACTCATTTCTGGTAAGCAGTCACTTAGTTCTGCTTTCCAAAGAAAGGAAAGGAAGAGTATAAGCATGTGTAGCCTTTAGATGTAAGACTAGATAGTGTTAACAAACAACAAAAAAAGTGATTGATAGATAGATAGATAGATAGATAGATAGATAGAAGAATATATAGATAGACTGAGAGATTCAAACTGAAAATCTTGTCTTTAAAAATCCTTAATCCGCAAAAAGGAAGAATATCTGTATTATTTAGAGCTGACAGCTTTTATGTGTTTACTATAGGTGATTTTTCACTGCACATGAGAGATTTACGGTTTTTGAATACTATTTCCCAGCATGATCTTTCCTGCAATCTATCACAAGTGGCTGTTGTTCAGGAATAATATCTCAGCTATTTTCTCTAAACAAATCTATTGTTTTAGGTGTAGGAAATGAGCTCCCTGTCAACAAGAAAATCATTTCCTTGGGTTGTTTTAGGTCTATAATGTATGTGGGTTGTATTTAGTTTGTTAAATTGTGAAAACAAAAAGAAAAAAAATATATTTCTTGTTTTTTTCCTTAGTTTCAAGCTACAGTAAAAGAGGGTGTTACTGGTGTAATGGTTAATCTGACCGTCAATGACAAGGATGACCCCAACACAGGGGCATGGAAAGCCGTCTACACCATCATCAATGGAAACCCTGGGCAGAGCTTTGAAATTCATACAAATCCCAACACAAATGAGGGGATGCTTTCTGTGGTTAAGGTAAGCGTCCGCCGTATTTGAAGATTCCCATATATACCAGATGTGTTGGTGCAAACTATACCAGAAGCAAGTAATAATATCAGATTGGTGGAGGCCCAGCTGGCTGAAGAGAAGTAGAGGAGTGAACCTGAATAACAATGTGGGGAGCACAAAAGTCAGACCTTAAATGATCTACTGATATGATATTATAGTCTTGCAGTCTTACAAAGGACCTTTCTAAGGCTATGCTCATATTGCGTTTAGCCATGATCCACCAGATTCAATTTAACAAAAGTGGTAGGATAGTCCTAATGCATGCGTTAATCGGATCTATAGAACTGATTTACCCAATACAGGCCAAAAATGTGTCATTTTGGCCTCTGTTTGAGAAATATATGTTGAGGTTTGCTGGATGGCATGGCACAGAAAATTTATACCGTATGTTTTGCATTATTTTTATATAACTTGTATTATGGATGCCACTAAGTGTCATCCACAGTAGCCATACATTGGACATGTATATCTACAGGCAGTGTTACTCTAGCCTTAGGCTTATAAAATATTTTGGCTAATAGGAATATAGCAGTGTACAATTTACAGGCTTCTCAATGATCTGGAAGGATTTGTGATGGGGTCTTTTGATTCATCTGCAGTTCTTAGCCATATTAAAGTACAAGCTGTTCACTAGTGTGGCACATTTTTGAACATGTGAATCTTGATTACTCGTAAGTAGTCAGTCTAAGACGAAGCTTCTAATTGCAGAAGGCAGATATCAAATGGATTTATTTTAAGAAATGCAGATTTTTCATTCCTGAAAAGTAATAACTACAGTATTTAAAGGAATTCACCCAAAAAGTTATTTGGAGCTGTTGCTGAATGGTCTGAAGCGATTTCTGAGCTTTATTTCCCCTTTCTCCGGAACACGGTAATTATTTGTTAAGGCCATTATTTGCTCTGTTAAAAATAGAGCCTGCTTGAAAATGCAAATTATTGTGCCGGAGACTTTCTAAGGTGAAATGTACAAAATGTCAATTCTGTTGAACAGCATCAGATGAACTTTTCTACCGTTGTATGTCATCAACGAATATATATTATCGCCCCAGCATGTTCTCAACAGTCAGCATGTTCCCTAATATTTACTTTATATACAACACATTGTTCCTGGTGGCTATATACAGCGCATTGTTCTCTTCTGGTTAGCGAACTGCTTTCTGTAGAGGAATATCATTAAGGAGCCTTTCTGGCACTGAGCAGAACTGTAATGGATGCTCAACCAAGTGCTCGACTCAAGAGCAGCAAGGCAAGGGCACTTGTTACAAGTCAGGATCATTGTTCAGCTAGAGGAAATGATTATAACAGCCACCCTCAATCTACACAGGACATGTAAATGTCCACTTTTACCTGCATTGTAAGCTTTGCTTTTATCATCTAATAGGCCATTTGTGAATAACCCCATGAAAAATACCTGCTAGCAAGTTTAAAGGGATACTCCGGTGAAAAGGGTCTGACACAGTGCTCTCTGTTGCCATGTCTGTTCATGACAGGAACTGTCCAAGCAAAAGCAAATCCCCATAGAAATCTTTGGAAATAATACACCACTTTCTGCAGGACATACAGCAGCTGATAAGTAGTGGAAGACTTGAGATTTTTAAGCAGAAGCAAATGACAAACCTATATAACTAACCCTGATCTAGGACCATAGGTTCTTGCTGTATTCAGCCTCTTCTGCTGTGACATTGTGACATTGACAAACAGCAGTGAATTAAAAACGGTTCAGGTGACAGATTATACAAGATATATGACAAAGTCCAGCTTACATCTAAATGCTTATTCATTTTTAATAAAGGGTTTTTTTCTGCTACAAAGCCAAGATAATAATGATCAGGTATTTTGCATCTCATGCACAGTTCTGTGGTATAACCAGTGCAATGTTGAGTTAGATTTTCATATCTACTAAGTGGGAACATAAATCACGTATATGATATAATCTTGTAGGTGTGGGTCATGGACCTAATAGTATTCATAAATTATTTGATTTTTATGATCATTCATGATAAATAGAGGATTTTGTGGGGAGATACATGCAGTTTTGTTAAGAGCAAGGGCACAATTTAATAAAAGAACATCGACAAATACAAAAGTCTCTCAGCTGCTGTATGCCCTGCAGGAAGGGGTGTTTTCTTTAAAGTGACACTGTCACCCCCTTTTTGCCTTTTTCTCTACACAAGTGTAAAGAGTAAATTAAGCAGTTTTTATACCTTATTTTATATCATATGTCATGGTGCTTGTTCCAAGCGCCACTTAGCCCCACCCACATCCCCATGTAGGCTCCACCCTCGTATTGTCATTGGCATATAGGCCCCTCTCCTTTGACGGCCCTTGGAACAGGTCAGCTAGGACCCACCCCCTCTAGGTTAGCCCATGTGCCGATGACGTCACGGGGGGTGAGGCCTACGGTGGTAATGTGGGCGGGGCAAAGTGGCGCTTCGGCAGTGAAGGTGGCACAATCCACAAATGATAAAAGATGACTTTTTACTGGAACAAGCCCCATGACATACGATATAAAATAAGGTATGAAAACTGCAAAATTTACTCTTTACACCTGGGTAGAGATGTCATAATGCAAAAAGGTGGCGACAGTGTCACTGTCTGACACACTGCCCTCTGCTGCCACCTCTATTCATGTTAGGAACTTTCCAAAGCAGAAGTTTTCTATGGGGATTTGCTGCTGCTCTGGACAGTTCCTGACATGGACAGAGATGTCAGCCGGGAGCACTGTCAGACTGGAAGGAAGACACCACTTCCTGCAGGACATATAGCAGCTGATAAGTACTAGAAGACTTGAGATTTTTAAATAGGAGTCATTTACTGATCTGTATAACTTTCTGATACCAGTTGATTTGAAAACATTCTTTCTGCCAGAGTACCCCTTTAAGGAATGAACAATAACTTTGTGTGTGAATGGGTATAAACAATATTGGATTGATGTATATGATAACTAGAGATGAGCGAACCGGGTTCGGGTTTGAGTCCATCCGAACCCGAACGATCGGCATTTGATTAGAGGGGCTGCTGAAGTTGGATAAAGCTCTAAGGTTGTCTGGAAAACGTGGATGCAGCCAATGACTATATCCATGTTTTCCACATAGCCTTAGGGCTTTATCCAAGTTCAGCAGCCACCGCTAATCAAATTCCGAAAGTTCGGGTTCGGATGGACTCGAGCATGCTTGAGGTTCACTCATCTCTAATGATAACCTTTAATAAAAATATAATAAAACATGTCAATTTACTGACTTTCAGCCTTTGGACTGCGAGATTTTGGCGTTTCACACCTTGCTGATCAAAGTTGAGAATGAAGATCCTCTTATTCCAGACATTGGCTATGGGGCAAGTTCTACAGCTACAGTTCAGATTAATGTAATAGACGTGAATGAGGGTCCAGTTTTTCAGCCTGATCCAATGAAAGTGTCAACACAAGAAAACATTCCAATCGGATCTATGTTATTTACAGTAAGCGCTACAGATCCAGACACTCTCCAGCACCAAACTATACGGTAGGTTCACTGCACACGTTTATGCTAACATCAGTGCCATCAAGATGGATAAGACCATTCTGATGTATCCCTTAGATATTATATAGTTTGTATTAAAAGAATTAGTAATTATAATATTAGTGACATTCGCGTTAAAACTGATTTTTGCTTGAATCTGCATGATTCACAATAGCCTTTTAATTATATTTGTGCTTGCTTCCTTCCAATCTAATTCTGCTCCTTCAACTTTAAAGTATAACTTTTTTTTTTCTGAAAAAAAAAGGTCTTGATTATAGGTACTGCCGGGTAGTGAGGAGCTGAACTGCATTATTCCTTTATGCTTCTTGTATACATTTGTTTCTGTACACTTTAGTTTCACATCCTCTGATAGAACTGTAATGTAGGTGGGCATTCATTTTTTTACATGGTTATTTTTGGTGTTTTTTGTATTATACTGTATGTGTTTCAAACTATTTAACAGTGGATCAAATCCATTTTGGTTGCAGGTAGTAATGTACAAAAACAACTAGGCTAAGCCTAAGCAAAAAATGTTTGTTTTTCGTAAGAGTTGAGATTATTGATCTTGACTTCTACGCTTTTTTGAAATAGTAAACTAACAGTAAATCAGTCTCATGAAATCATTGCTCCTCACTATCACATGAATACAAGCTTTACTTTTATTGTAGTAAAAAGATCAAAATATGTTGAGCAGGATTCTATACACTAAATGGCATAGTAAATCCTTGTGCTACATACATTTTGGCCAATACTTGGGTTGAGCAAGCCAACTGACCTGCCTGAATGCTTAGTGGAGTTGCTGGTCCCAGAGACCATATCTTGTCTGGGGGGCTACTATTCCAGTGTCCCAGAGCCCTGACCTGGTATCTAGGTCATCTATACCTTTCCTCTCTGTCCCAGACACAAATTGGACAGTAGAGTTTAAGAAGAATAGTGGTGAAGGGATTTTTAGGCATCAGGTTATGAGGGTGGTTATGACTTAGTTGGTCCACCTGGTTGCAATCAAAAATTTTTAACTGTAGTGTATAAAGTAGTTCCTAGCATGGTTAGATGAAATTACTTTGTTAACTCCTTCACATCAGCCATATGGCTATATATGTTCCTACTGCCGATACTGTGTGCAGTAGGAACATGTTCCTGGCGTGAAGCGGTTTTAATGTGTGCGGAGCCACTTCAGTGTGAGCAGCCCTGCATACATTAATGTGCCAAGAGGCGGGCATTATAACATGCAGCAGCAATAGCAACTGCTTGACATTAACCCCTTAAATGCCACAATCTATAGCGCTCGCACTGTGTAGGGCATGACAGCATGACAGTGGGAGGGTTCAAATCACTTTCTCTGACAAGTGGAGGAGTAAGACTATAACTACTACTAATATTTATTATAGCTCCAACAGACTAGGCAGTGTTTTTTTGTATGTATGTATATATACAATACAATTAAAATACACAATTAAAATAAATAAAAATTCTAAAGTAGTGAGGGACCTATTAGCTACAGACTAGCAGGACTGTGGGTGACTCAAGAGGCAGTCAGTACTTTATACTTACCTCCATCCTGCTGGATCGGCAATCTTCTCATAGAGTCTGCCTCAGTCAGACTCTATGAATATGTCGGCGACAATACTGATCAATGCTATGCAAAGATTAGTGGTAAAATGTAGTCCTATAGAAGTTCATGGAAGGAGGAACAGCAAAAGATACGGAACAGAAACAAAACTGCATTAGAGAAACAAGACTGCTTAACAACCACATGAAGAGTGTTGGGGGGGAACATAGGTAAGAACCTTGCATTGTTTGGAAGTTTTTATTTTGTTTAACAAGGCTAACCAAAGTTCTCCTTTAAGTGCTGATAGTCAACCAAAGGGAAAGAAATTAAAGGGGTTGGCCACTTTATAGTAAAATAGGTCAGTACAAAGTATTAGTAAGCGTACTCACTGTATATACTGACAGCAGCTCCCTGTGTACCTCATAGAGCTAAAATAAGACTTCTCTTTACCAGGCTGGGCTGCTCGTCTCTGTTTTGTTTCAGTCCATAAAATGGCCGACATGGAGGAGCATGTGACCATGCCCTGTCCCCTGTGTCCTCCATAGACATATACAGGCTCAGTGGTGGACACTGGAGGGCGGGGTATGGTCACATGCTTCTCCATGTAAGCAATCTTATGGACCAAAACACCACAGAGCAGGGCAGCACAGCCTGCAGGAGGGGAGTCTGATATTAGCTCTATGAGGTACACAGGGAGCTGCTGTCAGTATATACAGTGAGTACAGTTACTAATACTGTACACTGAGCAATTTTACTATAAAGTGGCCAACCCCTTTAACCCTTAGACGACCCAGGGCGTATAGTTACGCCATGGAAGTCTGTCCCCAGACGACCTAGGGCGTAACTGTACGCCCTGGGTGTTATTTCCGCTATGAAGCGCGCTCCGGAGCGGAGCGCGCTTCATAGGAGGTGGGGGCCGGCTGCAGTGAGCAGCCGGGACCTCACCGGCAATGACACGCTGCAGCGATCGCGCTGCCGCGTGTCATTAACCCCTTAAACGCCGCGATCGCGGCGCGACCGCGGCGTTTAGGTGTAAGTGACAGGGGGAGTCCCCTGTCACTTACCGATCGGGACCCCAGCAGTGTGACTGCGGGGGTCCCGATCGGTAAAACGGACAGCTGGAGGTCTCTTACCTGCCTCCATGCGGTCCGATCGGCGATCTGCTACTCTAAGCCTGCACAGGCAGGCTCAATGAGCAGAGCGCCGATAACACTGATCAATGCTATGCCTATGGCATAGCATTCATCAGTGTAGAAATCAGACTAATCTATGTAAAAGTCCCCCAAAGGGACTTCAAATGTGTAAAAAAAAAAAAGTTAAAAACACTAACACACTACCCCAAAACCCCTCCCCCAATAAAAGTTGAAATCACCCCCCTATCCTATTATATAAATAAAACATATAAAAATAAATAAATAGATAAACATATAATATACCGTAGCGTGCGTAATTGTCCGATCTATTAAAATATAACAAGTGTCATTGCGAACGGTAAACGGCGTACACGAAAAGAGGGGAAAAAGTGCGCAGATTACCGATTTTATGTTACATTATATATATAAAAAAATTTATAAAAAGTGATCAAAACGTCCGATCTTCACAAATATGGTATTAATAAAAACTAGAGATCATGGCGGAAAAAATGACACCCCATACAGCCCCGTAGGTGAAAAAATAAAACCGTTATAAGCGTCACAATAGTCCCATTTTATTTATAATTAATTGCCAAAAAAAAGGATTTCATAAAAAAATACATATATAACATTAGAGAATCTGTGTAACCTGCATATGGTTGTGTTCAGGCTGACCTATAGAATAATAGTGTCATGTCGCTTTTACCATATAGTATATTACGTAGACACAGGAACCCCCCAAACGTTACCATATTGCATTCTTTTTTGCGATTTCACCAATTTATATCTTCATAAATAATATATTTGGAATTCCATCATACATGTTATGGTAAAATGAAAGACGCCATTACAAAGTACAACTATTCCTGTAACAAATAAGCCCTTACATGGCCTGTAGATAAAAAACTGAAAGTGCTAGAGCTCTTAGAAGGGGAGGAGGGAAAAACGGAAACACTAAGATCAAAATTTGCGCGGTCCACTGGGTCATTTTGGGCCTGGTCCTCAAAGGGTTAACAGCACTATTTGAAGGGCACTCAAGGTTATAAAAAAACACATTGCCACTGGTTCTCTTCAACTCCATCGGGGATGTGGACAAATAAGATGTAATACTTTGTAGTCTGTGCATGTCAATTGATTTGATTGATTTTTTTCTTTTTTTTTTTTTTGGGGGGGGGGGGGGGGGGGGTTCCCTGACATTGGGTACCCTGCCAACAGCCCTTACTTTACAATGAGGGCTCACTATGGATTTGGCTTGTCCAGCCCATTTCTAAGTAGTAAATAGCTGATCTTATTCTAGCATGTTTACTCCCAGTTATTCAGAAATCACATTTTATATTTTCATTTTTGTTGAAATTTGTATCTATTTTCCAAGCAGAAAGTTTTTCTTTTTTTTCTTTTTGCCTAATACGATAAAACTTAAAGAAAAGTCTTCAATTCATTAGCTTGGGCCTTTAGATTGAATTTTCTTTGTTTCACTGGGGAACAGAGTAAGTTATTAAGCGTTACTGTATACATATATTTAAGAATAAAAAATCAATTTAAAAGCTAATTTAGTGACTTACAATTATTATTCCCTAACCTAGGTCTCCAGGGGAAGAGTGTCATGTTCATTATTAGAATCTGTTAATTCCACTGCATTAACGTTTCAGTCGCATGGATTTCTAATACTGCGGCTCTGTAATACACTTGCCTAGAGAATCACTCCAGAAAAACCCTTTTATCCATTTTTTGTTACTCAGCATAGACACAGCATTTTTAAATATTAAAGGGACACTCTAGTGAAGGGTTAAAGAGCAAATAAGATGATACCCAACACATATTTACATAAACCATTGCTATTACTGAGCTAAATGTCTCATATTGCTCTGGTAAAATTAAGTGTTGTTGGTTGCTATGGGTAACAAAGAGAATGTTACAGCTTGACAAATCTTATATGATCTCAGGGGACTAAACTGAGGAAGAAGAGCCCTTTGTCCCATGCTGTTCATGAATACCCCCCCACACACACACACACACACATTAAAAGAAATAAAGAAAAAGGGGGAGATTTATCAAAGGGTGTAAAATTTAGACTGGTGCAAACTGCCCACAGCAACCAATCACAGCTCCTCTTTCCTTTCAGCACTGCCTAAAGCTGAGCTGTGATTGGTTGCTGTGGGCAGTTTGCACCAGTCTAAATTTTACACCCTTTGATAAATATCCCCCAAAGTGTTGTGATGTGCTAAACAAACGGAATAAAAAAAACCAAAGATATAAAACAATCCCAAGTGCCACGATAAAGAGTTTGCTATGGACAACATGCTTTGCCCTTATTAGGCGATGTTTGGTGCAATTTGCAATAACGGTCGGGATTTAGGCAAAACATATGTTTTATTTGAATGAATGGAATCCCGGACTGCGCATATACACATAGTATACACTCTGGCCGGGATTCCAACTGGCCGAACGGAAAACTGACATCTCAGTTTCGTGCGGCCGCTATTCCCCACAGACTTGTCAATTCACACAATGGAGAGTGCAGCTCCGGCCACAATCTTCATTGTGTGCAATGTTGAATTGGGATGCGTGCGCACATGTTCAACAGAAATTAAGATAATCCGGACAGTACTGCAGTACCGGCCAGGATGATCTTCACTAACACCGGCCGTTCTGTGACCGGCCGGGTCACAGAATGGCTGGTGTTTTTTTTTATGCTGTGTTAAACCGGCCTCATGCTACAATGCAATTGTGCCTAATTTTTACCATGACATGAGTCATGTGATCATTCATTAGTTCAGTCCCTTATCTGCAACCTAATAGGCAGTATGAATCTACCTTTAGGTTCTGGTTACACACCATCAAAAATGAGGGCAGGTTGGGTTTTTTTGGCCGGCCATCATTTAACAGCAAATAAAGGTCATTATTTTATAATAACACTAATTATAATAATAGTAGTAATAATAATAATAATAATAATAATAACTGTCTTTATGGAAATAATGCCATTATCTTCCTTTAAATGATGTCCCTGCAACAAAAATGGCCGTCGTTTTAACGTTATGTGAACATAGCCTATGTAGACAATGGTCCCCCATACTCACTGAGAACCTGTGCAGGTACATATGATATATCTGCTCCTGAGACCAAGTTATCCTTCTATTGAAGTGACTACCCCATAAGGTATATATGCAGGTGACTACCCCATAAGGTATATAGAGCAATGTGCAATTACCTGTGCCATAGAGCAGGGATGTGACAGCAGCTGTTACAGTTGCACCCTTATTCTGGCTCCTGAGAGAACCAAAAGACCCTTATATCTTAAAGTATTTATGGACATTAGTACTTTAAATAATGTGGCAGCTACTGTACATATTAGGTTGCTATGTGGCTGAGGATTACCTTGTTTAGAATTTTAAACTGTGTCTAGGTATCTTATATTTTCTGTATACACTCCTACTTTTTGTCACACTGTAACACACTACTTAACAACATACACTGAAGTATATTGTCAGTGCATTACTGTTGTATCTTATGGAGGTAAGGTGCTCCTGTCACATGATGTATTTCAATCAATGAGAGCAGTCACCAATCCAGCCCTTGTTATTCTGAGAAAAATTGCACCTAAAACCAGTCTAAACCAGCTATTGGCCAGAACACGTCTACTATCTCAGCTTGCACTTGTCAGAACATTTTGTCAGCTCATATAAAGCTACAGTTTTTTCAATGTCCTGTGTAACAGTAAACAGTGAGAGACAAGCAAATAGGAAGATAGCTCAAGGACAAGTTCCAACCTCCTGAAGTTGCCTCTGAGCTCAACTTGATCATCTGCAAAGTTCAAGCCAAAGGAGAATATTTTCCCTCCAAGCAAAGAAATTTGTTCCCCTTTCAAAGCCTTGAACCTGCTACAAGCAAGTGACTACCAAAAGCCCACACAACAAGGATATGTTTCACATTCTACAATATTTTTCTAGTCCAGGGTTAGATAAACTTCTGCTCAAGTGCCCCCCGGCACTTACCATTCTGACAGCAGGTCTCCAGTCAAAAATGGTGCTGATCATGTTGGTTATCGTCTCCAGGTATCGTGACAGATCTACAGAGTTCTTCTATGAGTATAAGTGTTTCTTCTTAACTTTAGCTACCCAAACTGTGAAGATCTTCAATATAAATAAACACAAAGCCTCTTTATGTTTCACGGGATCTGTGCTTGTGGCACTTTACTTCATTAGCACTTTTGCATATGTATTTACTGGTATATTTGCACAGGACACGTTGATGCACCCATGTATTTGTATTTAAACTTTATATTTATTTATATCCTTGGATTGTGGTACCTGTATTGTTGCAATTTATTAGATGTTGTAAGTTGTACATGTTACTGTATTGGAGGTGTTTGCAGGCTCATGGGACAAATCGTATTGACTCTGTCCCTGTTGAATGGGAGATTTTAGTGTTTTTATAGGGTAAGGGTTCTGCTTTCTGTACAATATAAATATTAATAAAGATCACGTTTGATATAATTAATTGGTGTGCCTGACTTTAGCAACTTGCTCGTTGCGACAGATTTAATTCTCAGTTTGTCGGTTACAGCTTTTTTTCTTCTTACTATAATCCTTTGGGAGATAAAGCGGCTCGGGGCTATGGTTTTCTTCTTTTACAATCTACTTTCTTTTTTACTTTGCCACTGGCCCACTTTCTTCCTCTACCCTGCATACAGGATGCTGCATTAAAATAAATGTTTACCTTCTATATCGTGTCCCTTTTTCCTCCTTCTGTATGTGTATCCTAAGGAATGCTTTAAGCATTTCTAGTAATTGTTGAAAACTTGACATTAACACTAAATATAACTTTTACTAAAAATGTTTGTTTTTATTTCATTATAAATAACATTTACATCATGCTTCAGAATGGAAAAAAATCCTTCGCTAAAGGAAAACATTTTTTTGCCCCATATTTCCAAGGTAATAACTTTTTTTAATATAGCACAAGCCAAAAAGAGAGCAAAAGATCACACACTCAGACACATGTTCTTTATTGTGGAATGTTCAGTACATTACTTAGGCATCATATCGGGGCTGGGAGAGAGGGAAGAAAAGTAGCTGCAGGATCGCTGGCCACAGCCATTTTGCTGGCTTTTCCAGCTTCATCTGGCCAAACTAACTATTTTAATAATGCCCTCTATGTACAAAAATATGTAGTAGTTACTGTAATACTGCCTGCTTGTGTGATTATGAGCATTACATAGTTGCTAACAGTCCCACTTTTAACAGAACTGTCCCAATGTTGAAGAGACAGTCCTGGCAAATGAATGTCCCGGATATATCCCAGCAAGCCCTACCTCCTAAGTCACCCCTTATGCCTATAGGTCCTCCTAAACAGCACTCTAAATAGTTAAACTTTAACACTTAGCATTCATATGCCTATTCATATGCTTATAGTTTAACAGAGCACTGACAGAGCGAGGAACCATTAGTTCCCCACTCAGTCCCTTTTGTGGCTGCAGGAAGTATTCTCCCAGGTGTATACTGTAAGTGTTACTTATGCGCTTACAGAGTAAGGCTATGTTCACACTATGTAAAAGTACGGCCGTTGTTGCCATCAGCAACAACGGCCGTACTTTATGCAGTGTGGAATATTGCCTACATTTCTATGGGATCCCGGCTGGAGTGTATACACATCGTATACGTTCCGGCCGGGATCCCGTGCGGACCCGCAAATAACTGACATGTCAGTTTTCTGCTTCCGCAATTCAATGAATCGCGGCTGGAGGAAACCCTGTCACTTCACACAATCATTGTGTGCTGTGGGAGGTTCTGATGCGAGCGTGCGCAGATGTACCCGCATCAGAACCCTGCGGCCGGAAAGATCATCCGACCGGTACTTAAGTACCGTCCGGGATGATCTGGGCAGAGACCGGACGGGGTCACGGAACGGCCAGTCTAATACGTAGTGTGAACATAGCCTAAGGGTGAATGCTGTGCTGGAGCCAGGTGAGTTTAGATTTTTTTTTATCACACAAATAGGGAGAGAATGGGGATAACTAATAGGGGAGATGCCTAACATGGGGGATGTTGCAGCATTTTGTACTCAATAAGCCACACCCCATAGCCTACCCCCAAAATAAGACACACCTCTTATTGCCAAAGCCTAATTGTCCCTGGTCAAATGTTGGCAACTGATTGTCCCTGAGATGAGCGAAGCCGCAAAGCCCAAGCTTGCTTTGTTCTGAAAAGCGAATTCACATTGATCCATAACCAAATTCACTTGGTGGGAGCAAGGGATTTTTCATAATCCTTTGCACACCCCGTCCAATCACCTCCAAGCCCCACTGTGATGTCAGCACCTCCCTCCCATACTCTATATAGGGTGATTCGCTTTCTGGAAGCGGGCAGTTTACTGTGTGTGCATTGGAAAGTAGGTTGCAGCAGGAAGTTAGAACAGAGCAAGGAGAGAAATACCGAAGAATAAGGATAGAGAGGAGAGGATAGTAGGGTGGATTGTGAGTAGATTGGGAAGCGAGTGTCCAGTATACCAAGTAACTGGGTGCTGGTTTTGTTCATTATACCAAGTAACTGGGTGCTAGTTTTGTGCATTATAGTAAGTCACTGGGTGCCGCTCGGCATTATACCAAGTCAATGGGTGCTGCCTGGGCATTATAATGGGTTTGCATTATAACAAGTCACTAGGTGCTGGCTGGGCTTTATACCAAGTAACTGGATACTGGTTTTGTGCATTATACCAAGTCACTGGGTGCTGGTCTTGTGCATCATAGTAAGTCACTGCGTGCTGCCTGGGCATTATAATGGGTGTGCATTATAACAAGACACAGGGTGCTGGCTGGGCACCAAGGGGGGAGGGGGTGAGGGCTTAGTTAATGCACAGTGAACGCTCATAACAATGAACATAATCTTCAAATTCAAATTCAAATTAAATAAAAATCTTATTTAATGGAAAAGAAACTTTAAATCGAATTAAAATAGAACTTAAAAATAAAAATTTAAATCGAGATTAATAGAAATTGAATTTAAAACTTAAAGTTAAACTTTGAATTAATTTTAAATAAAATTGAAAAAAAGTAAACTCAAATTGAATTTTAAATTAATTAATTGAAATTTAAATCAAATTGACACTTAAATTGATGCCACTAAATTGACTGGGGAGAGGTTGCCCCAGGTGGAAAGAGTATCTAAAGGTTGGATTAAAATGTGTAAAATGTTTTATTTGAAAGTTTTCCAAATTTATGCCACTGATCCAATGAAAAAATCGCTACTCTGTAATAGTCCTACTATTGTAGCTACTATAGTTTGGCTGTTTTAATGAGATTTGTTTGTATCCCATTTGTGAATTTTTACAAATGCGAACCTCCCTAAATGAATTTTAAGATGTTTTGCTCATCTCTATTGGCAACTATGCTATTACACTGTCTCTTAAGGTCAAAGTTATAACTACAATAATACCACCTCCTATGTACAAGAACTGCTATAAACTTTTTTCTATGTACAAGATTAAAACCATTGTACATAGGCCTATATAAATATAGGCCCAGATGTACAACAAGTGTTGCACAGGACTTTTATTCACATTTATTATAAGTTTTAGACATTTTGGAGACACTTTTCTGTGAGGTCTTTAAAAGGGGCATGGGCTCGGTGCAAAAGGGGGCATGGTCTAAGCTGCCTGACTGTGCCAAAATCTATTTGAGAAGGGTCTAAACCTGTGGTAGACCATCGGTAGCACACAGAGGCTATGTTCACACAACCTATATTTTCATAAAACAGCGGCTGTTATACACTATGCCGCTCGCTCCATAGTGTGCTGTGGGGAGTTCTGATGTGGGCTGATGTGCCCGCATCAGAACTCTGCGTCCCAAAAGATCATCCGGCCGGTACTGCAGTATCGGCCAGGATGATCTTTTGAGGGATCGGCCGTTCCCTTACGTTGTGTGAACACAGCCAGATATATCAAACAGTCTGTGACACACTGATAAATCTGGTGTGCTTGATGTCTACTCTTAATTTGCGTATAAACAGTGTTAGTACAGTAGGCGTACTTAGCACATCTGACCTAGAAGTTACTTTAGGTTCTTAGAGCCCTATTATATAGGACGATTATTGTGCGGAAAATTGTTATATCGTTCAAATTTAAACAATAATCGTAAATAAAACCTGTGTAATTGCAGGCAACGATCAAAAACATAATTTGTATGTGGTTGATTGTTGATTTAGATCTGACCCTAACATCGTTAATGGTTCGCTATTTGTTTGCTGTTATTCCAAATCATTCCTTCTTTTGCTGGGATCAGATGGAGTAAATGATCGAGTAATGGTCGTTGTAACGATCGAAACTAGCGACTATTGTTCTGTGTAATCTGGTGAACGATTTCAGGTTATTGTTTATCGTTAATCATTAAAAATTGCTTTGTCTAATAGAACCCTAACTCAGCACCAACATTTTTGCAATTTAGCTACTGCTACAACTTTTTTTTATGTATAATAGGACAGGATAAGGCTATATTCACACATAGTATTTCCATCAAACGTTTGGACAGTGTATTTTTAACCCAAACCATGAGAGGGTTTAACCCCTTCAAGACCAAGCCTATTTGCACCTAAAAGACCAGGCTCATTTTTCAAAATCTGACCTGTCTCACTTTATGCGCTTATAGCTCAGTGATGCTTTAACGTATGCTAGCGATTCTGAGATTGTTTTTTCGTCACATATGGCACTTTATATTAGTGGCAAAATTTGGTCACTACTTTGTGTGTTTTTTGTGAAAAACATCAAAATATCATGAAAAATTGAAAAAATTAGCATTTTATGAACTTTGAAATTCTCTGCTTCTAAAAAAAGAAAGTTGTATTACATAAATTAGTTACTAAGTCACATTACCGATATGTCCTCTTTATTCTGGCTTCATTTCATAAACATATTTTACTTTTTTAGGGTGTTACGGGGGTTAGAAATGTATCAGCAAATTACCACATTTTCGTGAAAGTTTCCAAAACTGATTTTTTTAGGGACCAGTTCTTATTTTAAGTTGATTTAGGAGGTTTGTATACTGGAAACCCCCATAAGTGACCCCATTTTGGAAACTAGACACCTTAAAGAATTAATCTAGGGGTATAATGAGCATTTTAACCCTACAGGGGCTGGAGGAAAGTATTCACCATTAGGCTGTAAAAAAATGAAAAATTTTAATTTTCCAATAATATATACATTTAGATTAAAGTTTCTCATTTTCAAAAGGAACATGAGAGAAAAAGCACCCCAAAATTTGTAACACATGTTCTCTTGAGTACTACGGTACCCCATATGTGGGCGTAAACCACTGCATGGGCACACAGCAGGGCTCAGAAGGGAAGGAGCGCCAATTAGCTTTTCCATTGCAGATTTTGCTGAAGAAGTTTCCGAGGGCCAGGTGCATTTGCAGTGCCCCTGTAGTGTCAGCAGAGAGAAAAAAACCCATAAGTCACCCCATTTTGGAAAGTACACCCCTCAAAGAATTCATCTTGGGGTAGGATGAGCAATTTGACCCCACAGGTGTTAGAGGAAAGTATTCAAAATTAGACAGTAAAAATGAAAAACTCAAATTTTTTCCAATAATATGTTCCTTTAGTTTGAAATTTTTCAATTTCACGAGGAAAAAGAGAAAAAAAGTACCCCAAAATTTGTAA